>NW_028270180.1:8211099-8811099 GCF_037043375.1 Chiloscyllium plagiosum
CCGACTGCGCGTACAAGGAGTTCTCGGCGGTGCCCGGGGGGCTGCCCGCCAACGTGACCACCCTGAGCCTGTCGGCGAACCGCATCGGCTCGCTGCTGCGCGACTCGTTCGCCGGCCTGGAGCAGGTCGCCTCCCTGTGGCTGGCCCACAACGGCCTGAGCCGGGTGGAGGAAGGCGCCCTGGCGCCGCTTCGGCCCCTCAAGAACCTGGACCTGAGCCACAACCGGCTGAGCAGCTTCCCCTGGGGGGACCTGACCAACCTGAGCTCGCTGCAGCTCCTCAAGATGGACCACAATTTGCTGAGCAGCCTGCCCCAGGCCGCTTTCTCCGGCCTCCAGGACCTGCGCTCCCTCCGCATCAACAACAACCAGCTCCACAGCCTCCCGGAAGGCGTCTTTCGGCCCCTCAGCTCCCTATCCCACCTGCAGATCTACAGCAACCCCTTTTCCTGCGGGTGCCGCCTGCTGTGGTTGAAGAGCTGGATCCTGGACGCGCTGATCTCCATCCCGGAGAGACAGAGCATCCAGTGCTCGGAGCCCCCGGAGCTGCAGGGCTCCCCGGTGGTGGAGATGCCCGAGCTGCAGTGCAGCCCCCCCTGGGTCACCCTCAGCTCCCAGCCCGGGGCCAGCCCGGCTTTCCCGGCCGGGACCAGCCTCGCCCTGCACTGCACCGCCACCGGGAAGCCGGCTCCCACCCTCCGCTGGACCCTGCGGCCCTTCGGCCAGAGCCAGGAGCTGGCCCCCGGGGACGGGAAGGGGGCAGAAGGGGAGGGGGAAGTGTCGCTGCTCAAGAACGGGACCCTCCTCCTGCCCCGGCTCCACAGGAGCCAGGAGGGGCTCTACAGCTGCGTGGCCTCCAACTCGGTGGGCAGTAACCGGTCCTCCCTGGAGGTGAGGGTCAGCAGACCCCCTCCCAAGCGAGGGCCAGAGCCGGGCAACAGCGTCCTCAAACCGGAGAGAGCCTCCCTTCCAGCCTCGCCCGGTCCCACCTTGAGACCTGGGGGCACCTCGGCCCTCCCTCCCGTCTCAGCGCGGAACTGCTCCCCTCAGCCCGGGAGCCAGTACACCTCCAACCACGCCTTCAACCGCACCTCCCCCATGAAGGAGCACATCTTCGACTTCGGCCTGATCGCGCTGGAGGTGACCGAGACCGACGCTCGGGTCCAACTCACCCCATTCCAGAGCTCGCCGGCGGCGGCGGCGGCGGCGGGGGGCCCGGGCAAGCTGCGCGCTCTCTACCTGTGCACGGAGGAGAGGGGCCGAGCAGCCGCCGTGGTGCAGTGGTCGACGATCGAGAGCGGCGTGAACTCGTACCGCTTCCAGGGCCTGAGGCCGGGCACCAACTACAGCCTGTGCCTGAGCTCCCGCGGGCAGGACTGCCAAGTGCAAGTCGTCTTTACCACCAAGGGGAAGATCCCTTCGCTGCTGATCATGGTGGTGGTGAGCTGCTTCCTGTTGGCGCTGGCCACGGTGCCCCTCCTGGGTGCCAGCTGCTGCCACCTCCTCTACAAGTACCGGGGCAAGACCTACAAGCTGATCATGAAGAGCCAAGGCCCCGGGGAGCTGCCGCCAGGGGACGCCGCCGGCGCCATCCAACGCAGCATCTCCTTCCCCGGCTCCGAGAAGCTGTCCCCGGCCAGCGAGGACGCTGGCAGCGAGGCGCCCGACTCCCTCGCCGGCTCGCAGTGCAAAGCCCCCGCCCAGGAGGAGTTCGAGGCCGGCTCGGAATACAGCGACCGCCTGCCCCTGGGCGCCGAGGCGGTCACCATCAGTCCAGAGATCAACGGGAACTACCGGCGGCCGCTGAGCTGATTCCGGGCCGGGCGGGAAGGAGGGAAACATCGCCGAGCAAAACAAAAAAAAACAACAAAATCTGTATTTAAAAAAAAACGAGCCCCACAGCGTGAAGATCAATGACCCCCAAAATCTGGGATTCTCCCAACCCCCCTTCTTCATTCCAGGAGATGTTGCTGCTGTCACTCACACACACTTTCACACTTTTTTTTGCTGCAGATCTTTGACAGTCACACTGCAATCCTGGTATTTCTAAGAGGGGGAAGAAACAAAATCAGAAACCCACAGGAAACTTTCCAACTGAGAGTGAAATGCAGCTTTGGAGAACAGTCCTGGGAATATTTGTTGTACTGTTCAAAATATATTGGTGCTTCATTGATAGAGCCAACGCATTATCCTCCCCGTGTCCTGTCCTAACTGTGCAGCATGCGTCTGATTCCCCCAAAACCACCCCCTTTTGCATTGAACATCCCCCCCCCCCACCGTCCTACCCCCGCCACCCGTGAGCGTGTTCTGTGTTACCTCTTAGTGTTTGCTAATGCAGTGTTGTACAGTAACATCCTGCCAACTGAAAACTTACAGCGTTACTTTCTCCTTTGGTGGACGGACCGACGTGTTGTTTTTAAAGAGATGAGTCCATTTTTTTATGCCGATGATGTTTCGCACAGAGTGCATTCGTGTTAATATAAGGGGCGGTCGTTTTGGGGCTTGGGGGTGGCTTAGGGTCAGAGGGATACTCTAAAATCGAGAGATTTTGTTGTGGGATCTGGTGCGTGCGTGTGTGTTGTGTGTGTGGTGTCATCTTTAACTTCGATCACTTCCCACTCGCCTCTTTTGGAGAGAGACGTCTATCCCTGTATTCAATAAATTTAAAACAAAAAAACAAAATGCACATCCAATGCTTATTTAGAATCGGGTTAGAAGCTTCATTATTTCGTTGTTGCTAGGTTTGTGACCGCTCTCTCATTCATAGAATCTCTGCGGTGTGGGTGCACAGTGACCCTCCGAAGAGTATCCCACTCAATCCTTGTAACCCGGCATTTCCCACGGCGAATCCGCCTAGCCTACACATCCCTGGACACTACGGGCAATTTCCCCTGGCCAATCCAACCCAACCTGAAAATCTTGAACTGTGGGAGGAAACCAGCGCAGGAACGGGGAGAAGGTACACCCCAGACAGTCGCCTGAGGGTTGGGATGGAACCGTGATCCCTGGTGCTGTGAGGCAGCAGTGCTGGAGGCCATTCAGCCCCCTCAAGACTGTTCTACCAGCCAATCAGATCCTGGCTAATCCTTCCACCTGTTTCTGGCCCTTTTCCCTTGTTTCAAATAAATTTATCGACCTCATTTAAAATTCACAACTGATCTCGCATCTACTACTGTTTCTAGAAGAGAGTTCCAAATATCAGAGTCCCCATTGTAGGGAAGCGGACCATTCGGCCCATCAAGTCCACACCCTCTGAAGGCAGCCTACCCCAGATCCACCCGGCTATAACCATCCATTTCCCTGGCTAATAGACCTAACCTGCGCATTCTTTGCCTTGATGAAGGAAACCAGTGCAGCCAGCAGAAACCCACACGGTTGTGAGAATCTGTGTAAACCCCACACGGTCACTCAACCTGGGTCCCTAGAGCTGAGAGGCAGCATTGCTAACCACTCTGCCACCCAGTTACTACCTTTTTGTGTAGAATTGCTTCCTAACATCGCTCCTGAATGGTCTAGCCCTAATACTCAGACCTATGCCCCAAGTTGTAGAATCTGAAAATGTGTTGCTGGAACAGCACAGCGGATCAGGCAGCCCTTCCTGAAGAAGGGTTTTTGCCCGAAACGTCGATTCTCCTGTTCCCTGGATGCTGCCTGACCTGCTGCGCTGTTCCAGCAACACATTTTCAGCTCTGATCTCCAGCATCTGCAGACTTCACTTTCTCCTCAACTTGTAGAATCCCCAACCAGTGGAAATAGTTATCTTAATTTTCCTGTTAGTATCTTAAAGCGTGGTGTCCAGATCTGTACACACTACTCGACTAGGATTTTGTGTAACTGCAGCATAACTTCTGCATCCTTATACTTCAGTCTTCTAGATATAAAGGCTAGCATTTCATTAGTTTTCTTGATTATTTTCTGACTGGTGACCATATCTTTGATTGACTGGGCCCCTAGATATAAATTCCCTTCCTAAACCTCGCTACCTCTCTCTCTCTCTGTCTCTTTAAGACGCTTCTTAAAACCAACCTCTACAATTCAACTTTGGTCACATGTTAATCCTCTGTCAAATGCTGTTTTGTATAATCAATTATTTGTCTTTACATAAAAGTCACTATAAATACACTTTTTCTTTACAGATTTGAGCTGTAATCAGCTAAACTGCGTGAACAGCGATGGTCACAGGAAACTGACAATTCAACTCCCCCACTGAGAATGTAGGAAAGAGGAGTTGGAGTTGACTGTTCAGTCCATCGTATCATTAAAAAAGGGGGTAGTTATGGTGGGCGATGGGCCAGGAGTTGAGTTGAAGGGTTATTTGAAAGTCAGGAGATCGAGTGGTGGGCTTCAACTCCACTGTGCGAAAGGGAAGACTGCAGATGCTGGAGATCAGAGTCAAGATTAGTGTGGTGTTGGAAAAGCTCAGCAGGTCAGGCAGCATCCGAGGAGCAGGAAAATCGACGTTTCAGGCAAAAGCCCCTCATCAGGAATGAGGCTTCGGGGAGGCTCGCAGCCTCCATTCCTGATGAAGGGTTTTTGCCCGAAACGTCAATTTTCCTGCTCCTCGGATGCTGCCTGACCTGCTGTGCTTTTCCAACACCACTAATCTTTACGTCCACAGTCCCCTCTCACTCTCCATGTCTCTTAAAACCAAAACAGCAGTCTATCCCAGTCTAAAATGTGTTCAGCAACGAAGGGAGGGCGTGTCAATGGAATAAATTACAAGATTAATAACCCTTTGAGTGAAGACTTTTCTCCCTATCTCAGCCCTAAGTGATCAGCTCCTTATCCTGAATTTGTGCAGCAGCCAATCTCTCAGTGCCTACCCTATTTATCTCTTCAGGATCTTCGAAAATTTCAATGAGAATATAAGCATTAAGTGGTCAGCCTAGATGACATGCTCAGATCCTGAGGTTGTGTCAAACTCAGAGTTAAGTTCCAGACAAGCCATCACCATAGAGCTAACAGATTATAAATTCTATTAATATTGACAAAATACCCTTTGATGCTAATTTTGATATTTGACTGCCAATCTACTTTCTGACGGCAATTCCCACAGGAAGACCAAATGTTCTTCAGCTGCTGTAAATTAAGGAAACTTTGCCCTTGTATAGCATCTTCCATGACCTCAAGATATTGCAAAGTACTTTCGATCTAATGCACTTTTAAGTTAGCGCCACTTTACAATGATGGGGGAAACACCAGCCAGTATGCACAACGTATTCACCCCCCAAACAGCAGTGCAGTGATGATCTGAATCGTCTTTAACATATCGGTTGAGAGGTAAATGCTGTCAGGACCCCAGGGGAGCGCCACCTTGAGTTGGAAGTGTGTTTCAGCATCTGAGCTGTGTAGTTGAGAAGGTGGACAGAGCCTGATTGTGACTGAACAACGCCAGTGTTGCACTCCCTCAGTTCCACGTGGAAAAATGTCAGTCTTGACTTTGGGCAGGAGGGAGAAGCCAATCTGCTGAATCACAGGCAAGAGAGCAACCACAGAAGTCACATTTCTGAAAAACAAGAAAAATCTGGAAACAGATCAGATAGCATTAGGGTGTCATGGAAGTTTGTGAAATTGGGAAGGAGTCATAGTGGACCTTCCCATTTGATCATTTATGCATTTCTTCCTTTATTCTTCCATGGGATATGAGTGTCACTGCTGAGGTCAATTTTTATTCTTTCATTGCTTGTGAATTGAGTGGCTCGCTGGGCCATGTCAGAAAGTGGTCAAGAGTCCACCACTTTACAATGGCTCTGGAGTTGCATATAGGCCAGACCAGGTCAGCATTTCCTTCCCTACAGGACAATAGTAAAGCAGGTGGGAGTTAAACATCATAGTTGTCATGGCCACCATCAATTAATCTAGCTTCCAATTTCAGATTTATTGATTGAATTCAAACTGTGCAGTGGTGGCATTTGAACCCATGTCCCTAGATGTAGAGATGCTAGTGTTGGACTGGCATGAACAAAATTGGAAGTCAGGTAACACCCAGGTATAGTCCAATAGGTTTATTTGACTTCATCTGACAAAGGAGCAGTGCTCCAAAAGCTTGCGATTACAAATACACCTGTTCGACTGTAACCTGGCGTTATGTGACACCTGACTATAGCACTAGCCTCTGGACACTGGACCAGTGAAAATATCATTACATCACTGTCTGCCCCTATTAATTTTCAATGATAGTCACAAGAGCTGAATCTGAGAACTTTGTGTTGTTAACTTCCAAGATTTTTAATCTTGCTGAATACCAGGAGCTCAGTGACCTTCATTTGTACTTCATTTCTTGCTGCGACTTGTATATTCTGTACCCAGGACAACATGAATGTAAATGAAAATTCCTGATGGTGATTCTCCACATTTAAAAACATAATCTGATAACATGTTTGTACAGTGGACTAATCGCTCCAAAACAGAGTGACTGTGCTACATGTCTGTACAGTGTCAGATTCTTCTGCCTTTAATGATGCAGTGTGTTACAGGTCTAGCACATGTGACACTACCAACTACAGCCTTATAACGCAATTCACAGCTGTGTACATTCTAATGTTTTCTCTAGACTCTTTTGGAAATTTGAGTTTTTAGCCTTCTGGTACCAATTTGAGGAAATGTCGCCTTAAGTCACTCGGTTCATGTAGCAAGAGCAACCGGTCATTTCCATATAAATGGATTTAAAAATAAATCCAGAAGGTTTCAAATGAAGCAGGTCAGATCAATCAGAATTAAATTATTCAAGGAGGGCCTTTGGGAGCTGGGGCTGCCCCTCATGAGAGGAGGAGGGGGAGGGGTACAGAGATATAGAGAATACAAATGGCAAGTTCTTCATTGTTATCATCAGAACACATCTTCCTCCATGTAGGTTAATGGGATACTTAACACTGTAGGTTTAAAACTAACTCAACGGAGGTCTCATCAGTACCAGTGATCCCGTACTGTTTTGTGTAGTTAATTGGGATTGGGCCCCTAAAAGAACACTCCAGATGAAACCCAAAATCAATAGCTTCAAACAGTAGCTGTAAAATGCCAGTTGCTAGTTCTGTCAAGCTCATGTGCAGTTCCACTCATATTGCCTTGAAATGATGGACAAGTACCATGATCTACAACAGGTACCTTCACTAATGCCACCTCCTCTGACAGATTATACACACACACACACACTTTATGATCACGTCTCAAATCCTAATTAATGGGCAGGCACTTACATGGGTTGGCTGCCTTTTCTCATTCCAGGCACAATCATTTATCTCAAGGGTATTTCGATAATTATCATCTACATCCTGCAGCTCGTGGAGGTATTTCTGCTTCTCACAATCCAGTTCTTATCCTGCTTCCCTTATGTCCTCATCCACTCTTGGTGCCTTCAGCTGTTTGGGTCCCAAGCTCTGAAACTTCCAGCTGAAAATTCTCACCCTCCCTTCCTTCCTTTGAGCCTGTTTCTACGAGGGTGCATCCTGGTGTTGCCTTTGGCTCGTTATCGGTTTATTTTCATTTGGTGATACTCCTGTGAAACGCCTTGGGGCATTTTACTAATTTAAGAAGGCACTGTATAAATGCAAGTTGAAATCCTATCTCAGTGTGAAGAATTACACAGATACTCAACCACACCCAGACGCAGTGTAATTTTAAATCCTGAAAAATGAGTGATTCATTGTCAGATATGGAAGCAAATAAGCCCTCAAGTGCATAGAAATGTCTGAAATCAGTTTCAGCTTCATTGTAATAATTGTATTTTATTGTATAAACCAGAAAGAGCATAAAAAGGTGGTACAGTAAAATACACCTATATCATGTTAAAGAAGAGGATCCATATCTCAAGGTAAAGTGATTCTAAGTCAGTGTAGGTAAATGTATTAAAGGCACCTTTGGTCATTTTGCTCACTGTGAACAAAATGGGCAAGTGTACTTAAAACACGTCACAGTCCAATGTTAATTCAGCAAGAACTGTTTTTAGCTGCAGGTGTATGGACAGTTATGCTAGAAAAAGGAAACAATTTTATACATCTTCAAAGGCATCCCTCCCCTCTATAATCAGTGATAGTGTTTCCATCACTTTGCTGATGATCAATAGTAGATTGAGAAGGCAGTAATTGGCTGGATTTGATTTTGGTCTGCTATGTTCAGGAAATCAATTAGGAGCAATTGAGGACTGTAGATGCTGGAGGTCAGAGAGTGTGGCGCTGGAAAAGCACAGCAGGTCAGGCAGCATCCGAGGAGTAGCGAAATCAATGTTTTGGGCATAAGCTCTTGATGAAGGGCCTACACCAAAACGTCGATTCTCCCGCTCCTCGGATACTGCCTGAACTGCTGTGCTTTTCAAACACCACACTCTCGACCGTGTATAGGAAATACCAGGGCAATGTTCCACATTATCAGGTAGATGCCAGTGTTATAGCTATGCAAGAACGTCTTGGCTGCGGGTATGGCAAGGTTGGGAGTACAACTCTTTAGAACTGTTGCTGGAATGTCATCTGTATGCGTATGCAATATCCACTGCCTTCAGCTATTCCTGGATATCTCATGGCATGAATCCAATTGGCTGAAGACTGGCATCCATGACACCGGGGACTAAGAAGAGGCCAAGGAAGATCATTAACACAGCATTGCTGGCTGAAGATACTAACAAATACATCAACCTTAAACTTATGAACTGATTTTTTATTATTTCATGGGATGTGGGCATGGCTGGCCAGGTAAACATTTACTATCTACACCTAATTGCCCAAGGACAAACAAGTATCAACCACATTGCTGACAGTCGGGAGTCACATCTAGGCCAGACCAGGGAAGGATAGCAGTTTCCTTCCCTAAAGGACATTAATAAGCCAGATAGATTTTACTGACAATCGATAATTGTTTCATAGTTATCACTAGACTCCTAATTCTAGATACTCAAATTAAAATTCCACCATCTGTCATGGTAGGATTCAAGTCTGGGTCCCCTGAACATTACCAGGGTCTCTGGATTAACAGTCCAGATATAAGACCACAGGACCATCAACTCCCCATTATTGAGGTTGGAGGCCCTCTCCTCTAGTGAGTTGTTTAATTTTTCATAACCATTCATTGCTGGATGTGGTAGGACTGAAAAGCTCAGATCCAATCCATTGTTTGTGGAACCACTTAACTCTCGCTAGTCCTGTGTTGTACCTTCACCAGATTAACAGCTCAGTTATGGGTATGCCTGCTGTTGCTCCTGGAATGCCCTCCCATGCTCTTCAGTATGTGTCCTGTTCTAGTGAGTACAAGGTGAAAATCATCTACAGCATGTCTCTTTTCTCAAAATTGCTATAAGTCTTTGCAACTCATTGATAAGTAAGTTGGTTGGTTGGCCAGCCAAATTTTCACTTGCGTGTGCAGGGTTTGAAAAGCTTACAAAAGGATCCAAACGTATCATCTACATCTACAAAGCTCAGACCTCCAAACGTCCTGAACTGAAACAATGGAGGTTGAAAATCATTCACAGAGAGTCATCGCAACCTCTCAGGTAAATGTTAACTATCTACCAAATCTCCATGGCAAATGGCACCATGACATATCAGTCTCAATCCAGCAAGGAGCTACGATCATCCCCTAATGTACTTTGAGGTGGCTTTTGGTGTATGTTTGGCAACAGCCGTAGACCTACATCCTCATTGTGATGAGCAACAAGATCTCCCAACTTCACTTCCAATTCCCTCAGCACAAAAGTCAAATATTCCCAGCAAAATACTCTGTGGATGAGCTCTACTTTCACTGCAGTAACAATGAGCACAAGCAACAATACTTTCAAACCTAATAATGAGGTGAATGACAAAAATCATACAGGAGAGAGATTGGAATAAAAAAAATGAACAAACTTTAGGAAAATGTCATGTAAATACAGTACCAAAGATTGGCATTTAAAAACAAATGTTATTTTAACAGTTTTTAAGCTAATGAGCACAGGATATAAAATTTAAAGGAAAGGTAAAACATTTAAAAATTATTTTAAAATTTAGCATATTATTTTAACATTTTCTTCTCTCCTAGATTTTTACAATGATGTGTTGCTGAAAGAAAAGATACATTTTGTCAAAACCTTAACTCTAAAAAATGATAGCAGTGTGTCAGTTCATTTCTCAGAGTAAGGCCCTGACCAAACATCCCCAGTTTGGCCCTGACCAAACAGACAGTAAGGCCCTGACCAAACACACCTAGTTTAAAATTTAAACAAAGCCTGGCAGTCAACTACCAATCAGCATCACTGGTGCATTCTCCATGGCAACACCTTGACAAAATCAGAGCTCATTTGTTTACCAACCAATCAGCTCTCTTCTCTCAAGCAGTAGGAATGATGGTTTGCCTCCATCGAGAATTAGTATTCTTGTAAATTATCCTCATAACTGTCAAGTGAAAAACCTTGACAAAATGTATATTTTCTTAGAAATAGTCATGTTCTATAGTACCAACTGACTATCTTTTATCTGTAGCACCAAAGTTTTCATTTAAAAAATATTTACGACATGTCAGGATTTATATCACATGGCGTCATGAGATGTATCTTATTGGACGGAAAGCTGTCAACCAATACAGGTACATAGTGTAAGTCTTTCATTGCAACTCATTCTCATAATGGCTGTTCGTAAAAATTCAAACCAGCCCAGGTCACAATTAGTAACAAAATCCAATAGCTACAAAAAGACAAATAAACAATTCTAATCATATATCACCACCAAAAATAACCCTAGTGTTGATGTAAGTTAGCTGATGAATTAAAAATGGTTCTTTAAATAGAAGGCTATGTAGAGTTCAGTGTGTATCGATCTTGCTCTACAGAGCTACCTAGTGGCCAGAGTCTGTAATTATGTTGTGATTGTTGACATAGCAAAATCCAGGGGTAAATTTGACCAATTATTGCAACAGGATGTGATGTGTGTAGGCATGATGTGTGCAACTATGCACATTTTTATTTAGCTGTGTAGAAACATGACTGACCACCTACTTGTGATTAGTTGCATCAACATTCTGATTTATACAGGACCTTGTGTTTTTTCACAAAGTTCAGATTTAACAAGATCCTCTGTGCTGGGTTTGGAGGAACTCTTCATTTCCCCATTGGTAACAACATCATTGAGCGAGCAAACCACGGGCCTCCTGCAGCGAACCAATGAAGGATTGTTCAGAAGTGTATAGATCAGGCACCATCTTGCCAGAACTCGTTTCGACTTTGTCAATTTTGTATGCTTCTGATCAGGCACCAACTGAATCCCTGGGATTCAAAACACACGCATCAGAATGGCTCATAGAGCCTAGAAACTCTCACAGGCAACAAGTAGCAAAATGCGCAACACTTCAGGAAGAATTGAGTAAAGCCTGGGAATTTCTCTGTAGTTCAGATGGAGGAGGAGAAGCAAAATGGTGGCACTACAGCATCACCAGTGGCGGGAGGATACAATTACAGCGTGACAAGTTTACATTATAATTAGAACACAGAAATTTAGTGGACTGCGTGTAGGTGCAAGACTTAAGATACAGGTGAGCATTCAATCATATGTTTGTTACATTTTATTATAATATGAACCGATCACTGGAATGTTTTAAAATAAGACTCGCCAACTTTAAGGACATTTAAATGGTCACTGGATAAACATGGACGAAAATGGAATATTATAGGATAGATAGGCTTCAGGTTGGTTCCACAGGTCGGTGCAACATCGAGGGCTGAAGGGCCTGTACTGCACTGTAATGTTGTATATACAGAGGAACCTTAATTATCCAGCATTCGATTATCTGAATATCGGATTATCCGGCAAGATCACAAGGTCCTAAACTATGTTATCCGACATTTGATTATCCGGAATTCGATTAACCAAGTGAAATACTCCCCGCCCATGTCCTTCGGATAATCAAGATTCCTCTGTACTGGGAGCCTTACAAGAGGCAGAGTGTAGTAATTCTTATATTGGCTTTCGGTATTCAAACACCCATTAACTATTGTGTAACTCCAAACTGTACTCCATTCACCATGCCTATCATATGGGATGGTATAGTTTATTTTAAAAAGAGTGGAGGTAACTATTTTGTATATGGCTGTACCTGACCCTGTGCATAGGCATATAAGCTTTACATTAAATAAGCACAGGAAAAAAAAACACTGGAACACATCAGATTTCTCCACCAAATTCTAAACTTTGGTTTCCGAAACAGTTAGTTTTTGAAGGTCTCCCTTTGCACTGTGTGCAATCACTGACCTTCTTCCACTGATCTCCTTTTCTCAATGCAACCTCTCCCGGAACCTTGGCACTGGAGTAGGAGGAAGCAGAAAGCTCTCATCACTCGATGAGACTGACTGGCCTCCACCTCCAGGAAGTTGGAGTAGCAGTGATAGCCTGCAGAAAGAAAAAAAACCTTTTTTTTTTGCAGCCTTCATTAGCTGTGATTGGTTCCTAGCTATGCAATAAACCACACACGCACAGATGCAAAATAATTTTTCTTTCTTTATCCTCTGTGGGTGTTGCTGACAAACTCAAGATTTGTGCTCCATCCCTAAATTTCCTTGAATTGAATGGCCATTTCAGAGGGCAGCGCCAACCAACTGGCAAATGCGTCAGAGTCATGCAGCATGGAAACAGACCCTTTAGTCCACACACCCCCACCAACCCAACCTCCACTCCCGGCACCTTTCCCTGCAACCGCAAGAAATGCAAAACTTGCACCCACACCTTCCCCCTTACTTCCCTCCAAAGGCCCCAAGGGATCCTTCCATATCGGCCACAAATTCACCTGCACCTCCACACACATCATTTACTGCATCCGCTGCACCCGATGTGGCCTCCTCTACATTGGGGAGACAGGCCGCCTACTTGCGGAACGTTTCAGAGAACGCCTCTGGGACACCCGCACCAACCAACCCAACCACCCCGTGGCTCAACACTTCAACTCCCTCTCCCACTCCACCAAGGACATGCAGGTCCTTGGACTCCTCCATCGCCAGACCATAGCAACACGACGGCTGGAGGAAGAGCGCCTCATCTTCCGCCAAAGAACCCTCCAACCACAAGGGATGAACTCGGGTTTCTCCAGCTTCCTCATTTCCCCTCCCCCCACCTTGTCTCAGTTCCAACCCTCGAACTCAGCACCGCCTTCCTAACCTGCAATCTTCTTCCTGACCTCTCCGCCCCCACCCCCACTCCGGTCTATCACCCTCACCTTAACCTCCTTCCACCTACCGCATTTCCAATGCCCCTCCCCCCACCTTTTATCTTAGCCTGCTGGACACACTTTCCTCATTCCTAGAAGAAGGGTTCATGCCTGAAACATCGATTCTCCTGTTCCTTGGATGCTGCCTGACCTGCTGCGCTTTTCCAGCAACACATTTTCAGCTCTGATCTCCAGCATCTGCAGTCCTCACTTTCTCCTCGAAGATAATCCCAAACTAAACCATGCCTGGCCCATATTCCTCCAAACCTTTCCTATCCATGTACATATCTAAATGTCTTTTAATCATTGTAATTGTACCCACATCCATCACTTCCTCAGGAAGTTCATTACACAGGCAAACATGTTGGCTCGATCAGGTAAGGACACCAGAGGGCATTCATGAACCAGATGGGTTTTTACAATTGATGGTAGCTAGGATAGTCACCATCACTGAGATTAGCTGTCAGTTCCAGATTTATTAACTCAGAACTGAAGTGAAAATAGGCACAATTTCATACAAAAGGACATCATAGGGCACATTGCCACATCTGGAAGTAACAGGATTTAGGATGTGGATTTCCATCTTTGTAACACTCCTTGTGGGTTTTTTATTCATTCATTTGGTGAGAGTATCAGTGGCTAGGCCCAGCCTTTTTTGCACAACCTTAATTGTTCAGAGTTAACCACACTGATGTGGGTCTGCAGTCCAGACCAGGTAAGGATGGCAGATTGCTTTTCCTAAATGAACCAGATGCATGTCTCCAATAATTTTCAAAAGTGGGTGGCATTGTGGCTCAGTGATTTGCACTGCTACCTCACAGCACCACGAATCCAGGTTGGGAGAATATGTAGAGTTTGCACGTTCTTCCTGTGTCTGTGTGGGTTTCCGCTGGGTTCTCCGATTTCCTCCCACAGTCCAAAGATGTGCAGGTTAGGTGGATTGGCCCTGGTAACAGGGATAGGGTAGGGGGGCTGGATCTGGATAGGATGTTCTTCAGAGGGTAGGTATCAACTCTATGGGCTGAAAGGTCTTTTTCTGCACTGTATGATTTTATGAATTGACAATGGTTATAAAATCATCGTTAGGCTTCTAATTCCATTTTTAAAAAATGTAAATTCCACAATGGCAGGGATTAAAAGTCTAGCGGTAATACCATTAGGGCAACACCTCCCTAATTTACAAAATAATCACCATTTTCCTAACCCTATAGAAAAGGCACTGTTGGTAAATTTGTTGTCTGGTGTTGTACAGAGGCAGAGAGACTTGGAAAACTCCATCCCATAACTAAAAGAGAAAATGCTGGAAAATCTCAGCAGGTCTGGCAGCATCTGTAAGGAGAGAAAAGAGCTGACGTGACTCAAAACGTCTGCTCTTTTCTCTCCTTACAGATGCTGCCAGACCTGCTGAGATTTTCCAGCATTTTCTCTTTTGGTTTCAGATTCCAGCATCCGCAGTAATTTGCTTTTATCCAAACCATAACTAGTGTTGACCACTCATACTGAAATCTAATTCAAATCGCAGAGACAAGAAAAACAAAGTTTAACATCTGTGGATCTACACGTTGACAACAGCCACCACCTTCCCACATGGGCATATTCAGATTTTATTTATAAAGTATGAACCCATCTCCAACAGGCTTGTATGTTGACTGTACTCTTCAGGAGCAGTAGGGTTAAAAATGAACTCAGGGAGCACATGCACACACATCGCTCAACCCCCATGACAAAGCAACATTTCTGGTCCAGATTATTTGTCCCTTTACTACTTATTGTTAAATTGGACAAAACACACTGCCTGGGTGATAAGTACAAGAGTTTGTTGGAGCCCAGGAGATTCTCTGAGAGGCAGAATGGTTGGAAAATGCAATCTTGTGCTCCTACAGAGGCCCAGGATTATTTAAGTGATAGATCGCCAGCATTTTGCAATAGAAATACAATGTTTCATCATTCAAATAAAGGACACTGTGATAATATGAACAGCAACAGAATCACAGTCTCATTTATATCATTCAGTGTTCAATTGGAATGGAGACAGAAACAAAAAAGGTGCAAGAGTTGATATCAGCCCCTCAGTCCATTGAGCCTGCCCTACCATTCAAAAAGACTACAGTTGATCTGCTGGCATTGAGTTCCACATTTCCATCGATAGAGTCAGAGAGATGTACAGCCATACCCTGTCGAGACTATTGTTTTTTTTTTAATTTTTCTTATTTTTAGTTTAGAACTGAGAGTTGCAGTTGAGAATTGAACTTTGAACAGCAGCCTGTTCTTTTAAATAAAAAACACACAAGACTAATTTTTGCCATTGGGAACTGGCCTGGAAAGATAATACAGGCGAATTATTGCTCTAAGAACACTGTAGGCAATTGAGCACCAAGATGCTGTTATGCTCAAGGACTGGCAGCTGATTGGATGTTGAATTGGTCAATGAATGGAAGATTGGTGCTGTCCAAATGTTGGAAAAGAAAGAAAAAGAGTGAACTGGTGCTGACTGGGATTTGAGCTTAAAAATGTGTTGCTGGAAAAGAGCAGCCGGTCAGGCAGCATTCAAGGAGAAAGAGAATCGATGTTTTGGGCATAAGCCCTCGATTCTCCTTCTCCTTTGATGCTGCCTGACCTGCTGCGCTTTTCCAGCAACACATTTTTAAGCTCTGATCCCCAGCATCTGCAGCCCTCACTTTCTCCTGACTTGATTTGGGCAGGAGGCAGTTTTGCTTTAGATGCTGTCAGACTGGGAAGCTGTTTTCGGTTTTGCTGTCTCATTATTCTCTGGCTATCAACTTGTTGAATATTCTGAGAAATGAACCACATTTGATAAGAAATAGTTAAAATAAAATGTCTCCAGAGACACTGTGGGAGCTGTGAATTTTGGAACTCAAGCAAGATGTACAGTTCTATGTGCTTGTGATATATCCCATTATCCAAGGATTTCATGAAGTATTCATTGTTGAAATGATTATTGAATTGAGAAATTAGGATTCTTTTATTTTCTTTTCAAATGCATCCTTTAACTATATTTGTCTGTCTCAGAAAATGGGGGGGGGGGCAGTTTATTGTCAAAGAAGATTGAGTTCAGATCATAAATATTAATTACATCATCTTGTAGTTTGTTTTCTGCTGAAAATACATTCTTAGTAATAAATTGTTAATAGTTGTTTAAGTTGTTTTCAGGATCTGTTATTTGGTTAGGAACAACTGACCAATTTTGAGGACCATTGAATGTTTGAATTTCATCATCTTCTGAAGCCTGTGATAGTGAGACTGATTTGGTTTGGCTTGCCGTTCCCACACCATAACAACCCAATAACTTTTGATTCCCTTATCTCACAAAACGCTTATCCACCTTCACCTTAAAAAATATTCAACAACCTTACATCCCCAATGCAATCTAAGGCAGAATGTGAAGCTATTCTGTTGGTTTGCATCGTACCAGGAAACGAAACTTCACCAAATTGGTGGCTTTTCACTCGTCTAAAAATAATACTTCTAAAGAACCATTTTTGGTTTCACAAACCAACACACAGTTTTTAAAAGAAACTCAATGCATTGCCAGTACAATAGTGTGAAACTAATACAGTTCAAATGAAAATAAAATTGGACTTCAGAATATGAAGACAGAAGCTTACCTGGGTCAAAAATCTCTGCCCCACGATTTATAAGGCCCAGGTCCAATCGGCAAAAATGGACAATGTTGTATAGAGCTGTAAAGACGATTCTCCACACACCGGCAATGACCCCAATCAGAACATTGAAAGCGAAAAGCAGGTAAGTGAAGATGTACAGGCTTCGTCTGTGGAAAGAGGAAGATAATGCAGTGAGGTAAGTTATATACTGTTAATGGTAGGGCCTTGGGGAGTGTTGACAAACAGAAAGATCTAGGGGGTATGGGTTCATAGTTCCTTGAAAGTGGAGTTGCAGGTAGGCAGGGTGGAGGAGGAGGAGTTTGGCACGCTTGCCTTCATTGGTGAGTGCACAGTGTATGATTTGAGAGGTCATGCTGTATTGGTGAGATCACTTTTAGAATATTGCATTCAATTCTGTTCTCCCTGCTGTAGAAATTTGCTGTTAAACTTGAATGCTTCCAAGGAAGGGTCACTCGATCAGAAACGTCAAGTCGGATTTCTCGCCACAGATGCTGCCAGACCTGCTGAGCTCTTTCAACAATTCCTGTTCTTAAATATTTGAGTACTCTTTATCAAAGAATGATAGAATTTCTACAGTGTGGAAGCAGGCCATTCAGTCCACACCGATCCTCTGAACAGCATCCCACCCAGACTCACCTGTTACCCTATCCTTGCAATCCTCATTTCCTATGGCTACTCCAATTAGCCTACACACCCCTGGATGATATGGACAATTTAGCATGGCCAATCCACCTAAACTGCACACCTTTGGACTGAGGGAGGAAACTGGAGCACCTGGAGGAAAGCACCCAGAGCACCAATAGGAGCAGGTGGTCAGGATGTTTGATTCAACCACTGCCTGCAGTATGACTTTCAGTAGAACCGTAAAATCCCTAGAGTGTGGAAACACGCCCTTCAGTCCAACAAGTCCACACCCAGCCTCTGAAGAGTGACCCAACCAGACCCATTCCCCCACTCCTGACTAATCCACCCTCACCTACACATCCCTAAACACTGTGGGCAATTTAGCATGGTCAATCCACCTGACCTGCACATCTTTGGGCTGTGGGAGGAAACTGGAGCACCCGGAGGAAACTCATGCAGGCACGTGGAGAATGTGCAAACTCCGCACAGACAGTCGCTCGAGGGTGGAATCGAACCTGGGTCCCTTGTGCTGTGAGGCAGCAGTGCTAACCACTGAGTCACTGTGCCACCCCAGAGTGATTTTATTTTGCTCATTCTTTTGTGAGAATGTAGGTATGGATGGCCAATTCTTTTGTTGCCCATCCCTAATTGCCCTTAAGCCAAGTGGCATGCCAGGGCCATGCAGGTTAAGAATCAACCGCAATGCTGTGTGCCTGGAGTCACAAGTAGACCAGACCGGGCAAGGGCAGCAGATTTTCAGGCACTGGTGAGTCAGATGGGCTTTTACACCAATCCATGATAGTTTTATGGTCACCAATGATGAGATTTCAAACAGCCAGATTTATGAATTGAACTTTAGTTCACATGCTACTGTGGTGTGGTTTGAAGCTACATCTCCAGATCATTAGGTATTGGTTGTGGATTACTGGTGCAGGGACATTACCGGTACCCCACCATCTTCACTAAATGACCAGATCATTTGCTGTTGATTGAGGGAGAAATCTTGGCCAGGATACTTGTGGGAACAGCCTCAGTCTCCTTCAAATAATGCTGGAGAAATGTATGTTCATCTGGCAGATGCCGGGCTTCGTCCAGACGCTCACTGAAGATGTTACCTAGTATGGAGACGAAACGTCTGAAAAAAAAAACCTTCCAGCTCAGCGAGCAAACCTACATCCACATCTGGCAGGACAGGGCTCCAGTCTCTGGAATAGGGCTGAACAAAGCCAGACTCCTTTTCAAGTTATATATTTTTAAACTATTCAAAATGACACCAGATTGTGGCAACCTTTGAAAATTTTCATTGTATTTTACTGTATTATTTACTGCAATAAATCATTTAATAGCTCAGAGGAAAGAGTGCTACTGACCAAGCCACAATGGAAAAATGCAGTTAATACAATACTAATTAACTAAAATTTTTAAAACTCCCTAAGCGCTCAGCAATTTAGAGTACTCCAGTGATTATCAATGCTTCCTGTACCTGTTAGTGAGGCTGAACTGTTTCCCATCCTTCTGAAGAAATAGGAGTCGAGTCAGTATGTGTTGAATCAACACGACTAGAATTAAAGTTAACCAGAAGGGCCTTGGAGAGAGACAAAAACTCAAAAATCAAAATGATCATTACACAGCCAAAACACAACAAGAGACTTTATTTGTATTCATTCACATGATGAGGGTGTTGCTGGCTCGGCCAACATTTATTATCTGTATCTAATTGCCCAGAGAGCAATTAAGTGGGCCAATGGGCTGAGCAGAGGCAGATGGAGTTTAATTTAGATAAATGCGAGGTGCTGCATTTTGGAAAAGCAAATCAGAGCAAGACTTATACACTTAATGGTAAGGTCCTGGAGAGTGTTGCTGAACAAAGAAATGTTGGAGTGCAGGTTCATAACTCCTTGAAAGTGGAGTTGTAGATAGATAGGATAGTGAAGGTGGTGTTTGGTATGCTTTCCTTTATTGGTCAGAGTATTGAGTACAGGAGTTGGGAGGTCATGTTGCAGCTGTATAGGACATTGATGAGGCCACTGTTGAAATATTGTGTGCAATTCTGGTCTCATTCCTATCAGAAGGATGTTGTGAAACTTGAAAGGGTTCAGAAAAGATTTACAAGGATGTTGCCAGAGTTGGAGGATTTGAGCTACAGGGAGAAGCTGAGCAGGCTGGGGCTGTTTTCCCTGGGGCATCAGAGGCTGAGCGGTGACCTTATAGAGGTTTATAAAATCATGAGGGGTATGGATAGGATAATTCGACAAAGTCTTTTCCCTGGGGTTGAAGAGTCCAGAACTAGAGGGCATAGGTTTAGGGTGAGAGGGGAAAGATATAAAAGGCACCTAAGTGTCAACGTTTTTATGCAGAGGGTGGTATGTGTATGGAATGAGCTGCCAGAGGAAGTGGTGGATGCTAGTACAATTGCAATCTTTAAAAGGCATCTGGATGGGTATGGATGGATATGGGCTGGATGCTGGCAGGTGGGACTAGATTGGGTTGGGACATCTGGTCGGCATGGACGGGTTGGACCGAAGGGCCTGTTTCCGTGCTGTACACCTCTATGACTATGACAGGTCTGGAGTCACATGTAGGCGAGACCAGGAAAGTGAGACAGCTTCCTTCCCTAAAGGAAGTTAGGTGAACCAGATGGGTTTCTATGACAATCAGCAACAGCTTAATAAACTTTTGCAGAACAGCACAGGAGGCTTTGAATCAGCTTCGTGATGAAGGGCTTATGCCCAAAACGTCGAGTCTCCTGCTCCTCAGATGCTGCCTGACCTGCGGGGCTTTTCCAGCACCACACTCACGACTTTGAATCAACAGTCTCGCGATAATATCACAAGGCCATCACCTCCCCCTCACGTGATGCAATGATCCCAAATCAAGTGTCATACTGTACTTACTGCCTTACAGAGTGAGGAAAGGCCAAATTCATACACCAACAAATTTCAAATTTATTAAAGTTAGCCTCGACCAATCTTTCAGAATTGCAAATCAGGTTGAACAGAGATCTCATTTTGGTTGTAGAATCCCTTACAGAGCAGAAAGAGGCCATTCAGCCCATCAAAAGTGTGCACTGAAGAGCATCCCATCCCAACCCTGTAACCCTGTATGAGTTTTTATTTTTAAGTCATGACGAATCCACCTAGCCTGCACACTATGGGCCAATTTAGCATGGCCAATCCACTGAACCTGCACATCTTTGGACTGTGGGAGGAAACCAGAGCACCCAGAGGAAACCTACGCAGACACTGGGAGAGAATGTGCAAACTCCATACAGTCACACAAGCAGGAATTGAACCTGGTGTTGAAACAGGCCCCAATGTTTATTATGTTTGGGTAAATTCAATCGAATAGACTCAAGTTTAGAATTTTCTACATTTTGTTCCTTTGTTGATTGTTTGGGAAGGCTGATCATCAGAAGGAACCACAGGAACTGAGTGGGAGGCTCTTCCTCTTAAATTGGGCTTGACGCACAAATCTCTTTTGGAAGGGCCACTCAGAATTAAACCCTTCAAAATAGACACCAAGGACACTGCCTAGCAACATGGGCAGTGTCCTTGCCTCTGACCCAGAAACACATCCAGATGCAGTGATGAGGAGGGTAAATGGGTTGAGCATCAATTACAAATCCCTCCAACAAACAGCGATGGGAGAGAGTCCTGCTCAGTCCTGTGTGATGGACAGAGACTCACAGCCTCCATCATCACAGCTGTCCTTCGCTCCAGAACGCAACATTCCGATTAAAGTGCACAACTCGAACTTACTGTGAATTGTAACACACTGTCAGCATTGGACTGGAGTCTGAGGAATGGTTGTGGAGACATTAAGGGGTGAACACCTTCAGCTGTTTCACTTGATTAAATTAGGTTTTTTTGATTAATTTGAACCTGAAATTAGAGTCAGGTCTTTCAGAAATGACGCTGGGAGTACTTTGCCTCACAAAGCTTAGTGAAAACCGGGAACACACATCCCCCATAGAGTTGTTGATGATGAGAATAGTGTTTGAGAGATTTATTTGGCAAGATTGATGGAGGTTATGGAACGGAGATGGGTAAATGGAGATTAATTATGGATTAACTTTGAACTACTTGATGGTGGAAGTGGTTTCTATTGGTGACATAAACACAACACAAAAGGGGAAATTTACCAATCCGGACCCATCAACTGGGAGTTACACCGGCAGGAAATAGCTTATGGGAAACAGGAATGACTCCAGTCCAGGCTGATGTTGTCTACTGGTTGTCTCGCGCTCTCTCTCTCTATTGGCAAATAATGTAGATTTGAATATGAAATAGCCTCTTAAAACTGAAACATCAGATCAGACATGATGTGGAGCTGACCTGAAATGGTGAAATGGCTTACTCATGAAGATATGTCAGGCAAACCTGTCAAAATGTTGATAGAGAGTTTGTATCCAATATTCCAATGAGGAACATTTACAAGCCAAGTACCACAGCAGCACAGTGGCTCAGTGGTTAGCACTGCTGCCCCACAGCACCAGGGACCCAGGTTTGACTCCAGCCTCGGGCTGTCTGTGTGGAGTTTGCATGTTCTCCCCGTATCTGTGTGAATTTCATCAGGGTGCTCCGGTTTCCTCCCATGGCCAAAAGATGTGCAGGTTAGGATGGATTGGCCATGCTAAATTGCCCCTAATGTCCAGAGATTTGTAGGCTAGGTGGGGTTAGCCATGGGAAATGCAGGGTTACAGGGATAGGGTAGTCTCTTCAGAGGGTCAGTGTGGATTCGATGGGCTGAATTGCCTCTCCCACACTATAGGGGGTCTATGAGCAAGCCCGGACCTTTGGATGGAGAATTAAGCAAATCTCTCCAAACAGCACAGAAAATATGACCATATTCTTGCCAGTTGGAGAGCAAAATCCAAGTAGCACAGCCCCTGTCTTGTCTACATCCATTCATTTGTGTAGCAAGAAGTTTTGGCGCATTTGCACTCACCACATGTTCTCCAGGATCCTGAGAATGATCAGGTTTTGTCTGTAGACAATGGGAACGACAATAAGAAAGGCAAACAGTAGGAAGCAGATGAAGAAGACCACTTGCTGAATGAGGAGGCCTAAATGGGAGATTCACAGGAACGAGAGGGTGAGATGGTTTAGTTTTGAAACATACAGCGAGACACAAAATATATTCAATAAAAACCAAATGAACTACAGATGCTATAAATTAGAAACTAAAACAGAAATTGCCAGAAAAGCTCAGCAGGTCAGGCAGCATTGGTGGAGAGAAATCAAACTTAACATTTCAGGGTCCAGTGACCCTGCCTCAGAACTGATGGTAGCTAGGGAAGTTTGTGCGCAGAAGATGGGGTGGAGGAGTTGGAAATGATCAATGGGCATAGAGCTCAAAAGAGAGCGAAAAGAATTGCTGGACAGACAAAGGAAAATACATTCAATTCCTTTCTTGGGTTGTTGGACAAACATGGTTAAAGTCAGATTATTCCAGCGTCCACGTTGGTCCTCTGCTAACCTCATGTGCTGAAGGGGAGCACTGTCCCCTCGCTAGTCTATCCACAGACGTACAACAGACTCACCATGTTCCCCACTGCAGTAAAATGCTCATCACACCAGTTTAGGAATAGGGGATTATAATTTAAACAATAAAATGTAACATAGACTTAATAGCCTGAACGTTAAAAGAAATTATATCGCAAGCAAATTAATAGCAAGGTCAGACCAAGTGGCTCCTTTCAGCTTCATTCCAGAATCATTTAATTATCTCAATAAGGCGTGAAGTGTCAATATTACAGTAGTCCCCCACCATACCCCCTGGGGATACGTTCAAAGACCCACCACCGAAGCCTGAAACCATGGATAGGAGCGAACCCATTCATTTCGATGGGAAGTTTCCCTTCCCGGCAGCTGCCTGGTCCCTGGTTCTGGAAAGTTCCCTATAATATGTTAGGGATGTAGTAAACCTTGGGTAACTGAAACTGTGGAAAACGATTCAGTAGATATGGGGATCGCCCTGTAACGCAAAGTTCGTCAACTATGCTGAAAGCAGCTTTTCTCTTGTAGGAGAGTTGAGGAGGAGAAAGCATTTCGGATTTGTGATTGAGATAAACAAGTGTTTTCTCTCTCAGAGTTGAGCATGTGGAACTTGCTTGGATGACTGCAGTTAAACATTTAAGCAGCTTGACACCAGCCAATACAAAGCAGCCCAAATCCATAAATATTCAGTCCCTCCAGCACTGACATTCACACTTATTGAGCCATCTACATGATGCACTGAAGAAAATGACCAAGGTTCCTAAGGCAACACTTTCCGAATCCCTGATTACTTCCATCTGGGAGGATATGGGCAGCAGATACATGGCTACACCACCTCTTCAAGTTCCCCTCCAAGCCACTCACTATCCTGACTTGGAAATATTGCCATTTCTGCACGGTCACTGGGTCAAAATCCTGGAACTCCCTCCTTAAAGGGCAGTGTGGGTCAACCTCAAGCACTTGGACTGCAAGCGGTTGAAGAAGGCACCTTCACAAGGGACGGGCAGTAAATGCTGACCTAATCTGCCACAACAACAGCCCTTGAACGAATGAAAAAATAACTCTCTTCTCCAGGGATGCAAGATCATGTAATATTTAAGACAGGGATAGAGAAACTCTTTACACTAAAAAGACAATCCAAAGGAGAATAGGGGAGCTAAGACCGTAGATCGCAGGCCGCAGAGATCGATAGTGATCTTGTCAAATGGCAAAGCAGGCTTGAGGAACTGAATGGTGTACCAAGAGACCCTTTTCACAGGCTCATGTGTGTGCACATTGTCCATTCACATGTGCACACGTGTAAGTCTCATGCTTGCTAGAATAAGGCAGATCATTTCTAAAACAGGTGAAACCTTTCCCTACAAACAAACAAAAGAATTTTGTGCAGGTTAAATAACAAGATAGTTATTCAGTGCACTACTGGATTCCAGGGAGTTTTAACCTTTGTTCATTCATGACCAGATTCGTAACAAGTCTTCAAACATTTGAATCCTCCAATTGCCTCAAAAATAATGCAGTAAATGGGAAAGTTAGGCAAAGACATGAAAGAGCAAGGAATAGAGGAGATGTTCATGGAACAGCATCTCTTCAGTGTGGAAACAGGCCCTTCAGCCCAAAAGGTCGACACTGACCCCCCGAAGAGTAGCCCATCCAGACCCATTCCCCTACATTTACCCTTGACTAATCAACCTGTTACACATCCCTGAACACTATGGACAACTCAGCATTGCCAGTCCACCTAACCTGCACATCTTCGGACTGTGGGAGGAAACCTGCACAGACTTGGAGAGAATGTCTGTATGGAGTTTGCACAGCCACCCGAGGCTGGATTCGAACCCGGGTCCCTGGCACTGTGAGACAGGAGTGCTAACCGCTGAGCCACCGGGCCACCCCATGTTATTAGGGTTTGATGAAGGGGAGGGAGGCAGCTTGGGAGGAGCATAGACAGAGCAGCTCAGTCAAATAGGATGTTCCAACAGAGAAATAGGCAAAGTTAGTTTATATCCACAATGGGAATATTTGATGGAAGAGGAGAGAGATTGTAAACCTTCAGTGAGCTTCGGATTTTCCCACATTTAGTAATGTACCAGGCCAACAAAGCATGTACGTGGGTCTTGTTCCACAGCCAGCTTTTCCCTCAGTCACTAAGCTGGTGCCAGACACTAACTTCGAGAAGCAACACCCTGCATTGAGCATGAGTGACCTGGAATCTTTTGTCTGCTTTTGGCACATGTTCTAAGGACATACAAGATGCTCACCCTGTTCGGCCAAGTTTATGAACACATCTTCAAATGACCGTTAAGTCCTGGGGTGGGATTTGAACCTGGAGCTTCTGGTTTGGAGGCAGAGTCACTCCCCACTGCACCACAAGGACCCCCCACCCCACCACCTTCACCTCCTGGCAGAGGGTGACAATTGATCAAGTGATGTTATTGGGATCAAAAATAAATGTATGCTCTCTATCTCAACCCTGGCCTTTTGCAGAGAATATCTAGAAACAAAACTAATTCCATATTCAAACAAACTGCAGCCCATCAGCAGATACCTAAACAGACGAATGCAGCCTGGTAACTGGTGAAGCTCATCCAACAGACAACAGCAGAGCGGGAGAGTCTGACCGGCCTGTCATGATTGAAGACTTTTCGTGTGTCGCCTCTGAAAAGAGCCTGCAGATTGTCCCTGTAACAGAGCAAAGACCAAGTCAGATTTAATATAGTCTTTGTCTAATTAAGGGCACAGATATTAAATATATGAATGCAGCAGGCAGCAAAGGAGGCAAATGGTTCTGTTGATCCTTGGGCACAGGAATTGGGATGTCTTGCTGCAATTGTACAGGGTGTTAGTGAGACCACGTCCGAAGTACTGTGTTCTGTTTTGGTGTCCTTATCTGAGGAAGGATGTTCTAGCAATGGAGGGAATGCAACAAAGATTTATCAGACTGGTTTCTGGGATGGCAGGAGACCGCGAGAGAGTGCGAGACCGCGAGAGAGTGCGAGACCGCGAGAGAGCGAGCGAGAGACTGGATCAGTTAGGACTATAGTCACTGGTTTTTCGAAAAGTGAGCAGAGGGGTCTCAGAAACCTATAATACTTTAGCAGGACTAGACAGGGTTAAACACAAGAAAGATATTCTGATGAGTCCAGCACTAGAAGTCCTAGGGGGTGACAAGGGGATGGGGTAGGCCATTTTAGGATTGAGATGAAGAGAAATATGTACACCCATATTATTGTGACCCTGGGGAATTCATAGAAAGCAGTTGAGGCTGAGATGTTGAACATTTTCAAGAGGGAGTTAGATATAGTTTTTTTTAGGGCTAAACTGATTCAGGGGTATGGGGAGAAATCAGCAACGGGGTACCCAATTAGACGATCAACCAAGATCATAACGAACAGCAGAGTAGGGCTGAATAGCCTATTCCTGCTCCTAATGGTGCTCAGTAAATACAATTGGATCATCATTGCTGCTACACAGCACCTTTAACTATTAATGTTATTGTTCAAGACATACATTCCATTAAAAGCTATTAAATTAATAAAAAGCCCACGACTTCTATGAAGCCCAAACAGAAAATATAAAATAAAAATGATCCATAATTAGAAGGTGGGGGAGGGGGAACATGTGTGTGTCCTCAGAAGTATGTCCTGCATCAGATCTAGTTAAAAAGTACATTTGAAATATTAGTGAGCAGTGCTGTTTTTGTAAAGAGAAAGCGTCTATGGAAATATATGAGCAGGGAGATTTTCTCTAAACCAGTTACAAATGGTAGGAAAACCACCAGGTGAGATGACAGAACCAGAAATCGCATTTTTTCAATGTTACCTGTGTAACACCATTGACCTCATTAATGTCGAGAGGGTGATGAAACAGGATACAGCCACTGCTGATACGTAGCACACTGTTGAGGAAAAAAGGAGGGGTCAAATTATCCCCTGCCGCACTATTCTGACATTATCCAAATGGTACTACACACATGAACAAGCAGTAGGCCATTCAGTCCGTTGAGCTTGCTGCACCATTCAATTAGAACTCAACTGATTGGGAATGTGGATGAGGTTATAGTCCATCGACCAAACATCCCGCCTCCCCACAACTCCCCCACCTCCATCCCCCCTATAACCTTTCATCCCCTTACCATGCCAAGGCACTATCCATGTTAACATTTTGGGTCCAGTGACCCATCCTCAAAACAGGGTTACTGAACCCAAAATGTTGACTATGACTTCTCTCCACCGATGCTGCCAGACCTGCTGAGCTTTTCCATTGTGTGGCAACTGACGTAGAATTTATCAAAATTGCAACCTTGCTCATGGCTCATTACAGCCTGGATAATGCACCCAATACCAGAGCAACCTGTGTCTGGGTTGTCATCTTGTGAACCACAGCACTATCTATTCCTTACTTGGAATATCAGAAAGAGAGGGCTTTCATTTCAGATTTCTGCAGTTCTTTCGAGTTTTTTTACCATCTAAGGATCTATCCACATTTGACATAAAAAACATTCAAAGGTTCTGCTTTCACTGCCTTTTCAGAAACATTGTTCCAAATACTTACGACTCCCAGAGAAAAGAAATTCACCTGTCTTCAGTTTTAAATGGGCCATCCGTTATTTTTAAACAGTCACCCCCTATCTTCTAGATTCTCTCACAAAACATCCTCTCTGCATCCACCTGGTTAAGACCACTCAGGGTCTTATATGTTTCAATCACTTCACAAGAAACCTCTACCTTATATTGCCATAATTCCAAGTAAAAGAACAGGTAGAGCTGTGGCTCAGTAGATGACAAACCTAAAACCAATTGTTCCAGATTGGGCCTACTGTCCAGGCTGCAATAGCCACAAGGCAGACTGCAATTTTGACAAATTGTACGTAAATTTCCTTGCAGTGAACAAATGAATCCTTCCAAGCCAAATACTCAAATCTTTCATTCGTGAATTTAAAGAACCTTCTGTGGAAATTAGCTGAGCCAACTTAACGTTGGTGCAGATCAATTTATTTTTGTGCAGCAACTATTCTCATTCTGAGAATGCACAGACATCCCACTGCCCTGTATTTGGTTCCTTAATGTTCAATTGTAATAAGTCAGTCAGATCCAAACTGAGGGAGTTCTGAAAGACGTGCAAGCTGAATAGTAAATCATTATAAAATCTAAATGATTTCTGAGTTGTTGCCAGATTATTAGGAAGTTGTATCTTCCCCTGCTACTGCAACAAGACCCCGATAAACTATTGTATTGGTTAGCGATGAGATATTATCGGTGATCATTTTATTCTTTTCAATCCAAAGAAAAAGTACTCAATCCGTACCTTCCACAACCCAAATATAATATTTAACGATACTCAGAACTTCACTCCTATCTTCTGAGAGATTGACGCCAAAGCCTTCAAGTGTGTAGGATACATGTTCCTGGACTCCAGCCCGCATCCGCTGTAGGACAGGGACAAGGTACAACACGAGGAGAAGGGCAAACTGTAGGGGAAAGCAATACCCAATTCAGATTATTTAACATGCAATAAAAGCAAAAGTAATATAAAACCTAGAAAAATCAGAAGTGAGAAATGGGACAGCTAGATCAAAGAATGTGAAGAGAAAGAAACCTAGTCTTGAATTAATAGATGAGCAATTATAATATTCACACAGGCTTAACCCATTCAGCGGTTACTGACCCAGTGCATATTGAGTTCATGGCTGCATTTAATACTAAGCTGTGTTTATACAACGCAACTTACCACATCCCAAAACATTTCCAGTGTTGGACCTCACTGTTGCAATGCGGTAATTAGTTTTGTGCACAGGAAGCTTGCATAAACAGAGAAGTGATAATTATCAGATAATCGGTTTTACTGACTTACAATTTGTCTCCTTTGAAGACCAATGCACCTAGAATCATCGAGCCTCTACAGTGTGGAAAGAGGCTATTTGGCCCATCGTATCTGCACCGACCCTCCAAAGAGCAGCTCGTCCAGGCACAGTTTCAGCCGACCCGATCCCTATAACACCCTACATTTCCTATGGCTAATCCATCTAGCCCAACATCCTTGAACACTATGGGGCAACTTAGCATGGTCAATCCACCTAGCCTGCACACCTTTGGACTGTGGAAGGAAACCAGAGCACCCAGAGGGAAACCAGAGCACCCGGAGGGAAACCCACGCAGTCTCCAGAGGCTGGAATCGAACCTGGGACCCTGAGCTGTGCGAGACAGCAGTGCTAACCACTAAGTTACTGTGCCACCCACGGACAGGGACTTAGCATCGCCTCTAAAAGACAGCACTTCCACCAATGGGGTACTGAGTCTGAGCTCACGAGTGAATTCTCTCCCCATCCCAATTCTTGCGGTTCTGCTAAAAGATGGCTCTCGATGATGAAGGCTCTTCTGTCCATTTGATCGCAGCTGGCCACAATGCCAACTGAACCATCCTCCCATGACATAATTTGATTGGTCAAAGTCTAGCGTGACAATTCCCACTGGAGAGAAACATCCGCAAGCAAAATTAATTGGGAACAAATGAGCATCTCCTTCCTGAAGGGAAGGCATTTTCCAAATGTTCTCCACATGTCCCTACCTCTCCGCAAGAAGGGCTGGACTCAAGTCCCATCAGCTCCAGAGGTTTGTGGTAATATGCCTGAATTGTTGTTAAAAACATCTACCATGAGGAAAAGGGAAGTGCTGGACTGCTTTTGAATAACCTCTTCCCGTGGCACCAAATTAAACAATCATTCTGGATTTCTTTTCCTCAAGTGGTCTGGCCAAAGGCTCTATCTCCGCATGGGCTAGGGATGAGGAGGCAGATCCCAGATCCAACCGGAGCATGGATTGAACACCATGCTACTGGCATCCATCTGATCCACATGGTCAAATAAGAGAGAGTCTAGGTTGCACAGCAACATACACTTGTAACCACATGTTGTCACCCAGAGCTATGGATAGTGACAGTGGAGGTATCCATCCCCAGTTTCGACAGAATTCTGTCCTTGCCTCTTCCCACCTTCCAGTCTGTGTTGATGTAAATATTTACAAGTTCAAACGCAACCTGTCTGTATTATGAACACACCTTCCTTAGCTAGGAAGTCATGGAGCGGGTCTCGAACTAGAACTCATGGGTTCAGAAACAGCATCACGAGACCTCGAGAGATCAGATTTAAACTTGCTACAACATCTGTAATTTCTGAATGCACAGCAGGTAATTATCAAATTCTGTACATAAAGTTGGCAACACCAATTTAAGATCCAATTTTTAACCAATAATTACCTGATAGACAGAAATGACAGCCACAGTCATTGACAGAACCAGTTTGGTTGGACTTCGGAACCCTAGATTTTAAAAAAAGGGATGGTTTTAAGAAAAAAAGCAGGCAAAGAACTTCCTTCACTCGATTTCCCCAATAACATTGCTTGGAAGGAAGGGGAAGGGGTGGCAAAGTGATAATATCACTGGAATAGTGATCCAGATGTCCAAGTAATGGGATGCAAATCTCAGCAGGGCAGATGGCAAAATCGGAACTCAATAAAATCTGGAATTAAAATGGTGACCATGTAACCATTGTCCATCATCTTAAAAATCCATCTGATCCCTTTAAAGACAACAATTTGGCAGGTTCACCTGGTCTGGCCTACACGTGACTCCAGACCCACAGCATTGGATTTGGATTTGGATTTGGAAACTAGTGTTGATGTTTGGTTGCAGGGTCCCATGGCAGGAGATGAGGCGTTCTTCTGCCAATTGTCAATGGCTTGGATTTGGCAGTGGAGGAGGCTGAGGATTTGCATGTCCTTGGTGGAATGGGAAGGGGAGTTGAAGTGATCAGCCACAGGCCAGTGAGATTATTGGGTGTTGGTTACAGGCAGGTGATGGCCTAGTGGTATTATCACTGGACTGTCAATCCAGAGACCCAGGCAATACTCTGGGGACCTGGGTTCAAATCTCACCATGTCAGCTGGTGGAATGTGAATTCAATAAAAAAAAACTAATGACGATCACAAATCACATTGTGATTGTTGGAAAACCCCATCTGGTTCACTGATGCCCTTTAGAGAGGGGAAATTTGCACGACAAGTGACTCCAGCCACAGAGGAAATATGGAGTGGTGCTGGAAAAGCACAACAGGTCAGGCAGCATGAGAGCAGCAAGAAAATCGATATTTCGGGCAAAAGCTCTTCATCAGGAGTGTTTCCAGCATCCACAGTCCTCACTTTTGCCAGAGGAAATATGGTTGACTTTTAATTGCCCTCATCCCATAAATGAATTTAAACAAAACTTCTATCAAAACTAACAGAATTAGGCTTTCCTTGGAGCGACTCTGATTCCTACCGCATCCCTTCATAAAGTGATGGACTTTTCATTAAAGATAGTTTGCCTGGGAAAACTTAAATAAATTAGCAAAGTGATAAAGACAGTAAACAAATAAAAGGTGTAATTCATTTCATTGGATGATCGAATCAGTAATTTAAAGGACAGCTTAAATGAACCTGAGAAAGTTCTCTTCTAGATAAGTATCACTGGGACTTATCACCTGATATATATTTCTTAAAAAGGAAACTCAATTCTTCTTAAAAAAGAAAACATGCAGGTCAAATTTAAGGGCGAAGGGACTAATTGCTTGGCTTGTTCAAAGAGCTCACACAGGAATGATAGGCTGAATGGCCTCCTTCTTTGGCTGAATGGCCCAGTGAACCATTGGGGTAGACCATACACATCATCAGTGACCGTGCAGGAGCTGGGAGCGATCGAACCTGAGCAACTGAACCGAGGTAACGCAAGGAATTCTCAAAAATAGCATCAACACACCAAGTGCAGCTTTAAGGCTTTACCTTCTATTGGTAAATAGACATACAATCGTATCAAGGTCTCCATCCTGGACCAGAGGCTTGGCTGATCTGTACTGATACTAAAAACAAAAAGAGGGGACAGGGTGAAAAAATACAAGAGAACAAAAATGCACACAAGGCTCTTGAAGCTCCACCTCAAAGTCACAAAACTCCATTCCATTGGAATACAGTAATGATCTCTTTGTTCTGTAGCATGCAGGTTAATCCAAAATGCCAAAGAATGGGGACCTACAGCACTCAGGATAGGGTGCTGCTGTGTCTGAAAGGGGTTGAGGGAGAGATGGGATGCAATTGGATAGGAGAGAGAGTGTGTGTGTCCGTGTGTGTGAGAGAGCGTGAGAGAGAGAGTGCCAGAGAGAGCACGCGCCAGAGACAGACAAACAGACAGACACACTGGTACAGAGGGAGACAGACAATGCGCTAAGTCAGCAGACCCAGGCATTTACAGTAAAACCAATGCAACTGCAGACCACATTGACACCACAACCATCTGACCAGTTTTTCACAAAGAAAGGACATTTTTAACTGTCAGTTTCACCGACAGGTGCTCCAAGTGAAATATCTACGATCGAGAACAATAACCAAAACTGACCAATGACTGAATCACTGCATCGCAGAGCAAGAGAATGACCTCTGCTGATTGTCATCTCCTGTTATTATTAATAGGCTCTTTTCCATAAAGACTGCAAGTGACCAGCTTGAATGGAGCGGTCAGACATTCTGATTCCTAGAGAACATTGGTTGGAGAGATGTCGGATAACACAATGTTTACTATGCTAATTAAAACAAAAAAAACAGGCTTCCACAATAGGATAGAAAGTCAATGTTGACCATGTACTGAGCTGCACAGACCTGGCACTATGCCCATTGTGAGTTAACTGATCCTAATCAAATTGATGTCCAGGATGGTGTAATTGGTTCCAGTGCTCTTTGGCGGACAAAGAGAGGCAGACAGACAGATTCAGATGTCATTCACTGTGAAGTGATCCTTGTTGCAAAGTGTAAGAGTGTGGGGGTTGAACCAGTTGTGAAGATCGCTCCCAGGTGGCAGCAACAGGCAGTGGTGGAATGGAGCAGCTGCAAATGAGGCAAGTTACCAAAGAGTGGCAACAGTCTCGAGAAACCAGAGCTAGCCCCAAGTCAAATACTATTCCAAAGATGTGCAGGTAAGGTGGATTGACCATACTACATTCCCTCGATGTCAAGGGATATGTAGGCGAGGTGGGTAAGCCATTGGAAATACATGCTTTGGGGAGAGGGTGGAGGGGCTGCCCTTTGGAGGATCAGTGCAGACTCAATGGGCCAAATAGCCTCTACCTACACAGTTGTGATTTTACGAGTGAGAGACACAGACACAGACACACCACATAGTCAGTAATTCACTAACCTGTTTTTGCACGGTTTCTTCCTCAGTAAAATCTTTAAGTACTCAGTGTAATATTTATCAACCGGACACTGAGGGGGAAACCAGAGATTGGTGAGCAATGACTGCACAGGTTCAGATGTAAGACCTTCCCACCATTCACAATGGGCCAGGTAACACCATCACTCAATGTTTAACTCTGAGAAATTAAATCCTAGTTTAACACTGATAACAGGGAGGAACCTTTTACCTTGGTGAAGGGATCAATGACCTGGGGACATAGCTCGAAGGTAAGGGACCACTGAATTAAATGACCAGCCATGATCAGATTAAATGATGAAGCAGGCTCGAAAGGCTGAATGGCCTACCCCTCCTCTTATATTATATTTCTATGTTTAATTCCTATCAGAAAGATTTGCAGCTGCCTAGGTTGTCCTGGATGACTCCAAGGTTTTTATTCTCTTACAGGAGTCCATTGCAGATACTTATCATAAGTCACATGAGAAACATTTCCCCCTCCCCCAGTTATATCTATCAGTGTCACATGAAAAACATTTCCTCTGCAGCTATGTCCATCATGTGTCACATGGAAAATATTCTCCCCACAGTGTTGTCCATTATGTGTCACCTGAACAACATTCCCCCCACAACTATGTCTATTACATGTCACAAGAAAATTTCCACACCACCCTTGATCACATGTTGCACGAAGAACATTCCTCCTGCTTTCTTTATCATGTGTTGCTTGAGAAACATTCCCTCACCACCCTCAACCATGTGTTGCATGAAAAACATTCCCCCACCAGCATAGTTGGACTCCATTTTCTTTGTCATCCTCCTGGTTAGATTCTGTTTCGAGTCTAGTTGGCATAGTGGAATGTAAATATTAATCTAGGTAATGCAGGCTAATCCAGAGCTGATGTGCTGAGGCGGTAGCCCTGCTAATGAAAACTTTCACATGGAAATAATCTATAGGTAGATCTCGAAGATTCGAAATGAGACTAACTTTAATTATTCAGGACTGCAATAGTTCCCTGGATTTACCCAGAATCCACCTCCATAAAGCCAACACCTCAAGTACTTAATCTCATTGCCAAGTCCCTCACCAGAAACCCACATTGTCCAGAGATAAATTTAAACACTTACCTGATGCAAGGGCAGAGATTGTGATGTCCTGCCATTTCTCAGCAGCAACAAAGGATAAATGAGACTTAGAAATGCCAGGCATAACAGCTGGGGCAGACTTCTCAGCAGTGAGTAGTATTCGTGCAACTGGGCAGTCAAACAAAATTTAAGAAAAAAAAAGTAGGAAGGACGTTAAGAACCGAAAATGATAGAATCACAATGACTATAGCACAGAAAGAGGCATTTGGTCTGTCATGTCTGTGCAACTCACTGGGTCTCACTCCCTGTATGAGAAATGTTCTCTCTTCGGATAATCTATCATTAATATGTTCCAAAGGGATGTCTGAAACCTAATGGAACAAGGGAATGGGAAATCTATCCCAAAACAGTAATACTTGGAAGTGAATGCACTGGTCAAACTGGATCACTGTTCTGAGGTCTTTGCATAAATTATTGATTGTTCCTTCTGGTTTAAACGTCAACTGAGTACAAATACTGGAAGCGAGCAATCAGCGGGAGGGAGTTAGCTTATGGAACGTGGTAATTGAATGAAAGCTCTCACTAGAAGTGTGGACTTGGACTCTACTCAAAAACCTGTACTTTCTGGTGGCAAAAGATGACAATCCACTTGAAAACCTGGACTAATCCTGTTGCCAGTTCCCTCCGAGGAAGTGAATCTCAGACCCTTACCACTCATTGTTTTTTCTCACAGCACCCTTGGTTCTCTCCTCAGGACAATTTTTGTGAATCTCTGCCTTCACTCTAGTCGCAGCCAGTGAACTGCTTCAGTTTGTTACCTACCTTGCAGCCAAAGGGTCAAAGCAGAAAAACCCGGCATTTAATAGCATCATTCACCACCTCAGGGTGTTTCAAAGGGCTTTATATATAGCCAATTTAGAACTTTGGAAGTGTAGTCAATGTCAGAATGACCCTGCAAATACTGAAGGATTGTTATGTTTTGGGTCAGTCTCTTTAATTCAGGACAAAAACAGAAGAACAAAGGAACAAATTTGCAAACCTGTTCCGATTTCTGCCCAATAACAAGCTCGAGATGATTGATCGATTGTCACGTGCACCGAAGTACAGTGAAAAGCTTTGTTTATGAGTAGTACAGGCAGATCATAGTAAGCAAGAGTGTACAGATCAGGGGAAAAAAAAACTTAGAGATATGTGCAGGTTACATTCCACAAGTTGTGCGCTGGGAGAGATCAACATTAGCAAAATCTATTTGAGGCTAGAGAGTCCATTCAACATTCTAATAATGGAAGGTCCAGGATATCTAACCACAGCAAAGGTCATGTCAGTTCTAACTGTTATCACTGACAAGGGGAAGTTGCACCGTTGGTGGGGAGAACAGATGTCTTCAGGTCACAGGCTCAAAGGGCCAAACGGCCTACTCCTGCTCGTATATTCACAGGGAGGCATTAAGAACATCAGATTTCCTACTAACATCCACATTAGGAGTAGAAGTAGGCCATTCAGCCCCTGCTCTGCCATTTAAAAATATCATGGCTCATCTCCTCCACTTTCCTGCCCATCTTCTGACAAGCTTAGTCTCGGTCATTAAGCAAACAGCTTGTGGAGGCTTAGGACCGAACACAGCGAGGATAGAGCCAGGTCTGACTAAGGGTTTCAGCTCCAGAACTTGGAGAGACAATACAGCAACTCTTAGAAAGGGAGGACAATATATTTCAGTCCTGTAGCCTTGCATTGTATGGACTGGCCAAAGTTTTAAAGGATGAAAGAAGAGCACCTGGGATGGCTAGCTTTGGGATAAGCACAGCACTGGAATAAAAAGTAAAGCACAACTCTAATATTTTAACTCTTTTTTTTTAATCACTTGAGGGATCTGGATGTTGTTGGTTGGCCAGCATTTATTGACCGTCCCTAGCTGTCCTGGAACTGGACTGTTTGCCAGGCCATTTCAGAGTTAACCCGTGGGTCTGGAGTTACAGGTAAGCCAGACCGGGCGAAGATGGCAGATTTCCCTCCCTGAAGGACATTAGTCAGCCAGTTAGGCTTTTCCTGACAATGGATTCATGGACAATAGAAGTTTCTTAATTCCCACCATATTTTATTGAATTCAAATTCCTCCATCTGCCATTGTGGGATTTGAACCTAGGTCCTCAGAACATAAGCTGTATTTCTGGATTAACAGTCTATAGCAATAACACCATTAGGCCATTGCCTCCCCAGTAAACTGATTAAGCAGGAACACTGATCATCTTACAATAACAAACTAGGTCATCAAGTGGGGGTTGACAGTGAGCCTAATTGCCAAGGCTCCAGGACACAGGCACATGGAAATTAGGGAAGGGGAGCAACAGTAGGCCATTTGGCCCCTCTAGCCTGATTGTATCTGATCTTCTATCTCAATGCTGTTTTCCTGCAAAATCTTCTTTTACCTTGATAACGTGAATAGTTAGAAAGCTGTTGACCGCTGTCTTGACCACATTCAGTAACTGAGCTTCTGAGGTAGAGAATTCTGAGATTCATCGCCCTCTCAGTGAATAAATTCCTTTTTACCTTCAATCTAACTGGCCCTTATTCCGAGACTGTGCCCCTGGTTGTAGACACCCTAGCTAAGGGAGACAACCTTCCTGCAATTAACCTGTTGATTTCTGCAAGATTTGGAGATGCCGGTGTTGGACTGGGGTGTGCAAAAGTTAAAAATCACACAACATCAGGTTATAGTCCAACAGGTTTATTTGGAAGCAGTAGCTTTCAGAGCACAGCTCCTTCATCAGGATTTCAATGATATTACCTCTCATTATTCCATACATTTTGGTAGGACAATCTGGGCAGGACTTATACACTTAATACGAACATCATGGAGAATGTTACCAAACAGAGACGCTGGGGGTGCAGTTCATAGTTCCTTGAAATTGGAGTCTGAGGCGCTCAGTGTAGTGAAGAAGGGGTTTGGTATGCTTGCCTTCATTAGTCAGTGCATTGAGTATAGAGTTGGGAGGTCATGTTGTGGCTGTACAGGACATTGGTTAGGCCACTTGTAGAATATTATGTGTAATTCAAGTCTCCCTGCTGCAGGAAAGATTGAAAGGGTTCAGAAAAGATTTACAAGGATGTTGCCAGGCTTGGAGGGCTTGTGCTATAGGGAGAGACTGTATAGGCTGGGGCTATTTTCCCTAGAACATTGGAGGCTGAGGAGTGTCCGTATAAAAAATATAAAATCTTGAGAGGTGTAGACATGGTAAATGGCCAAACTAGTTTCTGAGGTTAGGGGAGTCCCAAACGAGAGGGCAAATGTTTAAGGTGAGAGGGAAAGGACTTAAAAGGGACCTGAGGGGCAACGTTTCTGTGCATAGGGTGGTGCATATACAAAATGAGCTGCCAATTACAGCATATAAAAGATATCTGGATGGGTACATGAATAAGACCATAAGACATAGGAGCAGAAATTAGGCTATTATGCTCATTGATTGGCGGAGCAGACTCAATCATGACTCTTGCTTTTTCCCCATGATCTTGATCCTCTTGACAATCAAGAACCTATCTATCTCCATATATACTATATTGAATATAGTATATATGGCCTCCACAGCCTTCTGTGGAGGAAGGGTTGAGAGGAATATGGGTCAAATGCCGGCAAAATGGCCTAGATTAATTTAGGATATCTGGTCAGCATAGATGTGTTGGGCCAAAGGGTCTGTTTCCATGCTATACATCTCTATGGCTCCAGAGAACAATAGGCCCTACCTCCTCAAACAAACTCAAAAATGCGAGAGAAGCTCAGCAGGTCTGGCAGCATTTGTGCAGAGAGTTACAGCATTAACATTTCGAATCAGATATGACTCTTCTGAAGTGTCTCCTCAATTTCTCCACATACAATCGTCCCACCAGGCCAGGGATCAAACTGGTGAACCTTCAATGCACTCTTTCTAACAGCTAATATATTCTTCCTTTAGTAAAAAGAGGCTAGACTGTATTTGTTACCAATACCACTGGAGAAAAATAAAGGGATCTTAAAAGTAAATTTATCTTCCTGTCTGTGGACACTATTAATAATTAAAGTAATGGAGACAATTACCATCCAATTGGATAATGAAAAACATGGCTGCGCACCAATAGGATGACCGTGTGGGTAACCAATCACAGTGATTGTGGGGATAGGCCAGTAGCAAAATCAGATGACAAAACCTCGTGGAATATAGCACTCGCAATTGACGTCACAAACAATAAAAGGGGCTTCAAGACTAAATTAATTTTAGGTCATAGAGACAAGCTCTTGTTGCGTTCAGACTGCTAATATCGGAGAGACAATTTTGCTTTGCAATCAGGGCAAAAGTGGATTGGGAGAGATTTCCTCTTGGTTCCCAGCATTCAGGAGTAGAAGAAATTGCTCCCCACCCCCCTGCCAGATAAGGAGAGAAAAAGATCATTGTACTGCGATTCTACCAATCGTTTCACATTGCAACAATAGTAACTCTGTCAGAACAGTAATTGGAATGAGAGCAAATCTCTGATTAAAACTTAAGATGGTTGCATAAACAGAAAACAAAGTAAATCATTACCTTGGATGACAAAGGGCATTGAACTTTCTGACAGAGGAGAACGCTAAAGTGTAGCCAGGACAGGAGGCTGCCAAGAAAGTAACCCAATTTGGTCTTGACCGTTGCACAAGCAAGTAGGGGATAGTACAGAGCTGGATAATAAAGCAGGGCAGTAATCTTCCAGTATTCTTTAGAGAAAAAACAAACAGTTCCAAGTTAGCAACACAATTGTTTGCAAAATACACAATAGATCCAAATTCCATCTACTTGTAAATATCACATTTTTGATTTTTCTTTTTAAAAACATTTACATAAGAAAAAAACACAGTCCAAAAGCATTTAGTATTGACATAAAGCACTTTGCCATAATAGAGATCACAAATTATCCAGTGTGCTTGTTAAGGTTTAGTTTGTATCACATGACTCACGATCACTTCCATCTAGAAGGACAGCAGATACATGGATACATCACCCCCTGCCTTCTTGAATCGCAGCAGTCCACATGCTGTCGGTTAAGACCCACAATGTCCTTAGGGAGGGAATTCCAGTATTTTGACCCAGTGACAATGAAGGAACAGCAATATATTTCCAAGTCAGGATGGTGAGTGGCTGAGAGAGGAACCTGCAGGAGGTGTTCCCGAGTATCTGCTGCTGTTAACTTTCTAGTTGGAAGTGGTCATGGGTTTGAAAGGTGCCAAGTAAGGATATTTGGTGAATTGCTGCAGTGCAGATAGTACGCACTGCTTCTACTGGGTGTTGGAAGGAGTGGGTGCCCGTGGATGTTGTGCCAATCAAGTGGGCTGCTTTGTCCTGGATGGTGTAAAGCTTGTTGAGTGTTTCTGGAGCGGCACCCATTCAGGCAAGTGGAGAGTATTCCATCCCACTCTTGAATTGTACCTTGTAGACCCTGGGGAGTCATGAAGTAAGTTACTTGCTGCAGTGTTCCTAGCCTCTGACGTACTTTTGTAGCTGCTGTATTTATGTGGCAAATCCAGTTGAGTTTCTGGTCAATGGTAACCTCCCAAGATATTGAATTAGAGGATTTAGTGATGGGAACATTCCCAAAACAAACACAGAAAAAGTTTCTAATAAAATAACGAGGCAAATGAACTCAAGTATTTTTTAATCCTTTCTTCTGACCCCCTCCAAAGGAGTTCCTAAAACCAATTTTGTCCATTTACCTTTGGTGCCTTTTGAGGACTCTATGAAGGGGAAAGGGTTGTCATCAATGACGACCACACACAAGGAACAGAAGAGCACTCCAAACACGGCAGCAGCAATCCCTCTGTGGTAGTCATGCTCGAGGAACCCAACAGGGCTGTAAATACACAGCATTTGCCCAAATTAAAATAAAGCGACAGAGAAAATGCGTTACTTAAAATGACTTTGAGCTGCATTAAACTACCAGGGTCAATGTTTCTTTAAACTCATGGATTACCATGTGTCAGAGAGTAGCTGTTCCCCTTAGTCAAAGGGTCAGTATTCTGAGAGGCCTGGATAGAGTGGACATGCAGAAGACATTCCAACCCCAGTAGGAGAGCCTGGGACCAGAGGTACCATCTCAGAGCGAAGGGATTACCCTTTCGAACTGAGATGAGGAGGAATTCCTTCAGCCAGAGGCCAGTGAATTAGAAGAACTCATTGTCCCAGAGGAATTTGGAGGCCAAGTCACCCAGTGTCTTTAAAGAAGAGGTAAATAGGCTCTTGAATATAACCCAAACGTTATGGGGAGAAGGCAGGAGAATGAGGTTGAGAAACACATCAGCCACGATCGAATGGTGGAGCAGACCAAATGGGCTGAAGGTGGGGCTGGAAATGCACAGCAGGTCAGGCAGCATCTGAGGAGCAGGCAAATCAACATCTCGGGCCAGAGCCCTTCACCTGCAACCTGCCCGAAACATCAATTTTCCCGCTCCTCGGATGCTACCTGACCTGCTGTGCTTTTCCAGCACCACTCTAATCTTGACTCTAACCTCCAGCATCTGCAGTCCTCACTTTCGCCAAGATGGGCTGAATGGCCTCATTCTGCTCCCATACCCTTCTGGTCTCACGGTTACAAAATGAGGCACACTTTTAAAGGTGAACGGAAGGGAGGTTTAGAGGGGAATTTGAAGAAAACAAATTTCACCCAGAGGGTGGGAGGGAGGTAATCTCATAACCTTTAAAACATTATTGGATGGGCACTTGAAGTGTCATAACATTCATTGCCAGGAAGCTGGCCAAGTGTAGAATGAGCGTAGTTGTGGTAGTATTGACTTGATGGGCTGAGGGGTTTCTTCAGTAAAGAATGATTCCGTGGTAATTAGTACACAAGAGAAAAGAGGAAGGTTGTTGGTAGGGAGGTGTAAATGGAGGGTAGTTATATGAGGGAGGGAAATTAAGTGATCTATTCTTAAATCATTCGAAATCCATATAATACCTTTAACACAGCATGATAGAATCCCTACAGTGTGGAAGCAGCTCATCAGATCTACACCAAACCACATCCCACCCAGATGCCCCCCCCACTCTATTCCTGCACATTTCTGAACACTATGGGCAATTTAGCATGGCCAATCCACCTAACCTGCACATCTCTGGATTGTGGGAGGAAACCGGAGCACCTGGAGGATATCCACGCAGACACAGGGAGAATGTGCAAACTCCCCACAGACTGGGGAGTCAGAGGCTGGAATCGAACCTGGGTCCCTGGCGCTGTGAGGCAGCAATGCTAACTACGGAGTCACTGTGCTGCCCAGTTTCAATCAATTCCAAACCAGTTTACAAAACTGGATTGATCCTTGTGGATCTGTTCCCAGTGAATCCCACTCCACTTTACTCCCAGATTCAGTTGGGAACCTGGATCAACAGGTGAATTTAACCCCATTGCAAATTGGAAACGTGGCTTTAAATAAAAGCCGTGTGGTTCCTGAGGGACCTAAATACTAGTGGCAGTGGACAGAGGAATAAACATCTATGCAGAGGAATAAACATCTACTGTTTGAGGTAAGCCTCAAACAGTAGAAACTCATAAATAAGGTTTGGCTGTAGTCATCACTGCAGAATCACACGCTGAAAGTGGGGATTAACCTATTTTTTTTCCATGGAACCTCTTGGAGAGATTTCAAATCCCATTTTAATGAGCCCTCCCTCAGGCTGAAACATTAATGGAGAGACAGGACATTTCATGGAAGCACAGAGGAAGAAAGAAAAGAAATTTATTCTAATCTTTTGTTCAAAGGACGCTCATTTTTCAGACCTTTGGGTATCGGAGTTAAGTTGAGATTGTACAGGACATTGGTGAGACCTCTTCTGGAGCACTGTATCCAGTTCTGACTGCCCCGTTATAGGAAAGATATTAAGCTGGACAGGGTTCAGAAAAGATTTGCCAGGATGTTGGCAGGAATGAGGCTGTCATTTTTGAGAAGATTTGTATGGAGGGTTTGTGTTATAAGGAGAGGCTGGGACTTTTTCCACTGGAGCATAGGAAGTTGAGAGGTGACCTTGCGGAGATTTATAAAATCATGACAGTGATAGACAAAGTGAATGGCAGCTGTCTTTTCCCTATGATGGGGACTTCAAGACGAGAGGGCATTTTTTTTTTAGATAAGAGGAGAAAATTTTGAAAAGGCACGAGGGGCAACATTTTTCACACAGAGGGTGGTTCGGGTGTGGAATGAGCTTCCAGAGGAAGTGATGGATGTGGGTACGGTTACAACATTTAAACAGACACTTGGATAAGTTCATGATTAGGAAATGTTTGGAGGGATATGGCCCAGGCACAGACAGGTGGGACTAGTTTAGTTTGCGATTATGGTCAGCATGGACTGGTAAGACCGAAGGGGCTGTTTATGTGCTGTATGACTCTATAATAGGGATACTTCCTATAATAATAGACCACCACGTTTTGTACTGTTGTGAAGCAGAAACTGCTTCCCCCTAGATTTAAATATTTCTGTTAATCCAGGTGCCCAAGTGAATCTGGGGGTGAAGTGAAGTGCAATTCACCTTGAACAGATCCACAAGACTCAATCCTGCTTCATAAACTGGTTTGGGATTGGTTGAAATCCATCTGACCAGTTGCTTTTGTACTCTCTGAAAGTTAACATTTAAGGGGAGAGGTTCTGCTGCCTTCAATGTCCATTTGCTGATAGGGGAGCTGGAGCACGTGCGCTGCTTCAGGGCTGTTCGTTTAACATTAGAACTGTCACATTATCTCATTCTGTCACCCTTCCCAAAACTGAAACACTCCAGAACATACCATCAGGAAAGCTGATTTCTAGAGGAAGAAACAGCCATTGCACACCTCCGCTCTTTTGGTTGTAATTAAACAATAAACACTGAAAATACTCAGCAGAGCGGACAGTGCTCCAGGAGAAACAGTGTTCTGAGGAAAGGTCACAGACCTGGACAGTAACTGTGTCTCTGCCTACGGCTCCTCCTGTGGCTCGGTGCTACATTATTGTCGGGTGCAGCTCACAAAGTCTTGGGAGGGTACCGTATAAACAGTGGCTGCAAACCGTTTCAAAATTAAGTCAAGGTAAACTTGCCACAGTCCTGGCAGACTGTAGGACAGCTCTCAAAAGGGAGCTGGGTGAGGGCTGTGGTGGTTTAATGTGAGGGTCACCACAAGTCAGGTGAGGTTCCAGGCTGAGAAGGCGGAACTGTTATGGTCACCTCAGCTGCTGCAGGAATTGAACCCACAGCTTTGGCGTGACAAGCCAGCTGTCTAGCCAACTGAGCTAGCAGACCCCTTATTAGAATTATTTATGAATAGATCACTTCATTTTGTCTTAGAGGGAGCTAAACCAGAGTAGCCTGCACTGTTCCAGCTTATAGTGAACTCGGAGGAGGAAAAAAAAAGATTAAAAAGCATGAATGAGTTTCAAATCAGGCCATACGCAAACAAGGTTGAGGCTGCCTCATAACCCAGAAGGTGATCTCCATAGTAACCTCAGCTGGTGGATGAGGTTGACAGCAGAAAAACCCAGACTGAAAGACACTGGGATAAACATTGCAAAGTAGGAGAGCTCTCAGTACTGAATGCCCAGCACACTTAACACAGTGACGTATTTACTGCAAATGTTTGACCTGAGGAAGCCTGAAGGCGAGTTCACTTAGGGTTCAAACACTGACCCAGGGGATCAGAATGCCAGCAGACACTTAACTGCAACAGACCAGGCGCTCCACTGCAGCAGGTCCTGCACAGTCGGCTCCGCTTGACAAAGAAGGACAGGAACACCAGCACAACAAGCTGAAAGAAAACAAGGATTCTCAGTCCCTTATGGAGCACCTAGACCCCGGCTGAAGGGTCTCATGCAGGAACAGATCATTCAAACAAACAGTCAAAATATGGCAACAGGCCTGTTCCAACATCCATTCAATGAGATAATGATCGATCTGCAACCAAAAAGGGCCTTTCCATAACATCCCCAAAGCTCTATGGTAAACCAAAATTTATCAAACATCACAACTTTGCTTGCAGTCTGCACAAGAGGGTTGCAAATTGCAGTCTTTTCCTTCATGTGTAAAGGTATTCCCTAAATCCAGCCTGGCTCAAATTTTGAAAACAATGCCTCCTAGTCAGTCATACAACACTGAATCAGGCCCTTCGGCCCAACTCTTCCATACTGACCAGGTTTTCTAAACTAAACCATTTGCTTGGCCTATAGACCTCTGAACCGTTCCTATTCATATACCCATCCAGATGCCTTTTAAATATTGTAATTGTACCAGCCTTCACCACTTCCTCTGGCAGCTCATTCCATACATGCACCACCCTCTGAACAAAAGAGTTGCCCCTTAGGTCCCTTATAAATTTTTTTCCCTCTCACCTGTGCCCTCTAGTTTTGGACTCCCCTAGCCTAAGGAAAAGACTTTGCTATTCAACTTATCTATGTTCCCCATGATTTTATAAACCTTTATAAGGTCACCCCTGAGCCTCCGACGTTCCAGAGAAAGTAGCCCCAGCCTTTCCCTAGAGCTCCAAATTTCCAGTCTCGGTGACATCCTTATAAATCTTTTTTTTAAGTCCTAGAAGGACAAGGAGTCCTAACCTCCCCTTCCACCACCAACACTCCTCTTCCCCACCCCCACCCCTGCCCCCTCCCCTGCCCCCAAATCCATCAGAAATAGTCCAGATTAGTTAACCATCAGATCCCATGCCACTTTCCCAAACAAGGTAATTCATTTCAGCATCAGTTTCCCCTCTGTTGCTAATTTGAAGCCTCTACTCCTGGTGATAGTGTGGGTTAATCTGAACAGAGTCCTGTTTAATATTCCCACCTCAGCGAGGGGTCCCGCACTCCAAACGTCCCTCACCAATTTTAATTTCAAATCAGACTGGTTGCGAAAGGGGAGAAAGAAAATCAGCGAGAGACTTTCAATCTCTGCTGTTCATGGTGAAAGCCTTTCTGAGGACTGGAAACGTAAGACTTGCTGTTCTTTAAAAAAAACACCTCTTTTCATAACTAGGGAGCCCAGGATGTGACAGCATTCCTTCATGGAATATTGTCACTGTTGACTAGGCCAGAATTTATACATCCTCAATTTCCTTCAATGCTAGTGAATTTAGAGGGAAGTCAAGAGTCAACCACATTGTTGTGGGTCAGGAGTTACATGTAAGTAAGGACACTGGTGAACCAGATATTTTTAAAAAAGCCAATTGATGATAGTAGCGACTATGAAATGGAGAATAATCTTATATTCAAGACTGTATCAACTTAATTTAAATTCCACTAGCTGCCTTGCTAGGATTTGAACCCATGACCCCAGTGCATTATCCTGGATCTCTGAATTACCAGTGTAGCCATTGTCTTTGGAGATGGCACCTCTGGCAGTGCAGCAGTTCCTCAGTGCTGCACCAAGAGAGACAGAAGCAATGAAGTTTAAAATCTTGCAACGCAATGTCAAAACAGTAAAAAAAATTGCCCCACAACTGACAGAAGAAGTTGACCAAACCTTTTCTTTTAAAACATCGAAATGACTCGATGCTTCTTGTTTGCTTATCTGTCTCACTTGAAATGGGAAAAGTTGACTCGAGAATCAAAGACATTTGCTATAAAGCACACACTAAGAGCCGAATGGAGTAAAGAGAGGTAAAACTTACAGACACCCCTGCGGCACACATATGATACAACTCAACAGGGATAGTGGGATCACAGGACGTTACACTACAGAACAAAACAAACAAATAAATAGTGATAAGTACTTGTCACAGTTAAAGGAAAAATAAACTGAAATTAAGAACAGAGTCAAAATGAAAAGCATACTCAGCAGGAGGGGTGGTGGGATCCAAACGATCGTCAATGTACCAGTCCGAGTACTCCAGGAAATCGGGCTCGTCAACGTCCAAAGAATCATTCCTGAAATCCATTCTTTGCACTGTATCTCCCTTGGTCAACAAGCCAATGCACAAGTTGTTCAGATCCTTAGTCTGTTGTCCTGTGGTGCCTTGCACGACTGATCTGGATTAATGACCAAAGCTGTCAAGTACAAAAGCTCCCCTTGACAAATGGTTTTCTCCACGTTTTCTCTCTCTCTCTCCTTCTCTTACAAGTTATGCTTAACACCTCCAAGTCCAACTTCACACTGGGGACACACACAGTTAAATAGCCGGTCCACTTTATTGCCAAACCTATCTATTGCAGGATCAATGGTTTCATATAGACACACAGTATGCTAAAATACACTCAACATGACCCGACTTGTGAATATAACAAGGAGGGTTTGTTCCATTTAAAGCAATTAGATTCAAAAGATTTTACAGTAAGGAGATACTTTAGAGAATGGCTTCCAAGTCCAGTAATCATATGTTACGCCAAAATTACAATGATCACTAAAATGCAGAATTAACTTCATGACAATAAAACCAGAACGCTGAAATATACTAGCTCAATTGTATTTGTAATGTTTGTGACATCCGGCAAAATGACTCTGAGTCACTGACTGCCATATTTAGAGCCAGATTCACTCTCTGTTTCTGGAGGAAGTGGTCGATCAAAGTTTGAGGTATTTAATTAGATGAGCAGGAGATTAAATGTCATTATAATAAATGGAGAAGGAAACACAAGCCACTCACACCAAGGGAAGAAAAAAGGAAGAATTCTTAGCGATCAATCACCTTTCACATCTAGTCATGGGCAGATGCAGCCAGTTGAAGGCTGCCTCAACATATTGCGCAAGATGATCATGTTTGATCAGCAGAACCATCCATGTTCGGGAGCATGCTGTGCATAATTTTCCAGACATGTTACTTCCTTTTTTGTAAGTGACAAAGCTTCACATTGGCTGTGCAGCACTACGGGATACCCCAAGATCATGGAAGACCTTGTATGAAACCAACTTTGTTTGTTACTGTTGGTACTTAACATTAACATTATACAGTACTTGGGTGATGTGCAGGGGATGTCATGATGCAAGTGCAGAGTTGGTGACATAGCTCCAGGTTGCTAACTTGCCCATTAATTCAGCTATCGGTGTCAGTACGAGAAGAAGAATACAAAACGAGGAAGTTTTTTTAAATTCTGAATAAATAGGAAAATGCCTGGAGAGAGCTGGAAATTTCCAGTTGTCTGTGATCTGGAATGACAGTAACACAAGGTGAGATCAAGGATTATTCTTTTTTTAAAAAAAAGACAATGGGACATCGCATTCAGAATTACCGCTTCTTTCAATTCATTCATGGGATGTGGGTGTCTTTGGCTAGATAATATTTATTGCCCATCCCTAATTGCCCAGAGGGCAGTTAAGAGTCAACCACATTACTGTGGGTCTGGAGTCACATGTAGATGAAACAGGTAAGGATGGAAGCTTCCATTCATAAAGGACATTAGCGAATCAGTTGAGTTTTTCTGGATTGGATTAATCATTAGATTCTTTATTCCATTTTTTAACAAAATTGAATTCAAATTCCACATCTGCGGTGGCAGGATTCAAAGCCAGGTCCCCAGAACATGACTTGGGCCTCTGGCTTAACAGTCCAGTGATGATATCATTAGACCATCACTTCCCATCCTGACTTTTGGTAGAACATTAAATTGGCTGTTCACAAGGGGAAAGAGATGCTTCTACGAGTATTATTTTGTAGTCTTCAGATGAAATTATTTACTGGGTTCCACAGGGTTAATGCAGGAAGGATGCTTCTATTGGCTGGGGTACCTAGAACCAGAGGACATCATCTGGGAATAAGGCAGAGGTGGTGGGGGAGGGGAGGATCTCTTCACTCAGAATGTAGTGAATACTCCAGCCCATAGAGACGTGGAGGCTCAGACATTGAGTATATTTACGACAGAGATTAATAGATTTTCAAAGAGATCTTGAGAGATGGAGATAGTGCAAGTAAATGGTGTCAATGTAGATCAACCATGATGTGATTTATGACAGAATGGGCTCAGTGGGCCAAATGGCTTTATCCTGGTCCAATGTTCCTATGATTTAAACATGAGGAATTAAAGATCAACAAATTTACACACCTTCCTAAATAACAGCTACAACACAAGCTATTCAACTCAACTGACCAATTCCAACAGTTGCCCTCCACATGAGACACCTTCCAGTCTCTCCCATCCTCCGACTTATTCCTCCCTCATGTACTTACCCAGCTACCCAAGAGACTTGAACACAGAAACCCCAGCTGCCATTCCAACGCAGTATGGAGGGATGAGGGTGAAATGGTCCCAAAAGGATTCATGATGGAACCTGAATTAAACTCCAGTAGACAGTATTGGACAGGGATACTGGGAGGATAGCTTTGGATGTCTATCTTATCTTGAAAACTCAACATCATCAAAAGCAGATTAACCCATAGCTGTCACGTCTCGAAGATGACTTTAAAATGTTTTGGCACAACTTGGGGGCCAACAAAGGTGCTGCATAAACAAAAGCTTTGAAGACAAGCAGGAGCACTTTTTACACAAGATTCTGTTTCCTGAAGGACTCTGAAACAATAAATACCTTGTCACCGGAGATAAATGGCACAAGGTTGAGAGTTTGAAGAAGACATTCCAGAACCTTGTGTAAATATTTGTGTAAGAGTTGAATTACACACCCTCACTGAAAGGAGGGCAAACTGAGGGATAAACTCAATTACTTGCTTTGTGGGGAGAGAGAGAGAGAGATGGGTCAGTCAGTATCGTCTCCACAGACACAGGTTAGATGGTCCCTTTTCAAATGCAAATAACAAGTACTCTTGGGAAAATTGTTAAAACACAGATTGTGTCACCCATGAAGTTTTCATTACTACCATCTCTGATGATCAAAGAAGTCGGAGTGTATTTTCCTCTCTCTCTAAAGCATAACCCTAACAATTAGCAAAGGGTCACAGCCAAATGTTTGCTGTTCTGCCGTGTCAGCTGTAACTAATGGACTAATCATGCAGAACCTGGACTAGTCTGCACTGCAGGCAAGGTCATAAACCCACTGAACAGTCCCCACACTTCAGTTCAGTTGTTCAATTCTTTTTCCCCCGAATTAACTGTTTTGAATGCGTTACGACGCATTGACTCTTGTCATGATTTAGTTCCATGCACCACAAGAGTTCACATTCTGTTTTTTTAAAAATGTGTCCTCATCTCAACTTATTTCTCCTTACAATTTTGAGTTACAAGGTCTTCTTTCTCTATGTCCCTACTCCTGGGCTAGAAGCTCCACATCCAACTTCCAACCCAGGAATCAACGATAAATAAAATGTCTACAATACAGTTCACCAGACTGGTAATCAGCCCGGGGAATCCTTTGACCCCTTTGCCAAAAATGAGAAAGAGAGAAGATATGCTGCGAAAATAATTTGGAGAATGGAGTAGTTGCCACAGCTCCCTAGTTCAGCGCTGGCCAAAAACTGAATTTGGGGATCACCGGTTCATGTAGCGTCTCACCAGAGTTTGCAGTTTCCAGAGCCCTGCTCCCCAAAACATTGCTCCCACATTCACCATGACCCCATTGGAAGATTTAAAATGGTCGCGACCACTCAGCGGGAACTCAGAGAAGATAAGTCACATGATGGGAGTGGGAACTAATGAAAGGGTGTGCTGGGGGGGGGGGCGGGGGGGGAGCATTTTTGATATGGAGCAGCTCTTATTAAAAAAAAACTTAGAAACGCACTGGTGTTTGGGACCCTGAAATTTCAGCTAATGATTCCCCCCCCCCCCGCCCCCTGCAGTTACGAGAACCCTGTTCCAAAGCAGTGTTTTGCAATACAACCTAGTGACTGGAGTTGACTTCTCATGCTGCCATTCCATGAGGCCATTCTGGGACCTCACTCCCATGTGACATTCCTATCACCTTAAGAGGTTATTTTGCCCTTTTTTTTAAAGAAAGAGAAGTTGTAAGGCAGAAGTACGGAGTTGTGTCTAAGAAAGTAAACAATTCGGAGAGGCCTTGGGTATGTTTTTGAAAGTTGGAATGATGGAAGCAGCCTTGGTGAGGTCAGCCTTTTCTAAGCAGAGGCCTTTGGGATCTCAGAGTTGGAAGCTTCAGTGAATAACTTCTGGCTGCTACTTCCACTGAATTTTAGATTACATTACAGTGTGGAAACAGGCCCTTCGGCCCAACAAGTCCACACCTACCCGCCGAAGCGAAACCCATCCATACCCCTACATTTACCCCTTACCTAGCACTACGGGCAATTTAGTATGGCCAATTCACCTGACCCTGCACATCTTTGGACTGTGGGAGGAAACCGGAGCACCCGGAGGAAACCCACGCAGACACGGGGAGAACGTGCAAACTCCACACAGTCAGTCGCCTGAGTCGGGAATTGAACCCGGGTCTCAGGCGCTGTGAGGCAGCAGTGCTAACCACTGTGCCACCGTGCCGCTCAATGATTTTTTTCCCTCCTGGATTGAAGAACTGCATGTAAGAATCTGTGTCTGAATTTGCCTTTTTATCAAGGGCTGTGTTTATGGGATGTTACTGTATTGGAACAGTTAATTAGTAATAGGCACTGCATCTATTATTACATTTTTTAAATAGCTAAGTTATCCTAAATTGTTTTGTTTGTATTTTAAACTGTAAAGCTTAAATAAATTGCTGAGGTAAAAAGTGTGGCGCTGGAAAAGCACAGCAAGTCAGGCAGCATCTGAGGAGCAGGAGAGTTGGTGTTTCAAGCATAAGCCCTTCATCAGCCCAATCAGGAAATAAATTGTATTTTGATTAACACGGAGAAGCTTGATGCATTGCATCAGGAACACGGCACTTCACATCTACTTTTAAAATAAGAAAAAGTTAGAGCCTAGGCTTCCTTTTTAAAATTTTGTGACGGGGTTTGGTTTGGTTCATAACACTACGTACTCAACTTTGCCTCCTGTTGCTTACCATATTTAGTTATCAAAAACTTTATCAGATCGCAGTTTTAAAGTGAACTTATCCGGCAATAATTGGTATTTCCAGAAGAGAGTTCCCAGCTCCCACCTCACGGAGAATGTGTTCCTAGTTCCAATCCATCCAAGTCTGGGGCTAATTTTTAGATATTCTCCAATTATGAATGGACCAACCAGAAGGAATGGTTTCTTGCAGCGTACCTGATACCGTTCCCCTTCATAATTTAGAAATGCTGATCAAATTGCCCCTTAAGCTTTTAAATCCCAGGGAACATAATTAGTGTAAATATGTAATGGCCACAGGCATGGATTCAACTCTAACCCCATGAAACTTCAGTACAAAGCATTTTGGGTGCTTCAAAATCCAGGTTGAACTTACATTGCACCTGGACATTGTGTCAATTACGTCTACTGATTCAGTAAGCAAGGGATTCACATCAACCAACAGTGACCCACATTGTTTTCCATTTTATCAACATGCTCACAAACTGGTTAAAGTTCATGGACTGTGAATATAAGAACATAAATATCAGATGCTCAACAGCCATCTATTACTCATTTTCTACTCATTGGTCAGTCAGACACATCTGGTTTACCCATTAGCCACATGCGGCTAATGTACTGCACAACACTGGCTTAAATCCTCTAAGTTAAAAATCACATGACACCAGGTTATAGTCCAACAGGTTTAATTGGAAGCACACTAGCTTTCGGAGCGATGCTCCTTCATCAGGTGATAGTGGAGGGCTCGATCGTAACACAGAATTTATAGCAAAAATTTACAGTGTGATGTAACTGAAATTATACATTGAAAAATTGATTGTCTGTTAAGCCTTTCCCAGGAGCTGAAAAATTACGCCATGTTCTTCGTGACCTGCAACACATTATCAATGAGGATGAGCACCTCACCAAGACCTTCCCCATACCTCCACTACTTGGCTTCAAACAACCGCCAAACCTCAAACAGATCATTGTTCGTAGCAAACTGCCCGGCTCTCAGGACAACTCCATACAACCCTGTCACGGTGGACGCTGCAAGACGTGTCAGATTGTGGACATAGATACCACTATTACGAGTGGGGACACCTCCCACCTTGTACATGGCAGGTACTCATGTGACTCAGCCAATGTTGTCTATCTTATATTTTGCAGGCAAGGATGCCCGGAGGCATGGTACATTGGGGAAACCGAGCAAAGGCTACGACAATGGATGAATGGGCACCGCACAACAATCAACAGACAGGAGGGTTCCCTGGGGAACACTTCAGTAGTCCAGGACATTCAGCCTCCGACCTGCGGGTGACCATCCTCCAAGGTGGACTTTGGGACAGGCAGCAGCGAAAAGTGGCCGAGCAGAGACTGATAGCTAAGTTCAGTACCCATAGGGAGGGCCTCAACCAAGACCTTGGGTTCATGTCACATTACAGGTGATCACCATTGCACCACACACACACACACACACACACATACACACACACACACACACCCCCTCACAGACTTAAGACACACTGCACTCACTACACACACACTTTCTCACACTCACAACCCCCACCCCAGACACACACACACACACCACACACACACACAGAGACAAAGACCCACATGCACACATATTTTGTGGGGTGAATTTGTACTTGCAGAGTTACATTGTACTTTGCTCAAAAACTGCATGAATTTATGTAAAACTCTGATTCTAATCTAAAAAGTGAGATAACAATCTAAACATCATGGCATAGACAGAGAACACAGGGGGCTAACACCTTCAACATATTGTCTAGCTATTACCATTGTTAACAGCTAACCCGAGAATGCAACTTTTAAAAAAAGGTTTTGTGATTTACACATGAAGGAAGTGAAACTATCACTGTATTCTAACAGATGAAAGGCTTAACAGACAATCAATTTTTCAATGTATAATTTCAGTTACATCACACTGTAAATTTTTGCTATAAATTCTGTGTTACGATCGAGCCCTCCACTATCACCTGATGAAGGAGCGTCGCTCCGAAAGCTAGTGTGCTTCCAAATAAACCTGTTGGACTATAACCTGGTGTTGTGTGATTTTTAACTTTGTACACCCCAGTCCAACACCGGCATCTCCAAATCTTAAATCCTCTAGGTCACTATGGCTGCTGATGTCTCCTTCCTACGGGCATCTGATTTATGCTGCTCCTTATCTGATCAGCCCAGTGTTACCACTCTCTCCTCGAGGTTAGAAGGTTGCCAGTTCAAGGCTAACTCCCCCTCACTTGATGACATTCCAATGTGTTCAGCTGCTGGGGTCAAACAGGGGTCACAACCCTACACTGTGTGGCGCACAGTCACTAAGAAGAAACATTCTACAAATTGGCCAGGAGGGTGGACTTGCCACCCAATCGAGGGACAGTAAGCAGAATCTCAAATTGGACGGTCATTAGGAAGCCCCCAACCAACACCCAGTTTAGAAGGAAATGTATCCACCAAGTGAGAGACGGAGGGGGGAGGTGTCTCAATTCAGAGCAAGCTTTAAAGTGTTAAATGTCAGCAGCTGGGCTAACTTTCTCTGTCGCCTGAGAACCTGCCGACAATGCAGCCTGTGCTATAAATCTTGGTCTACACACATTTGTCATTATTTATGGAATCTTACCTGCTGAAATAAGTCACAGAACTCCAAAGTGATTCATTGTCTCTCAAGTACTCCATTTACATCAAGGATCTGACAAACGCAATGTGTGTATTTGTGGTCTCTTTGTTACAAGTGCATCATTGGTAGTTCAGTGAGGTTTAAAAGACTGATACCTGGAATGAGTTGGTTTGTTATGCAGATGCAGACTGGGCTTGTTTCCCTTGGAGTTGAGGAGAATGAGGAGTGACTTGATTGGAGTATATCAGAAGTAGCTTAGTGGTTAGCGCTGCTGCCTCACAGTGCCAAGGACCAGAGTTCAATTCCAGCCTCGGGTCACTGCCTATGTGGAACTTGCACATTCTCCCTGTGTCTGTGTGGGCTTCCTCCAGGTGTTCCGGTTTCCTTCTATAGTCGAAAGATGTGTGGCTTAGAGAGGACTGGCCATGCCAAATTGCCCATAGTCTCCTGGGACATGCAGGCTAGGTGGATAGGCCATAGGAAATCCAGGGGTAGAGGGTTGGGTCTAGATGAGATGCTCTGAGGGTCAGTGTGGATTCAATGGGCCAAATGGCCTGCTTCCACACTGCAGAGATGCTATGACCTTCACAAAGTAGACGAGGAAGGGATATTTCCTTTCGTAGGTGAGAATAGAAACAGGTGGCACTGCTTTAAAATTAGGCATCATCCCTTTGGTCAGAGAGGAAGAGAATTGCCTGGTCTGAGCGACTTTGGAACCCTCTAGCTCAAAAGGTGGTGGTAGTGGTGGGGCTCATTGAATATTTCTCAAGTGGAGGTAGAGGGGTTCTGTTTTGGAAAGGAATTAAAGGTTATCGGGGGAAGTAAATGGCAATGTGGAATTTGTCACACAAGCCATCAGCCATGGGTCTTCCATCTGCAGAACTGGATAAAGGGCTGAATAGCCAACCTCTACTTCTCTGTTCAATATCAAATGATTTTCATTCACAGGGTGTGGGCATCTTTGGCCAGACCAGCATTTATCATGCATCCCTAATTACCCAACAGGTTTATTTGGAAGTACAAGTGTTCGGAGTACTCCGAAAGCTAGTGCTTCCAAATAAATCTGTTGGACAATAATCTGGGGTTGTGTGATTTTTTTAAACATGTCCACACCAGTCCAACACTGGCACCTCCACATCACTTAAAACAAAGCTGTCTTTAATGGTTCAGTAAGAATTTCGAGAATGTCTCAGTGTTGGATATTCCTGTTTGTAATCGAACAGTTCTTTAATGGAATTATTTGGAGAACATATTTAAGATTGATCATAACTGCCCACGTGACAATTAGGAATGGGCAATAAATGCTGCTTTTCCCTGATCTTTCATTTCAAGTCATGTAACCCTCACATGCAAGTGTTTTTTGAAAGGTATTTAACTCTGTAATCATTAAGAGGCCAATCAGGAGTCAAGTCTCACCAATGAACATAATTTAAACTATCGATGTAACACAGATTTTGTTTTACCTAAAGCAAAGTTACTTGCATTTCTATAGCAGCTTGTTCAGAAACTTCACAGTCAATACACGTTGAAATGTGGTTCCTGTTGTAAGGTAGGAATTGTAGTAACCAATTCACACCTAGAAATCTCCCAAATCAGCATGATTTTCTGGATTCATATGTTGATTGAGAGACATGATTTAGAGGTGCTGGTGTTGGATTTGGATGTACAAAGTTAAAAATCAGACAACAGCAGGTTGTAGTCCAACAGGTTTAATTGGAAGCACTAGCTATCGGAGTGTTGCTTCTTCATTAGATGGTGAAGGAGCAGTGCTCCGAAAGCTAGTGCTTCCAATTAAATCTGTTTGGATTATAACCTGTTGTGTGTGATTTTTAAGGGCGAGAGAGGGTGAGAGCGAGGGCAGGCGAGAGAGGGCGGGCAGGGGCGAGGGGGGGCGACAAGGACGTCAGGGAGAAGTCTTTGGTGCTATTTTAAAAACAGGCCATGGGATTTTTTTCATCGACCACACAAGGGGCTGCAGTCTAACATTTCGTCTGAAAGATGGCACATTTGGCAATTAAACAAATTCTCAGTATAGCACAGGAAGTGTCAGCCCAGATTTAAGGTCAAGTCTCTGGAGTAGGATGTGAAACTGCAACCTTTTAATTCAGAGGAAAGAGGGGACGTTACTGACTGCTTTCAGTGATAAATAGTTGCTAACAGTTTATAAACCAGGATGGCTGTCTCCCTGTTCACAATGTGCAGTGTAACTGGAGCCAGAAATCAAATAAAGACTTTGTAGGTCAGTCGCTCACAGATAGTAGTCAATTAATAACTACATTTTAAACTTTGGTAGAACATTTATTTTTTTTTGAAAATGTTGCATGATAAATGTTGCAAGCACAGAACACAGATGGATGGTTGCCAAGGTGATAGGATACATAAATCACATGACACTGAGTACTGAGCAAACTTTTTGGTCTCTGTACCACACAAAGGCTTAATAGCACTGGAGAAAATGCAAAAAAAAAGCCTTAAATCATAGGATTAAAAATAGGCCATTGTGCCCATCAAATCTACTCTGCTATGCAGAGAGATCATGGCAGATCTAATAATCCTCGACTCCACTTTCCTGATTTGTCACACTAATCCCTGATTCCCTCACTGATTAAAATCTGTCCATTTCTAAATGATCAGAATTGAGAGATTACAATAATCAGAAAGACTCAAGAAATCTCTCCTGTACAAAGATTGTGGTCCAATAGACTCTATAGATCAGATCAAGATTCAATAACTTAGAAATATTCAAAATATAGGAACAGGAGTACACCATTCAGCCGCTCAGTAAGATCATTGCTAGTCTGTGGCCCAACTCTATATGCCTGCTTGGGCCATATTGATTAATAACTGATCAATAATAATAAAAAAAATTGTCTCAGATGTAAATTTGACAGACGTGGGTACTGCAGATGCTGGAGTTTAAAGTCAAGATTAGAGTAATGTTGGGAAAGCACAGCAGGTCAGGCAGCATCCGAGGAGCAGGAAAATCAATGCTTCAGGCAAGGGCAGATTGTGGGCGGCACGGTGGCACAGTGGTTAGCACTGCTGCCTCACAGCGCCAGAGACCCGGGTTCAATTCCCGACTCAGGCGACTGACTGTGTGGAGTTTGCACATTCTCCCCGTGTCTGCGTGGGTTTCCTCCGGGTGCTCCGGTTTCCTCCCACAGTCACAAAGATGTGCGGGTCAGGTGAATTGGCCATGCTAAATTGCCCGTAGTGTTAGGTTAAAAGGGGTAAATGTAGGGGTATGGGTGGGTTACGCTTCGGCGGGTCGGTGTGGACTTGTTGGGCCGAAGGGCCTGTTTCCACACTGTAAGTAATCTAATCTAATCTAATCTAATCTAAATTTAACAATTGAAACACCATCAGCAGGCATTTGAGGGAGTTCCAAACCTTCACTACTCTCTGCACGTTGAAGTACTTTCTAACATCTCTGCAGAATGAGATTATGCCTGAGCTTATGCAGGTTTTACCAGTGGAATATCAATACCATTAAATATCTCAACCTGAAAGAAAGTAAAAGCTCGGGGCCATGAATATAAGGTAGTTGCTAATCCTACATGCTACTCAGATGACAAAAAAAAAGATGACAAGGAATACGCAAAGCAACTAACAGGCCCATTTAAGCAGAAACTAGTTAAAACACACATGGGAGAATGGAATTGAGGAGGAACATACGAATTGGAGCAGGAGTGAGGCATTAGCATCTCAACCCTGCTCTGCCATTCAATTAGATCATTGCTTACCTGATTTAGCCTCAGCTCCACAAACCCACTTACAACCCCACCCCTCCAATAATCCTTATTCCTTCACTTTCTTGGTTTAAACTATGAAAGACTTTAATCTAAACTATTACCTTTTTCTTTATTTTGCTCCTATTCTATGATGTAATGCTTAACGTTTTGACTTTTGTGTTTCTTACTACTTTATACCTACACTTCTTTTGTGCCTAGGTACCTAAGATGGCACCATGTGTGGCGAGATTATACACTTTTCACTGTACTCCTGTACATGAGTACATGTGACAACCAAATCAAAAGTCTAATCTTTGACTCTATTGGTAATCGATCTGCCTCTGCCTCAAAAATACTGGCACAGCTTTGACTGGCTGAATGGCCTGAGTAGGTTCTTACATTAGAAGTGAAAGATTGTATTGTAAGCCAGAAACTAGAAGCCTTCAGAAAGGAATGGATGTGAATCAAGCAAAGAACTAGAGTGTAAGAGGGTAAATAGTCAAGGTCTTTTCCACAGAGTAGAGGAGTCCAAAACCAGAGGACGTAGGTTTACAGTGAGTGGAATCGAACCTGGGAATTAAAAGGCACTTAGGGGTGGTGCATGTATGGGACAAGCTGCCACAGGAAGTGGTGGAGGCTGGTACAATTACAACATTTCAAAGGGGCAGCACGATGGCTCAGTGATTCGCACCACTGCCCCACAGCAGCAGGGTCCCAGGTTCGATTCCAGCCTTGGGCTGTATGGAGTTTGCACATTTTCCCCATGTCTCCGTGGGTTTCCTCTGAGTGCTCCGGTTTCCTCCCACAATCCAAAGATATGCAGGTCAGGTGAACTGGCCATGCTAAATTGCCCATAGTGTTAGGTGCATCATTCAGAGGGAAATGGGACTGGGTGGGTTACTCTTCGGAGGGTCGGTGTGGACTTGTTGGGCCGAACGGCCTGTTTCCACACTGTAGGGAATCTCTAATCTAAAGGCATCTTGATGAGTAAACGAATAGGAAGGGTTTAAGAGGGATATGGGCCAAATGCTGGCAAATGGGACTAGATTAATTTAGTATATCTGGTTGGCATGGACCGAAGGGTCTGTTTCCGTGCTGGACAGCTCTATGACTCTACCGAGAATGCTGGACCTCTAGAGAGACTCAGCAGGTCCAGCAGCACCTGTGGAGAAAGTTAACGTTTCAGAGTAGAGGGGGCCATGAGGACTCTAAACGTTAACTCTGCTTTCTCTCTCCACAGATTGCTGCCAGACCTGTGAGTTTCTCCATCACTTGGATGCTCTGAAGTCAGAACACAAATAGTTTTGCACCACATTTCCCGGATAATGCTTCATTATCATTCCCCCCCCCCCCCACACTACACCCATCACAACACACACCGACTAACCTCCCAGCCTGTTCAGCAAAACTCAGTCCAGGATTTTAAACGCAGGATTACAAAGGAGTGGGTCAATCTGGCAGGGATTTTTTTTTGGGTGGGGGAATCCAGAAAATTAAACCGAAGGATATCTTCGACCCATTTCAATTCAGACTCCCAACATATTTTTTTCTGGTTCTGTTTTCAACTCCTACAAGGGGCTCTTTAAAGTTTGGATTGAACAAAACCTCTTGTTTTTCCACACTGTGAAACCCGAGGATATTTAGTTAGTTATTGAAAGCCAGTGAGAAACAGGGGGAAAATAAACAGGTTTTTGTTTTTGTGTGTTGGGGTGGGGGTTGGAACTGAATGAAGAAAATACAAGTTTATCCACTTTCTGTAAACAACTTAATTACGGCCAGATTAGCTTCCATACTAACACAAAGTTGAATGATATGATACAAGCTGCCAACTGTGTATTTTTGTGCTTAAAAAAAATAGTGCAGAGTAACGTTTCTACTTACCTCTTCCCATTACAAGAGCACAGAGACAACAGACTCTCTTCCAAAAGCGTCTCTTTGGGATACTGAAGTCCCTACCCTCCCGAGCGGCTGAGGCTTAAAGGTAAAGTCCAACCACGGCCACCACCCTCCGCGTTACATAACCCATTCCAGGAGGAGGGGCGCTTTAAGAGGATGTGCCCCATTGCCCAGGTACACTGGCTGTGGCGGTGGATCAAGGTGCATTGCTGTTTCAGTGGTCGGGCTGAAGCATTCCAGAACACACACACAAACACAGACAAACGTTTCCGCGGACGTGGCGCTGGTATCTTGTGCGTTATGTTTGTGAAAGGGGAAGACTTTAAAGTAGTTTTTCAGCTACTGTATTTTCTTTGAAAATCTTCAGCTACGTTTTTGTTAGGGGGGAAAAAAAGGACACGTTTGTTTTGTCTTGTTCTCATCAGGACAATTCGCAAGAAATAACGAAGTTAAGGAAAAGCAAGCTTTAGAGTCATAGAGATGCGTGTGGGGGTGGGAAGAGCTGAGAGATAAATTGGGCTGGGGCTGGGGCACAGGAAAGTGGAATGGCCATAGATGGATGTAGGTGAGAAATCATTGTGATAGGTCAGTGGGAATGGATAGTTCCCCTATTTATCTGTCAGCCTCTGTCTCCCTCCACATTCCTGATGAAGGGCTTTTTTCCCAAAATGTCGATTTTCCTGCTCCTTGGATGCTGCCTGACCTGCTGTGCTTTTCCAGCACCACTCTAATCTTGACTCTATTCTCCAGCACCTGCAGTCCTCATTTTCGCCTCCCTCTAAACACTTCCTATTCATATGTCCATCCAAATCCCTTTTAAACATTGTAATTGTACCAGCCTCCACCACTCCCCCCAGCAGCTCATTCCATACACACACCACCCTCTGCTTGAAAAAGTTGCTTTTTAGGTCCCTTTTAAATCTTTTCCCTTTCACCTTCAACTTTTGCCCTCCTGTTTTGGACTCCCCCACCCTAGGGAAAGGACGTTGGTTATTTACCCTATCCATGCCCTTCATGTTTTTATAAGTCTCTATAAGGCCACCTTTCAGCCTTTAACCCTCCAGGGAAAACAGCCCCAGCCTATTCAGTCTCTCCCTATAGCTCAAACCCTCCAACCCTGGCAATATCCTTGTAAATCTTTTCTGAACCCTTTCAAATTTCACAACATCCTTCCTATCGGAAGGAGACCAGAATTGCAAAAGTGGCCTAACCAATGTCCTGTACAGCATGATATGACCTATAAGCAATGCACTGACTAATAAAGGAAAGCATACCAGACATCATCTTTACATGAGACTCCACTTTCAAGGAACTGTGAACCTGCAAGGATTGTGGGAGGAAACCAGAGCACCCAGAGAGACACAGCGAGAATGTGCAAACTCCATACAGACAGTCGCCCAAGGCAGGAATCAAACCTGGGACCCTGCAGCTGTGAGGCAGCGGTGTGAACCACTGAGCCATCGTGCTGCCCCTTTGAAATGTTGTAATTGTACCAGTCGCCACCACTTCCTGTGGCAGCTTGTCCCATACATCCACCACCCCTGATGAAAAGGTTGCCCCCTAAGTCCCTTAGGTAGTGTCAAGGAACTTCAGTATCCCAAAGAGACGCTTTTGGAAGAGAGTCTGTTGTCTCTGTGCTCTTGTAATGGGAAGAGGTAAGTAGAAACGTTACTGTGTGTTTTTTTTTGCTTAAAAAAAGGTCTCTTTGTTCAGCAACACTCCCCAGGACCTTCCCATTAAGCGTATAAGTCCTGCCCTGATTTGCCTTTTTAAAATGCGGCACTTCACATTTATCTAAATTAAACTCCACCTGCCAGTCCTCAGCCCATCAGATCAAGATCCTGAGATAACCTTCTTAAGACCGCAAGAGAAAGGGACAGGAACAGGCCTCCCAAACCCATTCCACCATTAAGTTGGATCATTGGCAGATACTACACATATCCAAATTCCCATAACATTGATTCCCCACGTGAATCATCTATCTCAGCTTCATATCCTGTGTGGGTAATGCCCTGCGCACCCCCCAATAATTTATATCAGAAACAGAAAATGCTGAAGAAACTCAGCAGGTCTGGTAGCATCTATAGAGAGAGAAACAGGTTAATGTTTTGTGTCCACTGTGACCCTTCATCAGAAGGATATTTGATAATTCATTCTTGCTAGACACAAAATGAAATGTTACCAGGGAATATGGATTTCAAAGCACAAATCCAAAAACAGAAATCGCTGGAGAAACTCAGCAGGACTGGCAGCATCTGTGGAGAGAAAGCAGAGTTAAGAAGGGTCATGACCTGAAACATTAACTTTGATTTCTCTCTATAGATGCTGTCCTTCCTGCTGAGCTTTTCCAGCAAATTCTGTTCTTGTTTCTGATTTCCAGCATCCGCAGTTCTTTCAGGTTTTATTTATTTACAGAGAGGTGATGGGGTAATGGTGCCGTCTCTGGTCAAGTAATCCCAAACCTCAGGATAATGTTCTGGTAATATCGGTTCAAATCTTGAGATCTTAGATGGTGAAATTTGAATTCAATAAAATCCAAAAATAAAAAGCCAGCCTAATGGTAACCATTGTTGTTATAAAAATCCACCTGGTTCACTCATTACATTGACAGAAGGAAATGTTGGTTTATCAGGTCAGACCTACATGTGAGTCCACACCCACAACTATGTGGTTGACTCAACAATTAGTGATTGGTGATAAACATCGTCCCGGTCAGCAATACCCATGTCCCATATCGGAATATTTTAAAAAAACTGATTGAATGGTAGAGTAGGCTGCTATTCTGTATGTTTGTGTGAGAGGAGAGTGGATAGCTGATTCCTTTTGGCTGGTGGTGAAAAGACAGTTAATGTTTTGCATTGCATTTCTCGCACACTCACACCTCCCATCCTCCATATGCTTACACACAGACCCCACACACAAACCCCCCATGCTCACACCTCACATACATAGAACATAGAACAGTACAGCACAGAACAGGCCCTTTGGCCCACGATGTTGTGCCGAGGTTTAATCCTAATGTGAAATATAGTAACTTAACCTATGCACCCCTCAACTCATTGCTATCTCATGCGCATGTCCAGCAGTCGCTAAAATGTCCCCATTGACTCTGCTTCTACCACCACAGCTGGCAACACATTCCATGCATTCACAACACTCTGCGTAAAGAACCTACCTCTGACGTCTCCTTTATACCTTCCTCCTAATATCTTCGAACTATGACTCCTCGTACCAGTCAATCCTGCCCTGGGGAAAAGTGTCTGGCTATTGATTCTATCTATGCCGCTCATTATTTTATATACCTCAATCAGGTCTCCTCTCTTCCTCCTTCTCTCCAGAGAGAAAAGTCCAAGGTTACTAAATCTTTCTTTATAAGTCAAGCTCTCCAGTCCAGGCAGCATCCTGGTAAACCTTCTTTGCATCCTCTCCAAAGCCTCTGTATCTTTCCTGTAGTAGGGCGACCAGAACTGGACACAATATTCCAAGTGTGGTCTCACCAGGGACTTGTAGAGCTGCAGCAAAACTCCACGGCTCTTAAACCTGATCCCCCTGTTAATGAAAGCCAAAACACCATCTGCTTTCTTAACAACCCTATGCACTTGGTGGCAACTTTGAGGGATCTATGTACTTGCACACCAGGATCCCTCAGTTCCTCCACACTGCCAACAATCCTGTCTTTAAACCTACATTCAGCATTCGAGTTCAACCTTTCAAAATGCATCACTTCGCATTTATCCAGTTTGAACCCATCTGCCATTTCTTAGCCCAGCTCTGCATCCTGTCTATGTCACGCTGCAGCCTGCAGTAACCCTCTATACTATCAACAGCACCTCCAACCTTTGTCAAATACAAATTTACTAGCCCACCCGTCAACCTCCTCATCCAAGGCATTTACAAAAACTACAAAGAGCAGGTGCCCAAAAACAGAACTCTGCGGGACCCCACTCAACACTGACCTCCAGGCAGAAGGCTTTCCATCTACAACCATTCTCTGCCTTCTGTCAGCCAGCCAATTCCGAATCCAGATAGCCAAATCTCCCTGTATCCCATACTTCCTGACTTTATGAATGAACCTACCATGGGGAACCTTATCAAATGCCTTGCTGAAGTCCATATACACTACATCCATTGCTCGACCTTCATCGACCTGTCTCGTCACCTCCTCAAAGAACTCAATAAAATTTGTGAGGCATGACTTGCCTCTCACAAAGCCATGCTGACTGCCTTTAATCACACTATGCTTTGCCAAATAGTCATAAATCCTATCCCTCAGAATTCTTTCCAAAATTTTGCTGACCACAGATGTAAGACGGACTGGTCTGTAATTGCCAGGATTTCCCTATTACCCTTCTTGAAAAGTGGAACAACATTCGCCTCCTTCTAATCCTCTGGTACGACTCCCGTGGAGAGTGAGGAGGTAAATATCCTCGCCAGCGGCTTAGCAACTTCCTTTCTTGCTTCCCGGAGCAGCCGAGGATAAATCTGGTCTGGCCCGGGGGAACTTATCAATCTTAATGTTTTCCAAAATTTCCAGCACATCAACTTCATCAATCTCGATCTGGTCAAGACTGTATCCCAGCTCCTCAAAGTTTTCATTTACAACAAGTTCCCATTTCTTGATGAAAACCAAAGCAAAAACCTCATTTAGGGCTTCCTCAATCTGTTCAGACTCTACGCACAAGTTCCCTCCGCTATCCCTGATTGGCCCTAGCTTCTCCCTGAGCATTCTCTTATTTCTCACGTTTGAGTAAAATGCCTTTGGGTTCTCCCTAATCTGTCTTGCCAAGCCCTTTTCATGCCCCCTCCTGGTTCTCCTCGGTCTATTTCTGAGCACCTTTCTAGCAAACCTGTAATCCTCTAAAGCTGTGTTAGATCCTTGCTTCCTCACCTTACATAAGCTGCCTTCTTCCTTTTGACGAGAAGTTCCTCTGTTCTCGTCATCCAAGGTTCCTTAATCTTACACATTCTTACCTGTCTCAGAGAAACAAATTTGTGCTTCACTTGTAACAACTGCTCCTTAAATAGTCTCCACATGTCTGCTGTGCCCTTTCTGTGGAACAATTGCTCCCAGTCTGTACTTCCCAGCTCCTGTCTGATAGCGTCAAAATTTGCTTTTCCCCAATTAAATATCTTCCCTCAGTGACTGCTCCTTTCCCTCTCCAAGGCTATGCTAAATGTAAGGCAGTTGTGGTCACTGTCACCAAAGTGCTCTCCCACCGCGAGATCTGACACCTGTCCTGGCTTGTTGCCGAGCACCAAATCCAAAATGGCCTCTCCCCTCGTCGGTCTGTCTACATACTGAGTATGGAAACCCTCATGAACACACCTGACAAAAACGGCTCCATCCAAACCGTCTGCACTTTGGAGGTTCCAGTCGATATTGGGAAAGTTGAAATCACCCATAACAACAAACCTGCTACTTCTGCATTTTTCCAGAATTTGCCAGCCTGAGTTCTTCAATCTCTCTACTGCTTTTAGGTGGTCTGTAGAAAACCCCCAATGAGGTTGCTGTTCCCTTGCTGTTCCTAACTTCCACCCATACTGACTCAGTAGACAAACCTTCCTCAACAACCTTCCATATTCTTACACACAGACCCCACACAAACCTCCTCCCCCCCATACTCACGCACCCACTCATAACACACACAACTCATAACTCCCCCCACACAACTCATAACTCCCCCCACACACCCACCCCTCACATCCTTACCCTCTGCAGATTGCCACTCTCCCACACACCCCTACACACCAACACACACCACACCCTCAAACCCACCCACACACACACTCCCTCACACACTTCCCCACTCACATCCCCCCACACCCAAATCTGTGCACACACAATCCCTCACATCCACACCTCCCACAACCTCACACAGCAGAGTCAGTCAGTTCAGTTGGCAGGACAGTTAGTTTGCAGGGCAGAGTGATAGTGAAAGTGTGGGTTCAATTCCCACACTGGCTGAGTTACTGTGAAGGACTCTCCTTTTCAACCTCTTCCCGTGGTAACCCTCAGGTCAAACCACCATCAGTTGTCTCTCTCATTAGAGAGAGCAGCCCTACAGTCTGATAAGTCTATGGTGACTTTACTGTTTTACAGAGACCCATACCATCCATCAACACACAGATGTTCACCCTCATTCACTTAATCTCACACATCCCACACTCTATCCTTACTCTATTACCTGCAGACACACACACAAACCTACATACATGCACATAAACCCACCCACCAATGGCCATGAATTGATAAGTCACTGAATTACCATGTCATTATGGAACAGAAAGAGGCCATACGCCCCATTGTGACTATACTGGCCCCTGTTGGTAGCTGTGATTCACTTAGAGTCTTAGAGCAGTATGAAAGCATCTTTGCTCTGAGCTTGCTGACACTTGTTGGCCAAGCAACGCCTCCACCTTAAACTGTGTGTATGTATAAGGCAGTCATTAGCTGAAAGGGTTAACTGACAACAAGAGATAAACTCTGCCTATCAAAATGTAAATAACTTTTACTGGGAGGAGCTAACCAGTCCTATGAGTTCTCCATGTACTCCCAGGAATGAGGAGTGCTTTAGCCATTCTTCTCAATGCTAATAGCATGGAACTAAAGTAGTAACACGTATTTATTCAGCTGAACCCATGGTCTCACAAGAGACAATCATGTATCTTGGGTGTAATGTAACCAAGGACCTCCAAACGGACCCCACCACCAAGGACCTCCAAACGGACCCCACCACCAAGGACCAGTTCCAAAAACGCACATCCCAGATGGCCTCCTTCTTCAAGGACCGCAATTTCCCCCCCGACGTGGTCGACGATGCCCTCCACCGCATCTCTTCCACTTCCCGATCCTCCGCCCTTGAACCCCGCCCCTCCAACTGCCACCAGGACAGAACCCCACTGGTCCTCACCTACCACCCCACTAACCTCTATGTACAGTGCATCATCCGCCGCCATTTCCGCCACCTCCAAACGGACCCCACCACCAAGGATATATTTCCCTCCCCTCCCCTATCAGCATTCCGTAAAGACCACTCCCTCCGTGACTCCCTCGTCAGATCCACACCCCCCACCAACCCAACCTCCACTCCCGGCACCTTCCCCTGCAACCGCAGGAGGTGCAAGACTTGCGCCCACACCTCCCCCCTCACCTCCCTCCAAGGCCCCAAAGGAAACTTCCATATCCGCCACAGATTCACCTGTACCTCCACACATATCATCTATTGCATCCTTTGCACCCGATGTGGCCTCCTCTATATTGGGGAGACGGGCCGCCTACTTGCGGAGCGTTTCAGGGAACACCTCTGGGACACCCGGACCAACCAACCCAACCACCCTGTAGCTCAACATTTCAATTCCCCCTCCCACTCCACCAAGGATATGCAGGTCTTTGGACTCCTCCATCGTCAGACCACAGCGAAACGACGGTTGGAGGAAGAACGCCTCATCTTCCGGCTAGGAACCCTCCAACCACAAGGGATGAACTCGGATTTCACCAGTTTCCTCATTTCCCCTCCCCCCAGCCTGTCTCAGTCAAATCCATCAAATTCAGCACCGCCTTCCTAACCTGCAATCTTCTTCCCGACCTCTCCGCCCCCACCCCAGTCTGACCTATCACCCTCACCTTGACCTCTTTCCACCTATCACATTTCCGACGCCCCTCCCCCAAGTCCCTCCTCCCTATCTTTTATCTTAGCCTGCTGGACCAACTTTCCTCATTCCTGAAGAAGGGCTAATGCCCGAAACGTCGATTCTCCTGTTCCCTAGATGCTGCCTGACCTGCTGCGCTTTTCCAGCAACACATTTCCATCTGTAATGTAACTAACTATTAGGTAATACATTAACTGGATTAACCAAGCCAGAATCTATCTGTTGTCTAAGATGTTGTGTGTGTATCTTTCTCCACTAGGTATCAGGAACACATACTAATACTAACAAGAAGGTTTAGTTACAATACATCACATCCAAGATATCCCAGGTGGTCCTGGCAGAAGGCAATGTTACAGTATTATAGCGTAGTATTTTACAAGAATGCTCAAATCTTCTTCATGGTTATCCTCCCTAAATGGGTAAACTCCTCCACTCCCACAGTCCTACAAGAAAGGCGTTTAGCACTCTTGCCTTCATTGCTCAGACCATTGAGTGTTGGAGTTGGCACATCATGTTGAGCTCATACAGGATGACGGTGAGGTCACTTTTGGAGTAATGTGTACATTTCTGGTCGCCCTATTATAGGAATGAAATTGGAGACTGTTCGGAAAAGATTTACAAGGATGTTGCTGGGATTGGAGGGTTTGAGTTATAAGGAAGGATGAATGGGCTGGGACTGTTTCATTGGAACATAGGAGTTGAGGGGTGACCTTACGGAGGTTTATAAAATATGAGGGGAATGGAAAAGGTGAATCGTAAAGGTCTTTTCCCTAGGGTGAATGTGTTCAAAACAAGGGGGCATATTTTTAAGGGGAGAGGAGAAAGATTGAAAACAGACCTGAGGGACAACATTTTCACACAGAGGGTGGTTCATGTGTGGAATGAATTATCAGATGGGTGCATGAATAGGGAGGGTTTAGAGGGATATTGACCAGATGCAGGCAAGTGGGACTAGTTTAGTTTGGGAAGCTTGTTTGGCATGGATGAGTTGGACTGTTTCTGTGCTGTGTGACTCTATATCTGCACTTCTTTCAGCTCTGTTTGGAAGTCTTCAGCATTTAGGTCACCCCATCCCACACTCTGCTGCCTGAACCCTAAGTTCCAAGTTTTGTAAACCTTTTTGCCTCTACTTAAGGTGCTCCTTAAATCTTTGACTGGGCTTCGACCAAGCTTTGTTTCATTATCTCCTTAGGGGTCACCATAAATGCTTTTGTGTGGATGTTGCATTACACTAGAGGAGCTAGATAAATATAAAGTTAAAAATCACATAACAGCTGGTTATAGTCCAACAGGATTATTTGGAAGTACTAGCTTTCATAGCACTGCTCCTTCATCAAATCACAGGAGGAGCTACCAGAGGAAGTGGTGGAGGCTGGTACAGTTACAACACTGAAAAGACATCTGGATGGGTACATGAAGAGGAAGGGTTTAGAGGGATATGGGCCAAATGCTGGCAAATGGGACTAGATTAATGTTGAATATGTGATCGACATGGACGAGTTGGACTGAAGAGTCTATTTCTGTGCTGTACATCTCTATGACTCTACAGTCAGCAAAGGAATGGGCCCAGAGTTTGCCAGACTGGATGGAGTTTTTAATCAAGAGATATAAAGCTGCCATTTGGGTAAATTCAATCAAAGCAAAGTTTGAAATTATAAGATAGAACCCAGATCCTTGCATTTTTAACTGTGTGCACTTTTAAGGTGTGTTTAAAGATTAACATTGGCAGCTAAAGGAACCGGTCTTTGTATAACACATCACCGTGGTTATTATAAGACACATAATCCATTGACTTTGAAGTCTATTTTGTTTGTTTTGTGCAGCAGCTTGATTGGCTGGTGGTTGCTGCCTAGATTCACGACAACAAACTGAGCAGATTGTGTGAATCGCATTTCCAAACTGAAAACAAGCGATGTGAGATCAAGGGCTGCTTTTGGATTTCAGTACAAAGTGCCTGTTTATCATCCCATTTGAAGCAGTATTTCTCCTGCAGTCAAGGCACAGGTAACGTTACACCATCTGAATTAGGAATTGTTCTGTTGTTTATAATTGTCCTTCCAAACAATGGATCAGAGGAAACCATTCGGATCTGTCTTTCTGCTAAAGTTAAATGGAGTCTGTCAGTTATCAAACCCTCCTGGTGCCTCAAATGCATGTAAATATAGTCTTGTACAAGGAAGAGATGCCTTTGGCTTATTTGTTGGTTAGAGTCAAACTCCAATGTTGTTCGTTTTTTTAATATGTATTAGACAGAACTCAACTGCATTTATGACTATGTGTACATGTGTGTGTATGTATATATATAAAATATGTAGACATTTTTTATGAATAAAATATGTTTTTGAAATAAAAAAGATCTGTGACCTGGAAATGTTGCTCCTGTCAGATCACTCAAAGACAGCAACAGTTATCTCTCTCTCTCTCTCTCTCTCTCTGCAGTAGGACTTGCATCAATCCAAGAGTCATTCTGTTTTGACGTTTGAAGTGGGGAAAGTAGTTGCAAAACGTCTTTGCAAACAAGAAAAAAGACTAAAATATGCACAGGTCCCAGTTGAGAATTGAAGACAAGGAGCTCGACTTTGAGTTTGAAATCGTCAATGTTCAGTTTAATGAGGTGGGACATTACATCTTGAGACTGACTGTGGAAAACCCGCTTCTGGAAGGGTCTGGGACGGGGGTCTGGCTGCAGGTGAATGATGGTGAAGTGTTATCCACCAACACTGGAGTCACTGATGTCATTGAACAGACCAATGTGAATGAAATCCAGGCTGTTCTCAAAAAGAAATTTATTTTCAGGCTTCCTAAAGGTAAAATCATTTTTGACTATTGTTGCAGGGAAAGGCAGGAAAGTAGAGTTGGGATGATGAGATCAGCCACAATCTCATTGAAAGGGAGAGCAGACTCTGTGGACTGAATGGCCAATTTCTGCTCCTGTAACTTATGACACACAATAAAAATTCAAAGAATGCAGTTCTTTTGTTCAAGGGACATGTGCTGGGCCAGTAATTGCCCATTGTAGACAACAATGTGATGAAAGTTCATGGTGCTCAGATTGCTTTCTCAAATACTGAGGGGCCCATCCACAGTTTTCAGGGCTTGCCTTTTCTACCTTGCACCCACTGGAAACCTGAGCTCATTCCAAACTCTATTATCCATAACCCAAACTCGCAACAAGTTCCAATTGCCCACTGTTCCTGTGTTCACAAACTGACTTTGTTACCCTGTTAAAAAATGCTTCCATTGAAAATCCCTATTCTTATCCTCAAATCCCCCCTTCACCTCACCCTTCCCTAACTTTGTAACCTCCTCCAGCCCTACAAACATTTGAGGTCTGCACACCCCTGACTCTGGCCTTTGGGTGTCTTCGATTTTAACACTCCTCCAGTGGTGACTACTGTTAGTTGCCTGAGCTCTAAGTTTAGTTTTAGATTTAGACTTTATTACCATATGTACTCAAGTACAGGAGTACAGTGAAAAGTGTACAATGTTTGCCACACATGGCACCATCTTAGGTACAAGTACCTAGGTACAAAAAGTTATGAAAGAAATAAAGAAGAAAGCTAAAAGTTAAACATTACAGTCCTTCCTAGAATTGAGTGGAAAAGTAAAGAAATAAAGCTAAAAGTTTAATCATGACTGTCTTTCTTAAGTGCTATGCTATACTGGGACTGCACTTCCTACACGGGCTCTATCTCTACTGCTTTGGCACACTGGCTCCATCTCCCCTGCTCTCGACACTGTGGCAGATGTTGGGGGGAGCCTCCATCCCCATGTAAGGCTCACTCCTGGGATCTCAGACTGCCAAGGCCCTGATCCAGGCACGGTCTGCGAATACCTTCCTTATACCACTTGGTTTTTTTTACCTCACTCTCCTCCTTTAAGTCCTTCTTTAAAACTGCGTCCCTTATCGCTTTTGTAATGTCGAATGAGTGTCAGCTCAACTTCTGTCGGATAATGTTTCTTTGAAGCCCCTCGGGCTGTTTTACTATATTATAGATGCTATATCAATCCCAGTCATTGTTGTTCTTACTGCACTATATATATGAAATAAATTTAGAACTCCAATCCACTGCTTGGCCTTCCATTTGAAAACCTCTTCCTAATTTCTTTCCATTGACTTCAGCTGGAGAAGCCTTGAACAACCAGTCTGAGCAATGTCGTGGTAAACCTTTAAATGGGCAAGGCTGTATTTTCTGTATAATTGACTGGGGCTGATATGATGCCATGATATGTACCATGTGATTCAGACTGTCTTTGTTTGCGAGGGAGGAGCTACACAGGTTAGACATAGTTCACCAGCATTGTAAAATCTGCCACCAACGTCTCAATTCTTTAATAATGAATCTATGTATTTGTGTGTCACTTGGCTCCTTATGCCTCATTGGTGCTTTGATGTTTATTTGCTCATTAGTGCAAAGAGAAGGCAGGAGAAAACACATGTACACTATTGGTCATGTCACAGTCTCCCAAGATAATCAATATTCAGTCGTTGGATGCTATGCAGCTTGTGAAGGTTCCTGCATTAAGATGTTTCAGCACAATACCGATTCCTTATGTGGTTCAGTGAGTGGTTCAGTGAGTTACACCCTTGTCTCTGGTGCTAGGTTTAAACTCCACTTGAAAGACCTGAATGTAAAATCCAGCCTGCCACCCTAACAAAACACTGAGTGACTGCAGTGTTGTTGGAGGTGCTGTCTTTCAGATGAGACAGGAAGCTGAGGTCCTGTCCATCTTGGCTGAATGTGAGAGACCCATTGGTACTATCTGGAGAATAGGATGAGAGTTCACATCAATATCTGGGCCAATATTTATCCTAAAACCAGCACCCAAGACAGATGATCTTATTTATTTCAGCATTGTTAAAGGGAGCTTGCTGTATGTAAATTGACTGCCCAAGTTTCCAACTGTAATCATAACTTTAATTAATTGTGCAGTACTTTCAGAGAATCTAAGCTCGGGGAAAGTGCGGCGAAGAAAAATGCAAAACCTTTCTTTGTTTTACAGGTTACTGTCAAAATGATAAGAACCATGATGTACGGTTACGTATTGAAGCCTTTCGAGTAATTGGCACTTCCCTGAACAGTGGAACGAAGGAAGGGGAGGCCTTTTTTGCCATCTATCCTCGCACCAACGCCCCCAGGATAAACATCTTTGCGAAGGAAAACGAAGACTTCTACTGTTACAGCATTATCCTGGCCCTGTTGCGTGTCCAGGATGACGAGCTCACGATGCATTGTGGGAGGATGGCCTGTAACGTGTCATTTCATGAGGTGCGGCACCCGAAGGACGTGGTGTCCCGGACTGACTCCTCGATTCTGCCGAGCAAGGCCGGAGGGTCGCCTGACCTCTCTGCTCCAGGCTCATGCCCAGTGCCAGAGCCGGACATACCTTTAACAGCCTCACCACAACAACGGGCGCCCACTCCAGCATCGCCTTCACCAATCCCTCAGGTAAAGAGCTGAACATATCAATGGCGTTTCCATTTGATTGATGTGAGATGTGTCTCCAGTTGGAAGAAGGATTGTGAATCTAGGTTGTCGAAGTAGCAATGTGAGATATAGACATATGAGTAGGCCTTTCAGCCTTTCCAACCCGTACTACTGTTGTTCATTTCAACCATGGCTGATCTATACTTTAACCCTTAAGAACCAAGCCTCAAAAAACTCTATTCATGACTGACCACACAGCATTCATGGAGAGAGAGAAAGCTAACATTTCGAGTTTAGATGACTCTTCATCAGAGTTGATACAAAATGTGAAGGGGGCAGCATTAATGCAGAGGTGGGGAGATGGAGTGCTGGGGAGAAAGGGGAATGATAGAGCAGATTCAATGATCGGAATGTGAGAATGGCAGGACAATGGTGTATCTAACTTGCTGACTGGAAAGAACAGACTATCCCACTGGAATGGGGGAAAGGGAGAGGACATGGTGACAGAGAATGTAACAAAAAATGCTGAAAGAAACCCAACACTCTATTCATCCGGGTTTTGAAATTTTGAGTCGATTCTTGGTCTATCAGGAGGGTTTTGGGAGAGAATTTTAGATTTCCACTATTCTTGTGTGAAGATTGTTTGAAAGCCCACTCTTTTCCTAACATCTGCCAGAAGGTGGTAACCATGTTGAAAAAATGTCATTGATATTGGCAGGACTTCATCTTCTGAGAAACACACCATCCTGACCTGGGTTGACCTACCTGTGATTCCAATGACAAGTTATGATTAACTCTTTACCATCCTTTGAACTCAGGAGCAGGAGTAGGCCATCTGGCCCCTCCAGCCTGCTCCGCCATTCAATAAGATCATGGCTAATCTTTTCATGGACTCAGCTGAAAATGTGTTGCTGGAAAAGCGCAGCAGGTCAGGCAGCATCCAAGGAACAGGAGAATCGACGTTTCGGGCATAAGCCCTTCTTATCATTCCTGAAGAAAGGCTTATGCCCGAAACGTCGATTCTCCTGTTCCTTGAATGCTGCCTGACCTGCTGCGCTTTTCCAGCAACACATTTTCAGCTCTGATCTCCAGCATCTGCAGCCCTCACTTTTTCCTCTTTTCATGGACTCAGCTCCACTCACCCGCCCGCTCACCATAACCCTTAATTCATTTACTGGTTCAAAACTATATCTATCTTTGCCTTAAAAACATTCAACGAGGAAGCCTCAACTGCTTCACTGGGCAGGGAGTTCCACAGATTCACAACCCTTTGGGTGAAGACGTTCCTCCTCAATTCAGTCCCAAAGCTGCTCCCCGTTATTTTGAGGCTATGCCCCCTAGTTCTGGTTTCACCCACCAATGGGAACAACTTCCCTGCTTCTATCTTATCTCTTTCCTTCCTAGTTTTATATATTTCTATAAGACCCACCCTCCACCCCCCCGCATTCTTCTAAATTGCAATGGGTATAGTCCCAATCTACTCAATCTCTCCTCATAAGCCAACCCTCTCAACTCCAGAGTCAACCTAGTGAACTTCCTTTGTACCCCTCTAGTGCCAGTACATCCTTTCTCAAGTAAAGAGACCATAACTGCACACAGTACTCCAGGTGTGGCTTCACTAACACTCTATACAGCTGCAACATAACCTCCCCGTTTTTAAACTCCATCCCTTTAGCAATGAAGGACAATATTCCATTTGACTTCTTAATTACCTGCTGCACCTGCAAACCAACATTTTGTGTTGACACTTGTTGGTATTAAACCTCCACTGATGGTTTTGAGTTGTTTTCATCTTAGGATCTTCTTGATCATCACAAAGGACCAGGCTTGGCCACACATTGGCTTAGCTTCTGCCTAACACTTGTGTGTAATATTTATAAATACCAGAAGACAATTGTACGATTTTAGCTTCAGCAGTTACAGATACCAGCTGAGTGTTCATAAATAATTTTAAGGATGACGAATATGCCTATTAAGAAACAAGGCTTCAAATAGCCAAATGCAGCTTGTTTTACATTTATTTATTCATGGGATGTGGGTGTTGCTGACAAGGCTAGCATTTGATACCCATCCCTAATTGTTCTGGAACTGAATGGCTTGCTGGACCATTTCAAGAGATTAAGAGGAAGCCACGTTGCTGTGGGTCTGGGTCACATGTAGGCCAGACTAGGTAAAGTTGGCAGATTTCCTTCACTAAAGGGCATTAGTAAACATGACAAGCTCTTTACCACCGTTCACAGAGTTTACATGATCATCATTAACCTGGCCTTTCCATAGAATCCCTGCAATACATGGGGAGGCAAGTCAGTCCTTTGAGTCTACACCAACCCTCTTTGATGATCATCTCACCCATCCCCCACCTCCCCCCAAAAAAACCCTACTCACGTTTCCCAGGGCTAACCCACCTAGCTTGCACTTCCTTGGATACTACACAGCAATTTCCCATGGTCGATCCACCTAACCTGCACATCTTTGCACTATGGAGGGAAACCAGACCACCCAGAGGAAACCCACGCATACACGGGGAGAATCTGTAAACTCCACACAGAGAGTCACCCGAGGCTGGAATTGAACTGGGCCCCTGGTGCTATGAGGTAGCAGTGCTAACCACTGAACCATCGTGCTGCCCTGATTTTTGTTGAATTCAAATTTCACAATCTCTCATGGTGAGATTCGAACCCAAGTCCCATGAACGTTAGCCTGTGGTTCTGTATTACTAGTCCAATGACATTACCACCAGACCACCACCTCCCTGCAGATGAGATGGTCACTGATATCAAAGGGACTGTTGGTACAGAGTGTTGTCTCAGTTGCTTACAATGGTAAGTTTCTGCTCTCTAGCCAGTGTTGGGGAATTCCTCGCCAAAACTTGCCAGGTCCGTCTTCTATCTGAAGGACCCTGACGAAAACTGCTCCCTGTCTCTTTCAATTGATATTTGTTCGTGGCATGAGGGCATCATTGGCTGAACCAATAGTTATTGCCCATCTCTAACGACCTGCCTTCATGAACCACTGCAGGCCATGGTGTACAGTTCACCCACAGAACTGGTGGGAAGGAAGGGCCAAGATTTTAACCATTTACTGTTTATAACATTCTTTTGTTCCAACATCTCACCCACAGGCTGGAACTGCAGAGGAAACCAATCAGGACCCTCCTGAAGAAAGTCCATCTCCTAGTCTAGCAGAGGAGTGCACTAGCCATCAACGGTTGCCAAGCGATTCCAGCTTCCATCTTTCATCACCTGCAGGTACTCCTGTGAGGATGCCCGAAGGACCTCCTTACACACACGTGAGTCGCCATGGAGATTCTCAAGGGTCTGGCAGTTCAAGGGGGTGATCTAACGGAAGTATTTGAGATTTGAATGGATTTAAAAGGGTTTTTGGGCAAGTGATTTGCTCATCTGCAAGAAATCAAGAAGGAAGAGACGCAGTTTAGAAATCAGTCGTTCACGGTGACGTCGAGAAATGCTTTTTCATATGAGAGGTAGTGGAAATCTGGAAGTTTTTCCTCTAACAGGCTGGGGATATTAAGTGTTGCATGGACCTTTCCTGGATCAGATGGGGTAGTTTATTTTTGTTGCTTCGGGGGGCTTCTCACTTGAGGGAAACATAAGGTCATCCAGAATTCTGCTGCACAGTGAGTCCTGTCCCTCCCATCGGCCCCGGTGTTCGCTGACCCCCAGCTGGCTTCTTGCCCATCTAACACCTTGATTTTAAAATTCTCCTGCTTTTTTTTATTGAGATGCTGGCATCACAGGCAAAGCTAACCTTTGATGCCCATTGCGAATTAAACTGAGTGGCTTGCTCAGGCAAAGGCATTTAAGAGACAACCATGTTGCTGTGGATTTGGAGCCACATGTAGGTCAGACCAGGTGAGGATGGCAGATTTCCTTCCCTGAAGGGAAATAGATGATTGTTTATAACAATTGACAATAATTTCTTGGTCATCCGTGGATTTGATTCTAGATTTTAACTTTTAACAATTGAATTTAAATTCTATAATTGGCTATGCTGGGATGTTAACCTACATCGCCAGTCATTATCCTGGAGTTCTATATTGCTAGCCCAGTTACCAACACACCATTGCCTTTTCATTTTGATGGGTTCTGTTGCAGCAGGCTTCTGTCACACACAGCTTGCAGTCCCAGCAGCGGCCACTGATCCCAGTGGCGATGTTGAGACTGGAGAGCAGCCGGCCATTTGATTTGGGTGGGGGTTGGGGATGAGGTGGGGGCAGCTCTCACAGGCAGGACCTCTCCCACGAGGCTGTGCTGGGCTGTACATTGGGATGTAGGGAGGACCAGCTAAATGGAGGGGGCTCACCTTGGATTTTCCACCGGGTGGTTGGGGCACTGCACCCAATGTAAAACTCAGGCTTTGAAGTTCAGGCCCCATTATTATTGAAAGGGCGTTGAGGGAGTGAAGCATGTGCAGCTGAGGGAATAGTATAGAAACATTGCATTGGGAGTTAGTCTGACCATATGGGTGCTGATAGGATAAGGTGAAGGTGAGTGGAATAAAACTCAAGAGAAACATAAACATGGACTTGCCAAATTTTTGTTTGATGGCTACTTGTTTTGTTCAATCATGGGATATGGACATTGTCCATATTTATTGACTATTTATCCCTAATTGGTCAGATGTTTTTTCCACATATGGAGTCAGCTATTACAAGGGGGCATAGCTTTAAATTAAGGGGTGGTAGGTATAGGACAGATGTTAGGGGTAGGTTCTTTACTCAGCGAGTCGTGAGTTCATGGAATGCCCTGCCAGTAGCAGTGGTGGACTCTCCCTCTTTATGGGCATTTAAGGGGGCATTGGACAGGCATATGGAGGATAGTGGGCTAGTATAGGTTAGGTGGGCTTGGATCGGCGCAACATCGAGGGCCGAAGGGCCTGTACTGCGCTGTATTCTTCTATGTTCTATGTTCTAATTAACTTAGGATATCTGGTCAGCATGGATGAGTTGGATCGAAAGGTCTGTTTCTATGCTGTACAACTCTATGAGAAAGAGTCAACCATCTGGCCCCTTCCAGCCTGCTCCATCATTCAATAAGATCATGGTTGATCTTTTCATGGACTCAGCTCCACTCACCATAACCCTTAATTCATTTACTGTTTCAAAACTCTATCTATCTTTGCCTGAAAAACATTCAACGAGGTAGCCTCAACTGCTTCACTGGGCAGGGAATTCCATAAATTCAGAACCCTTTGGGTGAACAAGTTCCTCCTCAACTCAGTCCGAAATCTGTTCCCCCTTATTTTGAGGCTATGGCCCCAAGTTCGAGTTTTGCCCGCCAGTGGAAACAACTTCCCTGCTTCTATCTTATCTGGTCCCTTCCTAATTTAGTGTGTTTCTATAAGATCTCCCTGCTGAAGTCATGTGTAGGTCAAACCAGAGTTTTCTTCTCTAGAGAATAATGAACCAAATGAGTTCTTTACCTGACAAACAACAACAGTTCCATTAGACTCTTAATTCCAGAATTTTTATTGAATTCCAATTCCACCATCTGCCAAGGTGGGACTTGATTCCAGGTCCCCAGAGCATGACCTGGGTCTCTGGAATGGGTTTGGTGATTAGGCCATCCTATTGTAGTTACTGAGAAACTATCCTTCTCGATATGCAGTGTCAGGATCAGAGGGCATCTGGCAGCTGTGAGTATGGACTCCAGAGAGTCAGGGAAGAGGAGAAGGTGAGCAGAATGGAATCAACAAGGGCAAGAGCTGAACCTTTTCTGCCTAGCATTGAGAAAGGAGGAGCACAGTCAATGAGGAGGCAAAGGCAGATGGTGAAGGCCTCTGTTCATCTGTACAATGCTTTTCCCTTTTCAATTAAAAGATGTGGCCTTGAAATGTTGCCTTCACAGAAAAGGCATTTTGTAAAACCTCTGCCAAAGAAGAGGGAGCGCTTGTTACACGTTGAAGTAGATCAATCTCACCTCATTTACTGGCAAATTGTAATCAATGAACCTTGTGACAGTCACTTACAAAATAATTGGATTTATGGGTTAGTTTCCCTTCCCCCGCCCCAACCACGTCTGATTCTTTTCCTAATGGCAAGGCTAAAGTGCAATCTGGATTGTTCTCTGTTATTTTCATTATTTATTGCGAAGAATGTGCACGTCGCCGGGAGAACTAACATTTATTGTGTGTGGTTGCTGACAGTATTCAGACCTTGCACCACCCTGGCCCTCAGTGGCTGCAGGTTTTGCAGCGAAATATTAATTTTTTGCTGAGACCTGGTGTCAGTGCCTGAAATCGTTCCGAAATTCTTTATAGATCCACGCAGCCTGTTGATTGTGAACTTATTTCTGGAGGAACAGGAGTTAGAAGCATTCCGAAAGAGATTTAAATTTGTTTCCTCATGATTCCCAGTTTGATTAGCACCTCACTATATTTTGCAGAAAGCAATGTGTAGCAAGTGCCAGACAATCACCATCTCTGACAGGACAGAATCTGACTATCACCCTTGTGACATTCAACAGCATAGCAATTACTGAATCCCCTACAATTAACGTTGACTAGGTTACCATTGACCAGAAACTGAAGTGGACAAATCATTTCAATTCTCTGGCTACAAGAACAAGTCAGAGGCTAGGAATCCTGCAATGAGTACTTCATCTCCTGACTCCTTAAAACCTGTCCTCTATCTACAAAGCTCAAGTTCAGGAGTGTGATGGAATACTCCCCACTTGGCCGGACCAGTGCAGCTCCAACAACACTCAAGAAGCTTGACACCATGCGGGACAAAACAGCCCACTTGATTGGCATCATGTCTACAAGCATTCAGTTCCTCCATCTCTGACGCTCTGTAGTTGCAGTGTGTACTATCTACAAAATGCACTGCAGAAATTCATCAAGAATCCTCAGAAAACACCTTCCAAACCCATGACCAGTGTTAGAAGCACAAGGGCAACAGATACATGGGAACACCACCCCCTGCAATTTCCCCTCCGAGCCACTCACCATCCTGACTTGGAAGTATATCGGTATTCCTTCAGTGTCACTGGGTCAAAATCCTAGAACTCCCTCTGTAACAGCATTGTGGATGTACCTACAGCATGTGAAGTGCAGCAGTTCAAGAAAGCAGCTCACCATCACCTTCTCAAAGGGCAATCAGAGACAGGCAATAACTGCTGACCCAGCCAGCAATGCCCACATCCTGTGAGTGAATAAAAACAATCTTGAATTTCTATAGCATCTTTGATGAATTCAGTACAACCCAAAGTGCTTTACAGCCAACAAAGTATTTTCTGAAATGGGTCACTGTTGAAATGCAGGACATTGTGAGGTTGCAATAAATGTGAAGTCTTGCCTTTCAATGCAGCACAGGCAATGTTGGTGGACATGATAACGTTACTGGACTAGCAATCCTTGGAGTTATGTGTGTTCAATTCCCACTGTAGCAGCTAAAAAAACTCAATTAACTAATAAGAAAAGCTCTGCATCTGAAAGCTAACCTCAACAATGGGCAATTGAACTGTCAACTGTCACAGAAACCTATCTGGTTTGTTAATGTCCTCTAGGGGAGGAAGTCTGCCATTGTTACCAGAGCTTAGATCATAGTGGTGCTGGAAAAGCACAGCAGGTCAGGCAGCATCCGAGGAGCAGGAAAATCGACGTTTCGGGCAAAAGCCCTTCATCGGGAATGGCTGATGAAGGGCTTTTGCCCAAAACGTTGATTTTGCTGCTCCTCGGATGCTGCCTGACCTGCTGTGCTTTTCCAGTACCACTCTGATCTAAACTCTGGTTTCCAGCATCTGCAGTCCTCACTTTTGCCATTGTAACCAGGTCTAGCCTTGTTGGCAAGACCAGCTTTTAATGCTCACCCCTCATTGCCCCTTGAACAGAGTGCCTTGCTCTCCCTAATTACAGAGAATGATCTGGAGTCTCATCCAGGTCAGGCCGGGTAAGGGTTGTAGATTTCCTTCCCTGAGGGCCATGTGTGCCGCCTGACTTGCCATGCTTTTCCAGTGCCACACTTTTCAACTGCCATTGGTGACCCAGATGAGTTGTTATAACATTGGATGGTAGTTGCATTGTCATTATTGCTGGGCATCGCTTTATATTCCAATGTTATTTATTGATTTCAAATACCACCTAACAGGGTATGAACCCATTTCTCCAAATTGGTATTCTTAGTCAGGGGGTGACTAATCTAGGTGATATCACTGTCATGCCACAGTCTCCTCAAATTCGATGATTAAAAATAAATTTGAAAGCCACTCTCAGTATTGATAACCATGAGAACTCTAATCGATTGTTGTGAAAACCTAATGCTCTTTAAGGAAGGAAATTTGCCATCCTTGAGTGGCCTGGTTTACATGTAACTCCAGACCCACAGGTGACCTTTAACCACCCTCTGAAAGGCATAGCAAGCTACTCCATTCAAGGCCAATTCGGGATAGATTACAAATGCTGGCCTGGCCAGTGACGCCCAAACCCTGTGAAAGAGTAAGGAAAAGAAATTTCGCAAATGACCCAGAGGAGAAATGCAGAGACCTTTTGACACTGTGGGGTATGATGTGCTGCCTGAAAAGTTAGTGGAACCGGATACAATGGCAAATGGATGAATGTTTGTGAAGGAAACTTGCAGGAAACTGGCGAAAGATGATTAGGACAGATTGGAGAGCTCTTTTGATTTGATTTGATTTGATTTATTGTTATCAGATGTACCTAAGTACAGTGAAAAGTTTGGTGTTGTGAGCAATATGGTCAGATCATAACAAACAAGGACACAAGATGCTTAGACAGAGCGTGGCATACAAGGTTATGACTGCACAGGAGATACACAAAAGCAAGGTCAACATTAGATTGAATTAGAGAGGTCCATTCAGTAGTCTAACAACAGGAGAGAAGAAGCTTTTCTTGAACCTGTTGGTGCATGTGTTCAAGCTTCTGTAGCTTCTGCTTGGCAAATGTTTAATGGGTTGAATGGCCTCCTACTTTGCTGTGGGACTCAACAATTCCCACATCGTATGTGCTTAATGCGGGAGGGTAGGTTAGTGTTTCTGATCAATGACTTTTCAAGCTTTTTTTTAATGCAGTGTATGCAGCGACAAAGGAGGTGGGAGATAATAGTCCATTTTTCACTGGAGAGTAAACGACGCTGCTGTTACGTGTATGGGAAGTTTAAAGCTATAAACTCAAAGGTTCAGAGGCTCTTTATAAGTCACTAATGCTCTACCCTCTTGGTTTTATGATCTTGTACAAAATACCTTTTAACGCCTGCCTATTATCTCTAATTATCTGTATGATTAAGCCGTGTGACAGCTGAAATGTTAAAAGGTTGTTTCGATTTACATTCAGAGAAGACACCAAAACAGTAGTTAACTGCTGCAGCTATGGAAACAATGAGCTGTGAGTGTTTGCCGCATAATTGACTTGTAGCGCTAGCACATTGAGAGACAGGAGGGAGGGAGAATTATAAAAATAGTTTATGAAAGGGAAAAAGTATCACTGCCTGCTGTGATCGGATTAATCTCTCTGCTAGAGAAAAAAAGTTTGCATTTCCATCGCATCTTTTATGACTTGAGGACATCCTGAAGCATTTTACAGCCAATGGACTGTCCTTGAAGTGTAAAGGTCATTTTGCCATAGTCCCAGACGTCTGCTGTCTCATTAGAGAGTAGACAGGCCAGAGAACTCCTTCAAAGTGGGCATCCTTTGAAGAGACTTCACAGTGAAATAAACCTAGTCAGAGACAAAAAAAACCTGCAGGTGCTGGAATCCCAGGTGGAATCTACTTTGGATTCCAGCTTTTAGTGTTCTGGTCTCTCATTAGAGAGAGCCGACTGGTAGTTTAACGAGAGGCAAGGAGAGAAGTTGAGAAGGCAAGGCCTTCATGGTAATCTCAGCCTGACACAGGAATCGAACCCATGCTGTTGATGTCACTCTGTATTTACAAACCAGCCCAACTGAGCTTACTGACCCCAGTATGTGTCATAATATTAGATTACTTACAGTATGGAAATAGGTCCTTCAGCCCAACAAGTCCACACTGACCTGCCGAAGCGCAACCCACCCAGACCCATTCCCTACATTTACCCCTGCACCTAACACTACGGGCAGTTTAGCATGGCCAATTCACCCTAACCTGCACATTTTTGGACTGTGGGAGGAAACTGGAGCACCCGGAGGAAACCCACGCAGATACGGGGAGAATGTGCAAACTCTACACAGTCAGTCACCTGAGGCGGGAATTGAACCCGGGCCTCTGGTGCTGTGAGGCAGCAGTGCTAACCACTGTACCACCGTGCCGCCCACAAATATCAGAAATGCAGCAACCAATTTCTGTGTTGTGCTTACGTACTGTTGTGAAAAGAGAACTGCTTTAAGTGATGGTGTTGATGGTCCCTTTCAATTCTTTGAAAGGGGATTTCTGGTAAATTATCTAGCTTTCTATAAATAATATTTGACCAGGTTGCCTGGTAGATCAACAGTAGAATAGCAGTGACAACTAGAAGTTAATTATGGGAGTGAGTAGATTGTGAGGGTAGCAAAAAAAGTTTAAGTTTTGCTTTTCAGTTTTTGAACAAACTTAGTTGAGGAAATATCTCTTGCAAAATGATTCAATTGACATCTGGTGTGTTGGCAAAAAAAAGAGTTTAAAACTCTTCTTAACCGAAGAATTCCTAACAGTGCAGAAGGTTGAGGAAATCTCACCTTTAAAACAGTCCTCAGATTGAATGGTTAAACTTTCCAATTTCTGACAAATGTCTGACTTGAATTACATGCTAAATCAAGTAGGTGTGGAAAGAAATCTGATTTCAGAAGTTTGGTTTAGGTCATAGAATCCCTACAGTTTGTTAAACAGGCCATTCGTTCCATCAAGTTCACACTGACCCTTTGAAGAGCATCCCACCCCCCCACCCCCATCCTCCATTCCCCACAGCTAATCCATCTCGCCTGCATACCCCTGAGCACTACGGGCAATTTAGCATGGCCAATCCATCTAACCTTGGGAGGAACCCAGAGCATCTGGTGGAAACCCGCGCAGACATGGGGAGAATGTGCAAAATCTGCACAGACAGTTGCCTGAGGCTGGAATGTGAACCCAGGTCCCTAGCGGTGAGGTAACAGTGCTAACCACTGTGCCACCCTATAAGTGACTGTTCATTGTACTTCTAATATTTTATCATAACTGACTATTAAGTTATTAATATTCAATATTTTTGATCCTGGTAAAAGTTCAAACTGTGACCCTCGTTGGTTTAATTCGAGTAAACTCTAAAGTTTCAGATTCTTCAAAAAACTAACAATGGCACTGGGGTCTACTGAGACTGTAATAAGAGCAGACTCCCATAGCGATGTGATAATTGACCAGAGAATCTGTTTTTGTGATCTTGATTAAGGTTTAAATATTGACCAGGACACCAGAGAGAACTCTCCAGCTGTCCTTCAAAATAGCACCAAGGTCTCTTTTACCTTCAGCTGGGAGGGAAGGTAGGGCCTTGGTTTACTGGCTCATCTGAAAGACAGCACCTCTGACAGTGCAGCATCTCCTTCAGCACTGCACTGGAGTGCCAGCACTAGGTAACATGTTTCAGTCTCTGTTGTGGCACTTGAAGCCACAACCTTGGGCAATGCATTTTATTTATGGATCAGCTCAAGGGTCAATGATCTGCTGGGAATAAGCTGAAATGTCCACAGCTGTCAGATTGGGACTGAGGAGTGTTATAATGAAGACGAACACTGATGTGCTCAGCTGTATGTGAAGATAAATGGGATCGTGGCTGTTTTCCTGGTCCCTTCGATACAGCTGATCTAATTCCTGATTACAGCTCAATGTAAACATTGACGATAACAGCTTGGCCTGGCAATGCAGCCTGTTTACTGGGGCTGTAAAGGAAGGAGAGACCAAGATATGAGCTGCTGTAGAATAACCAGTGACAGTCGGGTTTGCTGTTCAAACCACCAGGAGGAAACGAGAAGCACTGTCAGTGAATAATAACTGGGGATTCCGCAGCAGTCCCTCAGGCGTTTGGGGAAGGGGCAGGAGCTCCCACAGTCCAAAGATGTGCAAGTCAGCTGAATTGGCCATGCTAAATTGCCCATAGTGTTAGGTGCATTAGTCAGGGGTAAATGTAGGGGAATGGGTCTGGGTGGGTTGTTCTTCACAGGGTCGGTGTGGACTTGTTGGGTTAAAGCGCCTGTTTCCACACTGTAGGGAATCTAATCTAAGGGGGTGATGAATGCATTCAGTTCATGAAGGCTTTTGCTGTCCCTCAGTACACATAGGTTGGGAAGCCTGTGCTATAGCTTAAAACAAGGCGGTAAACATGAATGTAGTGAGGGGTAGGGACCAAAGTTCTGTTGAACTTTTCTATATTACGTGCCACCTGCCTGCTGCATTGCACAGTGTGTTGCAGATCGCCGTGTGTCCCTGTACTCTTGCAGTTTAGAGAAAACGTTGGTCGCGGTATCAGAGCCGGATTCAGAGCTTCTTCATATGGAAACAGCTGTAAGAAGCTTAAAAGCAAAGTGTTTGGACAATGAACCTAAACAGTGACATTTGACACATACAGTGTGTGAGAAACAAACCTCACTCAATTCAATAATTTCAGTCCGAGACAAGATCTGAATCAGTGGTGTCATTTATTTTACCCTTGCAAGAGGGTGCGATGTCCACTGTCTACAAGGCAGGGACACACACACACCCGAGTTCAACGAATACACGATATTTATGTAATTTGGTTCCTTTTTTTTAATCCCATTGTTCCTCCCCGTTTACATCTTCCACTTCTCTAAGACCAGCACCCATTACTCCTGTTTATCTCTTGCCTTAGCCGGCCTTATCTGTGACAAAATGCTTATTTCTGGCCTCACAAGGCCGTTTGACCACATCCTGCTGTGGCCCATTGTTAGGTATTATCTATCCCCTCCATCTGTGCTTTCCCCAACCATACTGATCCTTATGACCTTCTAATTGGGGTTTGTTCCTGTGTTTCTGTAAAAGTGGGAAACAGATGCTTATAACTACTGCTTGTGCAAGCATATCTGGCTTAACCTACATCCTCACAGCACCTTATCTATTTGTCTGTAACATCTACCATTGTTTTGCAGTCACGTTTCATTCTTGCATACAATTTTAGCTAATACAAAAACAATTATGTATTTCCTCCACATAGTTTGCATTCTAGTTGACTCAGCTCTTAGTTGAAACAATTACACACTGGTGTGAGTTCATTTACCTTGCAGAAGTAACACTACTTTACCTATATCCCACACAGTGGATAATTACAATAATAATAATTATATATCTATAACATTCTAATATCTAATTGTTTTCTCAATTATATTAATAATATGTTGAGGATCAATATATTGGCTAATAGAGTGGGGTCTCCCACCTCCCTCCATGGCTCAACCTGATTGCCTCTTTGGATTGACTCAAATCCTGTCTTATTTATTGACTGACTGATTTCTTGTTGTCACATGTACTGAGATGCAGTGAAAAGTATTATTTTGCATGCCTTACAGGCAGATTGTACCATACAACGTGCATCAGAGTAGCAGAACAGAGTGCAGAATACAGTGTTACAGCTGTAGAGAAGGTGCAGAGAGAGAATTCAACATTAACATTTGAGAGGTCTGTTCAAAAGTCTAATAACAGCAGAAAACAAGCTGTTCCTGAATCTGTTCGTACGTGTATTCAAACTTTTATATCTTTTGCTCGCCGGAGGAGGGTGGAAGAGAGTATAACCAGAGTGGAGGGGTGTTTGATTATGTTGGTTCTTTTCCTTGGCAGCGGGAAGTCTAGATGGAATCAGTGGGTCAGGAACTGGTTTGCGTGGTGGACTGGGCTGCGTTCACGATTCTCTGTAGCTTCTTGAGGTCTTGGCAAGAGCAGATGCCAAACCGAGCTGTGATGCTTCCAGATAAGATGCTTTCTATAGTGCACCTGTAACGGTTGGTAAGATTCTTTGTGGACATGCTGAAGTTCCTTCGCCTCCTGAGGAAGTAGAGACATTGTTGTTTTTTCTTGACTGTCATGTCAATGTGGGGTGGACCAGGACAGATTGTTGGTGATCAATGATCCCCTCCATGTACCTATATTGACCCAAGTTGTCCCTTGCCCCCAGCACGCCTCTGCCCCACCCCCCAATGCTCTGACAATTACGTTGCAGTCTCACTGTTTCGGAGCCCTATGACTGTGTAATAATGGAGTTTCACTACTCAGTATGATGAGCTTATTAGTGAATTTTCAGTTTGTGTGTCTATCTTGTATATTCTGACAGGCCTAAAACAGCTTGGAGGTTACATCTTCTGCAAGGCTTTTTTTTTTATTAACATTTGTCCCTCAATCAATAACACAAAATATAAGAGATTAGCTGCACAATCACAAGGCTGTTTGTGGAAGTCCGTGGAACACTAATTGGTTGCTGAACTTCCTACACTACAACAGGGTCAGCCAGTACTTTGTTGGCTGTAAAGCTTTTTGAAAGGTGCTACATAAATGCAAGTCTACCTTATTTAATAACAAGGATGTTGTCAGTGTTGTGACATGGAAAGTGCGACAGGATGATTGTGATATAGTGCAAAACTTATGTGTAAAAATTAGTCTTATAATCCCTTGTAGCATTCATTGTGTAAAAAATCATATCTAGATGTTAATTATCACTCAGCACAAAATCTTCCTAGCAAACAGGTCAGGCAGCATCCGAGGAGCAGGAAAATCGACATTTCAGGCAGGAGCCTTCATCAGGAATGCCCGAAACGTCGATTTTCCTGCTCCTCAGATGCTGTCTAACCTGCTGTGCTTTTCCAGCACCATTCTAATCTTGACTCTAACCTCTGCAGTCCTCATTTCGCCTACAAAATTTTCTTACTTCAGATGTTTGTTTATTTGGCATCTGGGATTGGCCTGGAAATGGAGGTGGTGGTGAGCTGCCTTTTACATTTTCTTTTTACATTACATTACATTACAGTGTGGAAACAGGCCCTTCGGCCCAACAAGTCCTCACCGACCCGCCGAAGCGCAACCCATCCATACCCCTATATTCACCCATTACCTAACACTACGGGCAATTTAACATGGTCAATTCACCTGACCTGCACATCTTTGGATTGTGGGAGGAAACCGGAGCACCCGGAGGAAACCCACGCAGACACGGGGAGAATGTGCAAACTCCACACAGTCAGTCACCTGAGGCGGGAATTGAACCTGGGTCTCAGGCGCTGTGAGGCAGCAGTGCTAACCACTGTGTCACCGTGCCTTCTTGAACCGCTGCAGTCTTTGTCAGGTTACCCCCCACCCCCCCCACCACACCCCTCCCCTGCCCCCCACACTGTTGTTAAAATGGCAGTGCGAGGTCAGTGATAGATGAGGGCTAGTTTATCTCAAAGTAACCCAACAGCTGAGCGACAAGGACCCTGGAGAGAACAGCCCCATCCCTTTTTCAAAGCAGTGGCCTGGAATTGGCTTCCATCCAGCTGAGTGGGCAGACAGGGTTACAGTTTCAAATTGCATCCCAAAGCCATGATGTGGAGGTGCCGGTGTTGGACTGGGGTGGACAAGGTCACAAGTCACACGATGCCAGGTTATAGTCCTACAGGTTTATTTGAAATCACAAGCTTTTGGAACACTGCTCCTTCGTCTGGTGAAGACGGAGGGACAGACTCCACCTGATGAAGGTGCAGTGCCCCGAAAGCTTGTGATTTCAAATAAACCTGTTGGACTGTAACCTGGTGCTGTGTGATTTCTGACCTCATCCCAAAGACAGTACTGCACACAATCCAACAGACCACTCAAGCGTCAACCTAAATTGTAAGCCTTCTGAACCTGTGACCTTTTCCCAGCGAACCGAGTTCTCATTGAGTCACAGAGGAAATCTTTCTTATATGATGTATGTAACCACTGTACAACATCTGTGTAATGTGCCGACACATTGCATTTTACAGAAGCTTGGAGTACAACGAATGATTTGTAGAGGATTGCAACATCAATGATGCTTACTCGATGCTTTCATTGCTATGTTGTTTTATGGGAGGCCTAAAGAGATTTGAAATGAATTAGATAAGCCTGCACTAAAATAACATCCAGAACAATGTGTAAACGCATTCAGCTTCACATATTATATCCTGTGCAGTAATTTTGGGGATAACATCTCCACAACGTAATGCTGCCACTAAAATATTTCACCATAGCATGAAATAGTTTGAAATATAATATAGATGTGTGTTATAGCTTGTGTGAACAACTGTAATAAAAAAACAATTTATCTCGGGCTATTTTATTCCAGGGACTGCATGTAATATTTATCCTTTAACAGTCTAAGTGATTGTGTTTCTGAATTAATGTGGATAGCATTCTGCTCAAGTGAAAGCCTAATTCATCAGTGTTGACAGTAACTAGACAGCAACAAACTGTAGGGCTATTTGCCGAGCTACTGCTCATAGGAGCAGCAAGGATTGTGCTTTTAGAGCCCATTGTATCGTCAGCTATCAAGGGGGATATCAGTGAAAGTTTGAGCATCTTGGCTGGCATTTGGAACAAAGCTGGCTTGAAGCCTTTCAACAATAGATTAGCATAGCGCCCAATTTTTGGTGTTTTTTTAAAACTCATTTGTGGGATTGAATTGAATTGCATTGAATTAAATTTATTGTCACGTGTACCGAGGCAAAGTGAAAAGCTCTGTCTCACGAGCAATACAGGCAGATTACAGAGTTAAGTAGCATAGATAAGTAACTAATGGGTAAATAGCAGCAAAAACAAAAACACAGGTGCAGGCGAACATTAAGAGTTTGTAAGTTTATTCAGTATTTTAATAACAGTAGGGTAGAAACTGTTTTGAAACTGGCTGGTGCGGGTTCAGGCTTCTGTACCTTCTTCCCCATGGGAGAGGTTGGAGAAAGACATTGCCAGAATGGGATGGATCTTTGAGAATGCTGGCGGCCTTTCCTTGACAGGGGGCCTGGTAGATGGAGTCTATAGATGGGAGGTTGGCCTTTGTGATTGTCCGGCCGAGTTCACCATTCTTTGTAACCAGCTACGATCTTGAATGGTATAGTTGCCATACAGAGTGGAAACAGGCCCTTCGGTAGGTAGTCATGCATCCAGACAGAATGATCTCGATGGCGCACCTATAAAAGTTGGCAAGGATATTTGCATCATGCCAAATATCCTCAGTTGCCTGAGGAAGACGAGACATTGTTGGGCCTTTGTAACCAATGCATCCACATGAAGAGTCTAAGAAAGCTTGTTGTGGGTGTTACTGGCTGGGCCAGCATTTAATGCCCGTCCCTAGTTGCCCTTGAGAAGGTGGTGGTGAGCTACCTTTTTGAACTATTGCAGTTCACCTGCTGTGGGTTGACCCACAATGCCCTTAGGGAGGGATTTCCAGGATCTTGACCCAGCGACCATGAAGGAACGGCGATATATTTCCAAATCAGGACAGTGACTGGCTTGGAGGGGAACTTGCAGCTGGTGGCATTCCTTCTTTCTGCTGCCTTTATTGTTACTGTTAATAATGTAGACCCAGGATGCACTGCAGACAGGGCAAAAAGGAGTGTACTTGAACTGAGAGGTTATAATGGTGCTGTCTGAGAATCTTTGGTGAATTTCATTGCTGTGGTTCTGGAGTCACATGTAGGCCAGACCAGATAAGGACAGCAGTTTCTTTCCCTGAAGGATATTAATGAACTAGATGGATGTTTCTAACAATTGGCAATGGTTTCATGATCATTATTAGACACTCACAGTCATCATTAGACTCTTAATTCCAGATTTTTATTACATTCAAATTCCACCATCTGCCATATTGGGATTCGAAGTCTTGGACCCCAGAACACTACCTGGGTCTCTGGAGTAATAGCGTTGTTCAGAGGGACTGCTGGCGATAGTATCACTAGGTCATTGGCCATGCCCGAGAGAAGTGAGAAATTCAGGAGAAAAGTTTTATGTTGGGAGCAGAAAAGAGTAGAATTTCTGCCTTTTGGGGGCGGCACAGTAGCTCAGTGGTTAGCACTGCTGCCTCACAGCGCCAGGGACCCGGGTTCAATTCCCGCCTCGGGCAACTGTCTGTGTGGAGTTTGCACATTCTCCCCGTGTCTGCGTGGGTTTCCTCCGGGTGCTCCAGTTTCCTCCCACAGTCTAAAGATGTGCAGGTCAGATGAATTGGCCATGCTAAATTGCCGTAGTGTTGGGTGGATTGGTCAGGGATAAATGTAGGGGTGGTGGGTTTCTGTTCGGAGGGTGGGTGTGGATTTGTTGGGCCGAAGGGCCTGTTTCCACTTTGTAGGTAATCTAATCTAAACTTTCTGAGGCATTGAAGTGAGTATCACAGGTTCATTTACAGGGAAGCCCAACAAGTACACGAAGGGAAGAGAAAGATGCCTCCATTGGCTGAGATAGAGTGATGTGGAGCACAAACAGCTGGGTCTGAACAGTCTGTTTCCGAGCTGCAAAATTCTATGTAACACATTTCAGAATCAAGTTACTGACATCACAATGAATCAACTCAATGCCCAATGGAATGTTGGATCATTTGAAAATCATTTGCTAGTTTCAACTGACATCCAAATTCCAATTCAGCTCAAACTATTCAGTTCAGATTCAGAAACCACTTCCTCATTCAAGGGAAGAACAAACTTAAATGTACAAGGTCTTAGCCCACCCGCAGGAATTTCAAACCACTTTACAAGCTAGTGTGTTAACTTTTGAAATCTGGTCAATTAGGAAACTGGGAGAGCAATGTTTTAGAATTCAAGATTTCCATGACCTTTAACTGTTACAGATTTCACCCTGAATAAGCCAGTTCGAATTTTGAGCTCTTGGCTCTGCGTTGCTCGACCAGAGATTCTCGAACTATGTTTAATCATGACGCACCTCTGAAATGGATGAAACTTAGAATCATAGAATTCCTACAGTGTGGAAGCAGGCCATTCGGCCCATCAAGTCCTCACCAGCCCCTCTGAAAGCATCCAAACCAGACTCATCCCCCTGTGCTATCCCTGTAACCCTGCATTTCCCACAGTTAACCTACCTAACCTCTGTATCCTTGGACAAAATGGGCAACTTAACATGGCCAATCCTCCTAACCTACAGATCTTTGGATTGTGGGAGGAAACTGGAGCACCCAGAGTAAACCTATGCAGACACGGGGAGAATGTGCAAACTCCACACACAGAGTCACCCGAGGCTGGAATCGAACCTGGGTCTCTGGCACTGTGAGGTAGTGGGGACACTAACACTGTACCACAAGCCCCTAAAAAGAGTAGCTCTATATCTACCTTACCAACTCCTTTAAAATCATTTTAACTATCTCAATTTGATCTCTCCTTAATTGTCTCTGCTCAGATCCTGGTTCATTCTCAGATTGAGGTGTTTCATTTGCACAGTTAGAGATGAGCAGATCTGTAGAATATTTAATGTGGGCACAGGATATGAAACTTGCCTTAAATAATGTACCAAGCTAATATTTCCTGTGAGGGTTCAGATAAGATGTGAGTTATTACTTGAGTCTCTCAGATAGTGACTTTTGGACTCCGTTGGCGATAAAATGTATTCTGCAAATTGCTTCTGAAATCTCAGTGATAATCTAAACTGGTACCCTGAAGGGATTATTAGTGTTTGCCGTTTATATTTCAAACTCTCAATAGGCAAAATCCGTAATGAAAGGAAGTTGCAAGTCTTTGTAGAACATTCTAAAAATGTAATTCATTTCTCTAACTTTAAAGAACAGGAGGATAATGATATTCATGAAAAATATCAAGGCAACATGCTAGAAAGTACAGGTTTCTTCCTTGTGGGAAAAGTATGAACTTGCATTTCTATAGTGCCTTTCATGTCCTTGGGATTTCAAAGCCGAGTCATAATGATGTTGGAAATACAGCAGCTCACACATGGATCCCACATCCAGCTAAAGGCCAAATTAGCTGTTTCCTTAATGGTTGAGGGTTTGACATCTCCGAAATATCTCCAAAACATTACCATGCACTCTTTACGGTCCGCCTGAGAGATGTCAGGGCCTCTGTTAGATACTTCAGCTGAAAGATGGCATCACCACTCATTTGATGCTGGATCAAGATTTTCTGGCCAAGCTATTTTTTTTCCTCTCTCTTGGCTTGTTTGTGGTGATGTGCGGGTGTTGGTGTGCGGGGCTCCACTGGCAATGAACGCCCTGTGCTAAAAAAGGGATTTGAGCCACATGATCAGATTCAACAGAGGGAAAACTGCCCAGTGAGCCAGGTCCGAGAATAGATGGTACTGCCGAAAAATACAAAGTTGGTTCGAGGTCTCCATGTGACTCTCGGCCATACACATCAGGACTATCACATGCGTCCTTATAATGTTGAAGAAAACTCTGAGAAATCGCTACAGTGCAGAAACAGGCCATCATATCTGCACTCTCTGATCATTTGAACTCAGTGCCAGCCCCCTGCCTTTTCCCCTGTAACCCTGAAAACTGTTCCTATGCTAATTTTTTAAAACTTCGCTCATGGGATGTGGGGTATCTCTGGCCAGGCCAGCATTTATTGCCCATCCCTAATTGCCCAGAGGGCAGTTAAGAGTCAACCATATTGCTGTTGGTCTGGAGTCACATTAGGCCAGACCAGGTAAGGATAGTAGATTCCTTCCCTAAAGGACATTAATGAATCAACAATGGATTCATGGTCATCATTAGACCCTCACTTCCAGATTTTCACTGAGTTTAAATTACACCAACTGCTGTGGGGGGATTCGAACCCGGCTCATCAGAGCATTATCTGGGTTAGAAGTCTAACGATAATACTACTAGGACATTGCTCCCCCCCCCCCCCCCCCCCCCCCCCCCCCACCGCCTTAATTTTAAAACAGAAAGTATTGGAGAAACTCTGGAGCCTGTTGACTTTATCATGGTGTTCTCAGTAGATTAATTAATCCTGTAGGCTGCAGGATAGTCCTGGAGGTTTGGGAACCTTACAGATGAGGCTCCAAGGGAATAAATATTGCAGAATGGCTCTCAATGAAACTGACTGGCCCAGGGATTGACTGTTAGTCTACAGTCTTCTATTCATGTACAGACTGCACTTCCTGAGTGTTGGAGAAACTCTGCAGGTCTGGCGATATCTGTGGAGGGAGAAACAGAATTAACATATTGAGCTCCATAGGACTCTTCTTTGGAACATCTTCAGAGGCAGCACGGTGGCTTGATGGTTAACACTGCTGCCTCACAGCGCCAGGGACCTGGGTTCAATTCCAGCCTCGGGTGACTATCTGTGTTAAGTTTGCACATTCTCCCCGTTTCTGCGTGGGTTTCCTCCAGGTGCTCTGGCTTCCTCCCACAGTCCAAAGATGTGGGAGGAAATGCTAAATTGCTCCATAGCGTTTAGGGATATGTAGGTTAGGGTGGATTAGTCAAGAGTAAATATGGGTTGGGGGAATGGGTCTGGGTGGGTTACTCTTTGGAGGGTTGGTGTGGACTTGTTGGACTGAAGGGCCTGTTTCTACACTGTAGGGACTCTACTGCAGTTTACATGGTTGAATCAAACATCCTGACCATCTGCTCCTGTTGGTTGCTTGATTGGAAAACCAATGGACTCCATTATCTGATTCGATAGTTCTTGACTGCTCACAAAATGAACATTTCCTTCCCCACCGCCATAACATTTTGTTTTCTAACTAACAAAAAAATCCAAATAATTTAAACTGAAAGAACTGCAGATGCTGGAAATCAGAAACAAAAACAGAAACTTAGTTCTGAGGGAGGGTCACTGGAGCCGAAACATTAACTTTGATTTCTCTCCACAGATACTGCCAGATCTGCTGAGCTTTTTCAGCAATTCCTGTTCTTATCTTAAATATTTGCGTTCTCTTTATCAAAGAATGATAGAATTTATACAGTGTGGAAGCAGGCCATTCAGCCCATTCAGTCCACACCGATCCTCTGAAGAGCATCCCACTCAGACTCACCCCTTACCCTATCCCTGCAATCCTTACAGAGGACGCTCCTTAGGAAGAAATATTGCAGAATGGCTCTCAATGAAACTGACTAAGGGATTGACTGTTGGTCTACAGTCTTCTATTCATGTAGAGACAGCACTTCCTGAGATGTCACGATCATATAGTTCATTTGATATGAACGAATCTTTGTTTATTTATTTTTTAATTTATTCCTCTTGTGGGATGTGAGCATCACTGGCTGGGCCAGCATTTATTGCTCGTCCCTAGTTGCCCCTTGAGAAGGTGGTGGGGAGCTGCCTTCTCAAACCGCAGCAGTCTACCTGTTGTGGGTTGACGCTGGGAAGGAATTATAGAATTTTGACCCAGCGACACTGAAGGAACAGCAATATATTTCCAAGTCAGGCTGGTGAGTGGCTTGGAGGGGAATGGGTGTTCCCAGTGAATTGACCAGTTCATAGAAGAGATAATGACTGGGACCTGTATATTTGCAGATGTTTGCCCATTTAACCAGTCAAGTGGATCAAACAAACCTGATTTGTTTTCCTCTGTTTAACCCTGATGGTTTTTGTCAGTTAATCGCTCTGTTGCATATAAAAGATAGTTCGAAACATTCTTACTTCACATTGTGGAATCATTGTTTCCTAGTCCGTCATTGTTATTGTGAGTTAATATTTAACTGGCCTCTGACTTGTTGTATGTTCCTTTAGCCAACAGCTTGTTTGTAAATCGCAACACTAGTGCCATCGGTTGTGATGAATCAAGCAAGCTGTGGGAAGAAATACTGACCTAAAGGCCATCTCTCTGAGAACAACAGAGTCTGAAAACTGTGTGTGGATCTCATCTCATAACTCAGTCCAACTAAATAATTGAAATAATCTAGATATATTACTTATCGTCTTCACGATGCAAGGTCAGACCCTCTGTAATCTTTAACAATTCAATTCAGGAGTAACTGAACAACAGGGGATTTAGATTTCCATGGTTTCCTCCACTGTGTTTACCTTAGATACGCATAGCCACTGGAAAGCCATTATATTGTCTCGTGTTTTAACCCAAGGGAGAGGAATCCAAACCGATACGCTTCATAGGTTAATACAACACAAAAGGAAGCTATTCAGCCGATTGAGTGTGTGCAAGCTCCATGTAAGAACTACCTTGTAGTCTTGCTTTTTATTTTCTGCGTTTTGGAAAGGCAAATCAGGGCAGGACTTCTACTCTTAATGGTAAGGGCCTGGGGAATGTTGCCGAGCAAAGAGACCTTGGAGTGCAGGTTCACAGCTCCTTGAAGGTGGAGTCACAAGTAGATAGGATTTTCCCACTGATAGCCAGCAAAGCCTTATTTGTCAGCTGCTGAAGGGGAAAAGAAGAGAAATACTTGCACAGTCAGACCACCTGACCCGCTTTTCACCATTGTCTCCTCTACTACAGCATCAGGATGGCTCTCAATTCCGTGATGTCCCTTTTGCGCAGTGGCTCAGTGGTTAACACTGCTGCCTCACAACGCTAGGGGCATGGGTTCGATTCCAACCTTGGGTAACGCTGTGTGGTGTTTGCACACTCTCCCTGTGTCTGTGTGGGGTTTTCTTTTACAGTCCAAAGATGTGCAGGTTGGGTGGAATGGCCACAGTGTATGGGGATGTGCAGTCCAATTGAGTTAACCTCGAGAAATGCAGGGATAAGGTGGGATGCTCATCGGAGGGTCAGCGTAGACTCGATGCTTCCACACTGGTGGAATTACATGGGCTGCAGCAGTTCAAGAAAGTGGCTCACCCCCACCTTCTCCAGGCAGCAGACTCGATGGGCTGAATGTGGGTTGGGAGTGGGGTGCTGGAAAATCACCGCAGGTCAGGCAGCATCCGGGGAGCAGGAGAATGAAGGGCTTATGCCCAAAAGGCCGATCCTCCTGCTCCTCAGATGCTGCCTGACCTGCTGTGCTTTTCCAGCACCCTATTCTCAACTCTGATCTCCAGTATCTGCAGTCCTCACTTTCTCCTGTATGAGGGACTGAATGGCCTGGTTCTCCTCCTGTATTTTATGGCCTTCAGCTTCCATTCCTTTCTTTGCAGGTGTAGGTTTGCTTGCTGAACTGGAAGGTTTGTTTTCAGATGTTTCGTCACCGTGCTAGTTAACATCATCAGTGAGTCTCCAGATGAAGCACTGGTGGCATGGCCCGCTTTTATTTATGTGTTTGGGTTTCCTTGGGTTGGTGATGAGGAAGGACACAAATTCGACTCCGACAACACACCCATCCTAGGACAAGCGAAACAGAGACACGCGTGGGAATTCCTAGAAGCATGGCATTCCAACCCGAAATCTATCAGCAAACGCATTGACTTGGATCCCGTTTACCATTCCTTGAGAAAAAGATTAAGAAATGACATCACTGCAGGAAATGGTGTCACCACAGGAAATGATGTCACCAACCGAAGGAAACCCAAACACATAAATATAAAGCGGACCATGCCACCAGGGTTTCATCCGGAGATGCACTAATGGTGACAAAATGTCTGAAAACAAGCCTTGCAGCTCAGTGAGCAAATCTACATCCAGAGCCTCAACCTGAGCTACAAATCTTCTCAAAACTCTTTACCTTGTGTAAGCATAAATCCATATTAAACACCCAGCTTTAGATTTCTGTGTCAGGTTTTGTTAGTTTTGAGAGGCAAATGCCTCAATTCTTTTACAGTCACGGGGAGTTAAGGTGGGAGTAAGTTTCTGTGCATATGGGCCTCAGTGTGGATCGGCCCATGTCATTTGGTAACTCGTGGCAATTCACAGCTCAATGTGTGACTGTTGTAACCACAGGCTGCTGCTGCTGTTGCTATCTCTCATACAGGGGATGCAGTACTTGGCATTCACTAAGTCAACTCCGGCTTTGGGCATTACGTGGTGAGGGACTACCAATGATGAAAAATAATACCCTGTTTCAGGTTTTACATAATTGATTGATAAGTAAAGGAGACAGGAACTCTCTAAGACAAACATTTTTGCTCTGATGTACCAACAGTGTAGTTATATGCCTGCTCAATTATAGCCTGAATAATTATTATAAGTCAAGTCACTGATCATATGCCTACACAATTATTATATGTCTACTCAATTAGCATATGCCTACACAGTTATTATATAAAACAGTCATGCTTGGATATTAAACTCAGTCAGAAAGCTTTGAGATACTCCCAAAGTCCATTCAAAAAATACTCAGTTTCCGAGGACCCAGTAGCTCACACTAATGGTTTACAGTGCAATAACACAAATCAGAAGACACCTCCATGCTGCTAAGTCTTTTCCATGCTCTACTCAACGAGATGGCATAGGCTTAAGGGGAGAGGGCAAAGATTTAAAAGGGACCTAAGGGGCAAACTTTTCACGCAGAGGTGTATAATGCGTGTATGAAATGAGCTGCCAGTGGAAGTAGTGGAGGCTGGTACAATTACAGCATTTAAAAGGCATCTGGATGGGTGTATGAATAGGACGGGTTCAGAGGGATTTGGGCCAGGTGCTAGCAAATGGGACTAGATTAATTTAGGCTATCTGGTCAGCATGGATGAGTTGGACTGAAAGGTCCCTTTCCATGCTGTACATCTCTATGACTCTGAGAGACAGAGGGAGAAAATGAAAGAGAGGGTAGAGAATGAGAGTGAGAGAGAGAGAGAGAGAAAGAGAGTGAGAGAGAGGGAGATAAAGATAAAGGGAAAGAGGGAGAAAGGGAATACAAAAGCAAAAGAGGCAGAGAGGGAGAAAGGGATATTGGGAAAGAGAGAGGGGGTTTGTGTGAGGCTGTGGAAGAAGTTATGGTCATGGACTTATACTCGGCCCATTGAGTCTGAATTGATCTATCTACACAAAGTGCAAAAGAACCTTTAAATCAAAATGCTGCTGGATTGACAGTCAATGTAAGTTTATTGACACAAGTGTGATCATTGACGCAGGTGGGTTTGAATGGGTTTGAACTTCACACGAAATGTCAACATAAATGATATGCAGAAACCAAAGGTACAACATACCCATCCAGACGCCTTTTCAATGCTGCAATTGTACCAGCCTCCACCACTTCCTCTGGCAGCCCATTCCACATACTACCCTCTGCATGAAAAAGCTGCCCCTAAGGGCCCTGTTAAATCTTTCCCTTCTCACTTTAAACCAATGCCCTCTGGTTCTGGACTCCCTTACCTTGGGGAAAAGACCTTGGTCTATTCTCCCTATCCATGCTCCTTGTGATTTTATAAACTTCATTAAGATCACCCCTCAGCCTCCGATTCTCCAGGGAAAACAGCCCCAGCTTGTTCAGCCTCTCCCTTTGGCTCAAACCCTCCAACCTTGGCAACTCTCTTTCTACCTCTCTCTTTATCTCTCCCCCTCACTCTCTCTCTGTAACTTCCTCCACTCTCACAACCCTTCAAGATCCTTGAACTCCATCAGTTTTAGCATCCTGCAGGTTCCCAGGTTTGTTGCTGAACTATAGGTGCCTGTGCTTTCATCTGCTATGTCTCTTTAAACCTCTTTCTGCTACAATCCTCTTAGGTGCCTCAGTATCAAATCAGAGGCAGAGGTTATTGGGAATAGGTGGGAACGTAGATGCCAGATTGCACTCTGTTCAGCTGCAATCTTAATGAATGATAGAGCACATCCAGATGGGCCGAGAGGCCTCTTTCTGCCCCTAGTTCCTTTATCTGTGTCTTGATCCTGTAAAGTGCCCTGGGGATATCTGACTCCATTAAAAAGGAGTTGTATGAATAGATGTATTAAGTATCATTTGGATAAAGGGAAGTTGCGGGCATAGACTATTCCCTTGTTCCCAGTAATCTTGCTGGATCCTGGAGTTACAAGCTCCAGTTGTCTCACAGGGAATAATTCCAAGTCATTCATGTTGAAGATTCAGAATGTTCCTCTGATGTTCCTGTTGCCATGGTGTTGGCGAAACTGTTGGAAGCTTTTTAACCGTGTCAGGAGATTTGAGGCAGCAGCTTATCCAGTGCACATGAGTGAACCGGCAAATCTCTGAAGATCAGTGACGGACAGGAGGCAACTTGCATGATGTTTTCAGTGTACAATTAGTTAAACCCTCAGGAATTCCACCAATGCAGTTTTAATAAATGCCTTACTGGACAAAGTGTCTTCTGTACTGAATTGAGAATGCTGAGGTCCATAATTCCAACAGCTTACCCTTTCTTAATGTAACATACATCATTATTGCTGCCCACATAACCTGAGGTGGATTGATAAATCTACATTTTAATAAAAAACATCTTTATCCTGACCGGTGATGATTTACTCCAGGTTAGTTTGATAGATAACAGGCTAATTGTGTTACTACAGTTTTGCTTTCTGAGGGATGGTGGAGCAGGTTAGGCCTGTGCTCAATGGAGCTTGGAAGAATTGAGAAGTGATCTGTAGCTACAATCCTCAGGGGCCTCTATAGGGTAGATGGCCATGGGATGTATCCCCTTGTGGGGGAATTGAGAACTGGGGGACGTGCAGGGAGGCGGGGGGGAGCAGAAATCACGAGCACCCTGTGCTGCTGCTTGTCCTGTTCCCAGGACCACAACCCCTTCCCCAACTGTTCTGGACCATCTACAGGCATGGGTCCTGGTTATTTGTCCCTGATATACGCCTTGCCCAGGGTCTCCCTCTTACAGCAGGCACGAGGAAGAACTTTTTCCCTGAGAGGATTGTTACTCTTTGGAGTCCCTACAGGGTGGGGGCAGGCCATTCAGCCCATCAAGTCGACACTGACCCTCTGAAGAGCATCCCACCCAGACCCACTCCCCTAACCTATCCCTCTAACCTTGCATTTCCCCAGGCCGACCCACCTAGACTATACATCCCTGGACACGATGGGACAATTTCCTGTCGCCAATCACCCTAACCTGTGGGAGGAAAGCGAGGCATCCAGAGGATACCCATGCAGACATGGGAGAACGTGTAACTTCTCTGACGGAAATGTGGTTACAGCATTCCTGAAACCCCTGTACGGGTCAGTGAAGAAAAGACCTACGTTTGTATAGTGCCAGACACGACCTTGGAACACACCAAAATGGTTTGGATCCAATACAGTCCTCCTGTTTGTAGTTCAGTCATTGTTACAGTCCAGGAAATGCTGCAACCAATATGCATCCAGCACCAACATATAAGAGAGTAACCAGCTCAACTATTTTTAGTGAGATCATTTGAGGGAGTATTGGCCAGGCCAACAAGGTAACTCGCTGCTCTCCTCTTGAAATGAGTTAAAAATCACACAACATGTGTGGGTGGCACGGTTGCACAATGGTTAGCATTGCTGCCTCAGAATGCCGGAGACCAGGGTTCGACTGTCTGTGTGGAGTTTGCACATTCTCCCCGTGTCTGCGTGGGTTTCCTCTGGGTGCTCCAGTTTCCTCCCACAGTCCAAAAATGTGCAGGTCAGGTGAATTGGCCATGCTAACTTTCCCATAGTGTTAGGTGAATGGGGTAAATGTAGGGGAATGGGTCTGGGTGGGTTGCTGTTCAGAGGGTCGGTGTGGACTTGTTGGGTCGATAGGGCCTGTTTCCACACTAAGTAATCTAATCCAGTGTAACCAGTCTCAACCCACCAGATTATGGTCCAACAGGTTTATTTGGAAGCACTAGCTTTCGGAGTGCTGCTCCTTTATCAGGTGGTTGTGGAGCAGGATCATAAGACACAGAATTATTAGCAAAAGATTACAGTGTCATGCAACTGAAACGATATATTGAATATTTCAGTTGCACGACACTGTCATCTTTTGCTATAAATTCTGCCTCTTATGATCCAGCCCCTCTAGCTACCTGATGAAGGAACAGTGCTCCGAAAGCTAGTGCTTCCAAATAAACCTGTTGGATTATAACCTGGTGTTGTGTGATTGTTACCTTTGTCCAGCCCAGTCCAACACCGGCACCTCCACGTCTTGAAATGAAGCATTTTGCCGACAATGCAGGACCTTTTAAAGTGGAGGAGCTGTTGTAAAGTAGGGAAAGTGGCAACAAATTGGCTGACAGACAGCTCCCGCGAACAGCAATATACTGCCTCGAATGCTCTGTTTGCACTTGCTGAGGGTCCAATATTGACCAGGAATCTGGGAGATCTCCCATGTTCCCTTTCAAGGTTTGTGATGGGATCTTTTATGTCCATCTGAGAGGACAGATATGGCCTTCAGCTAAAGGTCTCCTCCTATAGCTCCCTTTTTCCATGAGTGCGGCACTCCCTCAGCACTGCACTGTGAGTGGCAGCCCTCATGTGGTGCTTAGGTTTCTCTGCTGTGTCTGTGAATTTACCATCTTCAGATCTGGGGAGCAAGTACTGCATTGTCAACAAAATGCTTCATTTCAAGATGTGGAAGAGCCAATGTTAGACTGGGGTGGACAAAATTAAAAATCACACAACACCAGGTTATAGTTCAACAGTTTTATTTGGAAACACTAGCTTTCAGAGCCCTGCTCCTTCATCAGGTAGTTAGAGGGGCTGGATCATAAGACACAGAATTTATAGCAAAAGATTACATTGTCGTGCAACTGAAACAATATATTGAATATTTCAGTTGCATGATACTATGACTGAGCTGACAAGGAAGGCTTTTTTAAATCAAATTATTACAGTGTGGAAGTAGGCCATTTGACCCATCAAGTCCACACCAACCCTCCAAAGACCATCCCACTGCCCTACCCTTTCCCTGTGTTTTCCCATGTCTAACCCACATAACCTTCACACCCTTGGATATTATGAGGAATTTAACATGGCCAATCCTGCATATCTTTGCACTGTGAGAGGAAACTGGACCCAGAGGAAACCCACGCAGGCACAGAGAGAATGTACAGACTCCACACAGTTGCTTGAGGCTGGAATTGAACCGGGGTCCCTGGTGCTGTGAGACAGCAGTGCTAACCACCAAGCCACCCTGTTACCCAGTGAAACAAAGGTCACTGAATTGAGAGCCATCCTGATGCTGTAGTGGAGGAGACGATACTGGAAAGTGGGTCACGTTGTCTGATTGTGTGATTATTTCTGTTCTTTTTCCCTTCAGCAGCCGATAAATAAGGTTTTGCTAGTAATCAGTGGGAAAATCATACCCCTGTGTGTCCATAATCTCGGCTTGTCAGCTTCAACTTGTCACCTTGAGTGTGTAGGGGGAGCTCTGGGTAGCTAGACATTTCAGATTGTTAGTCACAAGCCATTGCCTCTGATGTGTCCTGAACTGTTACTAAGACTCACTCTGAGCAGGGTGACAATGCTTGATTGAACAGTCAAGAGGCCAGAAACACAACAGCTATAACAAGGTGGTGAAGGAGCAGCAACAATAACGTAAGAGGGTCAATTCACACTGATGCCAAAATCAAACGAGATCGGCAAAGATAAAGATGATTATAAATCAATTTATAAAGCTTAATATTTTTGCTTTCCTAATGGGATTTCATTCCCAATGCACATTCATTTTATAGTGTAATAGATCGCGGAAACATGGTTCAACTCATCCTTCCTAACCACATTTCCCAAACTAAACTAGTTCCACTTGCTTGTGTTTGGCTTATATCCCACTGAACCTTTCCTATTCTGGTACCTGTCCTAATGTATTTTAAATGTTGCAACTATCTGCATCGACCACTTCCTCTGGCAGTTCATTCCATTCAAACTACCCTCTGTGTGAAAAAGTTGCTCCTCAGGTTCCTTTTAAATCTTTCTCCTCTCACCTTAAAAATATGCCCCCTAGATTTGAGCTCCCCTACCCTCGGGAAAAGACCGTTGCTATTCACCTTATCTTTTCCCCTCATGATTTTATAAAACTCTATAAGGTCAACTCTCAACCTTCTACACTCCAGTTAAAAACATCCCGGCCTATCTAGCCTTTCTTTATAGCTCAAACCCTCCAGTCCTGGCAACATCCTGGTAAATCTTTTCTGCACCCTCTCCAGCTTAATAATACCCTTCCTCTAGCAGGGCAACCAGAACTGGTCAGGTTGTTTGCATGTTGTGGCTGGAAACAGGTTATGTCCAAATAGTCATGTGGATTGTAGTTATACCGTTAGCATGGTGGACACATAATTGAGGCATCTGGATATTCTCTTGAGTGTTAAAGATTGAGTGATAATCTGTTTGAGGTGTTTTTAAAGAGAAAGCATGGGGTAATTACAGAGAAGCTGTCTCAACAGATGGGGGAATGTTAAATAAGGAACGTTATCTTAAAATTTGAGCTAAACCATTCAGGACTTAAATCAGGAATTGGCTATTTTACAATAAGACCATAAGCCTATAAGGTTTAGGAGCAGAAATGAATGTTAACATTGCATTTGCCTTCCTCACTGAACCTGCATGTTAACCTTAAGAGAATCCTGAAGAAGGATTCCTAAATCACTTCATGCTTCAGACTTCCAAAGTCTTTACTCATTTGGAAAATAGTCTACGCCTTTATTCAATGATTCCTGAAAGATCACTGTCAATGCCTCCCCAATCTCCTCTGCTATCTCTTTCTGAACCTAGGATATTATCCACCTGGTCTGGGTGATTTACCTACCTTCAGACCTTGCAGCTTCCCCAGCACCCTCTCCTTGGTGATAGCCACTACACTCACCTCTGCTCCCTGACTCTCTTGAAGTTCTGATAATGAATTGGTATCTTTTACCCTGAAAACTGATGCAAAGTACCTATTCGGTACCTCTGCCATTTCTTTATTCCCCATCGCTACCACTGCAGCCTCATTTTCTAGTGGCCGAATACGCTCTCTTGTTGCTCTCTTACCTTTCAGGTCTCTAAAAAAAACTGTTGCAATCATATGTTATATCACTAGCTATCCTGCTGTCATATTTCATCCCCTCCCCCTCATTGCTTTATTCAGTTATCCTCCACTGATTTGTAGAAGCTTCCCAATCCTCTGGCTTCCCACTAATCTTCACCATATTTTATGCTTTTTCTTTCGGTTTTATGCTGTCCCTGATTTCCTTTGTCAGCCACGGTTGCCTCGTCATCCCTTTAATACGTTTCTCCTTCCTTGGGATGAATATCTGCTGTGCATCCCGAACTACCCCCACGAACTCAAAGAAGAACAAAGAACAATTTACAGCCCAGGAACAGGTCTTTTGGCCCTCCAAGCCTGAGCCAATCCAAATCCACTGTCTAAACCTATCGCCCAACTCCTGCCATTGCTGCTCCACCATCTTTCCTGCTGGGCTTCACTTCGAATCAACTCTGGCCAGCTCCTCCCTCATGTCTTTGTTTTATCTTTACTCAGTTGTAATACCATTACGCCTGATTCCAGCCTCTCCCTCTCAAACTGCAGGGGGAGTTCTGTCAGATTATGGTCTCTGCCCCATGGGGGTTCCTTCACCTCCTTAATCAAGTCTGCCACATCACCAAATGCAGAACTGACTGTTCCCTTAGTGGAGTCTACCACAAGCTGCTCCAAAAGGAAACCTGAACGTTTTCCCTGGGAACTTCAAAATTGAGATTATTATGGGTGGCACAGTGGCTCAGTGGTTAGCATTGCTGCCTTACAGTGCCAGGGACCCAGGTTCAATTCCCGCCTCGGGCAACTGTCTGTGTGGAGTTTGCACATTCTCCCTGTGTCTGCATGGGTTTCCTCCCTCAGTCCAAAGATGTGCAGGTTAGGTGAATTGGCCGTGCTAAATTGCCCATAGTGTTAGGTGTGTTAGTCAGGGATAAATGTAGGGGAATGGATCTGGGTGGGTTGCTCTTCAGAGGGTTGGTGTGGACTTGTTGGGACAAAGGGCTTGTTTCCACACTGTAGGTAATCTAAGCTAATCTATATTTTTGGTTGGGTCATGAAATCAAGGGAATTGGGAAAAAAGTTGGAGAAATGAAATGCCCAACCATAATGGGCAATTAAAACAGGCCTAGTCAGTGATGACCACATCCCGTGAATTAATTTAAAAAAAAATCAGATAACAGAGCCGGCTTAAGGGGCTGAATGGCCTCCTTCTGTTCTCATTGAGCTTTTTCACTTGTACTGGGACCTAGAATGTTAAAGCATGTTCATGATCCTTTAGTCATGATCCTCTTGAATGGAGCAGGCTTGAAGGGCCTGGATGACCCTTAACATCTCTAAGAGCCTGGCACTCAATGTACAGAAGCCCATGCTCGCTACACCGACCTCCATGTTCTATTTGTTCTTTCAAGGGAGAGGTGGGCGTTTCTAGGCAAGGCCTGCATTTGTTGTCCATCCTTAATTACTTTGGCATCACATGGGCCATCTCAGAGGGCAGTTAGAAGTCACCCAGGTTGGTGTGGGTGTGGAGTCACATGTAGACCAGACTGGATAAGGATGGCAGAGTTTGATTCGTTCCCCAAAGGGGCATTGGTGAACCAGATGGGATTTTACCCCAATCAACAATGATCACCGTTATTAAGACTAGCTTCCAATTCCAGATTTTATTGATTGGATTTAAATTTCACAGGCTGCTGTGGCAGTGGTGAGACTTGCACCTTTCCCCTGAGAGCATTAGCTTGGACTGCTTAAGCCCCATAACATTATCACTGTGCCACTGTCTCCCCATGATATAAGTCTAATTATGATCAATGTTATGGATCAGACCAGACCCGCCCTCAAAATATTTTAAGAAAGTAACCTATACCCTATTTTTTTCTTATTCTAAATGCAAATGCAAAATGCCTGTTTCAGATGCGATGCAACTGATCAAACTACTCGACATTAAGCAAAACGCAATTTATTTAAATACAACCAAAGGAAGAGGAATTTGAATAACAACTCTTTTGGAAAATTTAACAGAATAATAGACAGAGGACAGAATACTAATTAAGTGTTTCAATATCATAACATCTCATAAACACATTCCTCGGCAAAAAAGGCAATTTCAGACACAGATTCTCACATACAGTTCTCCCATCCAGGAGGAAGAAAGCATCAGGAGAAGATTCAGAGCAAGGAGCAGCCAGGAGACATTCACCGAAGTTTCCAACTTTATTGAGACCCCCAATAGCTTCTGATGTTACTGAAAAACCAAAACCCAGAAATCTTAATCTGTGAGAGCTGGCTGCACCCACTCGGACTGCATTAAAAACAAAACCCAAGGCCTTCCAGGCTGTTTACTTACATGGTCTTCAGTGGCCAGCTCTATACCTCTCGTTCAATCTCTCTCTTAAAAGAAACCAGGACAAGATAACCTCTTAAAGCTACAGCATCGTCACACCAAGATGTTCACTTCTGATTCACAAAGCTCCATGAATGACCATGAATTCTCCTTATGATTGACAGATTCATGCATGATTTAGGGAGCTGGGATTACTTGGTTCAAAGTTGCCCTTTGCTTTCTCGTCCGGTTTATTGATTGGAAGAATAGGAACGCCTGATGAGACACATCCCCCTGTGTCTGAGTGTCATTATCTCAGACTCCTTTTATACTCCCTCACTGGCATTCAGACCTTCTGAAAATAACTTTTCATGCAACATTCAAAGGCATGATCTGAGTATTTTAACGTACTATTTGAAAGGCAATTTAACATCTATTTGCAAAGGGTGTTGGTGAAAGGACGAGTGAGCAATTGATTTGCTGCTCTGAATAGAAACCATTCAATATATTTGTTTCCAGATTGTTTTTCAGAATCAAAAGGCTCTGAATACTGAGCAAAATCAATACCGGCTGCAGATAATATTGTGACAATTCAATTTCGGGTGACGTGCGGCTTAGAAATAAGGTTACAGTCGATGAAAGATCGGCTCCAACTTGGTTTCATATCCGTCTCAAAATGTATAATGACCAAAATTGTTGTCTTCATCTCCTGTGGATGTTGGTTGCAAGGATTCTGTATGAAGTGGGTTGAGGTAATCTCATTCTGATGGCGAAAGCATCAAACTGCTCCAATTTTGGGGATTCAAAGGCAGTCTTGAGCAGGCCATTGATGGAATTACACTGTCTCAGCTTTCTTGTCCTACTCTCGGGATAGAATCATAGATTCTCCACAGCTTGGGAGCAGGCCATTCAGGGCAACACGATCCCCTGACTTGTCCGGACTTGTCCGACCTGCCCAGCTTCTTTTCCACCTATCCACTCCACCCTCTCCTCCCTGATCTATCACCTTCATCTCCTTCCCCACTGACCTATTGTACTCTATGCTACTCTATCCCCACCCCCACCCTCCTCTAGCTTATCTCTCCACGCTTCAGGCTCTCTGCCTTTATTCCTGATGAAGGGCTTTTGCCCGAAACGTCGATTTTGCCTGTCCTTGGATGCTGCCTGAATTGCTGTGCTCTTCCAGCACCACTGATCCAGAAGCAGGCCATTCAGCCCATCCAGTCAGAACCGAACCTTTGAAGGATATCCATCCAAACCTTTCCCCTCTAACCCTACATTTCCCATGGCTAGTGGCCCACATAACCTGTGCATCTCTGGACAATTTAACCATAGCCAATCCACCCAACCTACGCATCTTTGTGACTGTGGAAGGAAACTTGCACAGATGCAGTGAGACTGTGCAAACTCCACACAGACAGTCCCCTGAGGCTGGGATCAAACTTAGGTCCCTGGTGCAGGGAGGCAACAATGCTAACCACTAAGCCACCGTGCTGTGTGGCTCTGAGTACAAAATTCTGACTGACACTCCCAGCGCAGTCGGAGAGGAGTGCACTGACAGAAGCTTCACTTTTTCAGATCAAATATTAAACCGAGGTCATAGAGATCTACAGCACAGAAAAAGGCCCTTCAGCCCATTGAGTTTGTGCCTGTCAAAAACAAGAACCTGACTATTTGAATTTCACTTTCCAGCACTAGGTCCATAGCCCTGTATGCCTGGGCATCACAAAGGCACATCTAAATGCTTCTTCAGAGTTATGAGGGTTCCTATGTCTACCAATTTACAGACAATGAGTTCTGGATTCCGTCTGGGTGGGGGAGAAAGCAGTATTTCCTCAGGTATGAGCTTTGTTAGCGTCATGGGGAGTCTCAGTTTGTGTTCTGCCCTTGATTATGATCAAAAGGGACTGTGGAAGGCAAGGATGTTGGCACATCTTGTACTTAACATCATCTCCTCGGTATACACAGGGTCAGAGGTCACATGACACCAGGTTACAATCCAACACGGCTATTTGAAATCACAAGCTTTTGGAGCATTGTTCCTTCATCAGGGTGAAGGAGCAACGCTCCAAAAGCTTGTGATTTCAAATAAACCAGTTGGACTATAACCTGGGGTCATGTGACTTCTGACCTTGCCCAGCCCAGTCCAACACCAGCACCTCCACATCATGAATTTATAGTGGCCCAGGCTCAGGACAAACCCTAATGTTGGACCAACTTTCCCAGTAGTTTCTGTTGTCATGTAATCCTGTATCCCTGATGATGTAGACCAGTGCTTCGCAAACCTTTTCCCACCACAACCCCGTGTTGATGCTAAACGTTGTTGTGACCCCTCAGGATGCTCTATAAATGAAGAGCAGCAGAGTCTGTTAGAGTGAGAGCACAACTGTTCAAACTCAGTCGGAGCTTCATGATCCCCATTGCTACCGTCCAGCTCGTTATGAAGGGGAATGTGGTTTTTGCCGTATTTATTGATCTCCGTTCAATGGATGCAGATGGAGGTACCTGAGGATGAATGTTTTTCCACAACGTAAAGACTAAAGGGGGGATGTGATGGTTTGGTGGTAATGTCACTGGCTTGGTCCTTCTAATGCTGAGGCTAATCTCAAGGTTCAAATTCCACCATTAGAGTCCTAATCCCCCCTTTTGGACAGCCTTGTTGTAGACTCTCTATTTACATACTATAACATTAACCTTTCACACTGCAAGGGTGAACGAGACCAATGCACTCTTTTGAGAAAAATAGGGATGTTTCTCCCAATATCTGCCTCAAAAACAGCATCAGTGGGAAAATAAAAGTTGTTCATTCTCACATTTCTGTTTGTGGGATCTTGCTGTGTAAAAATCTGGGCACTAGCCACAGTTCAGAGCATAGGTAATTTGCTGCAAAACACTTCTGGTGTGTCTGGAGGGGATTGAGAAAAGAGCTGGGGAAATATATCTTTCTTCTCTGGGAATGTTGCTTTGGGACAGACACACCTTAAGGAGGATGCTTGCACTAAGGTCCATTATAGACTGCTGAAGTCATCAATAGCGCTGTTCACGTTATCGGCACCCAGCTAACATTGTGGTTTAATGGAATGAGACAGCAAGAGGTTTTCTTTAGTTCCCTTTGACTAATTATTGTACCCTGCTTCACTAAAACCGATCCCACTTAAAGCTTCAGTGTGTGGAAAGAGCTGCTTCATTCCTGACAGTTGCTTAATTGGGATGGCTTTTGTTGAATGTTTGATGCATCAGATCCCCAGGAGAGAACGAAGGGGGATGTGGTTTTTTGCCGTAATTATTGATCTCCATACACTGGATGCAGATTGATGTTCCTGAGGATTAATGCTTTTCCACAAAGTAAAGCCTAAAGGGGGAAGGCAGTGGTATAGTGGTAATGTCACTGGATTGGAACCTACTGAAGTGTCAGCTAACCTTAAGGTTTGAATCCCACTGTGGTCACTGGTGATGTTTAAGGTCAATTTATAAACCCAGCTTTATTTCTTAATAGATTAATGGGGGTCGGAATTGTCTTAAAATACTCATTTGTTTCACCAGTGCCCTTTAGGGGAAGGGACTCTGCCATCGTTGCATGGTCTGGTCTACATGTGTCTCCAAACAATGTTTAGTATCAGCTACAAGGCCGTGTGTGCATACGGCTGCTCTAGTGTGCCAGGTGGCACTCGCGCATCGGTGTGCCAATCACGGCATTGATTTCCACTTAGAGGGTCCTTGTAGCTGGAAAGGAAATGAGAGAGAATTCTGATTGCAGACCCACAGCACTGCAGCTGACTCTTAACTCGTTTCTGTCTTAAATGGGTGAACTCTTCTAGGAGAAAGTGAGGACTGCAGATGCTGGAGATCAGAGCTGAAAATGTGTTGCTGGAAAAGCGCAGCCGGTCAGGCAGCATCCAAGGAGCAGGAGAATCGACATTTCGGGCATGAGCCCTTCTTCAGGAATGAGGAGGGTGTGCCAAGCAGGCTAAGATAAAAGGTAGGGAGGAGGGACATTCCAGATCGTAGTCTGGTAGACCTACTTTGCACTGCTTACAATGCAATTACATCTTCCCTAAATAAGTAGACCAATATTGTACACAGAACTCCAAATAGTCTACAAATAGTACCCTGTTCCAGTGACCAATGTGAGACTCACAGGCTGACTGAGACTTCTAACGATCAGCTAACGATCCGCATCCACGAACATCAACTAGCCACGAAACGACATGACCAGCTATCCCTAGTAGCCACACACGTTGACGACAAGCAACATGAATTCGACTGGGACAACACTACCATTATAGGGCAAGCCAAACAAAGAACAGCCAGGGAATTCCTAGAAGCATGGCACTCATCCACAAACTCCATCAACAAACACATCGACCTGGACCCAATATACCGGCCACTACAGCGGACAGCTGAAACTGACAACCGGAAGCGGCAGGGACAGGCCACTATAAATGCTGGAGGAAACACCACAGAAGCGCTTCACAGGAGGCTCCCAAGCACTGAGGATGTCACCTAGACAGGGGACGAAACGTTTGCAACAAAAACTTCCAACTCGGCGAACAGAACCACAGCAACGAGCAACCGAGCTACAAATCTTCTCACAAACTTTGAACTTCAGGCTGTGGCTAGGCCCTAATGTGGTTCCCAAAACCTTTATAGAGATATGATGTGGAGGTGCCAGTGTTGGACTGGGGTGTACGAAGTTAAAAATCCCACAACACCAGGTTATAGTCCAACAGGTTTATTTGGAAGCACTAGCTTTTGGAGCGCTGCTCCTTCAAGTGGTTGTGGAGTATAAGATCATAAGAAACAGAATTTATAGCATAAGTTTACAGTGTGGTCCAACTGAAATGATATATTGAAAAACACCTGGATTGTTTGTCAAGTCTCTCATCTCTAGAATGGGCATGTTAGTTTCAGTTCTTTCATATGTAAATCCCAGAACTTTTTTTTAAGTTACATTCTCAAGTGAATTTGAACGGTAGGTGCCATGTCGGCCTAGATAATCCATTGAAGGTGTAAGGTACCCTGTGTGAGGCTGTCTGTGCCCCAATGTCCAGACTGATTCTACTTCTAAAAAAGAGTTTTACAGACTCTTAAATGGATTCATGCGTTTTTTGAGCAAAATAAAATATAATTCTGCAAGTACAAATTCACCCCACAAACTTATATGTGTGTGTGTGTATGCGATTATGAATGTCTGTGAGTGTATGTGTACGTGTGTGAGTGGGAGTGTAAAGCAGTATATGTCTGTGAGAGGGTGCATGTGTGGGTGTGTATGTGTGAGCGTATGAGAGAGAGCTTGTGTATGAGAAAGGGTCTGTAGGATTGTGTGTGTGTGTGTGTGTGTGTGTGTGTGTGTGTGTGTGTGTGTGTGTGTGTGTGTGTGTGTGTGTGTGTGTGTGTGTGTGTGTGTGTGTGTGTGTGTGTGTGTGTGTGTGTGTGTGTGTGTGTGTGTGTATATATATATATATATATATATATACACATGCACGCAGTAGGGACATGAACCCAAGACCCCGATTGAGGCCATCCCCATGGGCACCGAACTTGGCTATCAGCCTCTGCTCGGCCACTTTGCGTTGTTGCCTGTCCCGAAGTCAGCCTTGGAGGACGGTCACCCGAAGGTCTGAGGTCAAATGTCCCGGACCACTGAAGTGTTCTCTGGGAGGGAACACTCCTGTCTGTTGATTGTTGTGCCGTGTCCATTCATCTGTTGCCGTAGCCTTTGCTTGGCCTTGCCAATGTACCATGCCTCAGGGTATCCTTGCCTGCAGTGTATGAGATAGACAACGTTGGCTGAGTCACATGAGTACCTGCTACGTACATAGTGGGAGGTGTCCCCATGTGTAATAGTCGTATCTGTGTCGACACTTTGACACATCTTGCAGCACCTGCCATGACAAAGTTGTATGGTGTTATCCTTTAAGCTGTTTGAGGTTTGGTGGTTGTTTAAAGGCGAGCAGTGGAGGCATGGAGAAGATCTTGGTGAGGTGCTCATCCTCATGGATGATGTGTTGCAGGCTGCGAAGAGCATGACGTAGTTTTTCAGCTCCTGGGAAGTACTGGACAACAAAGGGTACCCTGTTGGTTGCAGCTTGTGTCTGTCTCCTGAGGAGGTCATTACAGTTTCTTGCTGTGGCACATTGAACTGGTGGTCGATGAGTTGAGCATTGTATCCTGCTCTTATGAGGGCATCCCTGAGCACTTCCAAGTGCCCATCACATTCCTCCTCATCTGAACAATCCCGTGTATGCATAGTGCTTGTCCATAGGGGATGGTTGTTTAATGTGTTTTGGGTGGAAGCTGGAGTAGTATAGCATTGTGAGGTTATCCGTGGGTTTGTGGTAGGATGAGGTGCTGAGGTGCCCATCCTTGATGGAGATGCATGTATCCAAGAATGAGACAGATGCTAAAAAGTAGTCTATGGTGAGTTTGATGGTGGGATGAAACTCGTTGATATCTACTGTGTGGTTGTTTCAGTGATTCCTTGCTGTGGGTCCAGAGGAAGAAAATGTCATCAATATACCTGGTGTATAGTGTTAGTTGGAGGTCCTGCATAGAGAAGAAGTCTTGTTCGAACCAATGCATGAAAATGTTGGTATATTGGGGGGGCAAGTTTGGTCCCCATGGTTGTTGTGTGTGTCTGGATGCACTCCCACAGTCTCACACACACACATGCACTCTCTCATAGACACTTAAACCCCCTGGCATACACACCCACATGCATACACACACATATATAAGTTTGTGGGGTGAATTTGTACTTGCAGAATTACATTTTATTTTGCTCAAAAACTGCATGAATCCATGTAAGATTCTGTAAATCCCTTTTTTAGATTAGAATCAGTCTGACTATTGGGGCACAGACAGCCTCACACAGGGCACCTGACATCTTCAACGCATTGTCTGGGCCGACATGGCACCTATTGTTAAAGTTCACTTGAGAATGTACCTTTAAAAGAAGTTCTGGGATTTTCATTTGAAAGAACTGAAACCAACATGCCAATTCTAAAAGATGAGAGACTTAACAAAACAGGTCTTTTTCAATATATAATTTCAGTTATATCACACTGTAAACTTTTGCTATAAATTCTGTGTCTTACGATCTTATACTCAACAACCACTTTATGAAGAAGCAGCGCTCTGAAAGCTAGTGCTTTCAAATAAACCTGTTGGACTATAACCTGGTGTTGTGTGATTTTGATCTCCTGGCGATAAGATTTTATACTTTTTCTTACTGTTTGGTGTTCTTTTATTTCTGCTGTTGTTTTATTTTTGAGATTTTGGTTTTATATCTAAGATGGGGCTGGAGAATGGGGACTTTATATACTTTTCACTGTACTCCAATACTTGAGTGTACATGACAATAAAATCTCATTCTAATTCTGTATAACTGAAACATAAACTCCTCCTTTTTTATTCAAGCCCTCTTGTAATAAATGATCACATCTCCATTAGCTTTCCTGATTGCTTACTGTACCTGCATATGAACCTATTGTGTATTCAAGCTCTGGGTCACCCAGATTCCTCTGTATCTCAGAGCTCACCAATCAGAGGATAAGCTTTTTTTTAATTCTTCCTACCAAAAGGGGTAATCGCCTACAGTGCCCATATTTAAATCAAAATAAGGATTTCATTTTAAAGTTGGGCCATGGGATCTTTTACTTCCTTCTGAGAGGGCAGAAGGTGGTCTTGGTTTAACATCACATTTGCAAGATGGCACCCCTGACAGTGTAGGACTGCCTCCGCACTATAAGGGCAGTCTCAGCCTGAATCGTAGGATGCCTACAGTGTGGGAGCAGACTATTCAGCCCATTGAGTCTACACCAACTCTTCAAAGACCATCCAATCCAGACTCACCCTTTCCCTGTAACACTGCATTTCCCACAGCTAACCCACAAATTCCTGAATACTATGGGCAATCCACCTTACCTGCTCATCTTTGGACTGTGGGACAAAGCCAGATACCCAGAGGAAACCCACACAGACACAGGGAGAATGTCCAAACTCCACACTAATAGTCACCCAAGACTGGAATTGAACCCAGGTCCCTAGTGCTGTTAGGCAGTAGCGCTAACCACTGAGCCACCATGCTACACTGAAAGTTGGAATGAGAGCTGAACCAATGAACTCTGGTAGTGACACTGCAAGAGAAAAAGGCATATCATCTCATCAACCTGATTTAGATTTGAATTCGGGTACCAAAGGTAAAGATTTAAAAGGTTAAAACATTCCTCCCTCGTACTTTTAGCAATAATGGCTGTCTTTAATTGATCTCAAAGATGTTGTATTATCGATCAGGTTTTGGAGCTGCCAAGTGGCTTTCTGTTCAGGGTGTTGACCTGTGTTAACACACCAACAGGAAAGCGAATAAAGCCACAAAGTGGAGTTGATTGACACCTATGCTTATGCCCATGGTAGTGCCTCGACAGAACAATTCTCCAGTTGAGGCAATCAGCTGATAATAAACTGCGAGAACATTTCTGCATGCCATTGGAGTTGTATAATTAGATTACACCCTTAAATTCAACAAAACTATTGTATCCTTTATGTAAATTGTGTGAGGCAGTAGTCTTTACAAATGCTTCATTCTTTTGCTTTCTTCCACAACCTTATAGAAGGTTGAGTTTGACACTTTCTCTTTAGTCATTGCTGGGATGTCAGCTAGGCCAGGATTTATTGCCCAGAAGAAGGTGGTGGTGAGTTGCCTTCTTGAGCTGCTGTACTCCTTTCGGTGTAGGGACATCCCAGTGTATTCATAGGATCTCTACAGTTGTGGGAGTAGGCCACTTGGCCTATTGAGTCCACACTGATCCTCTGAAACACATCCCACCCTTGTAACCCTGCATTCTCCATGGCCAATCCACCGTAACCTGTGCATCTTAGGACTGTGGGAGGAAACCAGAGCAAACCCATGCAGACATGGCAAGAATGTGCAAACTCCACACGGACAGTCCCCCAAGGGTGGAATTGAACTTGGATCCCTGGCGTTATGAGGTTGCGGTGCTAATCGCTGAGCCACCATGCCACTCTTCTCAGGCAGAGCATTCTGAATGGCCTTGTTCTTTGTAGATAGATGTTAGGAATATAGAGGCTAGTGTGTTGCTGAGGTGCAAAGGGTGTCCAGTGGATAGTAAGCCATGTTCTTGGCTCTGGTCTCGGGGAAACTGGATTTCATATTGTTTCTGAATCGAAGAGTAACTCAAATTTGGAAAGTATGATTCACTGCAGCTCATCACAAATCACTCGTGTGATGGTACTATTGGGAGTTTTGTTTTGGGTAGACCTGTGGAATCATTGCCCGTTTCAACCTGCTCACAGTTTACATTCACTGTCCTGCATCTAATTGTCACCAACCTTGTGGGTGGCACAGTGGTTAGCAATGCCGCCTCACAGTGCCAGGACCTGGGACCTGTATGGAGTTTGTAGGTTCTCCCTGTGTCTGCATGTGCTCCCTCCGGGTGCTCTGGATTTCCCCCCACAGTCCAAAGGTGGGGGGATTGGCCATGCTAAAGTCTCCAGGGATGTGCAGGCTAGGTGGGTTAAGCGTGGGAAATACAGGGATAGAGTACAGGGGTGGGACGGTTGGTGCAGATTCAATGGGTCAAACAGCCTGTTTCCACATAATAGGGATTCTATGATTCATATACAGGGGGTCCCTGATTTACAAACAGTTGAATTTCAAACACTTGTACTTACAAATATGATTCCATACAGGAGTGCTAATTTAAATATCTGACATACAAATGTCCTTACAAACAGCTACTTTACATTGTCCTGTACTGTGTACCGACTTGGGAACAGACTCAGGAATGGAAGCTGTTTGTGGGCTGGGCTGTGGTGTTGAGACGTGTGTCACAGCCACACTGCACTGTGATCTCAATGCCAGGCCGGTTAAACACAGCTGTGTGGTTGAGGCTGCTCAACTAATCTTTTTTTTTATTTCAAAAATATACTTTATTCATAAAATATTTTGATAATCTTTACAATTGGTGGTGCCATACATACATTTACATTCCATTTCTTTACATATAGAGATTGGAATTAATCATTCCTATATACAGGTCTGTACGTTTACCATCCATATATTTAGCTGAGGCTTCAGCGGAGCCCACTTACTGAGTGGGCCCCCTGTTTTTCTTTGGTAGGTAGATGTTACACGGTGGTCTTTCCCCACCGTGCCTTGGCGGCAGCTGCCCCAAGCTTCAGCGCATCCCTCAAGTCCTGGACCTTGGAATGTGCCAGTCCGCAACACTCAGTCGGGGTCAGCTCCTTCAGCTGGAAGACCAACAGGTTTCGGACAGACCAAAGAGAGTCTTTGACCGAGTTGATGATCCTCCAGGCGCAGTTGACGTTCGTGTCGGTGTGCATCCTGGGGAACAGACCGTAGAGCACGGAGTCCCGCGTCACGGCGCTGCTCGGGACGAACCTCGACAAACACCACTGCATTCCTCTCCAGACTTCTTCTGCGTAGGCACATTCCAGAAGGAGGCTGCTTAGCTAACCATTGTATGTGCCCTCAGTCTCTCTCCCTGCACACTGCGAGTGCAGGCATATGCAACGCTGCAGGTCAGAAACCCAGTTTATCTTTTGATTAGAGATGATTTTGAGTTTTTGATGACTGAATTCCACTGTTTTATCCTCTCTCTGAAAACCTCCATTCTGCCAGCTTCACCACGTTTGGAAGAATTTGTCAATCCTCATAAGTGCAACAATGTAAGGTCGTCCTCAAGTGGCAGAAGTAAATTACTTTTCTCGTGACGTTGCCTTGTGGATCAAAACACAAGGTTGAATCACAGTCTGTGCGAGACTCCCTCTGTCAGACTGTCTGAATTCAGTTTGCAGGTGTTTCTTATCTATTCTTGAGATGTTGGCACCCAGGGCAAAACTACCAATGCCCATCCTGACTGTTGGTGGGGAGCTGCCTTCTTGAATCACTTTAGTCCTTGTGGTTTAGGGCCATCCATTGCTATTAGTGAGGAGTTCCATGAGTTGGACCCAGGAACACTGAAGGAATGGCAATATATTTCCAGGTCAGGATGGTGAGTGGCTTAGAGGGGATCTTGCCGGGGATGGTCATAGACTTACAGAGCTGTACAGAACCCTTTGGCCTAACTCATCCATGCTGACTGACTCATCCTAAATTAATCTAGCCCTGTTTGCCAGCATTTGGCCCAAATCCTTCCAAACCCTTCCTATTCAAACATCCATCTAGATGCCTTTAAAATGTTGTAATTGTACCAGCTTCCCCCATTTCCTCTGGCTGTTTATTCCATACACGCACCACCCTCTGCGTGAAAACGCTACCACTTAGGTCCCTTTTAAATCTTTCCCCTCTCACCTTAAACCTATGCCCTCTCGTTTTGGATACCCCCACCCTAGGGAAACGACCTGAGCTATTTACCTTATCGATGCCCGTCATGATATTATAAACCTCTACAAGGTGCACTCTCAGCCTCTGACACTCCAGGGAAAATTTTCACAGCCAATCCAGCTGCCTCCTTATAATTCAAAGCCTCCAGTCTTTGTAGCATCATTGCAAATCATTTTTGTACCCTCTCCAGTTTAATAACATCCTTCCTGCATGCAGTACTCCAAATTCAGACAGGAAAGTCTAGGCTGACCCAGAAAGACCATGCTGAGGGAGTGCTGCACTGTTGCATTTGCTGTCTTTCAGCTGAGAACAGGAAACTGTGGTCCTGTTGGTCAGGGGCATGCGACAATCCCACAGCACTGCTTTGAAGAACAGGAGAGAATCTTTCCTCAGTGTCTCAGCCAATATTTATCAGTCAAACCAACATTAGTATTATCAATGATCCAGTCATTATTAATGTTTGTGGGAGTTTTATTTATATTTATTCATTTATGGGAAGTGGGCATCACTGGCTGGGCCCAGCATTTATTGCCTGTCCCTAGTTGCCCCTTAAGAAGGGGGGTGGTGAGCTGCCTTCTTGAACCATTGCAGTCCACCTGCTGTGGCTTGACCCACAATGCCCTTAGGGTGGGAATTCCAGGATTTTGACCCAGTGACAATGAAGGAATGGCAATATATTTCCGAGTCAGGATGGCGAGTGGCTTGGAGGGGAACTTGAAGGTGGTGGTGTTCCCATGTATCTGCTGCCCTCGTCCTTCTAGATGGAAGTGGTCGTGGGTTTGGAAGGTGCCGACTAATGAACCTTGATGAATTTCTGCAATGCGTGTTGTAGATATTATACACTGCCGCTATTGAGCATCGGTGGTGGAGGGAGTGGATGCGGTGTCAATCTAGCAGGCTGCTTTGTCCTGGATGGTGTCTAGCCTCTTGAGAGCTGTAGGAGCTGCACCCATCCAGGCAAGTGGAGAGTATTCCATCACTCTCCTAACTTGCTGTGCGTAATTTGACTGCAGGGTGTCTTAAAGTACTTTTTTGGTTGCAAAGCATTATGGGACATTCTGAGTGGTAAATGGTGCCATGAAATGTAACTCTTCCTTTTCTCTGGTTTCCATCACCAGTCTGTGCCAAAGGCATACCTTTGCAAGTGAGAAAACAGTACTGAATGCTATTTCACAATGTTAAACAATGGTGAGGCTCAAAGGCGTCTGTGAATGGTGGTTCGGTGCAGACAGAGCTTATTTTAAGCAGCTTGATTTTTTTTTCTGACCTTGGGGCTAAAGAACGGCAGCTGCCATTTTGTGATTCCAATTACTGTAATTTTCTGTTTGCCTTTTCTCCCTGTGTTACTGTCATTGCAGCGCTGATGGTATTTGTCAAGGTAAATTGGATTGATTTGGTTAAAGTCATGAAACAAATAGGCTGCAAACGCAGTCAATTGACAAAATATTAAGGCAGCATGATTTGGAATGGCCCAGTGATCCGTGATTTATTTAATGTCTCTTAAAGGAGATGTGACAGTATGCAAACAAGATGCAAATACAATTACCGCTCGGAGATAGGAATACACATGAGCACATTTTCCTGTATTCCCAGCTGAGGGGAGACTATGTCCTGTGTGGAAGTGTAAATCTTATATGTGTGTAATACTCTTAACCTTAGTTTGCTGCTCTAACTGCACCCAGGAACATGACCTGTTGTCTTTCTTTCTTTTAAAAAAAACACAATTTTCACTTCTCCTTCCCAGCTTTAATTCCTTCTCTCTCTGTCTGTCTCTCCTGAAGGATAATCTAGGAAAACTTCAGAATGACACAAACTGGTCCAGCTCATCAACTATACATGAAAATAGAGCAATTGTACAACCCGTTCACTAATTTCCTGCTTTCCTTTCCCCTGATTTTCCTTTTGTTCACAATCTCATGTCTTGCCTCAGTGGCCATTTCTCAGGGTTGAGCTTTGACAGTGAGAGATAGCAAGCTGCTGACTGCACAAGGCTTTGGAGCTGCACCCAAGCCTGTTCGTGCCTAATGTACAGCTACATAGACAGCCGTGGACTTTCAGAAGCCTACACACAAAGACGGACACAATCACATGCATTCACCCACTGGCACACATGCAGGGTCACACGTGTACGCACACAGACAGACTCAAAGATGCAGATGCAGACAGCCACACATGGCACCCAGATGGGTGGATACGCACACAGAATTACACATTCGGTGAACACACACACACACACACACACACACACAGAATTAGCCCTTATACATGCATTCTCCCAGACCTGCTACACATGCACATTCTCCCAGACAGTCAGACACACACAGACGTATCTCCTACATATGTAGTCACATATAAAGATAATCTCCCAGACAGAGGAACACAGAGTTACTCCTGACAAACATAGTCTCATGTAAAGATATACACACGTGCTGTCAGGCAGACACATAGTCATGCCTTACACACAGTCACACATAAAGGTGTACACTCACATTCACAGCAGCACACACACGTCCTTAGATTCATGTTCATGCACTGAACAGCGGTTTAAGTTTTACTTTCAGAAGCGAGGGCCCTGGCAAAAATGTAACCCAGGAGGAGCTTCTTGCCAGCTTTGCGCTGCTGTATACCTGGTTAATTAGCACTGTGTTTAATAGGGTTGTACAAATTGGATGGATGTTTCCTTAGCATTAGCATTCATGTGGAGAGTAAGGCAGGTCTGAACACACACACACAACGAACACAGTCAGAGTGAAAATGGAATCTCCCTCAGACACCAGTTTGGATGTGTTCCATCTGTTGATGGTGTTCAGTCAGCCCTGAGCAATCAGCAGATAGACAGAGCCATCTGACTGGCTAATTTGCCACAGAGCACTTCAATCTTTGTTTCATTAACACTTGGGCAGATTGTATTTTCACACAGATGTCCTCGGAGAGATGAGTTCCTCCTGAGTGGAGAGTTTAGAGCCTTGTTATACAATGCACCAAGTGTTGCGATAGATGTGTGCACTAATGGTAACTAATAATGAGGGAAAGAGTGGTGTTGCTCAGAGCACTCCAGCATTTGATGAAGTTGCGTACTCATTAGTAAAAGCCTCGCTGGAGGATTTAGATGATGAGGGTTAAGAGGACCAAAACAAAATGTGTTAAACCCAGCAAAACCATCTGAACAGAAAAGAGACGACCATCAGAAATGTGGAACGAAGCAGTGAAAAATATCCCACAGTGCTGTGTGAAAGCAACAAAATCTGCAATCTGAAACAAAGTTGAATAGATTGAAACAATCTGAATTGGGAGAGGTGGCGAAGAGCAAAGTTTTACAGTGCCTTATAAGGGGGGACATGATAGCCTTGCGGTATTATCGCAAGATTATTAACCTGAGACTGAGCTAACGTGCCAGTGGTCCAATTTCAAATCCCGCCATGTGGAATTTAAATTCAATAAAAATCCGGAATTAACAATCTAATGATGACTATGAAATGATTGTTAGGAAAAGCCCATCTAACCCTTTCAGGGAAGGAATTCTGCCATCCTTACTTGGTCTGGCCTACATGTGACACCAAACCCACAAAGTAATGTGGTTGACTCTTAACTGCCCTCTGGGCAATTAGACAATAAATATCCTCCTACCTTCTCCCCATCACCTTTGATCCCCTTACCAATCAAGAACCTATCTATCTCTGTCTTTAATGCACTCAATGATTTGGCCCGTACAGCCCTCTGGGGCAATGAGTTCCACAGATTAATCTCCTTCTGACTGAAGAAATTCCTCCTCATCTCAGTTCTAAAGGATAACGATATCCTAATCCTGAGAGTAAAAGGAAGGGGGCAAGTAGAAAATTGATGGGAGTAGGTTTCGATGATTATGATTTCAAAAGCTCAAATGCCTGTCTGCCAGTGATGGACGACAGTGTACAGAGAGGCCTTGGAGAGATGTTTCCACGAGTAGGAGAGACTGGGACCTAAGGGTACAGCTTCAGAGTGAAGGAACAACCCTTTAGAACTGAGATGAGGAGGAATTTCTTCAGCCAGAGTGTGGAACTCATTGCCCCAGAAGGCTGTGGAGACCAGATCATTGAATGTATTTGAGACAGAGATGGATAGGTTCTTGATTGGTAAGGGGATCAAGGGTTACAGGGAGAAGGCTGGAGGATGGGGTTGCAAAGCATATCAGCCATGATCAAATGGTGGAATGGACTCAATGGGTTGAATGACCTAATTCTACTCCTGTGTCTTATGGAGCAATTGAAATTAGGTTTACAAGAGAAGCCAGGATTGGAAGAGCATATAGATCTTGGAGCATTGTGATGGTGGCAGAGGTGGAAGGGGATGAAATCAGCAATATGTGAGTTGGTTCGGTTTTCCTGGGGACATGAATCAAGGAGAGAGAAAGGCCACCAGCTACGTTAGATTGGCCCAAACTAGAACACAGTTTATCTGGCCTTTTGAGATGGAAACCTTTTGAGTGACTGGGGAGAGTTGCTTATTTTGAGGTGTTAGGGAAGGTAATAGTGAACCGTTTTAAACATGAAGCAGGAAAGTAGTCCTTTTACATCCATTGGGCTGATGTTTTTCATTCATTCAGGATGTGAGTGTCACCCATTCCTGATTGCCCAGAGGGCAGTTAAGAGTCAACCACATTGCTGTGGGTCTGGAGTCACATGTACGCCAGACCAGGTAAGGATGCAGTTTCCTTCCCAAAAGGAAACTTAGTGAAACATATGAGTTATCCCCCAACAATAGTCATCATTAAACTCTTAATTCCACATTTTTAATTGAACTTAAATTACACTTACTGCCACAGCAGGATTCGAATCCAGGTCCCCAGAATGTTACCTGGCTCTCTGGATTAACAAGGTTAGAGAGGTGCTGGAAAAGCGCAGCAGGTCAGGCAGCATCCGAGGAGCAGGAAAATCATTTCGGGCAGGAGCCCTTCATCAGGAATCCCTCATTCCTGATGAAGGTCTCCTGTCCGAAACATCGATTTTCCTGCTCCTTGGATGCTGCCTGATCTGCTGTGCTTTTCCAGCACCTCTTGACTCTGATCTGCAGTCCTCACTTTCCCCTCTCTGGATTAACAGACTATGGTAATACCACTTGGCCATCACTTCCCCACTGATATTACCTCCCCTTGATTGGGTCAAGATTTGATTATTGCCTCCATTGGAGAGGAAATGCCACCACTGAGATTTGCTGGTGATACAGAGAGGAATGACCTTACAGCGTGGAATGTTACCAGTTTGGTTCCTGTTTCAGAATTTACACCCAGGCTGAACCACCCGAGCACAGGTAGGATCAATAGGATTCAGACTCATGTAATCCAACACAGAACACGACACAATGGACTGTTCTTCAGAAAACAAAACTGTGATGGCGCCTTTTGACAGCGTAACCAGTTACAGCGGGATTATCTTGTTGAAAAGGCAATCATTGCAGAGGGTTCCCCACCTTAGCGTACAACAATTCTCATGAATAAGCATTAAAATAAATGGGCCAGTGGAATGCTCAAGAAAATGACATTTGGACCATTTTATGGCCACAGAGCTCCCTTCTAACTACTGATTCTGTTCTGTGCATTACAAAATGTCAAACTGGTTTACATTCCAAACAAAATACAATGCCTTGGGTGACACGGTCATGTGTTTTTTTAACGTCCTTTGGAAGTTTTTGGTTTCTTCCAACGAAAGCTCTGTGCTGCATTGAATTATTCAGTCGGCTCGGCTTGGAAGTCCCCAGATGACCCCATTTTATTCTGGTCTTGCTTGAACACCCTCCTGCTGATGAATCTTCCACCTTTGTCTGTAATTGTTTCTTTGTGGCTCCAGGGTGATGACCTAAGTCACCGTTTGTTGAAATTCTGTGTGAGGAGAACCAACTGTAAACCTTTTGAAGCTGTAAATGTCAGCAAGCTCAGAAACAAAATTGATCTGAAGTGAGACATGATGTTAATGTGTAAGGAAATGAGTTAGTTGAAGGAGCCAGCTCTATATGTGATATCTCGAAATGTGAGTCCAGAGGAGATGGTGGCATAATGGTAATGTCACTGGACCTACTCATTCAGATCCTGGCTAGAGCTAGGCTGGAGTATTGTGTACAGTTCTGGGTGCCCCACTTCAGAAAGGATGTGAAAGTATTGGAGAGAATGCAGAAGAGGTCTACGAGAATGAAGCTTTAATTTTGAGGCTAGAGTGGAGATGTTGGGACTGCTTTTGGAAAGGGGAGATTTTTCTAACTATGAGGGGTCTGGACAGAGTCGTTGGGGAGAAACTGATTCCCGCTCATAAAAGGATCGAGAGCCAGAGGGTGCAGTTTTAAAAATGCATTGTAAAAGTAGCAAATGCGAGTGAGAAAATGCTCTTTTACAGAGCGAGGGGTTCAGGTGTGGAATACACTGCCTGGAAATGTGCTGGAGGTAGGGTCAGTTGAGGTATTGAACAGGAACATTGGATGGTTATTTAAAGACATAAAGTGTGGGGTAATGGGGAAAAGGCATTACCCCACAGGAGATTAGCATTAAGGCAGAATGCTTAGAGAGCTAGTCCAGACATGATGGATTGAATGGCCTTTACCTGCACTGTAATAGTTCAGTGTTTCTATGTTTATTGGCATTATTTACATTATGGTATTATCAAGCTGAAATTATTAACAATTTCAACATGATGTTGTTGCACAATGGAATGTTACAGCATTGATTCACTTGGTGTTAACATTTTTATGAGTCATGATTATATTTGAACAATGACACTAAATAATAGTTATCTACTTATTCACTTAAATATTATTTATTGCCACTTATATTTATATTTTGCTTGTCTGTACGTTCTATCTACAAATCCTTACCCACCATAATCACTTCCTGTGCCAACCATTTTTCATTATAAATCTTGATGTTTGCTACTTGACTGAGATGTCTACATTAGCAGGCCTCGCTGTATTTATAACAGTAAAGGTATTCCTGTGCCACTATTTTGTAACTCTTTGGAGCAAAGAAACGCGCTCAGTTCGCTTCCCACCAGTGTTTCCCATCTTGGCTGGTTTCTGATCTAATAGGGGATCATGGGAGCAATGTTTGCATTAATTGGCTCCATGTTTAATGAAGGACACAGCGCAGTGAAACTTCACTAGGTTCATCCCTAGAATGGGAAGCTGAGTAAATTGGGTCTGTGTTCCTTACAGTTTAGAAGAATTGTGAACTGAAAGTGTTTGGCAGGGTGGAATCTGGCAGTCTGATTAATACTGGAAACATTGGAGCTCCATGTGGAAGAATCCAAGACAAGTTGGACTAAATAATGCAAACTATTACTGTTTTTTTCAAAATGCGGGGCACCGTCTCAGGATAAGTGGCTGATCATTTGGCACTGAGGTGAGGAGAAATTTCACTCAATCCTGTGAATTCTACACCTCAGAGTATGCTCCATCATTAAATATCATTAAGGTTGGGATAGACAGAATGTTGGCATCTTTGAGAACTAGAGAGTTGTGGGGATTGGTCAGAAAAGTTGAGTTGAGGCCATTGAATGGAGCAGACCTATATTCCAGGAACATTAAATGGGAAAGTCTTTCTGGTTCATCCAACGTGTCCTACCCAATTATCACCCCAGTGTGTCATCTTTTATCCACTCCCCACTCCCATTCAAAACCATACAATCTCTGGCGAGAGATGAGAAAACAAATTACAAAATGAAAGACCATTTCTGGAAACATCAAGGGCAGAGAAAACAGAGTTCTTTTCTAAGAATGTACAAAATTCCAACAGGATTAGACACGGCAAACACAGGAAATGATGTTTCCAGTGACCCTGGGAATCCTTACCTGTCTAAGGATACAGTGTAGGTCATTTAAGGCTGAGATGAGCAAACATTTCTTTACCCAGAGTGGAATTCACTGCCCCTGAAAGCAGTCGAGACTCAAACGTTGAATGTTTTCAAGAGGGAGTTAGGTTTGTTTCTTGAGGCTAAAGGGATCAGTGGGGGGAACACGGGAATGGGGGAACTGAGTAAGCCACAATCATGTTGGAAAGCAGAGCATGCCTGAAGAGCTGAAAGGCCATTTTATTCCATTTGATTAATCTGTGGAATTTATTGCCACAGGGGGCTGTGGAGGCCAAGTCATTGGGTGTATTTAAGACAGAGATGGATTCCTGATTGGTAAGGGGATCAAGGATTATGGGGAGAAGGCAGGAGAATGGGGTTGGGAAACTTATCAGCCATGACTGAATGTTGGAGCAGTCTTGATGGGCTGAATGGCCTAATTCTGCTCCCATGTCTTATGGTTTTATGGTCTATTTTCTATATTTCTATGTTTCCGTGACCTGTTCCATTACCTCTAGACAATCAGAAGTTGGAGATGCGATCATGTGGCCCTGAATATTTGATGGAACCTCCCTGCCTATTGCTCACCATCTCCATATCCCGCTTCCAGCACCCCCTCAAAATCCCGATCACAATCTGGTCTTGCTGTTGTGTGAAAGAACCATTGGGCTCACTAATACCTGGCCTACCCATTACTCCAAACACACAAGCAATGTGGTTGACTCACAACTGCCCTCTGAAATGGCCTGAGCCAACCCACTCCATTTGGGGATGAGGAGCAGATACCCATATCCCACAACAGAATCCATAAACTAAGATTTAATTGAAGTCACCGCCCGCTGAACCTCTGGAAGAACGGGGGCCACCATTCACTGGCACAGAACTATATTGAAGCCATCATCATCGTGACTCCACTGATCCCCCGTCACCAATTTAATTGGAACAAGGTTTCCAGCAATTTCTCATGGTTCGGTCACAGATTGCTGGCACACATCTGTCTGTGCAGTTGGAGCTTTCAGTAATCTCTCCGCAAGCAGCTGACCTTGAGGCTCCAATTATGTGTGTGTATGTGGATTATTATTTTGCTTTCCTGCATGTTCACTCAATACCAACATGTTTCTGGAGATGAAGGTTATTATTAAGTATTTGAGTCATAATTGAGACTGTCTCTAGGCGGTTTAATGCATTCATCAACAAGCTCTTTATATAAATGGATAATCAAAGCACTGAAGTCGGCTGTGTTTAGCATTTAAACAGAAAGTTATGAATTTTAGGAACAAATGTGGTTTTGAGTGGATGATGTGCTTGACAGATCAGTGGTCTGTATCTAAATGGCTCATAGCCATTCAGTATAAGAGACAAAAACAGAAATTACTGGCAAAGCTCAGCAGGTCTGTGGGAAGAAAGCAGAGTTCACATTTCAAGGCTGGTGACTCTTCATCAGAACAGTTGAGTTTCGCCAGGAGTTTCTATCTTTGTTTCAGATCTACAGCATTGGCAGTTCTTATTTTATTCTGTGTACCAAGAGCATGGCATTCAGCTCTCTCCCAGACTCGGGATCTGTTCCTAGGCACTGACCAAACCCAATGATCTTGGGTCTGAAGTGAAGTGTCAGCTTAGACACTGTGCTGAAAAAGCTCCTCTGCTTTGTGACAGGAGGCTCCCATGTGAATGAATCATTCCTGTCTGAACATTTCACTGCGTAGCATTGTATATTTTTTGTATCTCAGAGCATTGCAGAGATATCTAAATATGCAACAAAGTTTAGTTACAAGAGCCTTAAAAGATCTCTGCAATCACAAATTTATCTGCCCCCATGATGACAGCCCAGCCCCCAATAGCTTCTGTCGAGTTTGTTTATTTTGCTCTGTGTTCACACCTAGACCTAACCAATCAGTTGCAGTGATCATAGATTGATTGCCAGACTCTTATAATCAAAGACAGAACTGTTGAGCAATCGTGCAATCCAGTTGGGAAAGGGTCTCAGAGTTTGTTCTCTGCCTTTCTTCACTAGTGAGAGGGAAACCTTGCTGTTTTATAGCAGAGCTCTTCCATTCCTTCTCAAAATCTCTCAGCTTCTCTATCATGATTGAGACGCTCCTTAAAGCCTACATCTCTCATCAAGCTTTTTGACCTGACTTCTACTTATGTGGCTAAAGTATTGAATTTTCTTTGCTAAATGGTCCTGTGAAGCACCTTATGATATTGAAGGTACCAAGGGGAGTTGGTCGCATTGTCACTGAGCTAGTAACCCAGAGACGTTGAGTGTAGGGGTTGGGAGGTCATGTTGCGGCTGTACAGGATGTTGATTAGGCTGCTTTTGGAATAATTCCGGTCTCTCTCCTATTAGAAGGATGTTGTTAAACTTGAAAGGTCTGGCAGGTTTGAGCCATAGGGAGCGTCGGAGGCTGAAGGGTGACCTTATGCAAGTTTATAAAGTCACAAGAGGCATTGATAGGGTAAATAGCCAAGGTCTTTCCCCCAGGGTGGGGTGCCCAAAGCTAAAGGTTTAAGGTGACAGGGGAAAGATTTAAAAGGAACTTAATGGGGCAATGTTTTCATCCAGAGTTTGATGTGTGTATGGAATGAGCTGCCAGAGGAAGTGGTGGAGGCTGGTACAATTACAACATTTAAAAGGCATTTGGATGAGTATATGACTGGGAAGGGTCCAACAGCGCACCTTCCCTTTGTTTCAGTAACTTTTCTGTTTGTGCAGTTTCTTCATATTAGCTTTATCCCAGGCTATTGGCCTAAAAGCTTATTGTGGAGGATCTGGGGTTGTTTTCCTTGGAACACATTGGTTGCAGAGCTAGATCTGACAGAGGTGTCCAGGATTATGATGGATACACATAAAATAGACAAAAACTAACTGTTCTGATAATGCAAAGTTAGGGGAACATAGATTTAAAATTCTGGGAAACCTAAGGAAGGCTGTTTTTCTGCAATGAATGACATGGAACTTGCTGTCTCCACGGAGGCAGCAGAGACAATGAGTAATTTTGAAAGGAAATTGGACTCTGCAGAGTCAGTTCTGAGGAAGGGTCTGTTGACCCGAAACTTGATTCCGATTTCTCTCCACAGGTGCTGCCAGTCCTGCTGAGCTTTTCCAGCAATTTCTGTTTTTTGACTCTGCAGAGAGTTGGAATGGGTTTGAGGCGATGGAGGACCTCCTTCTGTGCCATGATGACCGAGTAACAGTGATGGCTGGGATGGGAGTGAAGGGTGAGAGAGAGAGCGAGAGAGCGGGGTGTGTGTGTGTGTGTTTTTGAGAGAAAGCGAGGGCAAGAGCGAGAGAGACAGAGAGAAAGGGGATGAGAGAGAGAGGGAGAGGTGGGCGAGAGAGAGGAGTGGGGAGGCGAGAGAGAAGGGCAAGGGGTGGGGGGGGGGGGGGGGTAGCGTGTTCAATTCCTAAGGGGGTTTAATGCTGTTCTCCCTGACCCAGGTCTTGGAAACACCACTCGGAAAGACTGAAGTGACGCTGTCTTCCCCAGCGAATGAGGAGCACGTCTCAAGACCTGGCAAGGAATGTATTAGCATAATCCTGCATGGAGCGACGGATATACCAGCCCTCAGTGATGGCTCAGTGCCTCAACCTTTCGCAACAGCGTGAGTACTGAGCTCTGGCGTTTTCAGACTGAGTGACAGAGAATGCATGAATTTCTCTCATAAGCCATGTTGAATAATGGAAGAATGGTGAATGGACCTTTGTGTAGGAGGGTTAAAGTTATTGATGAACTCACTGCTTCCCTCAGGGAGATCCTGCTGTTTCAGAATTTCTCTGAGCAAAATTCCTGACTTGCATTGCAGTTGCATGAAAGTTAATAGTGGGAACTCGTAATAAATAACTCAAAACAAGATTTGGGTATTTCTGACAAAAAAAGTTGTCAAAAATGTTTCTCTTTCTCTCTCACTCGCCCTCTGCACATCTACGGAGTTGTGGTTTCTGAGTCTTTCTTAAAACAAAAGTAGAAGGTAACTGGAGAAAAGACTACATTGTTCCTGTGAGCTGAGATCATCATCGGTGAGGTGATATCGTTGCCAAGTTGGGAAGAGTGCACCAGTAATTGAGCCCCACAATTCCACAAGCCATCATGAATGTGTAACTACCCAATGAAACCAGGAAGTGATCGATTTCCCCAATGTTTTGTATGCTACTCAGGACAAAAAGAATTCACACCAGGTTTCATCATTAATAGGTTTATTGTAACCAAACTTATTCTTTACCAATTGGTTGATAGAAATGAATTACTCATTATTGCAATGCAACTTAAGCTATACCCATTTAAACTCCCAAGCACACATTCATTTACAAAGTAATATAAACAATAACAGATGGTTTAACACAAATGTTGTGGGTAGAAAAACATAGACAGGGAATTCAACAGTTCAAGAGTCCAGGCCACAAGGGTGGAATGAGTTGTTTCTGACAGTTCTTTTGACTTTTTAAAATGAATGCAACGTGATGTGATCTGCAAAGCAATGGTCGAACTTCGATTTAGTAGCTGATCGGCTAGACCTAGGTCTTATTTTTTTGTTTGGACTCTTTCTTCTCAGAGTCCCACATTCTGTATTCTTCACTGGGAGAGAAAGATGATGGGAAATGTTTCTTTTTGCTTCTAGATATCTCTGAGGGCTCTGCAATTGCAGGTCTGTAACAAACTAGCTGCTGGATCAATCCAAAGGTGATTGTTAGACAGTCTTTCCTAAACTCAAAGACGCCTGACACCGCTGTTGTAAAATAGCCACCTCATTGCTCCAAAATCTAAACCGATTTTGTGAAGCTAAAGTGAACACTACACCTTGCAGTAGGTCCTCTACTTGCACATTTTTTTCCTGGTATTTTTAACTATATAGCAATCCAAATTCCATTAACCATATTATGGGCTAGGAGGAAATTAAAGTATGTGGTTGCTTACAGTGATTATGATATTATCATCAATTTTGCTATAAAAGCCCATAGGTTCCAAAAATATCCTTTAGGAAGGAAATAAGCCATTGTTACCTGGTCTGGCTTACATGTGACTCCTGACCCATTGGTGATTACAGATGGTCTTCAGGCCTCATCAATGATGCCCTTCATCCCCTCATTTTTAAACTGTGCCCTCTTATTCTTGAATGGACTATCAGTGGAAATAGTTAATATTTTTGACTTTTCCTGTTAATATCTTGAAAACTTATCGTGTGATTATTCTTTTCTTGACTCGTGGGATGTGGGTGTCACTGGCTGGGCACAGGATTTATTGCCTATCCCTGTTTGCCCCCTAGAGAAGGTGGGGGTGAGCTGCCTTCTTGAACCGCTGCAGGCTGTATACTGCAGGTAGACCCACAATGTCTGTAGAGAGGGAGTTCCACGGTTGTGACCCAGCGACAGCGAAGGAATAGCAGTATATTTCTAAGTCAGGATGGTAAGGGGCCTGGAGGGGAACCTGTCAATGATGGTGTTCCCATGTATCCACTGCCCAAGATGTAACTTGAGATGTTACACAGGACCGAGGTGTGGGTCAGGTAACACAGATAAGATACACATTTCATAGAATGATAGAATCCCTACAGTGTGGGAGCAGACCATTCAGCCCATCGGTTCCACGCTGATCTCTATGAAGGGTATCCCACCCAGACCCAACCCCTACCCTATTCCTTTATCGCAGCTTCAGGTAACAACATACATTACAATTGTCCTGCTGTGTGCACTGATACAAAATTACAAAGTGAACTAAGTTTCCCTCAGTGTGTCATGCTGCAAGAAGCTTGATTAAATTGGAGATTGAGTCTTTTACAGATATTTTTAATCAGGAATGGTATGACACACCTCTGGAGCAGGTGGTTCTTGAACCCAGGCCTCCAAACCTGGATGTGGAGATGTTGGACTGGGGTGGACAAGGTCAGAAGTCACATGACACTATGTTATAATCCAACAGGTTTAGAATCATAGTGTCATAGAATTTTTACAGCATAGAAACAAACCCTTCGGTCTGACTGGTCCATGCCAACCAGATATCCTAAATTAATCTAATCCCATTTGGCCCATATCCTCTAAACACTTCCTATTCATATACCCATCCAGATGCCTTTTAAATATTGTAATTGTACCAGCCTCCACCACTTCCTCGGGCAGCTCATTTCATACACACACTACCCTCAGCATGAAATTCCTCTTAGGTCCAAATTAAACCTTTCTCCTCTCATTTTAAACCTATCCCCTCTAGTTTTGGATTCACCCACTCCAGGGAAAAGACTTTGTCTATTTATCCTATCCACGCCCCTCATGATTTTATAAACCTCCATAAGGTCACACCTCAGCATCCGACACTCCAGGGAAAATGGCCCTAGCGTATTCAGCCTCTCCCGATAACTCAAATCCTCCAACCCTGGCAACATCCTGTAAATCTTTTCTTAATCCTTTCAAGTTTCAGACCATCTTTCCTATAAGCAGGGAGACCAGAATTGCACACAGTATTCCAGTAATGGCCTAACCTATGTCCTGTACAGCCACAACATGAACTCCTAACTCCCTATACTCAATGCACTGATCAGTAAAGGCGAGTGTACCAAACACCTTCCTCACTATCCTATTTACCTGGGACTCCATTTTCAAGGAACAATGAACCTGCACTCCATAGTCTGTTTGATCGGCAACACTCCCAAAGACCTTACCATTAACTGTATAAGTCAGGCCCTGATTTGTTATTTGAATTCACAAGTGTTTGGAGTACTGTGAAGGATTATGATTTCAAATAAACCTGTTGGGCTGTAACCTGGTGTCATGTGACTTGTGACTTCCTGCTAGCTCAGAGGTGGGGACGCTACCACTGTGCCACTAACGGCCCTGCCAAAACCTCTATACATGCGATGATATGGTGATGACATCATGAGCAAGCTTCTTGAAGGTATCTGTGGGGCCTAAGTTCCCTTTGAACTTTGAAGAGCTGCATCAGGGTGGTGTGTGCATATTCTAAAACAAGTCCTTTGTGTTGAAGTTACTGTAGCATTGAAAGTTGCCTCTGATTTCCACATGGGAAAGCAGTCAATAAGCTGATAAACTATTACAAAATGCAGCCTGTTTCTCCCCATTCATAAATCAGACATCCGCATTAATATACAATTACTTTATCACAGCTTGGTATTGTGGTATTGGATGGGTCAGATGGTATTGGCCTCAGTGTTATTAACATGGCTGGGAGCTCTGAACATTTCTGGAGAGTGTCAGTGACATGAGGATTTATGCATCGAGTTAGCCTGCATTAACTTGCATTAACTTTCATTAAACTGCAACACAAAAGGATTTCCTGCACCATCCATCTTGATTGAGTAAAACAGAAGGTTGATTACTGGTGATTAAGTCAACGTCTGGGATTTGCAGCATTTCGATCTTATTGATGAACATTGGGAGAGTGGGGCAAGACCCAAAATGTTGCTCACCACATGGACCCACAAGTTAGTCCTGGGTGTCCTCTGTCTCTTTTTTATCCCCAATATTAACCCCACAGTCAACACCCTTGTCTTCAGCTTCCGAGCCCTAGCTCAGGAGTCACCAATCTTACCTCCCCCCTGCTATCTCTCCTTCTCTCTCTTTTCACCCCCGTCTCTGTCTCTTTCTCTGTCTCTCTCTCTTCAACCTCTCTCTCTCCCTATCTCTGTCTGCCTGTTTCTCTCATCCCTTCTCTATATTTCTCTATATCTCCCTCTCTCTTTTTCTCGTCCCTCTCTCTGTCACTTTCTCTCTCCTTCTCCCTCTCTCTTTCTCTTCTCTCTCACCTCGCCTTTTTTCCCACTCTCTCTCTTTCCTCCTCCAGACCCTCTTCAGCAAATAGTTTTTTGATTGATCATTTTGCTGAGTGTCTGCTCATATGGCTAAGTGCCAGTCTTTCTCTGATATCCCTCACAATCTTCCATCCCACCATAAAAACCCGAGTTGTTGTTGTAATGTGATATTAAACTGAGGACCCACCCATTGTCCTCAGTGATTAAAGTGGACACTCATGGGGGGAATTATCCTGGGGCAGGGGTATCAATAAGGAAATTTGGGAATAGCTGAGGGTATTAATTCACTCCTAAAGCAGTGATGGGGTATAGAGGCAGGGCATTAATACTCTTCTCGATGATAGGCTGGCTGACAGATGTACAACATTATTGATATTTTCCAATCAAATTATGGAATGAGCTGCCAGAGGAAGTGGTGGAGGTGTATAATTACAACATTTAAAAGGCATCAGGATGGATATATGAATAGGAAGGGTTTCGAGGAATATAGGCCAAGTGCTAGCAAACGGGACTAGATTAGGTTAGCTGGTTGGCATGGACGAGTTGGACTGTACGGTCTGTTTCCATGCTGTACGCCTCTTTGATTTTATAACTTGCTCAGAGGTGTTATGACACACCTTTGGAGCAGATGGGACTTGAACCTGGGCATCCTATCTCAGAGATAGGGACACTACCACTGTGCTGCAAGAGTCCAAATCTATTTTTTTATTGATCTGCAAGTGTTATCACTCAGGTCTGATTGTCTTTCCCACCATCCAATCACCAGGACCTTTTTTTTTGTTGTTTTAACCACCAGTAAACGTTTGGGCAGCTGATTCAAAACTGAACAATCCTAATCTATTTTTTTAAACCTATTTTATAGTCAGCCTGTTCAGAAATGTTACAGGGGTGACTTTAAACTGGGTCTCGTGGCTCAAAGGTAGGGACATTCCCATTGCACCACAAGAACTTCTTTACACAGTCCTAATCTAATTTTTCTTTTTAAACATGTAACCTATATTCATAACCAACCTGTTCAGAGTGTTATTGCACACACTTCGGGAGCTGGTGGGATTTGAATCCAGGTCTCCCAGTCACTATCACTATCACAGCTGCTATCACTGCACTACAAAGAGTCCTAATCTATACTGGTGGTGCCTGTGTCTTTGTAATCTTTTGATTGTCTTTGAAAAATCTAATTAATGACAGTTAATCAAATTAACGGAGGAACTTGCCTTTAAAGGAGTAAAAACTGGCCCCGTCTATGATGGGTAACCCAGCAGATGTCAATTTCTCCCGGTCAAGGAACTGAACCCCAATCTTTCACATGACAGCTGGTCACACTGACCATGTATCATGCTTGCTTCATCTCTCTTTATGGGCATAAGCCCTTCTTCTGTTCCTTGGATGCTGCCTGACCTGCTGCGTTTTTCCAGCAACACATTTTCAGCTCTGATCTCCAGCATCTGCAGTCCTCACTTTCTCCTCATCTCTCTTTATATGTGGCACAGTGGTTAGCACTGCTGCCTCACAGCGCCAGAGACCCGAGTTCAATTCCTGTCTCAGGCAACTGCCTGTGTGGAGTTTGCACATTCTCCCCGTGCCTGCGTGGGCTTCCTCTGGGTGCTCCGGTTTCCTCCCACAGACCAAAAATGTGCAGGTTAGGTGATTGACCATGCTAAATTGCCTGTAGTGTTAAGTGAAGGGGTAAATGTAGGAGAATGGGCCTGGGTGGGTTGCTCTTCGGAGGGTCGGTGTGGACTTGTTGGGCTGAAGGGCCTGTTTCCACACTGTAAGTAATCTAATCTAATCTAAAAAAAATCCTTATAATTAAACCGAATCAAAAATGTGACATCTCTTAAAAGTGGCTCTGTAGCAGGTGTGAAAGATTCAAAGGAAGCTCATCAAATTGGGGTGGCAATGGACACCAGCCCTTGCAACCTGAAGCTGACCACTGGACTCTTTACATATCTGAGCTCTAGTGTGACCACAGCAGAGAGCTGGGCCGTCTGATACTCTGATCCTCTTGATGGCCTACGCCTGCTTATTGACACCTTAGTCAGGCCTTGGAGCCAACCTGTCTACGGTGAGCCCTTCTGACATGCCCTTCCTCTCCAAACTGGGAAGTCCCTCTTTATAATTGCCCTAGGGACTTAGAGTCATAGAGATGTACAACATGGAAACAGACCCTTCGGTCCAACCCGTCCATGCCGACCAGATATCCCAATCCAATCTAGTCCCACCTGCCAGCACCCGGCCCATATCCCTCCAAACCCTTCCTATTCATATATCCATCCAAATGCCTCTTAAATGTTGTCGTTGTACCAGCCTCCACCACTTCCTCTGGCAGCTCATTCCATACACGCACCACCCTCTGTGTGAAAAAGTTGCCTCTTATGTCTCTTTTATATCTTTCCCCTCTCACCCTAAACCTATGCCCCCTAGTTCTGGACTCCCCCACCCCAGGGAAAATACCTTGTCTATTTACCCTGTCCATGCCCTTCATGATTTTACAAATCTCTATCAGGTCACCCCTCAGTCTCCGATGCTCCAGACTTGATTAACAAATGCCCTACACTTGTAAATCATAACAATATGACTAAAATTAACACTAGCTCCACAAAGAAGAAACATTCTCCATAAGGATCTTGCAGTTCTTACTGGAAGGCCACAGGGTGTTCCCTCCCTGAGAAAAATAATGTAGTGACTAGAATAATAGGCAGCTTCCTGCTGTAGTGAGGGAGTGCTGTCTTGTTTGGGGTGCCCGAGGTTTGGTGAGCTGCTGCAACCAAGGTTCCTGTTTGTCTTTTCAGAAGGATGTTAAAGATTCCAAATGGAAACTAATTCGGAAACGAGTGGTGTCCTGGCATGATCTTGACATGCCTGACAATCACTGGAATGGACTATCCATCATGATTGCCTTGTCCTTTGTGGGATCTTGCTGTACCGCACTGTCAGTGATGCCCTTTTGTCTTACAGTGCAGTGTCAGACTGGTGCTCATTCCGTCTATTCCACAGTTTCAAACATACATACAATATCTTGTTTGTGGTTCTCTGAAGCATTCCTTCCAGCACACCAAAAAGCTGACCAGTCAGTAGGGGGAGGAATGGGGGCTGAGTGGGATCCCTCTCTGTGCAAAATGGCTGCCATCTTTTCCTTCCTTTGGGATTTCCAAGCAATTCTTAGAATCCCTACGGTGTGGAAACAGGCCATTTGGCCCAACAAGCCCACACCGACCCTCCGAAGAGTATCCCACCCAGACCCAAGTCTAGTGCTCTTAATCTGAACACTACGGGCAATTTAGCACGGCCAATCCACCTAACCTGCACACCTTTGGATTGTGGGAGGAAACCGCAGCACCCAGAGGAAACTCCCGCAGACATGGGGAGAATGTGCAAACTCCACAGAGACAGTCTCCCGAGGCTGGAATCGAATCTGGGACTCCGGTGCAGCAGTGCTAACCACTGTGCCACCCATATTCCTGGCACACTGAAGTAATTCATGGAGATGCTGTCCAATTGCAAGTCTTCCTTTCCGATTGGGAATCATTTAATATTGGCTGGTGCTCTCCGTTTTCAGAATAACTTCAATATTTTCAATGCAGTTGCAATTTAAAGAAAATGCCAATGCAGCTCTTTGCTCAGTTAATTTGGGAGGTTTGGTCTTGGAAACTGAGAACCGCCCCCGGTTGGAATTTGATGAAATCAGTGCTTTGATGCAGCCTGCCACCGATCATGAATTTTTAACAATGCACAAACTCTCATAAATCTTTCAACAGTGCGGCCTTTTCTGAATGTAATCATCACTCCCCTGAACAGGTGCTATAAAACATTACAAATCATTGCTCCCGGGGGCGGCTTATAAACAAAGAAAGAGAGAAACTCTTACCAACAACTATCGAGTGAAATTTAATTGAACCAAGTTTGTCTTTAGCTCCTCATAACCCTTGATATTATAATCAAATATATAGTTGTGTGTGTGTGTGTGAGAGAGGCAGGGTAGGGACTGTCTGCGTGAAATGGGAAGGTCACATTCTCAAACGGCTTTGATTAGACAAGTATATCCATTATTTATCTCGTGTATCAGCAGTGGGAATCAAAGAACGGTTCTTCAAAAGTCATTCGAGCTCTGTAGTTGAAAGCATTGTGGCTTCTTCACAGTAAGGGACCCACTGTCTAGATTATGTGAGATTAAGTGGCCAACAGGAAGTTGGCCGCATTTGGGAGAACAAAGTGTCAACAGAAGGGACTGCTACCTGAACGTGAGCCGAAGTTGGCCCAAAGCAGCCTTCACCGTGCCGGTGGAATGTTCCGGAACTTGGCCGGTTCCTAGCCAGGTGAAATTCGACCCTGCGCTGAGGAAAAAATAGACCTCAGTGCTGGGTTTGTGGCCTGAGCAAATGAAGTCATGTCGAAAGTTTGCCTGAGCTCAAGTGTAGACCATAAGAAAGCAGGGACAGGAGTAGGCCATTCGGCCCCTCGAGTCTGCTCCACCATTCTATAGGATCATGGCTGATTGGACACTTTCCTATCCTTTCCCCATAATTCTTGATTCCCAAAGGATTTTGTTTGATCCATAAATAGCAAGTGAAGCAAAACTTTGAACAATCCCTTACATTTTTAGATTTTAAAGGCATCACTGGGTATTGGGAGAAAGCAGGAACACGTAACTGCAATAGAGGGTTTGTCATGATCATATTGAATGGTGGAGTAGTCTCAAAGGGCTGAATGGCCTTCTCCTGATCCTAGATTCTATGTTTTACAAGTGTGTTGTAAACAATTAGCAACATGTCAACAAATCTAGCGTAACAAATCTATCTTTGATAGAATGTAGACATATTCCTAATCGTGTAATTTGTTAATTGTAGATGTTATGATTGAAAGGGCACTGATTTCTTTCGGGTCTTTGCTAGGCACAGTGATATTTAAATTTAATCAGAGCTGCAATGTGGCCTACTATATAGGCCTCAGACTTTATTAAGTTGAGGTTTAGAAATGAGTCAACTGGGTTGATTAATGAAGATTGCAGGTTAAATTGATTGACTAATTAGTGAGACAATTAAGTCAATTAAGATATACAGATTGGGGTGGATTGGCCATGCTAAATTGTGTCTAGTATCCAGGGATGTGTATGCTAGGGGGGATAGCCATTGGAAATGTGGGGTTACAGGGAAATTGTGGGGCAGGGCTGGGTGGGATGCTCTTCAAAAGGTTGGTGCAGACTCAATGGGCTGAATGGCCTCTTTCTGCACTGTGGTATTCTATGATTCAGTAATATTTTATAGTCAGCAAGGAACAGTGAAGTTATTACAAAAGATCTCACTCAAACGAATATGACTGGTTTATCAACACCAAAGATTGACTGTGCAAGGATGGATATCTTAGAATCATAAATTCCTTAGAATATGGAAACAGGCCCTTCGGCCCAGCAGTCCACACTGACCCTCCAAGGAGGGTCAGACCCATTCCCCTAATACTCTATATGATTTATATCCCAAACTTAACATGAGGCAAAACAGGGTAACAGACATGCTATGTTCAAATGTCACACAGAATGAATCAAATGCGATTGAGGTAGATCTCACGGATTTGTCAGCGATCCTCCAGGTGTTAGTTACACAGTGGGCCAACAAATCTCATTAAAACCTCACAAGGGATTCTATATCTTGACTGTTGACATTTCCTCCAAGAGCCACAGTCATGGATTGCCCCAAAGACTGCTCACATTTCTGTCAGTTCGCTTTGCTTTCGTGGGAATCTGCTCCCCTAGATGCTTGGAAACGACCCTCCTGCAAGTACTGACGGACATTACTCCAGCTTTTCATAAACACCTTACTTCAGCAAGCCAGTATTGCACTGGGTTCATTTCTGCACTCTCATTCCACTAACCTCCCCACCACGCTGTCTCCTGTCATGTGGCCTTCTGTCTTGCGGCCCTCCCCTTTTTGTTAAACTGTTGCTACTCACTCACCGGTTCTGTCCTTGCCTTCAACACCCACTCTCCCCTCTAGCACCCATTTCACTCCTTTCCCTCATTCTAAGCCATTAGTTATCCTTTCTCTCCCTCTTTTCTCCTCTCCATTCTATGTCTCTGTTCGTCACCTTTTAAACATTCCTTCTCTCCCTCCTGTGGCCTTTCCACCCTCACTTTTCTTCTCTCCTTCCCTTTGCTCCTGTCTTTTCTCATTTTCTTCCTCTTCTCTTTCATTCTCTCCCTCTCTCTCTCTGTCCTCCATCCGTTTCCTTTTCTCTCTGTCTCCTTCTTCTAATTTTTTTTCTTTCTGTCGTTGCTCCGGAAGGCAGTATAATCTTCCCCAGCATTTGAATGGAGTTATGGAATAGCCTTAGAACATGCAAAGGCAGGAAAGTATACTGTCACAACTTGTCATAACATCAGCCTTTGGCATAACTACAATGTTCCACCACTTCCATCACTGAAGGAAAATAAATTCAGGAGGCAAAAATACTGAGTTTAAGAGTGGGGATGTGAAGTCTGAAAACATGTGTGCCATTTTCTCATAGAGTGTGAGAAATGCTTCTGGCTTCGGGAGAACTTCGATTTCTTGGCACTTTTACTGGTCACCTTTTGTGAATTCGGACAGGCGATCTTTCATGAGAAAGATAATTTTTTCTTGGAGTTAGGTTACAGATATTTTAAACATTAAAATAAAATTAATTGGCAAGACTCCAATCCAATCTCCTTACTGGAATTTGCAGTCCTTGCTGCATCATTAATTTGTGAACTGAACTCATTTAGAATATAATCCCATCCTACACCGCATTCTGTATCCACAATGCCACACTTGAATGCTCCCTTTTTAAATCCTATTATCCAGCCTTAGGCGTGGTGTAACTCACTCAGGATTATGCTTGTAATATGCTTTGAATGCATTTAAAAGAAGTGAACAATTGCTACTTGTTTAGCTTTTGTTTTAGTGGAGCTGTCGCAGGATTGGTAAAGATTAAGAAATTGGTTTCCTGACCAGCGCAGTGTATGGGGTGGGGAGTACGCTTGGAATTGTAAACTGTCCCTCTGATATTTAATGTCGAGAATTCGGGTTGCCTTTGATTCAAGTCTTACCAGAGCATAGCGCTGCCCTCTCATTATGGAGATGATGTGGAGGAGCTGGTGTTGGATTAGGTTGGACAAGGTCAAAAATCACATGGCACCAGGTTAGAGCCCAACGGGATTGTTTGAAATCACTGGCTTTTGGAACGCTGTCGATGAAAGCTAGAGTTTTCAAATAAACCTGTTGGATGATAACCTGATGTGGTGTGATTTTTGTCATTATAGAGAAACAACTGGTGGGGGGTTCAACCTAAGGATTTCCACCCCCCCCAGACCAGGGGCGAAGTTGATGTTGCCCTCCACAACAGTCGTTGGCTCAGCTCAAAGAGGAAGTCAATTCTGTATCAGCGAACGATCAACTTTATTGGTTAAAGTAGACATACAATTCATCTTCTGCCTCGGAACACTTCAACCCCAGGGCATCAATGTGGACTTCACCAGTTTCCTGATTTCCCCTCCCCCCACCCTACCACAGTTCCAACCTTCCAGCTCAGCACCGTCCTCATGACGTGTCCTACCGGCCTATCTCCCTTCCCACCTATCCGCTCCACCCTCCTCTCTGACCTATCACCTCCATTCCCACCTCCATCCACCTATTGTACTTTTGGCTATCTTCTCCTCAGCCCCACCCCTCCCATTTATCTCTCCACCCCGGAGGCTCCCTGCCTTCATTCCTGATGAAGGCCTTTTTCCCAAAACGTTGATTTTCCTGCTCTTCGGATGCTTCCTGACCTGTTGTGATTTTCTAGCACCACTCTAATCTAGACGCTGATCTCCAGCATCTGCAGTCCTCACTTTTGCCTGTACAATTCATACAATGGTAAAGAAAGGGTTAAAAGCAGGCAGGAAATTCACACAGAACTGAAATCTACGTGCACACTCACTAGGCTTCTCAGATGTCAGGGTTCAGAATCAAACTTCAAGCTCATTGGATAAATGAATGACAATAAGAAAAGGAACGGTCAATACAGGACTGAAGGTGTACCTGAATTCGTGGAGTACAGTGGAGCCTCAATTATCTGAAGGACATGGGAGGGAGTATTTTGTTCAGTTAATCAAATTCCAGATAAACAAATACTGGAGAGCATAGTTTAGCTGAGCTTCGGGATCTTGCAACCTTGCCAGATAATCCGATATTCGTATAATTGAATGCTGGATAATCGAGGTTCCTCTGTACACGAAATAAGGTAAATGAGATTGTGACGCAGGTCGAAATTGGCGGGTATGATGCGGTGGGCATCACGGTGGCTGCAAGGGGATCAGGACTGGGAGCTAAATATCCAAAGATATACATCCTCTCAAAAAGATAGAGGCAAGTGGGCAGAGAGAGTGGGGTTGTTTTATTTGTAAGAAATGAAATTAATTCAAAAGCAATAAACAATGTTAGGGTCAGATGATGTAGAATCTGTGTGGGTAGAGTTGAGAAACTGCAAAGGTAAAAAAAAACCATAGTGGGGGTTATCTACAGGCCGCCAAACAGAAGTCAGGATTTGAGACATAAGATACACTGAGAGATAGAAAAGGCGTGTAAGAAAGGCAAGGTTACAGAGATCATGGGGGATTTCAATATGCAGGTGGACTGGGAAAACCAGGTTAGCAGTGGATCACAAGAAAGGGAATTTGTGGGATGTCTGCAAGATGGCAAGATGGTGAAGGAGGTAGTGATCATAATATGATTGAATTTACTCTGTAGCTTGAGAGGGCGAAGGTAGGATCAGATGTAATGGTATTACAGCTGAAGAAAGGCATTAAGGAGGAGCTAGGTAGAATTGACTGGGATAGGAGTTTAGCAGGAAAGACTGTGGAACAGCAATGGCAGGAATTTCTGGGAGTAATCAGGAGACACAGCAAAAATTCATCCCATTGAAGAAGAAGCACACTAGAGGGAGGATGAGGTAACCGTAGCTGACAAGGGAAGTCAGGGATAGCATAAAAACAAAAGAGAAAACATATAATGTGGCAAAGGACAGTGGGAAGCCAGAGGATTGGGAGGCTTACAATGACTAACGGAGGACAACAAGAAAAGAAATAAGGAGGGAGAAGTTTAAATATGAGGGTAAGTTAGCCAGTAATATATAAAAGATAGCAAGAGTTTCTTCATTTATATAAAAGGCAAAAGAGAGGCAAAAGTGGACATTGGGCCACTGAAAAATGAGGCTGGAGAAGCAATATTGGGGAACAAAGAAATAGTGGATGAACTGAATAAGTACTTTGCGTCAGTCTTCACGGTGGAAGACACGAATAATATCCCACAAATTCAAGAGAGTAGCCACTGGCCAGTGTTGTGAAGGAGAGTCATGGTAACCTTAGCTAATGCAGGAATTGAACCCACACTGTTGGCATCACAAACCAGTCATCCCCAGCCAACTGAGCACCGTTACTTGACAAGAGCATCAGTGTCCATTTTGAAAATCCAGTGCAACGCTGAGGGAGTGCTACATTGTCAGCAGTGCTATGTCTTGAAAAATGCACACCAACATATGAATTAGGAGTAGGACTAGACCATTCGGCCCTTCAATCCTGCTCTAACAATCAATAAGCTCTGTTTGAGTTCCATTTTCTTATCCATCTGTGAGATAATCTTTGATTATTCTGCCTCACAAGAATTTGTCCATAGACTTTAATAATATTCATTGACTCTCTGCAGTCCTCACTTAGGCAAAAGTGAGGACTGCAGATGCTGGAGATTAGAGTCAAGAGTGTGGTGCTGGAAAAGCACAGTAGGTCAGGCAGTATCCAAGGAGCAGGAGAATCGAAGTTTCAGGCAAAAGCCTGATGAAGGTCTTTTTGCCTGAAACTTTGATTCTCCTGCTCCTCAGATGCTGCCTGACCTGCTGGGTTCTTCCAGCACCACACTCTCGACTCTCTGCCCCCATTGCCTCCTGAGGCAGAGTGTTCCAAAGTCACACAACTTTTCAGAGAAAAATGCTCTCTCATGTCTGTCCTAAAAGGGTGACCCCTAATTTGAAAACAATGTCCTGTAATACGCACAAGAAGAAACACCCTTTTCATGTCCAGCTTGTTAAGACAATTCAGGATCTTAAAAACTTCAATTCAGTCACCATTCAGAATCTTAAGAACTTCCATTCAATCACCCCTCGCCCTGCTAGACTCCAGTGAAAACAAGTCCAGTCTACCTCATAAGACAATCTACTCAATCCAGGGATCAATCCAAGAAACCTCCTCTCAACTGTGTTTACATCCTTTCTCAAATAGATCAAATTACCATCGGCCCAGAGGACTGCTCTCTCATTAGAGAGAGACTCAACTTGTGATGGTTTAACCTGAGGGTCACCACACCTTAGGTGAGGGTAGGGCTTGACAAGGTTGGATCTTCATGGTAACATTCGCAGATACTGGAATTGAACCCATGATGTTGGTACCACTCTACATCACAAATCAGCTGTCCAGCCGACTGAACTAACTGACCCTAAATAAGGAGATCAAAACTTGCACACTGTATTCAAGATGTGATCATAGAGATGTACAGCACTGAAACAGACCCTACTGTCCAACTTGTCCATGCTGACCAGATATCCTAAATTAATTTCATCCCATTTGCCAACATTTGGCCCATATCCCTCTAAACCCTCCCTATTTATGTACCCATCCAGATGCCTTTTAAATGTTGTAATTGTACTAGCCACCACCACTTCCTCTGGCAGCTCATCCCATACACGTACCACCCTCTGTGTGAAAGAATTATCCCTCTCACATTAAACTTATGCCCTCTAGTTCTGGATTCCCCCATCCAGGGCAAAGACCTTGTCTATTTACCCCATCCATGCCCCTTATAATTTCACAAACCTCTATAAGGTCACCCCTCAGCCTCTATTGCTCCAAGGAAAATAGCCCCAGTCTCTCACCAATGCATCTGTATAAATGGTTCCAACCCTGACAGTAATATGGCACATTCAATAAGACAAACAGTTCCATAGCATTCCCACTTTTTTCAGCTGAATCGATTGCTTCTAAGCATCATGTCTTGTGTTCACGTTGGCGACACTGGTGGCATAACTATCAAATGGGGATTGGCTACCTCAGCTGAGGGGGCAGCTGGTTTGCAATGAAAAGTTATGCCAATGGTGTGTGGGTCCAGTTTCTACTGGCTGGGGTTACCAGGAAGGACTGCCCCTTCTCAATCTTTCCTGAGGTGTGGTGATCCTCAGATTAAACACCTACCTGGCATCTCTCCCTGTTGGGAGAGCAGGACAATGGCAACTTAAACTATTGAATATTGTTTAATATGAAACAATGTTTGTTTTACATTGATTTTCATTAACCTAGTATCAAATTTCACGGCACCATTCGGCCATTCCCATGACACGCTACTGGAAACCATTGCCCTGGCTAACTGAAGCTTTATGTCCTTCCTTTTACACTCAATTCCTCTTGTAATCCAGGATAAGCTTTCAACCAAGGACCTGCTCACCGTCTCAGGAGAATGTTAAAAAAAACACATGGTATGATTTGGACGAGCACTTAAAATGCCAGGACATAGTGGGCTATGGACCAAGTACAGGTAAATGCGATCTGTATAGTTTGACAGGAGCAGATTACTGCAGATGCTGGAATCTGTTCTGAAAGCAACCAACGCTGGGGATCACAGTTGGTCAGACAGCATCTGTGGACAGAGAGCAAGCTAATGGTCCAAGTCCAGATGACTCTTCATCGGAGTTGATGTGAAGTGTGGAAGGGGACAGCATTTATGCAACAGTGCAGGGGGTGGAGTGCTGGGGGAGAAAGGGATTGATAGTGCGGATTAAGTGATTGGAATGTGACAATGGGGATTGGCTACCTCAGCTGGTGGGACAGCTGGCTTGCATTAAAAAATGATGACAATGCTGTGGGTTCAATTTCCACTGGCTGAGGTTACCAGGAAGGACTGTCTTGTCTCAATTGGCAGAACAACTTAGTGTCTAACTACCAGACTGCAAAAGAATAAATGGTCAGACTGGAGTGGAGGAAGGGGAAAGAGGACATGGTGACAGAGAATGCAACAAGTAAAGCAAAAGAAAGAGAAGGAATGGGATTGGGTTCACAACCTGAAGGATTCACTTCCGTTTTTTGATTGAAAGCAGAAATGAGATCATTGAATTTAACATGATGAGACAGAAATAGCTATCCTTCCGGCAAAGCGATGACTCAATGGCAAGACAGAAGCCGTAAGGACATTAAGATCATCATCCCTTTAGCTCATTCGTCGAGATAAGGCTGCTATCTCCACGTCTCCCCCTCAGCATCTGACACTTTCTTAGCATGTCGGGCACAGTGTGGCAGTCAGTATTCTGGAGCTGTCTGTCAGAGCAAACTCAGTACGAACTCTGGGAGATTGTTCAGCCCACTGAGCCTGACCCAACATTCGATCCAATCACACCTCATCCTCTGCCTCAGCTTCACATTCTCACCTCTACCCTTCATTCCCTGAGACATTTGAATACTTACTATCAGTCTCAGTGTAAATACTCGAGGGGGGGAAAGCCACTGGTCCTCCCCTCCCTATCCCTGTACTCTCCTCCTCCCCTCCCGATCTCTGTACCATCCTCCTCCCATCCCTATCCCTGTACTCTCCTCCTCCCCTCCCTATCCCTGTACTTTCCGCCTGCCTTCCCTATCCCTGTACCCTCCTCCTCCCCTCCCCATCTCTGTACTCTCCTCCTCCCCTCCCGATCTCTGTACTCTCCTCCTCCCCTCCCTATCCCTGTACCCTCCTCCTCCCCTCCCTATCCCTGTACCCTCCTCCTCCCCTCCCCATCTCTGTACTCTCCTCCTCCCCTCCCTATCCCTGTACCCTCCTCCTCCCCTCTCTATCCCTGTACCCTCCTCCTCCCCTCCCTATCCCTGTACCCTCCTCCTCCCCTCCCTATCTCTATACTCTCCTCCTCCCCTCCCTGTCTCTGTACCCTCCTCCTCCCCTCCCTATCCCTGTACCCTCCTCCTCCCCTCCCTATCCCTGTACCCTCCTCCTCCCCTCCCTATCCCTGTACCCTCCTCCTCCCCTCCCTATCCCTGTACCCTCCTCCTCCCCTCCCTATCCCTGTACCCTCCTCCTCCCCTCCCTATCCCTGTACCCTCCTCCTCCCCTCCCTATCCCTGTACCCTCCTCCTCCCCTCCCTATCCCGGTACTTTCCTCCTGCCTTCCCTATCTCTGTACTCTCCTCCTCCCCAACTATTTCTGTACTCTCCTCCTCCCCTACCTATCCCTGTACTTTCCTCCTGCCTTCCCTATCCCTGTACCCTCCTCCTCCCCTCCCTATCCCGGTACTTTCCTCCTGCCTTCCCTATCTCTGTACCCTCCTCCTCCCCAACTATCTCTGTACTCTCCTCCTCCCCTCCCTATCCCTGTACTCTCCTCCTCCCCTCTCTATCCCTGTACTCTCCTCCTCCCCTCTCTATCCCTGTACTCTCCTCCTCCCCTCCCTATCCCTGTACCCTCCTCCTCCCCTCTCTATCCCTGTACTCTCCTCCTCCCCTCTCTATCCCTGTACTCTCCTCCTCCCCTCCCTATCCCTGTACTCTCCCCCTCCCCTCCATATCCCTGTACTCTCCTCCTCCCCTCCCTATCCCTGTACTCTCCTCCTCCCCTCTCTATCCCTGTACTCTCCTCCTCCCCTCCCTATCCCTGTACTCTCCCCCTCCCCTCCATATCCCTGTACCCTCCTCCTCCCCTCCCTATCTCAGTACTCTCCTCCTCCCCTCCCTATCCCTGTGCTCTCCTCCTCCCCTCCCTATCCCTGTACTCTCCTCCTCCCCTCCCTATCTCTGTACTCTCCTCCTCCCCTCCCTATCTCAGTACTCTCCTCCTCCTCCCCTCCCTATCCCTGTACTCTCCTCCTCCCCTCCCTATCTTTGTATTCTCCTCTTCCCCTCCCTATCTCTGTACCCTCCTCCTCCCCTCCCTATCTCTGTACTGTCCTCCTGCCCTCTGCAGCCTGTTATCTCTGCTTTCTGCTTTTTCGGTTTTCATCGCTCGATAGTTGGCCCTTTGACGTGATCTGTGTGTACCTTGAAGGATATGGAAATTAACCCCATGCCTGTGATTCTCCAGCACGTGACAGGATGAGTTGTGCAGTCCCATGTCATTGTAAGCTGAACACATTGACAGTCTAATAAGTCAGATTGACTGCATGGCCTGCCAGTTCCAATAGATGAGCATAGTCATATCCCTATGTTATTGTTTTACCCATCCTCAACCTTTGAGTGGTACGTCTGCAGTAAACAAAAAAATGCAGCATTCTCTCTTTCGCACTTGATCTCTGTGCCACTGTCTCTTTCTTCAAGATTTCCCTTAAAATTGACCTTATTGACCAAACTTTTAGTCACTTGTTTTTAACTGCAACCTCCCTGTGTGGTCTGCTGCCAAACCTTGCCTGGTAACATTGTGTTAACATTCCTCCAACGTTTCCTCCATTAGGATACACCGTAAATGCAAGGTCTGGACATTAGAAGGATCCTGGATACTTGAGGCATTTTGGAATAAAAAGTCACTGAGAGAGGCTGAGGAACTGTTGCACCTGAATGAGGTGATATTTGGGGCATATTTGAGCAGCCCGAGATGTGTGGAATCAGGCTTTTCAGTTGTGGAGATGAGAACAGGATATGGCATGTGTACAGCAGTCTTTCACTGTTGCTTAAGAGGAAGCAATATTTATTAGTTGTAGCTGAATACGTTGATGTTACATTCTCTGACAATATGTCACCTTATTAAGGTAACTCAAAGATATCTGTTCAGAGCCTGGAGGCGATTTGGTTCTTGTCCTATGGTGTTGGTCTCATAATGAAGTATATCTTGGAGCTGCATGTTCTCTTAGAATAGAATCCCTTACAGTGTGGAAGCAGGCTATTGGGCTCATTGACTCCACTCAATGCCTCTGAAAGCCATCCGACCCAGACCCACCCCATGGCAAATCCACCCTAGCCTGCACGTCCCTTGGACACTATGGGGCAATTTCCCATGGCCTATCCACCCTAACCTGCTCACCTTTGGACTGTGGGATGAAACTGGACTACCTGAAGGAAACCCACGCAGACAAAAAGAGAATTTTCAAATTCCACATAGATAGTCGCCCAAGGTTGGAATCAAACCATTAAATGGGCATTTAAGAGAGCTTTGATGATGATTTAAATCAAAAAACTGTCAACTGGGTTGTGGTGCAAAGGCAAAAGCGTGCTACAAAATCATAATGCTGATCCAGGGAGCCACTGCAACCACGATAGAGCAAATGGCCTCCCAGACCGTAACAATTTATGATGTTTGCTTGTGTGGTTCATTATCACTTGGTGAACAGCAGGGGTGTATTGTAACAATAGTCGGTGTGTAAGCAGACCTTTGTTAATTTTTGGTCACTGCAAAGTTTGAAAGGGGTGGTGAAGCGAGAGGTCAGGCAGGTTACTGGGAAAATGGAACATCTGAGGCCCCCTGGTGGTGAATGAGAAGGACCCAAGAGATATTACCTGGCTCCTCAGAAATGCCAAAGGACAGCGGAGGGAGTGGGAAATGTAATTAGAATCTATCAAGGCATTTTGCTCAGTAATGGCTGTGTGTACGCCAGATACAGGAAGGACACTTATTATTCTTGGGCAGGATGTGGGCATCCCTGGAAATGCCAACATTAGTTTCACTCCCTCATCACTCTTAGAGGGCCGTTGAGAGCCAATCATATGGCTGTGAGTCAGGAGTGACGTCGATCCTTGAGAAGATTTATAGATCAGGTTGATGAGAAGTATGTAAGCTAGCTTGCTGAGCTGGAAGGTTTGTTTTCAGACGTTTCGTCACCATGACTAGGTAACATCATCAGTGAGCGTCTCCAGTGAAGCAGCAGTGCTAACCACTGAGCCACCATTCTGCCATTGCTCAAGCCTATTGGACAGGCTCTAGAATTCATGCCCCCGCTGAGAGTTTGTGTTCCCTTACCCTTATCCCCCCCCCCCCCCCCCCCCAAGGGGGTGTTGAAGGTGCTGGTAGTGGCCCGTTCAATGAGTTGTGCGTATGGAATTGACTCAGCTGCATTTGCAGAATCAGCCCCTTCCCCCATCATCCCATAAGGGGTAAGAGTAGATCCTTGAGAACCATCCTGGTCATAGGACTTCTTAAGAGCACAGGATGAAGAACTGGAATTAGAATGAGCTTTATTGCCACCTGTACTCAGAGGAGTACAGTGCAGAGTTTACACATTGCCACTTATGGCGCCATCTGAAGTACAGACCTTTAGGGGAAAAGAAATAAAGGTACCCCCTGATAATCTGGTGTGGAAGATGCTCTGCATTAACCAATGAGATGAACCATTAGAATTTCACAAGGAACACGGAGCTGAGGGGAGCAAGGTGGAGATGAGCTAAATGCCCACATCACTCTGCTGTTTGTCTTTATTGCTGACGATCAGGGCTTCAAGCCTCCAGGGGGTCAGTCAGACCTTTGTTCATCTAATTGGCTCCGACAGAGAAAATTATGTTTGTGTTATTAAATCAGGGCTTTGTTGCAAAGCTATTGAAAAGTCAAACAATTGTAAACATCATTCAGGATTGCAGCAGAACACGCATCATACACCCCACAGTGACTTCCCTTTCCTGGCTGCTTCTTAGACTCTCGGTGTTTATTCCCGCAATCTATAGAGTCAAACAGCATGAAAGGAGACATGGCCCAATTCAGCCAGGCTGACCACATTTCCCAAACTGAATTGGTCCCATTTGCTTGCGTTTGGCCCATTTCCCTCTAAACTTTTTTCATTCGTGTACCTGTGCAAATGTCTTTCAAATGTTGTATTTTGTTGGAGAGCACTCTGTGTATCCTTAAGGTCAACGTTAGATGGTACCGACCCACTCCAATCCAAGCCATGACCCTTGGCCTCATCTGTTGGCATGACGACTTATAGGCCTGAGGGCTGGGATAATTGGAGCCTCACTGCCGCTGAAAATGAGAGGTTTGTGAGGGGTTTAGTACCATCCTGGAGACTCATCAATGGCCTGACTTCACACCTTCAAATCGAAAAATTAGAAGTTCTGCGGTCTAACCATCTGTCGGAGTTCTGTTGGATGTCTGAATCACAAATCTAGAATTCTTAAGGACAGATAACAGCCGCCACCATCCATCTCCCGGTATCAATTTGCACAAACAGCGAGGCCCTCAGTACAGGCTTCAGATTTCCAGAAAGTTCGAAGGTTGCAGGTTGATATTATGACTCAGATCTGTGCACCTACTGGGTCACTTCATTGTGGACAGCTCATGATGAAGGGTTTGGGCCAGAAATATTGACTGTCCTGTTCCTCAGATGTTGCCTGACCTGCTGTGCTTTTCCAGCCCCACTCTTTTCAACTTAGAGATGGAAGAGTGTATCAGAAGGAGAGGTAGAGGTGATTAGCAAAGATGCCTTTAAGGGGAAGTTAGATAAATATACGTAGGAGAAAGGAATAGAAGGATATATTGGAATAGAGGAAGATGAAGTACAGTGGGTGCAGCAGAAACACCAGCATGATTCATTGGGCCAAATGCCCCATTTCTATACTCTATCTCGTTCCAGTTTCCACATTCCCAGTTGTCATGGTGATCCCCTAGTGTATGTGCAGCATTAGCACTGAGGGATGTCGTCACTACATCGTGCCATTTCTCCGGAGCCCTGCAAAAAACTCCCCTTCAAACACTTATCCAATTCCCTTTTAAATGTCACCATTAAATCTTATTCTGTGGCTTTTTCAAGTTACTTGCTGTGTAGAAAAGAGAAATCTCCTCTTCTCTCTATCCCTCCTTCTGTCAGTTTTCCAAAATCCATATCCTCTTGATACTGATGCTCCTGGCACTGGAGATGTTTACAATTCTCGAATGTCTCCATACAATCTTTTCCTTAACCATCACTGCTGTAAGGAGAACAACTCTGGATAGTCCCAGTCTGAATCCTCACATTATCTAACACACCAATTCTCTCATTCTTCTGTGGGATGTAGGTGCTGCTGGCATGATCAGCGTTTGCTGCCCATCCCTAATTGCCCTCGAACTGAATGGCTTCCTAAGCTATTTCAGAAGGCAGTGCAGAATTAACCACATTGCTATGTACCTGCGGTCACATGGAGGCCAGACCAGGTAAGGAGGGTAGATTTCCTTCCCAAGGACAAATCAGTAAATCAGATGGACTTGACAATAATTGATGACAATTGTCAGGATTACATCATTGCGATTAACTTTCAATTCCTTATTTATTAACTGAATATAAACTGGTGGGATTCAAACCCGTTCCCAGAGCATTTTCCTGCGGTTCTGTATTGCCAGCCCTTTGACATTATCACCAGACCACAATCCTTGCCCCTTCCTCTTTGCCCCAAGACTTCCAGGCAGCATGGTGGCTCAGTGGTTAGCACTGCTGCCTCACAGTGCCAGGGACCTGTGGCTGTCTCTGTGGAGTTTGCACATTCTCCCCGTGTCTGTGTGGGTTTCCTTCGGGTGCTCTGGTTTACTCCCACGGTCCAAAGGTGTGCAGGTCAGGTGGACTAGTCATGAGGAATATGGGGAATGGGGTAGGTCCAGAGATGTTTACAAGGATATTGCCAGGACTCAGAAGCTTGAGTTATGGGGAGAGGTTGGACAAGCTAGAATGTTTTCTTTAGAGCGTAGGACACTGAGAAGGGACCTTATCAAAGGGTAAAAGATCATGAGAGGCATGGATAGGGTAAATGTACTCAGTCTTTTTCCCAGGGTTGGGGAATCGAGGACTAGAGGGCATCAGTTTAAGGTTGGAGGGGAAAGAATAAAAGGGAACCTGAGGGGCAACATTTTTACACACAGGGTGGCACCCATATGGAATGAGTTGCCAGTGGTTGAGATGGGTACATTAGTAACATTTTAAAGGCATTTGGGCAAATACATGGATAGGAAAGGATTAGAAGGGTATGGGCCAAATGCAGGGAAATGGGGATCACGTGGATGGACATTTTGGTCGGCATGGACCAGTTTGGGCTAAAGGGCCTGTCTCCATGCTGTAGGACTCTATGACTCAATGACTGTATGAGATGCTGCTCTTTGGAGAGTTGGTGTGGACTCGATGGCCCGAATGGCCTGTTTCCACACTGTCAGGATTCTATGATTCACGCTGATGATTTGAGCTCTAATGCAACTTTATTTCTCTTCTGTAGTAAAAGTGGATCAGATGGTGAACATCACCAGAGAGCTCAGGGTGTTACCCATGCCACCATCCAACCCACCCATTCACCATCCTGGGAGGCAAAAGTGACAGTGGAGATAGACGAAGGAAGTGCCAAGGATGAAGGTGAGATTCTTAAACCACCCCACCCCCATCAAAAAGGTGAAGTGTCCCCCCGTTCTTTCACGTCTGAGAAACACGAATCCCTGTCAAAGCATTTTTTAAAAATTGTAAACCCATCTTTGTCATGCCTCAGGAAACCTGCATTTTTGCTGTCACTGCAAGTCTGTGATGATCCCGTGCTACATGTGCACAGAAGGAATTTCTGTGTGAGGTTGAGCTACAGGAAAACACTCCCAATTCCCTCCTAGACCTGCACTCCAGTTCCCAACCCTCCCATTCCATTCTCTTCAGCCGTGAGGGAGAGCCCTGAGATATTTTATAATAGACTCTGGATGGGGAATCATAGAATCATTATAGAATCCCTACAGGGAGGAAGCAGGCCATTCAGCCTATTGAGTCCTCACTGACCCTCCGAAGACCATTCCACTCAGAATCCCCTCCCTCCATCCCTGGGACCCTGCATTTCCCCTGGCTAACTCATGCACACGGCTTCTATTTAGTTCATCATTAATGCCCTCTTAAATGCCTTCACCACAATTCTAGGCAGTAACTTACAGATCCTAACCTCTGGCTGTGTGAAAAAAGATTTCTCTCACATCTGCTTAACTTGCAAATTAACTTAGAATCCCACAGTGTGGAAATAGACCATTTGGCCCATCGAGACCATATCAATCGAGTTCCAAGAGGTCAATTGTGTTAGGGGATTCTCTAGTCCGAGGTACAGACAGAGGTTTCTGCGGCCAGCAGCGAAAAAACAGAATGGTGCTTCCCTGGTGCCAGGATCAAGGATGTCTCAGAGAGGGTGCAGAATGTTCTCACGGGGGAGAAGGGTCAGCAGGAGGTCATTGTCCACATTGGAACCAACGACATAGGAAGGGAAAAGGTTGAGATTCTGAAGGGAGATTACAGACAGTTAGGCAGAAATTTAAAAAGGAGGTCCTCGAGGGTAGTAATATCTGGATTACTCCCAGTGCTACGAGCTAGTGAGGGCAGGAATAGGAGAATCGAGCAGATGAATGCATGGCTGAGGATCTGGTGTATGGGAGAAGGATTCACATTTTTGGATCATTGGAATCTCTTTTGGGGTAGAAGTGACCTGTAGAAGAAGGATGGATTGCACCTAAATTGGAAGGGGACTAATATACTGGCAGGGAGATTTGCTGGAGCTGCTTGGGAGGATTTAAACTAGTAAGGTGGGGGGGTGGGACCCAGGGAGATATTGAGGAAAGAGATCGATCTGAAACTGATACAGTTCAGAACAAAAGCGAGTCAAACAGTCAGGCCAGGCAGGGACAAGGTAGGACTAATAAATTAAACTGCATTTATTTCAATGCAAGGGGCCTAACAAGGAAGGCAGATGAACTCAGGGCATGGTTAGGAACATGGGACTGGGATATTATAGCAATTACAGAAACATGGCTCAGGGATGGGCAGGACTGGCAGCTTAATGTTCCATGATACAAATGCTATAGTAAGGATAGAAAGGGAGGCAAGAGAGGAGAGGGAGTGGCAGTTTTGATAAGGGATAGCATTACAGCTGTGCTGAGGCAGGATATTCCTGGAAATACATCCAGGGAAGTTATTTGGGTGGAACTGAGAAATAAGAAAGGGATGATAACCTAATTGGGATTGTATTATAGACCCCCCCAATAGTCAGAGGGAAATTAAGAAACAAACTTGTAAGGAGATCTCAGCTATCTGTAAGAATAATAGGGTGGTTATGGTAGGGGATTTTAACTTTCCAAACGTAGATTGTGACTGCCATCGTGTTAAGGGTTTAGATGGAGAGGAATTTCTTAAGTGCGTACAAGACAATTTTCTGATTTAGTATGTGAATGTACCTGCTCGAGAAGGTGCAAAACTTGACCTACTCTTGGGAAATAAGGCAGGGCAAGTGACTGAGGTGTCAGTGGGGGAGCACTTTGGGGCCATCGACCATAATTCTATTAGATTTAAAATAGTGATAGAAAAGGATAGACCAGATCTAAAAGTTGAAGCTCTAAACTGGAGAAAGGCCAATTTTGACAGTATTATGCAAGACCTTTCAAAAGCTGATTGGGGGCAGATGTTTAGATTAGATTAGATTACTTAGATTAGATTGCTTACAGTGTGGAAATGCCCTTCGGCCCAACAAGTCCACACCGACCCTCCAAAGCACAACCCACCCATACCCCTACATTTACCCCTTCACCTAATACTACGGGCAATTTAGCATGGCCAATTCACCTGACCTGCACATCTTTGGATTGTGGGAGGAAACCGGAGCACCCGGAGGAAACCCACGCAGACACGGGGAGAATGTGTCAACTCCAGGTTGGGGTTCACAGGTAAAGGGATGACTGGAAAATGGGAAGCCTTCAGAAATGAGATAACAAGAATCCAGAGAAAGTATATTCCTGTCAGGGTGAAAGGAAAGGCTGGTAGGTGTAGGGAATGCTGGATGACTAAAGTAATTGAGGGGTTGGTTAAGAAAAAGAAGGAAGCATATGTAAGGTATAGACAAACTAGATCGAGTGAATTCTTAGAAGAGTGTAAAGGAAGTAGGAGTATACTTAAGAGAGAAATCAGGAGGGCAAAAAGGGGATATGAGATAGATTTGGCAAATAGAATTAAGGAGAATCCAAAGAGTTTTTACAAATACATTAAGGACAAAAGGGTAACTAGGGAGAGATTAGGGCCCCTCAAAGATCAGTAAGACGGCTTTTTTGTGGAGCTGCAGAAAATGGGGGAGATAATAAATGAGTATTTTGCATCAGTATTTACTGTGGAAAAGGACATGGAAGATATAGACTGTAAGGAAATAGATGGTGACATCTTGCAAAAAGTCCATATTACAGTGCTGGATGTCTTGAAACGGGTAAAGGTAAATAAATCCCCCGGACCTGATCAGGTTACCCTAGAACTCTGTGGGAAGCTAGAGAAGTGATTGCTGGGCCCCTTGCTGAGATATTTGTATCATCGATAGTCACAAGTGAGGTATTGGAAGACTGGAGATTGGCTAACGTGGTGCCACTGTTTCAGAAGGGTGGTAAGGACAAGCCAGGGAACTATAGACCAGTGAGCCTGATGTCCGTGGTGGGCAAGTTGTTGGAGGGAATCCTGAGGGACAGGATGTACATGTATTTGGAAAGGCAAGGATTGATTTGGGATAGTCAACATGGCTTTGTGCGTGGGAAATCATGTCTCACAAACTTGATTGAGTTTTTTGAGGAAGTAACAAAGAGGATTGATGAGGGCACAGCAGTAGATGTGATCTATATGGACTTCAGTAAGGCGTTTGACAAGGTTCCCCATGGGAGATTGATTAGCAAGGTTATATCTCACGGAATACAGGGAGAACTAGCCATTTGGATACAGAGCTGGCTGAAAGGTAGAAGACAGAGGGTGGTGGTGGAAGGTTGTTTTTCAGACTGGAGGCTTGTGACCAGTGGAGTGCCACAAGGATTGGTGCTGGGACCTCTACTTTTTGTCATTTACATAAATGATTTGGATGCGAGCATAAGAGGTACAGTTAGTAAGTTTGCAGATGACACCAAAATTGGGAGTGTAGTGGACAGCGAAGTGGGTTACCTCAGATTACAACAGGACCTTGACCAAATGGGCCAATGGGCTGAGAAGTGGCAGATGGAGTTTAATTCAGATAAATGCGAGGTGCTGCATTTTGGTAAAGCAAATCTTAGCAGGACTTATACACTTCATGGTAAGGTCCTAGGGAGTGTGGCTAAACAAAGAGACCTTGGAGTGCATGTTCATAGCTCCTTGAAAGTGGAATCACAGGTAGATAGGATAGTGAAGAAGGCGTTTGGTATGCTTTCCTTTATTAGTCAGAATATTGAGTACAGGAGTTGGGAGGTCATGTTACGGCTGTACAGGACATTGGTTAGGCCACTGTTGGAATGTTGCGTGCAATTCTGGTCTCCTTCCTATTGGAAAGATGTTGTGAAACTTGAAAGGGTTCAGAAAAGATTTACAAGGATGTTGCCAGGGTTGGAGGATTTGAGTTATAGGGAGAGGCTGACCAGGCTGGGGCTGTTTTCCCTGGAACGTTGGAGGCTGAGGGATGACCTTATCGGGGTTTCAAAATTATGAGGGGAATGGATAGGATAAATAGACAAAGTCTTTTCCCTGGGGTCAGGAGTCCAGAACTAGAGGGCATAGGTTTAGGGTGAGACAGGAAAGATATAAAAGAAACCTATGAGGCCTCATTTTCACACAGAGGATGGTACATGTATGGAATGAGCTGTCAGAGGAAGTGGTGGAGGCTGGTACAATTGCAACATTTAAGAGGCATCTGGATGGATATAGGAAGGGTTTGGAGGGATAGGGGCCGGGTGCTGGCAGGTGGGACTAGATTGGGTTGGGATATCTGGTTGGCATAGACAGGTTGGACCGGAGGGTCTGTTTCCATGCTGTACATCTCAATGAGTCTATGTCTCTATAACCCTCCAAAGAGCACCCAGACTCCTATGTAACCCTGTATTTCCCATGGCTAACCCAACTAGCCTGCACATTACAGGCAATTTAGCATGGTCAATCCACCTAACATGCACATCTTTGGAGTGTGGGAGGAAACCCATGCAGACATGGGGAGAATTTGTAAACTACACACAGACAGTTGCCTGAGGGTGGAATCAAACATGGGTTCCCAGCACTGAACTGCCATGTCTAAGGATGCTGAGAGAAATTAAAGTTTTATGCAATTGGAAAAACTCACAAAGTGTAAACAGCATCATGCGGACGGTCTTAACTTGCTGAAATCACACAACAAATCCCAGTAAGCCATTAACTGGGAATTTTCTGATTAGACCTGCTTAAGAAATGAATGGCTAATTTGTCCAATTAATACCTATATGGAGAGCTAATATTACAAAACACAAATTAAAGAAATGTCTTGATTTCTGTAGAACCATTCAGTTCCTGAGGACGTCCCACTGTGCTTTGTGACTGAGGAAGTGGAAGGTTTTGAAGTGTAACCATTGTTATAATGTATGAAATTTGGCAGCCAATTGCTGCACAACAATCTCTCACAAACAGAATAGACTTTGTAGTAGTGAGGTACAAGCTTAGTCATTTGCTGAGCCATTTCAGTTAAGAGTCAACCATGTTGCTGTGAGTCTGGAGTCACATGTAAGCCAGCCCAGGTAAGGATGGTAGATTTCCTTCCCCAAAGGACATTAATGAAGCAAATAGGATTATAATGGCAATCACCACGAGACTGGCTCTTTTTAGTTCAAGATGTTATTGAGTTCAAATTTCACCATCTATGTGGTTTATATGAAGGCCTAGTCGTATTATCACTGGATAGTTAATCTGGAGACATTTCAGGGACCTGGGCTTGAATTCCACCACAGTAGAATTTGAACTGAATAAAAATCTGGAATTAGGAATCTAATGATGACCATGGATCTATTGTTGGGAAAACCCATCTGGTTCATTACTGCCCCTTTAGAGAAAGAAGCTGCCATCCTGACCCGGTTTGGCCTACATGTAAGCTAGGCAGAAGTGGTTACTGCAGATGCTAGAGATTAGAGTCAAGATTCGAGCCGTGCTGGAAAATCACAGCAGGTCAGGCAGCATCTGAGGAGCAGGAGAACCAACGTTTCTGGCAAAGGACCTTCATCAGGAATGAACACCATTCATTCCTGATGAAGGGCTTTTGCCCAAAATGTCAATTTTCCTGCTCCTCAGATGTTGCCTGACCTGCTGTGCTTTTCCAACATGGCTCTAATCTTGGCTTACTTGTGACTCCAGACCTTTTTCTACAATTAACTCTTAACTGCTCTTTGGGCAAGGATGGATGGGCAATAAAATGTTGGCCGAGCCAGCGATGCACTCATCCCATGTCTGAGTAAAAAGAGGAGAAATTTGAACCCATATCCCCAGGACATTTTTCTAGCAGTTTTAGACCTGATAATGACATGATAATCTATACTTTATGGTGTGGATGGAGGGATAAAGATTGGCCAGAATAATTCCTTTACTCTTCTTTGCAATAGTGGCACGGGACTTTTTATGTCCACCCAAGAGGCCTCAATTTATTGACAGCACCTCTGACAGTGTGTGGCACTCCCTCGGTACTCCACAGGACTGTCAGATTAGATTTGGGTTCTGTATAACCAACAGAAAACAGATCAATGACTGAAAACAGAAGAAGCTTTGGAAGAATATCAGGAAAGTAGGACCAATCTGAAATGAGAAATTAAGAGGACTAAAAAGGGTCATGAAGTATCTTCAGCATATAGGGTTAAGGAAAATTCCAAAGTATTTTTTTCATACATAGGGAGCAAGAGGGTAACTAGAGAAAGGGTTGGCCCACTCATGGACAAAGGAGGAAAGTTAAGTGTGAAGTCAGAGAAAATGGGTGAGATTCTCAATGAGTACTTTACATCAGTATTCAGCAAGGAGAGGGACATGACAGATGTAGAGGTTAGGGATAGGTGTTTGATTACTCACGGTCAATTCGGCATAAGGAGGGAGGAAGTGTTGGGTATTCTAAAAGGCACTAAGGTGGACAAGTCCCCAGATCCAGATGGGATCTGTCCCAGGTTACTGAAGTAAGTGAGAGAGGAAATAGTTGGGACCTTAACAGATATCTTTGCAGCATCCTTGAACAGAGGTGAGGTCTCGGAGGACTGGAGAATTGCTAATGTTGTTTAAGAAGGGTAGCAGGGATAATCCAGGTAATTATAGACCAGTGAGCCTGATGTCAGTGGTAGGGAATCTGCTAGAGAAGATATTGAGGGATAGGATCTATTTACATTTGGAAGAAAATGGGTTTATCAGTGATAGGCAACATGGTTTTGTGCAGGGAAGGTCATGTCTTACCAACTTAATAGAATTCTTTGAGGAAGTGACAAAGTTGATTGATGAGGGAAGGGCTATTGATGTCATGTATATGGATTTCAGTAAAGCACTTGATAAGGTTCCCCATGGTAGGCTGATGGAGAACGTGAAATTGCATGGGGTCCAGCGTGTATTAGCTAGATGGATAGAGAACTGACTGGGCAGCAGGAGACAGAGTGGTGGTGGAAGGGAGTTTCTCAAAATGGAGAACTGTGACCAGTGGTGTTCCACAGGATCCGTGCTGGGACCACTTTTGTTTGTGATATACATAAATGATTAGATTACTTACAGTGTGGAAACAGGCCCTTCGGTCCAACAAGTCCATACCGACCCTCCGAAGAGCAACCCACCCAGAACCATTCATTTAACCTTTCACCTAACACTAGGGGTAATTTAGCATGGCCAATTCACCTAACCTGCACATTTTTGAATGTGGGAGGAAACCGGAGCACCCGGAGGAAACCCACGCAGACACGGGGACAATGTGCAAACTCCACACGGACTGAGGCGGGAATTGAACGCGGTCTCTGGTGCTGTGAGGCAGCAGTGCTAACCACTGTGCCACCGTGCCACCCATAAGAAAGGTATAGGTAGTCTGATTAACAAGTTTGCAGATGACACTAAGATTGGTTTAGTAGTAGATAGTGAAAGGGACTATCAGAGAATGCTGCAGAATATAGATAGATTGGGAGTTGGGCAGAGAAATAGCAGAAGGAGTTCAATCTGGGTAAATGCGAGGTGATGTATTTTGGAAGATCCAATTCAAGAGCGAACTATATGGTAAACGGGAAAGCCCTGGGACAATTGATGTACAGAGAGATCTGGGTGTTCAGGTCCATTGTACCCTGAAGTTGGCAACGCAGTTCGATAGAGTGGTCGCGAAGGCATACGGCATGTTTTCCTTCATCGGACGGGGTATTGAGTACAAAGAGTTGCCAGATCATGTTACAGTTGTATAGGACTTTGGTTCGGCCACATTTGGAATACTGCATACAGTTCTGTTCGCCACATTACCAAAACGATGTAGATGCTTTGGAGAGGGTGCAGAGGAAGTTCACTAGGATGTTGCCTGGTATGGAGAATGCTAGCTATGAGGAGAGATTGAATAGATTAGGATTGTTTTCATTAGAAAGACGGAGGTTGAGAGGGGACCTAACTGAGGTCTACAAAATTGGGAGAGGTATAGACAAAGTGGATAGCAAGAAGCTATTTCCTAGAGTGGGGAACTCAATTCCTAGTGGGCGTCACAAGTTCAAGGTGAGAGGGGAAAAGTTTAAGGGAGATATGCGTGGAAAGTTCTTTATGCACAGGGTGATGGGTGCCTGGAACGCATTGCCAGCGGAGGTGGTAGAGGCAGGCAAGATAGCGTCATTTAAGATGTATCCAGACAGATACATGAATGGGCAGGGAGCAGAGGGATACAGGTCCTTAGAAAATAGGCGACAGGTTTAGATAGAGGATCTGGATTGGCACAGGCTTGGAGGGCCGAAGGACCTTTTCCTATGCTGTAATTTTCTTTGTTCTTTGTTCTAACCAGGACCCCCTCCTGCTTTACTTCCTCAGAATGGGGTGAGATTTCCAGAATTGCTTCATGTTAAACGTCCTGTGATCCTGAGCACTGGAGACAGAATTCCCTGGCAAAGTGCTCATGTGGGGCCAAGTTGTTTCCAAAACTGCTCTGTCCCATTTTATTTTGAAGATAGTTTGCAGAGAGCATGGGAGCAAAGGGAAGGATTCAATGGGCGCCTCCAAGTGGAGTACATTAAGTATTTTGAATGGGGAAAGTGTCAAAGGGATGTTCTAGATCCCAGCAAGACTCTAGGGAAAAGTAGGAAAATTGGGAATGAGGATGATAACGTGATTAAAATGAGAAAAGATGTCACTGCCTATCCAATAACATTGGCTCAGAATCATTAACTGCAAAGGACAGTCTCCAGATCCTAGCCTCTGTCACAGAGCAATGTGCTAGTCATAGAGTCATGGAGATGTACAGCATGGAAACAGACCCTTCGGTCCAACCCGTCCGTGCTGACCAGAGCTACTCGGGCCAATCAAGCTAAAAACACTTGAATAAAAGCAAAAAATATGTGAGAGATGCCCCTGGTTTGTTTGGATAGAGCCAAACTCAAATGCTTGTTTGTTCAATTGATATGCTACGGTACAGACCGAACTGTGTTTGTGACAATGTATTAGTACAAAGATATTTTTTATGAATAACGTATATTTTTGAAATATGAAAAAATACTGTGGGTACTGGAAATCTGAAACAAACACAGAAAGTGCTGGAGAAACTCACCAGGTCTGACAGAATCTGTGGAGAGAGAAACAAAAGTTAGTGATTCGAGTCTAGTGACTATTCTTCAGGCCACTGAAGAGGAAAAGCCATACTCAACTTGAAACACTAACTCCTGTATCTCTGCACAAATGCTGCCAGACCTACTGAGTATCTCCAACATTTTGCTGTGTTTGTTTTCACTGAAAATATTACTTTGCAAGGTATGGATTTCCCTAAAATGCTCAAAAGATGGTAAAACAGGATGGAGATTGGTGGAAGGGTTTGGGGAAAGGGGAGACCAATGTTATTTAGGTATATATCAATGCAATATCGATATATTTTCCATCATGGAGTGGCACAGTGACTCAGTGGTTAGCACTGCGACCCCACAGCAGCAGAGATGCGGGTTTGGTTCCACCCTTGGGTGTCTGTCTGTGTGGAGTTTGCACATTTTCCCCATGTCTGTGTGAATTCCCTCCAGGTGCTTCAGTTCCTCCCACAGTCCAAAGATGTGCAGGTTAGGGTGGATTGGCCATAGGAAATTGCCCGTAGTGTCCAGGGGTGTGCAGGTTAGATGGATGATCCATGGGATATGAGGGGTTACAGGGATAGGGTAGTGGGGTGAGTCTGGGTTGGATGCTATTTGGAGAGCCTTTGACCTGGCAATCTGCTTACTCGGTTCGATTTAACATTAGACTCAAGCATCCTTGGCTGTTTTGTCCTGATGCATCGTTGATGCATATCGATTTTTCTGCTTGCCTCATATTGATGGCTCAGCCCACTGCCCTGATCAATCAGGGCTCTCTTTGTGCCTTTGTAATCAGCTCAAAGACTTTCTGTTCAACCCCATTCAAGCAGCGATGCTGACTGGAGTTTCAACATGTCGACACTTCAATGTTTCCATTAAAGTATTTGATTTTCCAACATCAGATCTTTCGCTGCTCCCACTCCCTCTCCACTTTCAAATCTGATTGTCGGCCACAATTTCCTCTCCGTTGTTTTTGATTCTCCAAGCTGCCTCTCTGCAGCTCCTTGCTGAGAACCAGAAATTCCTTGCTTCACCCCCTCCCCCTTAACCTGCTCCCTCCCTCGGCTGTTTGTCCACTACGTCCTCGGTGCTCTGTCTCCTTCTGAGCCGAATTTCGAGTGTCTCATTCCATGGCTGGCTGGTCCCTAACCTAATCCATCGTCGCTAACACTGTTAGATCGTAAAATGTAGGGACAGAAATAAGCCATCAAGTTCAATGGGATTGAAAAACATCAGAAATCAGAACAAGTACAGACCACACATGGCTCATCCCCATGCCCTACCCCAGTCTGCCGTTATACTATACTCTCCCATTGCCTTCACTTTACCACTCTCTCTTTACTGACTCCCTCTTGGATGTTCTTCACCCCATGCAGGGCTATATCCAGTCCTACACTAGGATCAGATTCCCTCCAGTATGGAAACAGGCCACTTGGTCCAACTAGTCCACACTGACCCTCCGAAGAGTAACCCACCCAGACCCATTCCCCTACATTTACCCCTGAGTAATGCACCTAACACTATGGGCAATTTAGCATTGCCAATTTACCTGGCCTGTGAACTGTGGGAGGAAACCCATGCAGACATGGGGAGAATGTGCAAATTTCATACGGTCAGTCAAACCTGGGAATTGAACCCAGGTCGCTGGCACTGTAAGGCAGCAGTGCTAACCACTGAGCCACAGTGCTGCCCGAGACCCAACCATTGATCGGCACCTCTTTCTCACCAAACTCCTAAGATCCATCATCATCTCCCTGAACTTTGGGTTCAAAATATTCACCTTTTTACTGGAACTCAGCCTGTGTGTTCATTTGCTGTCCCCTCCCAAGCTCTGTAACCTCCTCCTTCCTTTGACCCACTTGTCAATTGGGTGTGTTCACAATCTTTAGCCCCACGCCATTCCATCTTACTGTTCAGGTGGCCCAAGTTGGCTTTTCTTTCTATTCATTCATGCCATTTGGGCATCGCTGGCTCTGCCAACATATATTGCCCATTCCAAATTTCCCAGAGAAGGTGATGATGAGCGAGCTTCTTGAACCACAGTAGTCTATTTGATCGGAAGATTCCCAGTGCTGTTAGGGAGGGAGCTCCAGGACTTTGACCGGTCACACTGAAGGAACAATTGAGTGGTTTCAAACCACGATGGTGTGACTTGGAGGCTAGTGTTATTCAGGACATGATATTTCGACCAGGACAACACTCCAGAAAGCATCTCACTGGCTGTGAAGACCTTTGGGGTATGCTGATTTTGAGAAGGATTCTCTTCAAATGCAAATTCACTCTATCTTTTTGTTACCCATCCAAATCCATGTTCTGGGATTAAAGCTCTAACTGAACCATCATTTACAAATATTTTCTCTTGCCTCATTCCCAAGTGAACTTGGGCATTCCTCAGGATGTAGCATGCTATTAATTGATGCTCTGGGTGACGTGTCCCAACCAGCCATTTAAATGGCAAAGAAGTGTTGATCAGTTGCTATTCTGGCCCAGCATGTTAAAGGCAGTGAATGGGAAAGTGCAGGCTGGAGATATTATGTTCTGAGGAATGAGAGTGAACATATAACTATGTCCTGACATTTAAATTGAAAGCCTGATGAATAAAGGTTTGTGCAGGAAAATGGTAGTTTTTCACCATTTGTATAGTGTCTCCAGTTGTCATTTTAGACAGACTATTGAATAGCCAGCTCATAAAAAGAACACGCTGTGCAGTTATTGACTGTTCATGGGGAACTTGCATTGAATCACTTAGAGAAGAAATACTCAGTAAGGTGTGCTTCTCACACAGCAGTTAGAAGGAACCATCAGATATTTCACTGTCAAACCCTCAAACCTACCCAGATGGATTTCCAGATGCCAGGCAATGTTGGATATCCTTGATGCCAGGAACAGTCTCAGTGTTTTAAATACTGTGGCACTGACAGCAGGCCAGAGGTTAGAAATTCTGAAGTCAGCAACTCCTCTCCTGACTTCCCAAAGCGTGTTCACCATTGACAAGGTATGAGTCAGGGGTGTGACGGAATACTCCCCACTTGTCTGGATGGGTGCAGCTCCAATAACACTCAAGAAGCTCAACACCATCCAGGACAAAGCAGCTGTTTGATTGGCACCACACCCACAAACATTTGCTCTTTCTGCTGCTCCTAGTGGTTGTGTGTACCATCTACAAGATATACTGCAGAAGCCTACTTCAGTGACAAATCCATGATCTTTGCCTGCCAACTTCTCAAAAGCAGTTAGGGAGGGGCTATAAATACTGGCATTGTAGGCGTTGCTCAGATCCCAAGGATTGTTTTAAAAGATGGAAAATCCTCTTGGGTGGAGTGTCAACATTCAGGAGTAAATGAACTCAAGGAGTTGCAATCCCAGCTGTTGGTAGTATTGGAACAGAACAATCCCAAGTTCAGTCCTCACTTGATAAACCATAAGTTTTCTTTCTTTTAATTATAGTTATTAGTCACTGAATATATTTACAAGAGGCTGCCAATGTACTTTTAGCAAAAGAACATAAAAGTTTATTACACATAAAAGAGAAACACGGACTGCATTACACTCTGCAAGAACTGTTGGAACAATCTTATTACAATCAGAAAGAAAGGTTCATCCTTTTTTTCCTGATAATATTCTTACAGATACTTAAACCTCAGTGAAGAATCACCCCTATTTCCACTTGAAAGCTTCTTGTTCAGTTGGCATGGGCTGTAGTATCACTCGATACTATTTTCTTCAGTTAATGTCTCTCACATGACCCTAAAAAACAAGCTGCTAACTCAGCTCACTAATTAATTAACATGGGTTCTCTCAGTTCATGTCTTCCATAGCCATTAAGATACGTTCCTCTGTAATATCCCATAGCCTCCTGGTGCATTCTTCTCATGACCTCTAAGCATCGCAGGATCTCTCCTGATGCTTGGACACTACTAATAACAGCCCTGCTGCTACGATGGGCAACTCTCCCTCACATGAACCATTTCTGTTCATCTGTCTCTCTCTCTCTCTCTCTGATGGTCATAAAGCTCAAGTTGGCAAACGCCTTAGCAATTATCTCCTATGGTAGCTTTCTCATTATTTAGCTGAAAACATGTGACATCTTGCAAAGCCTATTTTCAAAATAACGTTCAGGGCTTTTAAAGAAAGGTAAGAGTAAACCCCATGGCTGTGGATCTGGAGTCACATGTAGGCCAAACTGGGTTAGATGATAGATTTTCTTCCCTAAAGAACACTAATCAACCATAAATCCATACAGCATAGAAGCAGACCCTTCCATCCAACCAGTTCATGCCAAACATAATTTCACACTAAACTAAAAAGTCTTTTAAACATTGTAACTGTACCTGCATCCATCACTTCCTCTGGCAGTTCATTCCACATGCAAGCCACTCTCTGTGTTAAAAAGTTGTCTCTCATGTCCTTTTTAAATCTTTCTCCTCTCTCCTTAAAAATATGCCCCCTAGTTTTGAACTTGCCGACCTTAAGGAAGAGACCTTTGCTATTCACCTTATCCATGCCTCTCATGATTTTATAAACCTCTATAACTAGCCATGAAACGACACGACCAGCTATCCCTAGTAGCCACACACGCAGACGACAAGCAACATGAATTTGACTGGGACAACACTACCATTATAGGGCAAGCGAAACAAAGAACAGCCAGGGAATTCCTAGAAGCTTGGCACTCATCCACAAACTCCATCAACAAACACATTGACCTGGACCCAATATACCGGCCACTACAGCGGACAGCTGAAACTGACAACCGGAAGCGGCAGGGACAGGCCACTATAAATGCCGGAGGAAACACCACAGAAGCGCTTCACAGGAGGCTCCCAAGCACTGAGGATGTCACCTAGACAGGGGACGAAACGTTTGCAACAAAAACTTCCAGCTCGGCAAACAGAACCACAGTATCTGGAGGTTGGTGGGGTGGTAGGTGAGGGCCAGTAGGATTCTGTCCTGATGGCGATTGGAGGGGAGGGATTCAAGGGCGGAGGAGTGGGAAGTGGAGGAGATGCAGTGGAGAGCATCGTCAACCACGTCTGAGGGGAAATTGTGGTCTTTGAAGAAGGAGGCCATCTGGGTTGTTCGGTATTGGAATTGGTCCTCCTGGGAGCAGATGCGGTGGAGACGAAGGAATTGGGAATAGGGGGCAGGGTGGGAGGAGGTGTAATCTAAGTAGCTGTGGGAGTCGGTCAGTTCCAGCATTCCGGAAAGATCACTCCCTCTGCGACTCCCTCGTCAGGTCCACCCCCCCCCCACCAACCCAACGTCCACTCCCGGCACCTTCCCCTGCAACCGCAAGAAATGCAAAACTTGCCCCCACACTTCCCCCCTCACTTACCTCCAAGGCCCCAAGGGATCCTTCCATATCCGTCAGAAATTCACCTGCACCTCCACACACATCATTTACTGCATCCGCTGCACCCGATGTGGCCTCCTCTACATTGGGGAGACAGGCCGCCTACTTGCGGAACATTTCAGAGAACACCTCTGGGACACCCGCACCAACCAACCCAACCACCCTGTGGCTGAACACTTTAACTCCCCCTCCCACTCTGCCAAGGACACGCAGGTCCTTGGCCTCCTCCATCGCCAGACTATGGCAACACGATGCCTGGAGGAAGAGTGTTTCATCTTCCGCCTAGGAACCCTCCAACCACAAGGGATGAATGCAGATTTCTCCAGCTTCCTCATTTCCCCTCCCCCCACCTTATCTCAGTCCCAACCCTCGGACTCAGCACCGCCTTCTTGACCTGCAATCTTCTTCCCGACCTCTCCGCCCCCACCCCCTCTCCGGCCTATCACCCTCACCTTAACCTCCTTCCACCTATCGCATTCCCAACACTCCTTCCCCAAGTCCCTCCTCCCTACCTTTTATCTTAGCCTGCTTGGCACACCTTCCTCATTCCTGAAGAAGGGCTTATGTCCGAAACATCAATTCTCCTGCTCCTTGGATGCTGCCTGACCTGCTGCACTTTTCCAGCAACACATTTTTCTGCTCTGATCGCCAGCATCTGCAGTCCTCACTTTCTCCCAGTCTTGTCAGAAGTTTATGAGTTCCTACGAGATCGCCCTCATTCTGAACTCCAGCGAATATAATCCGAACAGATTCATCCTGTCAACCTAGACATTGTGCACGAGTGTCGGGAGATGGGAATTGAAACCAAATTTGTGGCTTGGAGTCACAGGTCTGACCTTCCACAGTGCCATATCTGGCTTGTGCTTTGAATGATTATGTGGTTCAGGGGGAAAAGCGAGAGATTGGCACAGGCACTGAGTCAGAGAGATGTACAGCATAGAAACAGACCCTTTGCTCCAACACGTCCATGCCAACCAGATATCCTAACCTAATCCAGTCCCATTTTCCAGCACTTGGCCCATATCCTTCTAAACCCTTCCTATTCATATACCCATCCAGATGCCTTTTAAATGTTGTAAATGTCCAGCCTCCACCATTTCCTCTGGCAGCTCATTCCATACACACACCACCCTCTGTGTGAAAAAGTTGTCCCTTAGGTCCCTTTTATATCTTTCCCCTCTCACCTTAAACCTCAGGTTTCTAGTTTTGGACTTCCTTACCCTGGGGTAAAGACCTTGGCTCTTCACTCCTATCTATGCCCCTCACTGATGTTCATTCAGAGAGCCAGTACAGGCATGATGGGCCAGGTGGCCTCTAACAATGTGCCGTAAGACTTCTGCGGTACTGGCTTTGGGGAGAGTTAGGTTTACTCTCTTCTGAGACAGACGGTGTTTAATTCGGCAGTTTTGGGCTTGGTGGTGGTAGTGTGGGGCGGGGGGGGAGGGTTGGGAGGGAGCATCACACCAGCGTATTCCCTTCATAATCAGCGCATTATGCAACTGTCGGCAGAACATGATGGGAGCACTTAGTGCCCGACAACTGATTGCAGCTAAAGACATTTATTCATCTGAAAATACTCCGATTTGTGAAGAGGAAAGGAGGTTTTGTGTTCTGACGGCTAATTATGAGGGGAGCATAGGTGAAGCTGGCAGTGTGATTATAGGCTGCTCAATGACAAAATCATTCTGTCTCGGATTTAATGACTGTCAGAGCGAAACAGGGATGCGACTGCTGTTATGTGCACAGCATGGTTATTGAGATGGGGGGTGGGGGGTGGGGGAGCCAAATTACTCGTAACTGCTCAATTCTGACACTGGCCGTACCACAGTTCTTCCACGCTGGAGAATATTAAAGTCACAAAGCTCATGAAAGGTCAGCTCGTGGAATCTGTGTGCTGTGTTGTGAGGTAAACAGCATTCTCCAGTCTCAGAAACCTGTCGGCCATGGTTGTCAAATGGCACTTTGCTTTTGGTCAGAAGATGCTGGAACTGCACAGCAACTCTGTTGGAATCTGGACAAGAGCGAGAGAGAGAGAGAGATTTACATCTTCCTTCCTCTTTGACAAGGGCTGACTGACTGATTGTCTATTATTCCCAGCATTCCAACATCCTTTCCCCTTTCCCTGCCATATGTCTCGACTCACTTGTCAATCAAAAATCAAATATATTCAATAACCCAGCCTGCACTGCTCTCTGAGAAAGAGAATCAAAAACACTAACCATCAGCTGAGAGAAAAAAAGTTCTTCCTCATTGCTGTCTGAAATGGGAGACACAAGTTTGCGAAACTGCTCCCACTGGTGGGAGATCCCCTCACAAGAGGAAACTTCCTTCCAGCATCCACCCTGTCAAACCCCTCAGAATCTCACATTTCAATAAAGTCACTTCTAAATACCAATGAGTAAAGGTGACGACCTGCTCAACCTCTCCTCCTAAGGCAAACCCAGGAATCAGCTACCTGAATCTTCTCTGAACAGCATTAAAGTACAAACAGGTCCCTTGTGAAGTTTGGGATGTGTGGATTCAAATGAAAGTACAGGGTGTCTCCTATTTATAAATGTCCAGTTTACGGATGAGATCCCACAGAGGGGTGTAATTTTATAGATCCAAAATATAAACATTTCCTGTACTTACAAATGGCTCCTTTACCTTATCCTCCATTGTGTTCTGATTTGTGTACAAATTGACTTGAATACAAATGGACTTGTGTACTAATTGACACTCACATGGACTCAGGAACACCTTTGCCAACCTGGGGGCTGCCTTTACTTCATTTTCTTTTAAAATGGGGAGCATAATGGAAAAGTCAGGGAATCATGAAGGATAGGAACATGTCCTCATCATCTGAGATTGGCTACAGTGCCCATTTTACTGACAGCAGCTAGTACTGGGCACTGTATTGAATCTGGGACCCTTCCTTTCCTCTGGGTTTTGTCCAATTTAATTGGGTACATTGAGTGGCCAACCACCTCTGGCTGAAATAGCGTGATGTGATTGTCTTTGTAGGGAAAGAGGTGGAGCTCACAGCAATCAATTCAAGGCAATAATTGCACTATGTGAATGGGAACAGTGTGAAAATCTTTATGTCAGTTACAGAAACTGAACTTTCATCCTGTGTGTGTCTGTGCGCATGCATGTCTACATGTATGTATCAGTGCATGCGTATGCATGTCTGTGTGTGTCAGGACATGTGTGTGTATATGTGTGTCAGTGCACATGTATACACGCGCTTGTGTGTATGTGCGTGTCTGTATGCGTATGTATGTGTGTGTGTGTGTGTATGTGTCAGGACATGTGTGTGTATGTGTGTCAGTGCACAAGTATGCATGTGGCTATGTGTGCATATGTGTGTGTGTTTGTGTATGTGTGCACTGACCCACATTGGTAATGGGATAATACAAAACACAGGGAAATATGGTATAAATAGCAGTCTGTGCTCAGCACCTGGCCCATGGATTGAGCTGAACTCACACATGAGTAGAGAGAGAGTTGAGTTGTTTACGTGTGGCTACATTTCAGTCACCAAGTCAGCCTGCTAATCTCAGCTGATCCTCTCCTCCCCGGGTAGGACCAGCTGTTGCTTAATTCTGGTGTTTCGGCATGGCTGCGCCTGACAATGAGTTGATTATTGTTTTCCCTTCTCCCTCCTGCTCACCACCATTGACTGGCATCTGTGGGTACCACGGAGCACGCAGGTGACTCGTGCCCATCATCTGCTCAATCTGCGCACTTCTGACGTGAAGTGTTCTTCTTTGTCAGCTCTTTTTGAATTTTGACTTGCACTTTTGATTTGAAAAAAAACACCCACCGATGTGTTCGCAGGACGTGGCTGTCACTGACCAGGTCACCATATATGGCCTATTCCCCATTGGCCTGGAGAAGGTGGTGGTGAGCCTGGGTGCAGTTGGGTCAGTACCACTGGGGAGCAAGGTTAAGGATTTTGACCCAGGCACAAATGGCCAGTGTCGCTCTGATGAGGACGCCCTAGCAGGGGCACTTGCAGTGGGTGGCATTCCCATGCAGCTGCTGCCTTCGTCCTTCTGGGTGGTCGAGAATCACAGAATTATTATAGCACATTCTGCCCCTTGTACTTGCATCCATTCTATCCCCTACTCCCCATATCCCTGTACACCACTTCTATCCAAATAGTCATCCAATGCCTTCTTGCACACCTCAGTTGAACTTGCCTCTACCACCTTGCCAGGGAATGGTGGCTGTGGATCAAGCCAATACTGGGGGAATTTCTAACCTGTTTCCCTCCTTAGCTCCCAGTTGGAGGAAGCACGAACACACCTGTTGTCCTGGGTTAGTGCTGTTAAGGCTGTGTCAGGCATCGACAGCAGCCTGGGAGCGTGACTTCAGTGTGTGAACATGTGACTTTGACATTTTAGCATCGATTGTCATGTGACCACAAGCTACTGGACTAGCCTGTGGCAGAATAGTTACACAAAGGCGCCAGGGAAAGGGCACAGAACAACAAATTCTGTTCATGGGTAATTTAACTAATTTAGGTTGTTTTTTCAAGTTCATTCACGGGATATGGACATTGCCAGCTAAGCCAGCATTTATTACTCATGATATTTATTACCCAGAGGGCAGTTAAGAGTCAACCACATTGCTTTGGGTCTGGAGTCACATGTAGGCCAGACCAGGTAAGGATGGTACTTTCCTTTTTTAAAGGACAGATTGGTTTTTCCAACAATTAGCAACAGTCATCATGAGAGCCTTAATTCCAGATTTTAAAAAATTGAATGCAAATTCCATCATCTGCTGTTGCAGGATCAAACCCAGGTCCCCAGATGATGACCTTGCTCTCTGGAGTAACAAGGTTGAGATAATGTCGCTGTGCCATCGCATCCTCTAAATCGTTCTTGCTTGTTCTTGTACAGTTTTGTCTCAATCCTTGTTATGGACTGACTGGAGATGACCTTTTTCTGCCCGATGTTCAGAGCTATGAGTGACATGGGTTTTGGCAGCTGTCCATTTCTGAGCTGCCTGTGAAAGGTCGAGTATAAGTTATGCAAATCAGCCTTGTGCTCTGATTGTTTTTATTCTTTTGAGGCTTTTGAGTTCATTAACGTGATGGATGTCAGTGTAGGCTAATTGCAACTTTTGCTCCTTCCAATCAGTATCAGCATTAAATGTTCCCAGGTTATGTGTAGCAGGGAGTACACGTTGTGATGCCTGGGATTGTACCTTAAGGAGGGAGATGAGAGGCAAGAGTACCAAGCTGTGTCACTCTCGCTACACAACGCCTGGGTACAAATGGCCTCATTGGCTATGAGGCAAGACCAGCATTGTGTTCAGTTATTCTGTGTTTGATTATGTGAGTCTGTTTACAACTGATACTCACTGAACCTGATTGGTTACGTCTGGCCGTACACTCAGAGACTAGGCAACAGAAGTTGCTGAAAATCTAGGACTGGGATAAACATACAAGCACACGTTTTGTGATTGCAGTGATGTTTTAAAAGCTTTGTAAATGAAATCAGTTGTCCACTTAGAAACTACTGTCAACTCTGAATTTCTCTGAGAAAAATCAATCAGTATGTTCTCATATACATGTGTAAAACCAATCAGAGGTACCAAGAGCATCACCAGGAGGCAGGAGCTGCCTGGTGCCAGTAGGTGGCAGCCTTTTTGGAGATGGAGGGCGATGGTCAGTGACTTTGTATGACAGGGTCAGTTTGAGCAATCACATTAGTGGCGAATTAGTACCCACAGATTTCTTTCAAGGATCTTTTTGTTATAAGGCTTCTGAGAGTTTATGTTCAGGACAGATTGATTGAAAACAAGGCAGGTTTAGGTTTGTGTGGAACTCTATTTATTTTATGTTACTATTATGTACAACTATATATAGTAATCTGAAAGATTCCAGTATCTGATCTTACATTGTAAAGTGGCTGATCCCCTGAGCCATGATGATGTTCCATCTTTAATCCACTACTTTCTGTGTAATTAACTCTGCCCACACTGTGCTATTTATGCCCTGTGGGAAGCAGCTCCATGATATCATCGTACAGTTGCTCTAGTGAAATGATCACTGGAAAATGGTTGCAGGAAAATGATCATTCCTCTTCAGTAACTCCAGAGGATGCCCATCCAGAGAGAGCGCGGAAAAGGACAGTCCATTTATGTTTAGACTTCTATGTGGTATTGGCCTGAAGTCCATATACAATAGAAGGTAGTTGTAGAGAACTATGTGCTGGCATGCACACTCTGCTTGGGCTCATGGGAAAATGAATTGAACATTGTACTTGGGAACTGAGAGGCCCCTTAACAATCTCAAGGGTGCATTAATTACAGCTGTTCACTCTCACCCTTTGAAACAACCTCCAATATTGTTTCTTTTTTATTCATGGGATGAGGGTGTCGCTGGCTGGGTCAGCATTTATTGCCCATCCCTAATTACCCAGAGGGCAGTTAGGAGTCAACCAAATTACTGTGGGTCTGGAGTCACATGTAGGCCAGGTAGATAAGGAAGCAGTTTCCTTCCCTAAAGGACATTTAGTGAACCAGATTTTTTTTTCCCAGCAATCAATTTATGGTTCTCATTAAACTCTTACTTACAGAATTCCATTGAATTCAGATTCCACCATCTGCTGTGGCAGGATTTGAACCCAGATCCTTAGAACTTTACCTGAATCTCTGAATTAACAGTCCAGCAATAATACTCTATCCATTGCCTCCCCTTCAAAATCCACCTGCTCCCAGTCTTGAACCCACATTGCATGCAGCAATCCCTTGGCAGCGTTCAGAATACACAGTAACGGCAGAGTCAATCTTAGGGTCAAGTTGAACAGTTAAACCACTCTAAGGAAAGAGGGGTTTTAGTCCTGACCTCGGAATCTTTTTGAAACAATGTTGACGCCCACCAGACTCGATCAAAGTCTTCAGTGTCAAAGGGAAATGAGCTTTTCTCTTCAACAAATCTAGAGGTTGCACAAAGAGAGGAAAAATAGGACAGTCCATTTATTTGGTGAAACATATTTCACAGCTTTCATGAAAATCCCATTTTCTGTTTTCAGGCAAATGGAAATGATCTTAAGGTTTGAATTAAGCCCATTAAAAGCAAATCCAACCAAAAAAGAGCACAAAAATCTGATATTACTGACCATAACGTTGAGCTTATGCTCATTAGAGTTTAGGAGAATGAGAAGTGACCTTTCTGAAACATTCAAGATTCTTAGGGGACTTGACAGGGGAGGTGTGGGGACCAGAGGGTGTCATCTCAGAAGTCACCCAGGTTTATTTGAAATCATCAGCTTTTGGAGTGCTGCCCCTTCGTCAGATGATGCCAATGGGCGCTGGTGAGATTGTCATTAAGGGCTTCATTTGACAGCAGAATAACCCTCCTGCAGAAGAAGGGTTGTACATCTCCTGATGCTGCCTGGCTCTTGCAACCTCCTGTTTGTCTACTTTGGATTTCAGCATCTGCAGGCTTTTTTTGTCTCTCTCTATCATTCCATGGCTAATCTGTTTGTCTTTCGTATTGCCACCCGACCTCCGATAAGGTCCCAAAAGGAGAAAACAGTAAAAGCTGGTGAATGAGACAGACTTGTCTGAGTCGTCTTGTATATATTAAAATGGAGAACCTGTAAGAACAGTATACCCATTTTCCCCTTCAGGTCTTCGATTCCCTTGCCTAACAAAAATCTTCCCTACCTACACTTTAAAAATGCTCACTGACTATGTTCATGGGTGGCAGTGCTGCCTCATGGTGCCAGGGACCCAGGTTCGATTCCACTCTTGGGTGATGGTGTGGAGTTTGCATGTTGTCTGTGTGGGTTTCCTCTGGGTGTCCTGCTTTTCTCCCACAGTTCAAAGATATGCAGGTGAGGTGGATTGACCATGGGAAATTGTCCATAATGTCCAGGAATGTATAGGCTAGGTGGATTAGCCATGGGAAATGCAGATTTATAGGATTGGGTGTGAATGGATGCTCTTCGGAGGGTCAGTATGATATGATGGGTGGAATGGTCTGCTTCCATACTGCAGGGATTCTGTGATGAGCAGGTGTAGGCCATTTGGCCCCTCAAACCTGCACCGGCATGGCTGAATTGATTGTACCCTCAACTCCACATTCTTGCCTACCCTTCATATCCTTGACCCACTCGCTGTACCAACACTGTATCTACCTTTGCTTTTGAAACATTCAAGGACTCTGCTTCTTGAGGAAGAGCATGCACCAGGTTTATCTACAAGAACTGTAAAAACATTCCTGCAATTGCAAAATGTCTGTACTAGTGCTTAGAACTTTGCACAAGATTTTCCGCTCGATTGTCAAGAAATTCCAAGTAGCTCTCTCTCTATTCTTTAGCCACTAGTCAACTGATATTTGGAGCTAAACATGCAGACAGTGTCTTGTTATGGTTTGTTACTGATAGCATAATCTCTAATTGTGAACAGTATGTGACGTGGCTTAAAAAATCCCAGCTCGTGACCTCTGTACAGAAATCATATCCCATTCTATCTGCTCTCTCTTACTTCATAAAAGATAGAGTGAGGGGTAACTGTCCGAAGAGCATCCACCCTGTCCCATGTAATCCGGCATTCCCCATGACTAACCCACCTATCCTGCACATCCCTGGCTCCTATGGGGCAATTTAGCATGGTCTACATGCATTACTTTGGATTGTGGAAGGAAACGTACGCAGATACGGGTAGAACGTGCAAACTCCACACAGACAGCTGCCCGAAGCTGGAATCGAACCTGGGTCCCTGGCGCTGTGAGCCATTGTGCTCCTTGCCCATTTGTTCGGATGTACATTTGGAAGAGATCTGAAATGTGTTGAGTACACACCAAAAATGAGCAATTAAGAAGCAGCCTCCAGGAGCTGCATACAATTCAATGGTGTGGGCAGCTGGGACGGCAGTGGAGATGCCCATGGCTGAGAAGGGTGGGTACTGTTGTAGAAGGTGGGACACTGGGAGGATAGCTCATCATTGGTGGTCCTGTCCAAAGACACAGTGTCACCTGTAGACAGAACTGTGCCACTCTGCCACTTGAGGTGCCAGTTTGAATGGGGCTTTTTTTCAGAACAGAAGAGGGCCACTCCATGCCCAAAAAATCCACTGGGACACTACTTCCATTCACCTTCTGGGTGTGTGTGTGTGTGTGTGTGTGTGTGTGTGTGTGTGTGTGTGTGTGTGTGTGTGTGTGTGTGTGTGTGTGTGTGTGTGTGTGTGTGTGTGTGTGTGTGTGTGTGTGTGTGTGTGTGTGTGTGTGTGTGTGTGTGTGTGTGTGTGTGTGTGTGTGTGCTTAATGCCATGAATTGGCACCTTAATTGACCTTAGTGTCTATTCTGATGGGCAGGTAAGCATGGCATCCACACAACCCTCCCTGGAAGCTGGCTTGCTGAAAATATTTAAGAGGTGGGCATAGATTGGCAGACCAGGATCGCCAGTTGGTAGCACAGAATTGTCAACATATTCGTTTTGGAAACCGCCATCAGTTGTGTGACTGAAAATCCATCCTATTCTCTTATTCTGTTTTCCCTCATCTCTTCACAGTGGTGATTCTGGACATTGCAGACAGCAGAACCAAGGAGCTGTTGACGAGTTACTGCATTCCTGTTGCCTACTTGCAGATGTTCCATCATTACCACGTCGAGTTGATACAGGTGGGTAGAAAAGCACTCTGTGCTAGAGTGGCATTGTGGCTCAGCGGTTAGCACTGCTGCCTCATAGTGTCAGGGACCCAGGTTTGATTCCAGCTTCTGTCTGGAGTTTGCACATTCTCCCGTGTCTGCATGGGTTTCTTCTCAGTGCTCTGGTTTCCTCCCACAGTCCAAAGCTGTGCAGGTTAGGTGGATTGGCCATGCTAAATTCCTCATAGTGTGCAGGCTAGATGGGTTAGCCATGGGAAATGCAGGGTTACAGGGATAGGGTGGATCTGGGTAGAATGCTTTTGGAGGCTGGGTATGGGCTGAATGGCCTGCTTCCACACTGTAGGGATTCTGTGATCTGAGAAACAGCGGGGGAGTTCTCTCTGGTGCCCTGACCCATAGCTATCCCTCAACCACATTCACCAAAAAATCAAGATCTGACGATTTGCCTTGTTATTTTGTGGGAGCTTGCCGCAAACGTTTCCTATGCAAGAACAATGACTACACTTCTGAACTGGGTGCACAGTGTTTTGGAATGTTGTGCGGGCACGAATGATGCAACACAAATGCAAAGGTTGTCCTTTCCCTGGCAGTAATATGATGGAAGGGTTTAATTTCAGAAAGGGCTAGCGCAAAGCAGAGAGTTTCCAGTCATGAATGGGCGTAGTGTGGTGCGCAGGGGAAAGTCAGGGTTGACACTTGGAAGTGATAACAGGATTACTGCTTTTGGTCACTTCCAACAAAGAATGAACTTTTTATTTAATTCACCCACGGGATGTGGGAATTGTTGGCTGGGCCAGCATTTAATGCCCAATCCTAATTGCTCAGGGGACAGTTAAGAGTCAACCACATTGCTGTGGGTCTAGGGATACATGAAGGCCAGACCCAGTAAGGGCAGCAGTTTCCTCCCTTAATGGACATTAGTGAACCAGATGGGTTTTCCCACCAATCATTTCACGGTCATTAGATATGAATTAGGAATTAGAACCTTAAATTAAGATTCCAAATTCTTTATTGAATTCATATTTCATCATCTGTCATGGTGGGATTTGAACACAGGTCCCCGAACATTACCTGAGTCCCTGGGTTAGTAATCGAGCGATAATACCACAGGGCTGTCACGTCCCTGTATCTGCCTGTGTATCCCTGATAGTAGCACACTGTTCCGGCTGAAACGAAGGTGTATCCTGCAGTCATTCCTGACGGGACACCACTCTGCCACATTGAAATGATTCCAGGAAAAGGAACCATCTGGTTTGAAAGGAAGCTTTGACCAAGTCTAAAAGAGAGCCAGGAGCCAGTCTGACTCCGCTGATCCCATCCTGTACCAAGGATGTCAGTCCTTCTCCCTTTGATTATCATCTGCGCCAGTGCATTGGATCGAAAATACAGAGCCTTCATCCAAGTTTGCTTCAGCCTCGTAACTCCCAACCTTGACTTCTGTACCTTCCTCTGGTTTGACATCCTGAATCCTATCTCCAGGTCATTCCCTTTCTAGACTCCTGTAAATAATATCTGCCCTTTGGCAGTCTTGCCCCCACCCCCTCCCACCTACACTGGAACTCCCTTCCGAGCCCTTTTCACTGCAAGTCCTTACTCTATGGTCAGAGCGTGGGAGGGAGTGCATTGACTCTCCCCAGCTGCTTTTTCCCTCTTCCCGGCTACAGTTCTCCCTGGTTAAACCCCTGAGGATATTTGCAAGGTTAGGGGTAGTGCAACTTGTTACTTTCATGTATCTATGTCTTTCATTCAGATGACGACCATTCTACAGTATGCCTGAGTTTCTATTCGCGAAAGGGTCTTAGAAATAATCGGAGAGGCTACAGGCTCCAACACAGCTCATGCTTTGGGTTTAATTGAAGGGACTCAATACTGATTTGTAATTATGTAACATGTTACTGTGACTTGATTGGGAAGAGCTCACTGATAATCAAGCCACCCTGCTCCATAAGGCATCACAACAATGTAGCAAAATCTCAATGAGATGCCAAAATGATGAACTTGCCTGATTCACCATCACTCAGGACAAAAACAGTTCACACCAGGTACTGCAGTAACAGAGAAAAATAACCATTTACAGTAAGGTACTCAACTTTAACAAGAACAAAGGAAGTAAAGGATTTCTAATTTATGCAACGTAATCTCTACCTCTTCAAAACTGTGAACGTATGAACAAAAACACACTCAATCGCAATTATGACTGACAAAAGACAAATGGCTTAATAAGTACGATGTGGATGGAAACAAATATAGACAAGTTAACAAAAATTCCGAAGGTCAAATGTCTAGACCACAAGGTGGAAAGTTATTTTCCTCATAGTCCTTCTGAATGTTGCAATAATGTTGTTGACTGTTGGGTGATGGTCATTCTTTGATTCAATGATTGATCAGATATACTGAGGCCTTTTTCTGATATAGATTCATGCCATTAAGTTTTCTTGGGTTCCCCCCACACACAAACAGACAGACAGTTGATTTCTGTTTGCAGACTTTAGATATTTTTCACTTTCAGCTGTTTCTTGACACTTGCAGCTTTTGTGGCTTAACCAATCAGAAGCCATTTCCTGGCAGAATTTCCTTCATGCAAAAGATTCTTGGGGTTAGTCAAAGTCAAATTCTTCCCCTTACTGCTACTAAAAAGCAGCATGTATTGCACAGCTCAACAATATCCAACATGGGTGGCATGGTGGCTCAGCAGTTAGCACTGCTTCCTCACAGCACCAGGGACTTGAGTTTGATTGTCGCCTTGGACGACTGTCTGTGTGGAGTTTGTACATTCTCCCTGTGCCTCCTCTGGGCGCTCTGGTTTTAGATTTAGATTAGATTACAGTGTGGAAACAGGCCCTTCGGCCCAACAAGTCCACACTGACCCGCCGAAGCAAAACCCACCCATACCCCTACATTTACCCCTTACCTAACACGACAGGCAATTTAGCGTGGCCAATTCACCTGACCCTGCACATCTTTGGATGGTGGGAGGAAACCGGAGCACCCGGAGGAAACCCACGCAGACACGGGGAGAACGTGCAAACTCCACACAGTCAGTCGCCTGAGGCGGGAAATGAACCCGGGTCTCTAGCGCTGTGAGGCAGCAGTGCTAACCACTGTGCCGCCGTGCCGTCCCACAGTCAAAGGATGTGGATGTTAGGTGAATTGGCCATACTAATAGTGTTCAGGGATGTGTAGATTAGGTGCATTAATCAGGGGAAATGTAACATAATAGGGTAAGGGAATGGGTCTAGGTGGGATACTCTTCAGAGGATCAGTGAAGACCCAAATGGCCTATCGGGATCCTATAATCTGTAATAAGTCACGAAACCCCCTCAGTTTTCCAGTCCAAGTTCCATTTCAGTTTAAAGGAGCAAAAACTGAGAGTTGGACCTGCCTTTGCATAGCAGACTGAGGAGGAAGCATGTGTAGCAAAGAATCACGTGATTCAGCTCCACATGAGCCTTCTCCAAGTGAAGCTCATCCAACCCTTTCTGCACATCCCTTTATTTGTGGGACGCTTGTGGTACAGTGGTAGTGTCTCAGCCTCTGAACCAGGAGGTCCAACTTCAAGTCCCATCTGTTCCAGAGGTGCGTCATGTCATCTCTGAACAGGTTGATTAAAAGTATCTATCCCCTAATTGTCTGTGCACCATGAATGTATCCAGCTTCCCCGTGAATGGACCATTGTTCCTCATCTCTATTGCTGCAGAATGAGTATTAGTGGCCACATGGTGACTGAAGTCACCTTTGAGGCCCATCCTGTGTATTTCTGTTGAGGGAGTATTGTGTCCATTCTTGGTCTCTTTACTTGAGGAAGGATGTGGTTGGACTGGAAGTAGTTCAGAGGAGGTTCACCAAGTGTGGCGATTGAATACCTTGGGCATGTACCCGTTGGAGTTCAGAAGAATGAGGAGAGACCTGTTGAGGGATTTAATATGCTAAAGGCGATTGCTAAGAAGGGCATTGAACAGATGCTCCCCCTTGTGGGGCAGTCTTGAATAAGAGGGCGTGGATATAAAGTGAGAGAAGGTCGTTTCAAAACTGAGATGAGGAGAAACTACCTCTCTCAGAGGGCTGTGAATCTGAGGGACTCACTGCCCCAGAGTGCATTGGAGGCAGAATAAACTGAACTTCAAGAAAGCAATAGATATGTTTCTGATGAAAAGCAGGGTAAAGGGGTATGGAGAGCAGGCAGGAGAGTGGAGTTGAGACTGGGATAAGGTCAGCCATAGGAAGGCCTAGTGATATTATCACTGGAATGTTACTCCAGAGACCCAGATAATGTTCTGGGGACCCGGGTTTGAATCCTGCCATGGTAGATGGTGGAATTTAAATTGAAGAAAATAAAAATCTGGAATTAAGAGTCTAATGATGATCATGAAACTGTTGTTGACTATTGGAAAAACCCATCTGGTTCACTAATGCCCTTTAGGGAAGGAAACTGCTGCCATCCTTATCTGGTCTGCCCTACATGTGACTTGAGACCCACAGAAATGTGGTCGACTGTTAAATGCTGGCCTAGCCAGTGACTCCATCATCCCGCGAATGAGTAAATAATCATGTACAAATGGCAGAGTGAGCTTGAAGGGCTGAATTGCCTACTCCCGTACCTCATTCCCATGTTCCTATCAGCCTGGGTAGACACTATGTGGGCTCCTTTCATTACTAGGGTAGGGACCAGTTGCTGTGTGTGTGTGTTGATGCTGATTGTGTCTCTCCTTCTGCCCACCAAACGCAGCCCCTTCCCAGTGTTCCTTCGGGCACTCGACTGTACATCACCATCGTTCGGAAAGCCAGCACCATCCCTCGTCAAGAAGGCTTTACTTTCACTGGCCTGGAGGTACGACCCAGACATAAATACACTGCTTCCTTCAGTTTTAAAAAGGATGTAATAGGAAAGAATTCTGGAATGAATCTCACTGGGGCTACAGGGCGGGGGTGGGGGTGGGTGGAATCTCTCCATTTGTACATAATAATGTTCGCTTTCAAAAGCGACCTTACTTGCAGATGCAGTGACACTAAACGTTTATTAAGAAAGCCGAAGAGAACAGCTGTCACTCACAGGGTATTAATATTTATGTATGCAGATAGAACGTTTTCAATGCTGCTAATTGCTCTGATCCTGAAAATGCAATCTGGGTTATTAAAATACGTCCAGCTAATGTGCTGACCTGGAGTTAGCGTCCTTATTTCCGTGAAGTGTTTTACTCCTCAGCTCAAAAAGTCCATTACTGGCTGCTATGAGGATGGTAGTGGGAAGAACGTGAGGTGAGCATTTATGTGTAATCTGGAACCGGTGCACACATTGTGATTTCAGACCCTGCCCCACTCCTCAACTCCTCACCCATGCTTGGATACCATGGCAACCAAATCATTCAAAACGTTACAGATTCCGTCATCGGGTTCACTCGACTGAGTGCTTCAAGTGTCCTTTCTCGACCTATGGTGATGTGCCCGCTATTGACAGCACTGGGTGCTGCACCAGAGGCTCTCTCCTCACGGGGAGATGGATCAACCCCGGGATGAATTTGGGAAGCTTTGCCCACTGCCGCTCTGCCAATTAAGCAACAGGAATTCTGAGGAGAGATCGAAATGCCTTTCCCATGCACCGACTCTTGCCAGAAGTGAACTCACCATGTCCATTCCCCTGGTACTTGTCAAGACAAATGTGTCCCTTGCTGTTTTCCCTGTGTGCCGGTCAGTTGTCTATATCCCATGCTCTCTTCCCAACTCACCACTGGTTGGAATTGGGGTCTGGCTGGAGACTGAAAAAGAGAATTCCTGCTATACTTGTGCCACCATCGGTGCCCATGCCATCCAGAGTGACTGGCCATCCTGGATTCAATGCAGCCTCCCAAATTTGAGGCAGTTTTTCCGACTCCAGGGATTGTTGCCGCCGGTACAGATTTATGGGAGAGTGGAATTTGTACACCGTCCTGGTGGGTCTCTCCTACTGTCTGGTCTCAAACACCTCTGCCTGGCTCCCACAGCTTCACCGAGCCTCCTGTCCTGTAAGTCTTGCCAAAAGCAAACTTAATCTCATCCCTCACCAGTCCACGTTCCTTGTCATGTGCCTTTTGTAATTTTCCCTGTGTGCTGGTCACGCTGATATCTTCAGTTTCTTGGCTCCACTCTCTCTATTTCCCTCCCTACACCTCTGTGTCTGTCTACCTGTCTTTCTTCCTTTCAGACACTCCATCGAACCTACCTCTTGTGCCAAGCTCTGTGTCCTGGTCTCTTCATTTTATTTCATTGTGCTCCCACATTGGGGTGTTTCTTTGAAGGGGTTAGATAAATATATTGTTGTTCTTGTTGAACATACATGGTTAAGATGGGTTTAGACCTGAGGTAAATGGTTCCTCTAAATGGCACTGGTGAGCATACAAAGAGGCCATTTAGTCAAGGTTTTATGCCAGAGTTTATGTCCTTCCTCCCTTCTTTGTTTCAATCAACCACCATCTCCTCAATTCTTTTCCCCCTCAATTGGAGGAAGAACCGCCTCCATGGCAGACATGGAGCCTGTCTAGTTTCCTATCCAAGAAATACAGGCCACAGTTTGGGTAAGAGATTATTAATCTGGTTTGCTTTTCCACAAACGTTGAATGACCTTCGGTGAAATTCCAGCAATTTCAGCTTTAACTCCAGTAGTGACGAACTCTCTCTGGTGTTCTGAGCACAGTATTTGGAAAATGGTGCTGTGGCTTTTGTCCACTTGAGGCTACCATATGCAAGTGTACCAGCAGAGGGAGTCTGCCAGGAAAAGGTAATAATGGAATCAGTTCTAATTCTGAATGACTCTGGCTGAATATATAACTGTTTCTGTTCCAAGAAATTCACAAATTGAAGGGGATTTTGCGTTGACTGAGGGAATACTAATAAGTGGTTTCATGTTCCTTTCAGGTTTTGCTTCGAGGTATGGAGAATCCATTAAAGGATCCTGTAGGCCCCCTCCTTGCAGTGGCTAGAATAGTGCCTGATCATGAATCCTATGAGTAAGTGTTTATGCTGCAAAAACATCTTACACAATTCTTAGGGTCTGTAAAGATCCTTCTCGGATTGGACACCATGAAATGCCCTGTGATGCTTTCTCTAGATGGAGTGTAACATTGATCACATGGTGATACGGCACAAAACAGGCCATTCACCCAATCATTCCATGCTAATGTTCATTCTCCAGTCAAGCCTCTTGGCATTCAAAGTTTGGGAGAAGATTTGTAGCTCGGGTGCTTGTTGTTGTGGTTCTGTTCGCCGAGCTGGGAATTTGTGTTGCAGATGTTTCGTCCCCTGTCTAGGTGGCATCCTCAGTGCTTGGGAGCCTCCTGTGAAGCGCTTCTGTGATGTTTCCTCCGGCATTTATAGTGATTTGTATCTGCCGCTTCCGGGTGTCAGTTCCAGCTGTCCGCTGCAGTGGCCGGTATATTGGGTCCAGGTCGATGTGCTTATTGATTGAATCTGTGAATGAGTGCCATGCCTCTAGGAATTCCCTGGCTGTTCTCTGTTTGGCTTGTCCTATAGTAGTAGTGTTGTCCCAGTCAAACTCATGTAGCTTGTTATCTGAGTGTGTGACTACTAAGGATAGCTGGTTATGTCATTTCGTGGCTAGTTGGTGTTCATGGATGCGGATCGTTAGCTGTCTTCCTGTTTGTCCTATGTAATGTTTTGTGCAGTCCTTGCATCGGAGTTTGTACACTACATTGGTTTTGCTCATGCTGGGTATCGGGTCCTTCGTCCTGGTGAGTTGTTGTCTGAGAGTGGCTGTTGGTTTGTGTGCTGTTATGAGTCCTAGTGGTCGCAGTAGTCTGGCTGTCAGTTCAGAAATGTTTTTGACGTATGGTAGTGTGGCTAGTCCTTTGGGTTGTGGCACGTCCTCAATCCGTTGTCTTTCCCTTAGGCATCTGTTGATGAAATTGTGGGGTATCCGTTTTTGGCGAATACATTGTAGAGGTGTTTTTCTTCCTCTTTTTGCAGTTCTGGTGTACTGCAGTGTGTTGCGGCCTTTTTGAACAGTGTCTTGATGCAACTTCTTTTGTCTGTGTTGGGGTGGTTGCTTTCGTAGTTTAGGACTTGGTCTGTGTGTGTGGCTTTCCTGTATACCTTTGTGGAGAATTCACCACACGAGAGAGTACCCTCTCCATTTGATCAAAGACCTCTATTGGGTCCCTTTCAAATCTTTATTCAAGAAACAGAGGACTCAGCCTCCAGATCCTTTCTTTTTATCTAAACCCATGTATCCTAGCAACCTTCTTTTCTCTCACTGCTGCGTTCATGTCCTATTCGCAATACGGGGAGGAATGCTCCCCTGAGCTGGGTTTGGAAGTGGCAGGAGAGAGGGTGATGGTTGATGGGGACCTGTCTCCTTCCTGGCTCGCCCCAATTCACTCTGCCGTGGGAAAGCCCGTGAACAGTTCATGGGAGTGGGCCGATTGGTGCCCATTTAAGGGACCCATCTTTCTGCTGTTGGCATTAACCCATTAGTGGTTGGGGTACTCTCCGCAGAAGGAGCGCAGGAACAAAATATCTCCGGGGTGGGGGGTTGTGGGGGTTGGGCCCCATTCAAAGGCAATTGTTGCCTGATTGCGGCTTCTGGAAAGGGTTGGGCAGCTGAAAAACTGACCTTGCTACCAAATCTCCCCAGATTACCAGACCCTCAAGATCCCTATTCTACCATCCTTCACCTGTGGTCTGAGTCCTTCTTCAATCTAGGACCATAGAGGGGGGGGGGAGGGGGAGCATATTACCAACAGCAGCCAAAACCTTTCTAGTGGCGCTGCTGAGCACAGAGGAGCTGATTGGTTGACACCTTTCAATGAGCCGGTTTCTGACGTCCACCCCTGGATAGGTGCAGATGAGGTTGGGGTTGGGTCCTTGACGCCAAGGACAAATATCCACTGCTGACCTGCCAAATGCCTGAATGACAAAAGGTACGATGAGCTCTCTTGAACAGTGGTGATGGTGAGGATCTCCTGTGTAGGCCTGTGGTGAGCAGAGCTGCATTAATGCTCTGACTTATTGGTTGCTTGTTGCAGGATTTAAGCAATGCTAAAAGAACGTCACATTCAGATCTTTTTGTCCCATAAGTAGGAGTAGGATGCAAGAAGCCAGACCTCGAAAGAGAGTATTTACATTCTAACTTTAAGTTCTTACAGTCTAGTCCTAATTAAAGCAAGACTTCATATCTCTTTTTAGCAATGGTTATGGCCTCCAAATATGTTCTAATCAAGGTTCAATACTGGTTTTGTACAAATCACTAATTTTCAAACATGTTCCTCCAGAGAGTAAAGCCTCATAGTTTGGTTTGTTTTTCTTAACCTGTAGTACAATATCTCTTTGATATATTTGTAAGATTCCAAGAATTGCAAGGTTCCTTGGTTCCTCTATGCTGTCTGGTCTTGCACCTCCAGAGACGTCAGTGCTGACTGATATTGAGATCCCTCACTGACCCGCCAATACTTACAGACCCATTTCTGATCGCTGGATCCTTCTTGCTGTAGTTCTGTTGGACTGGTGCTGGTTGGTCATGGAACCTGGGCTCATTATGGTCGGGTTGGTGCTCATGCTTCCAGTGATTGCCATGGAGATTGGTGGAGCTGCAGTCTGGACTATGACTATTGCTGCCAGTTAATTTTTTAAAAATCACTTCACTTTATTTAACCAGGACTAAGGATCGTATCCAGATTATATCTTTATATCTCACTGTCTTCACTTCTCTATCTATTCCCCCTCAACTCTCTCCCTCAAACACACAGTATGTTCTCCTTTTTTCTCTTTCTTTCACTTTCTCTCTCTCCCCTACCTCTCTCTTTATCTTTTTCTCTCTTTCTCTATCTCTCATTTCTTTCCTTCTTTCTGTATCTCTCCATTTCTTTCTCTTGTTCTCTCTCTCCATCTCTTTCTCTTTTTCTCTCTCCTTCTCTCCTTTCTGTCATTCTCTCTCTCTGTCTCTCTGTCTTTTTCACTTTTCTCTCCTTCTCTCCTTTCTCTCTCAACCTCTTTCTCTTTTTCTCTCTCTTCTCCTTTCTTTTTGCCTTTCCCACCCTCTCTCTCCATCTCTTTCTCTTTTTCTCTATCTCTCTCAATTTTCGTCTCTTTCTTTCTCTCTCTCTCTCTCTCGTTATTTGTCATAGATCCTGATAGCAGGGCTTCAGTTGGGAAACCAGCCATGAGGTAAACCCCAGGCAAGGATCCAAGCTGTTAGTCATTACTTATTAATCTATCCCAAGTGCTTTGTTAGTCTTCCCACCTTTGATGGGACTTAGCCCTTCACCTAAGTTTCTCAATTAAAATCAATAAACACAGCACAGCCTACTTTGTGAGGCTCCATTGTATTATTTATGATGTCTTCCTGTGGATTGATGCGTATTCATTGAGAAAGCCAGAGCCCATCAAAGCCTAGTGGCAAGATAGAAACCCTGAGTAGATCAATAAGTAATAGTGGCACAGCTTGGTTTTCATTGGCCTGAATTTAAGCCCCAATATCAGGAGAGACAGCTTCATTTCCCACTAGGAGTGAAGGAACATGGGGGTTGAGTTAACAAGCATCAGGATTGTAACGCCAGCAGGACTGGGAACAGTCAATATAACAATGAAATGTGAACCACACAGAGGGAACTTATAGGAAAGCTAACAATGGGGTGTGGGGAGAGTTAGTATTCCAAAGTATGGTGGATGTGCAGATATTAAATTTTTAAATTAATTTTACATCAGTGACAGGAGGAATATGCTGATAATCAAGTCTCATTACTTCCCATGAATAACACCCTTCGTACAAATGTGCTGATTCAGTCTCCAAAATGGCAAATTATTTCCTTTACTTCTTACTAAAGAGACTTTCACCAAGTTTCTTTAGAGAAATGAAAAATAATCTGTGGTGAAACTGGTTAACATCTAAAAACTGTAATCTGGAATTAGAACTAAAATTCTTTTTAATCCCACACAGATACAGATACACACACACGCACACACTCTCTCTCTCTCACTCACATGAGCGCGTGCACACACTCTCTCTCACATGAGCACGTGCATACACACGCATACACACACACGCACACTCTCTCTCTCACTCACATGAGCGCGTGCACACACACGCACACACTCTCTCTCTCACATGAGCACGTGCACACACACACACACACTCTCTCTCTCACTCACATGAGCACGTGCACACACACAAGGCAACAAAGACTCTGCAGCTGATACTTTAAAAGGGCAAAAAAAGACACCCTCACTGAATGGCACACGTCTGCTCTTATATATTATGATCTTACGTCCTTCCCTAAAAGATTTTAATGAACCAGAAAGATTTTTACAACAATCAACATTTGTTCTCATGATCACCATCACTGAGACTAGTGTCCAATTCCTGAATTATGAAGTGAATTAAAGTTCCACCAGCTCCTCTTGTGGGATTTGAACCTATATCCTATAAAGATAAGCCTGAGCCCCTGGATTACAAATAAATGACCACTTTGCCACCATCTCTCCTTATTAATATATTCCTTTTTTTTTTAACCAGAAATGCAATATTGATGAAGAGTCCCTGGTTGGCTGGCATTAATGCCACTGCAGTAAAGCATCCAAGTCTGCACCAGTCCTTTTTTGATGTTCCTCATCACGCCAGCCAAGGTCACCCCCAGGTAGGCGAAAACACACGGGCACTTTAACTGGTGACACAACGTCAAGAGGCCTGGTGGGTCAGGGGCGGTTCAGTAACTTCCCATTTCCTGTTGTGCTTTTACAAACACAACCACCTGGAATTTCCAGGAACGGTTCAGTCCTTCCTAGAAAAGCCCATTTGCAGGGAACTTGCAACTTTTTCTGCTGGGTCTTTGAATTCTTCAATTTCACATTGATTGCTGTGTCGCTGAGTCCTTTACTGAAACTCTGAAATACTCTTCCTGAATCCTTCTGCCTCCTTCATTCCTGAAAACACTCCTGTTTGATCAAGCTGTTAGTTAATTTCTTCTCATGCTGGCTTGGGGTAAACTCTTTTCCTATACAGGTCATTCTGCTATAACTTGCTTTTCGTCAATGTGTATTTGCTGTATCTCAATTGACAATTTATTTCTAAGTCGCAAACTTTTAAAACATATATTGGCTGTAACGCCAATTACATCGCCTTCACTTTAAACGCTGTTTCTAAAGCACCATTTTTCTATAATGCGAGGCTTCACAAGAATACAACCATCGCGTTGTAGAAGAACTGACTGTAAATTTCCTTCACAAGCACCTCTAAATGTTGTACTTTATTGAAGGTACTGTATTAAGCACCATGACTTTACTAAGACAATCCCTGCAGTTGCTGACCAGCTCTGTGAGTGTTGAAATGGCAACATGAAAACAGGAGAAATTCCCAAGATTAAAACTGGAAAGAACTGCAGATGCTGGAAATTGGAAACAAGAACAGAAATTGCTGGAAGAACTCAGCATCTGTGGAGTGAAATTAGAATTATTGTTTCAGGTCCAGAGGGTGGTGTGTGTATGGAATAAGCTACCAGAGGAAGGTGGGGGAGGCTGGTGTAATTACAACATTTGAAAGGCTTCTGGATGGTTATATGAATAGGAAAGGGTTCGAGGGATATGGGTCAAATGCTGACAAATGGGAGTAGATTAATTTAGGGTATCTGGTCGGTGTGTACGAGTTGGACCGAGGAGTCTGTTTCCATGCTGTATAACTCTATGACTAAGGGTCATTGGAACCAAAACGTTAACTCTGACTTCTCTTTACAGATGCTGCCAGACCTGCTGGGTTTTGCCAGCAATTTCTGTTTTTGTTTGTGGAATGTTTAAGATGTTATATTTATTGGTATCAGTGCTGCTAGCAAGCTATAGTGTGCTTGTGTGCACCATTTGTAATTCCTTGTGTAGATTCATTGCCACTAATCCTTCTCCTCCTAAATACTAAATTGACTCAGTCTTAAGAAACAGGTTTATTATGTAGTACTTAATAGCTGATTGCATTGCTTCTAAGATAGATGAGAGCCTAAGGCTTGTAAAATTGCAGACTTGAGTTTAGAGTAAGTACACATTACTGGTACTGAAACATTCTGATATACAACTTAGAGAGAATGGACGAACTGATGAGCTCCTCCCAGGTAGTGTCCTTTATATGTAAAAGCAAAATACTGCGGTTGTTGGAAATCTGTAAAAACAACACAGAGAATGCTGGAGACACTCAGCAGATCCAGCAGCCTCTGTGAGGTAACATTTCAAGTTGGGGAGAACTCTTCTTCAGAGTCTGAATTGAGTTGAATTTATTGTCACGTGTACCAAGGCACAGTGAAAAGCTTTGTCTTGCGAGCAATACAGGCTGATCACAGAGTTAAATAGCATAGAAAAGTAAATAGTAGATAAACAGCGGCAAAAACAAAAACACAAGGACAGGTGAATGTTAAGAGTTTGTGAGTCCATTCAGTATTCTAACAATAGTAGGGTAGAAACTGTTTTGAAACCGGCTGGTGCAGGTGTTCAAGCTTTTGTACTTTCTCCCCAATGATAGAGGTTGTAGAAAAGCATTGCCGGGGTGGGATGGATCTTTGAGAATGCTGGCAGCCTTTCCTTGACAGCGAGCCTGGTAGATGGATTCTATGGAGGGGAGGTTGACCTTTGTGATTGTCCGGGCTGAGTTCACCACTCTCTGTAACCATCTCCAATCTTGAATGGTACAGTTGCCATACTAGGTAGTGATACATCCAGACAGAATGGTCTCGATGGCGCACCGATAAATGTTGGCAAAAGTATTCGCCATCATACCAAATTTCCTCAGCTGCCTGTGGAAGAAGCGACGTTGTTGGGCCTTTGTAACCAGTGCAGCCACATGAAGAGTCCAAGAAGGTTTGTTGTGGATGACCACTCCGAGGAGCTTAACACTCTCCACTCGTTCCAATGTGTAGGGGGGCATGAGTAACATCCTGCCAAAAGTCAATGATGAGTTCCTTGATTTAACCGGCATTGAGAGCTCGGTTGTTTTCAATGCACTATTTTTCCAGGTCTTCCACCTCCTGTCTGTAGTCTAATTCAGACCTTCAGACAAAGTTAACTTTGTTTCTCTCCTCACAGAAACTGCTAATTTTCTTCAGCATTCTCTGTGTTTGTTACAGCTGTCTTTTGTAATTGGAAATTATTACATGATGTTAATTAACAATTTCAGGTACTAGTCCAACAGGTTTATTTGGAAGTACTAGCTTTCCAAGCGCTGCTCCTTCGTCAAGTGTTCATCAGGAGCAGCGCTTCGATAGCTAGTGCTGCCAAATAAACCTGTTGGACTATAACCTGGTGTTGTGTGATTTTTAACTTTGTACATCCCAGTCCAACACCGGCATCCCCAAATCATTGCAGGTACTAATTGTCTTCTACAATGGAAGGCTTTGCAATCTCATCCAATTGAGGGCTCGGGTTGAAATGCAATCAGCTGACCCGCGGCAACCCAATGTGTTCAAATTGAAGGAGTGAATGAGAATTGAGTTGGTGCAAGGCACTGGCAGTGTGGAGTTGTAACTATTTTCAGCCTACTCTGCAGGTCGGTCCTGCACTGAATAGATGTCTGGGCTTTGACCCATCATATCCGAATCACAAGGTGATTAAGGACAGAAGGCCGTTGAGCATTGATTGGTCAAATGGCAGTGTAACTATAGAGTCAAGATTAGAGTGGTGCTGGAAAAGTACAGCAGGTCAGGCAGCATCCAAGGAGCTCTGCAAAACCTAGTCTGGGACTTTGCAAATGCTGCATCTCACTCAGGGCTCAAGTGTAAACTTCACTGAGGGAACCAGAAACCGAAGCATTGTAAAATAGGGTACATATGGTCACAGTCTTGTTCCCAGATGCTCTTTCCATCGGGTTTATTTGAAGTAGACCCTTGCATTTAGTGACACCAGTCTCTTAATGCCCAAGGGAGGTTTGCAAATATTATTGTTCTGTTGGTGTAGCTCTGACTGGGTAATTAGCAAGTTGTTGATGAATGAAACCAGTGTTCAGCCCCAGCTTGATTGGATTGCCGACTGTAGTTGCTATCATTGTCACTTGAACGCAGATGCTCCTGTATTTTAGCCTTTTACAAGTGCACTGCCACCAGTTCCAAGCACTCGTGTAAGTGTTGCTGTCTGCTCAGCAAACATGAGGATTTAGATGCTGCTCTGTCACCGTCTGTTATTGTACAGTGCAACATTGTCTTTGCTTCCTCATGCATCTTTCAGTAGGATTAGACTGACAGCAGTCAGCAACCTAGACCAGTGGTTTTTCAACCCTTTCATTACCACAGCAACTTCAATGATGCAAACAATTCCACTGCACTGTTACTTTTCTTTCAGCAGAGTTGATTGCTCATAAACATTGACTTATATATAGTCTTCCTGGAGAGGTTTACACATACCGTGTACAATAAGCTAAATAAGGATCAAATGCTCCAGCAAAAATACATTGTATTTTATTGTGAGCACAGACCCATTTTCAAAATCTGCTCAACCCAACTATATCTAACAGAGGTGCTGCATTTTGGAAAGGTAAATTGGAACAGGACTTACGCACCTAATGGTAAGGTCCTGGGGAGCATTGCTGAACAAAGAGACTTTGGAGTGCAGGTTCATAGTTCCTTGAAAGTGAAGTTGCAGGTAGATAGGATAGTGAAGAAGGCATTTGGTACACTTGCCTTTATTGGTCAGTGCATTGAGTATAGGAGTTGGAAAGTTATGTTGTGGCTCTAGGAACACTGTGTGCAATTCTGGCCTCCCTGTTATAGGAAGGATGTTGTGAAACTTGAGAGTGTTCAGGAAAGATTTACATAGATGTTGCCAGGATTGGAGGATTTAGGCTATAGGGAGAGGCTGAAAAAGCTGGGGCTGTTTTCCCTAGAGCTTTGGAGGCTGAGGGGTGACCTTATTGAGGTTTATCAAGTCATGAGGTGCATGAATAGGATAAATAGACAAGGTATTTTTCCTGGGTTGGGGGAGTCCAAACTTAGAGGGCATATGTTTAAGGTGAGAGGGGAAAGATTGAAAAGGGACCTGAGGGGCAATGTTTTCATGCAGAAGGTAGTGCATGCATGAAATGAGCTGCCAGAGGATGGTGAAGGCTGGTAAAATGACAACATTTAAAAGATGTCTGGATGGGTATATGCATAGGAAGGTTTAGAAGGATATAGGCAAAACACTGGCAATGGGACTAGATCTATTCAGGATATCTAGTCAGCACTGATAAGTTGGACCAAAGGGTCAGTTTCCGTGCTGTATATCTCTGTGACTCAATGGGTCTAATTCATGGCCTAAATCTGTTCCTTACACATTGCATTTCGTTCAGAGGCATGTACTAAAGCTCACTTTTAATTAGGTGATGAATTTTATTGACTTTTATGAATCGTAATTTTGAGTAGGTAGAATGTTGTTTAAGATGAAATGATGTTTGTTTTACGTTGGTTTTCATTACCTTTGTCACGGTGCACTAGGACAGTTCTCCCAGTGCACCAGTAGAAAACCGCCAATCCAAAACCTGAGCAGGTTTTATTTAGTTTTTAGTGTTTGCAATATCTATAAGAACTTTCTGTCCATTACTCGCCTTTGCAGCCTGACAAATTCTAGCCACAGCTCAGGCTTCCAGATGTCTTTATGGCTTTGGTTGCTTTTCTCTGAGTCCACACCCAAGCTAAACCCACTGTGATCAGGCAGTGGCCTAGTGGTAATATCACTGGGTAAGTAATCCAGAGGTTCAGGTTAATTCAGGGTTCAAATCCCACTAAGGCAACTGGTGGGGTGTGAATGAATAAATCTGAGATATAAAGCTAATGGTGACTATAAATCACCTGATGACAAACACCTGATGAAGGAGCGTTGCTCCGAAAGCTAGTGTGCTTCCAATTAAACCTGTTGGACTATAACCTGGTGTTGTGTGATTTTTAACTTTGTACACCCCAGTCCAACACCGGCATCTCCGAATCATAAATGATAGCAATTCTTGATTTGTGAGTCTGTGTTTTCCAGCAGTTTTCAATTTATCATTGACATAAGAAACGTCCTCAGGAGGAGACGTAAAACCCAAGATGTGGGCCATTTGGCCCATTCTGTCTGTGCCAGGTCTTTGAAAGAGCTGTGCAGTTTAGTCCCATCTCTTCCCTTTCCCCAAGAGCCAGCAATTTTGAATATTTATCTAGTCTGTTTTTGAAAGTTATTGTAATTGCAGTTACCGCCCTTTCAGGCTGCATGTTTTTTAATATGTTTGATTTGACTCAAAACAAAGCAGAGTTGGCTCAAAGGGCTGAATGAGCCACCCCTGTTCCTAATTTCTAAGTTTGCAATAGGTTTTATTTCCGAAGCTTCTAAAATATCTCTGCACTCACGCTTATGGTTCAGCTTCTAGTGACTTTGCTGTGAGTCCGTGCCCAGGCTGAATCAGTCAAGCCCAGTGAACGTAGATCAGTTGCCAGACTCTCATAATCCATCAAAGAACAACTGAACACCACAAGATAGTGATTTCCAGAGCATCGTAATTCCTTGTGTAAAACAGTCAGGAATCAGATGTTTTTAATTTTAGCTTCAGATTGAATTGCTATAAGGAAGCGAAGAAATAGTGGAGCCGCCCCTTCCCCAGTTAAATTATAGTTGAGTGGGTTCTGAGGCAGCTCACTACCCCTTTCTTGAGCACAGTTGGGGACGGGTAATGAAAGCTGGTCTAGCCAATGATGCCTACATCCCACAAATGAATAAAAGAATTTAGAAGTCTCACAACACCAGATGAAGTGTCAGGTGACAAAGGGGCAGCGCTCCAAAAGCTTGTGATTTCAAATAAGCCTTTTGGACTATAACCTGATGTCACATGACTTCTGACTTTCATTCCCCCCACCCCCGTACCTCCACATCATAAAAAATTAAATAGAGCTTAAAGATCGTGAGACTGAACTTCTTTAATGTTTCATAGGTGAGAAAATATTTATTGTAAAATGGGATTCGAAAAGTTAGATGCTTGTTTTAAACTTGATGTGTCAAAAGGTATTTTCAGTGCTGCAGACCTCTAGAACTCAATGAACACAAATTCTGGCTGTTTCTTCCCCAGTCCAATAAATAATATCTCTGTTCCTTCAGTGCCATTGGGACAATATTCTGGAATTCCCCCCACTAAGGGCATTGTAGGTTTAGCAACACCACACGGACTGCATCGGTTCAAGAAGGCAGCTCACCCCCCACCTTCTCAAGGGCAATGAGGGACAGGCAATAAATGCTGGCCCAGCTAGCGATGCCCATCAAATAAAAAGCAAAATACGAACGTAATGTTGACGGCATGGTCTCACTCTAAGAGTCAGGCCAGGGATAGCTAGTTCAGGCCAACAAACATTTTCTTTATCTATGTCTTAACAGGAAAAGTTCTAAACTGTTGACCTAGTGTGTGATGGGTTTTGTTGACTCATGAACATTGGATTGGATAATAGTTGACTGTGGCTACGGAAGAAGAGAGAGCATAGGCAGCTATGATTGTGGCTCCTAATGGCAACATTCCAGGGAAATGTAATTCCCCATTCACACGTCACTCCCAGTTACGGCAAGAGCCAGGAAACAAGACAGGAAAAGCCAAGGGACTCCCGCAACAAATTATTCATTAAAAAGAAACAACACAGCTAAGCCCTTTTGTATTAGAAATGGATCTCATTTTGACTGCCAGGACGAGCCAGTATTTATGCTCATTTTGAAATACACTCATTGCTTGAGAGGCCAAGAGCCAGCGGTAATTATTATGAGGCTAAGATTGATTTTTGCCTTGATTCTGCTTTTCAGGTTACCGGTCTGTCATTCTCTGAAAGACAGTTGAGGCACAATTTATTTTCCACAAAGACTTCATGTATACTCTGCTCATTAATCTCAAGATTGTACACTTCTTACAGGGATTCCATTGTGGGAATCGTGCTGTACAGGAGAGCTGGCGTTGTTCAATAAATCAATCTTTCTGGACTATCGTTTATCACTCGCCTACTCTGTCAGAAATCATTGTTTCGGTTTTGCTTAAAGGGGTTTCTTGGTGGCTGGTGGGCGAGATGTTATAATGGTCTAATGGTGATTAGGAGAGGAACATTCCTGAGATTAGGGCACAGGTAGTCATCAGCCCGATGATGATGCAGAGGGCGTAGAGGAATATGAGAAGGCCATTCAGCCCCTTTACAGGAAGTGGCAGAGGCCATTCAGTCCCAATATCAGAACAAGGAGAGGCCATTTTGTCTCCCAACAGGGACATGTGGCCATTCTGCCCCACCATAGGGCCAGTGAGAGGCTATTCAGCTCTCTGTAGGAACTGGCAGAGGCCATTCAGTCTCTCCACTGGAACATGAGGCCATTCAGCCTCTCTGAAGAAACATGAGGAGGCCATTCAGCCCCCCTGTAGGAACAGGAAGAGGCCTTTTATCCCCTCTGTTGGAACAAGGTAAGGCCATTCAGTCTCTCCACAGAAACATGAGGCCATTCAGACTCTTCATAGGGTAAGGGGGAAGTCATTCAGCCTTTCTGTAGGGATGGGGGAGGCCATTTCGCTCTTCCATCCTCCCCAAACAATGCAATGAGGTTATTGCTTGTCTGTGACTTAATTTTGCCTTTGCCCAATATCCCATCATACCTGTGGTTAATGCATATTTGTCAGCATTACTGTCAAATCAGGACATGCTATCAGAGCTTTTTTTGCCAATCAGGACAAATGCAAGAATGCCAGTTGTCAAAGGGAGCAGTAATTTATAGTGTGCAAGAAAAGATTGGTTGATAAATCAACTCTGATTGGTTAAGGCATTGCCATGGGGAATGTACCAGGGAAATACTATTATCCTAAAGTATTTGTTTAATCCAAAGGAGTTGCAAGGCCTGGGTATGATCCTTTTTCCTGTAGGGGACAGCTCCCTGCTTCCGTATTTATGTATTTTCTAGCTTCATTGAGATCAGACTAATTATCTTAAATTGATTGTTAATGTAATCCTTACCTCCCGTAATCCATCAGTCTCTGATTTAAGATTAAAATTCTACCTGGTTTACATGGGAAACAGGGGGGTCATTCCTGAGGAAGGGCTTTTGCCCGAAATGTCGATTTTCCTGCTTCTCGGATGTTGCCTGACCTGCTGTGTTTTTCCAGCACCACTCTAATCTAGACAGGAGGAAACAGGGGGATCAACTCCTTGGATCTGTTCCACTAATCAACCAATCAGGGGAGGTGATGGGCTAATGGTTTTATCGCTGGGCTATTAAACTATGTTCTGGGGACCTGGGTTCGAATCCTGCTATGGTGGATGGTGGGAATAGAATTCAATTTAAAAAATTTGGAATTAAGAATCTCGTGATGACCATTGTCGATTGTTGGGAAAAGCCCATCTGGTTCATTGATGTCCTTTAGGGAAGGATACGACCATCGTTATCTCATCTGCCCTACACACAAATCATGACTACATATGGGTTACTCTTCATGGCCCTCTGGGCAATTAGAAATGGGCAATAAATCCTATATGATGCCCTCATCCTGTGAACGAATAAAAGAAAAAAAAATTAGATCATAGCTGATCTCTATTTTGATTCCATCTGCCCAGAATATCTTAGTAGCACAGGATGACTACTTGGTATCAAAGTTGTTCCCTTGTAATCAGAATCCAGAGGTGGCTGGATTCTGGGTAGGACTGTGGTAGGAAACTGGAGCACCCAGAGGAAACCCACGCAAACACGGGCAGAACTCCAGATAAGGGGCGGCACGGTGGCTCAGTGGTTAGCACCGCTGCCTCACAGCACCAGGGACCCGGGTTCAATCCCAGCATCGGGTGACTGTCTGTGTGGAGTTTGAGTGAGGAAGAGAGAGCCTCATGGGTGCCCTCTGGAATTCATCAGATTTCCTTTACAAGCAATTGATAATCTGCGACTCTTGTACAGGTCTGCAGCTCCCTGGCTGTGGGTGATTGGTGGTACAGTGATGAATGCTGTCAGTGGATAAAGGATTTCCCCACAGAGCCATTCACAGAGACTCTGATAAAGACTCGCACACTAACAAAATGACGTTTATGATACTTTAGAGGAGAAAAGCACAAATCCATCATCATGAATCAGTGCTGTGAGTGAGTGAATCCTGCCCTGGGTGCAGTAAAATGAAGACAGACCAAGCCACAGAGAGACATGTTGAACAATCCCATCCTGAGGCCAATGGGAGGGTATTTTCTGCATAGATTGGCAGCTTCTTGTACATTTATAGCTCAATTTCCCATCAGTCCACCTCTGAAAAATAATAGTCAGCAAATGAAGGACTTTTTTCTTTAAAAGGTGGTTCTATCTCACAATGCAGCAGGTTGTTTTTCAGGTTAATACCTTTTATTTCGTCTTCATCTGATTGACCTTAATTGTATGTCACACCACATTCAAAAACCTCACCACGGAATACTTTCTATCAATTAATGCCATTAACAAAATCCCCACATTGATATGATGGGCCGAGTGGCAGTGTCATGCATTTGCTATAATTAACAAACTGGATTTCCCATCTCATTGATGTTTGTGAGATCTCTACTGTCTGTAAAGTGATTGATGCTACTGTCAATGTGAACATAGTGGTTGCATTTCTGCATCATCTTTGGTCCACAGATAAGGGATAGGAACAGGAGGAGGCAAATTAGCCCATCGAGCTTGTCCTGCCCCACCATTCAACACATTGAACACTTCAATACCTTTTACCCACCTGTACCCCTTTGGCAGTCGCAAATCCATCAATCTCTACTCTAAACATACTGAACGACTGAGTTTCCACAGCTCTCTGTGGTCGAGAATTCTGAATTTCACAACCCTCTGACTAAAATAATTTCTCCTCATCTTGGACCTATATGATAGTCTTATTATCAAATGATGCCCCTTGGTTTTAGACTCCCCAACCAAGGGGAAGCATCTTACCCTGTCTACGCCACAAATATTTTGTAACTGAAATGAGATCTGACCTCATTTTTTTGAAACTCGAGAGATTGCAAGCTCAGTTTTAGAGTCATAGAGATGTACAGCACAGAAACAGACCCTTCGGTCTAACTCGTCCATGCCGACCAGATATCCCAACCTAATCTAGTCCCATTTGCCAGCATTTGGCCCATATCCCTTCAAACCCTTCCTATTCATAAACCCATCCAGATGCCTTTGGAATGCTGTAATTGTACCCAGCCTCCACCACTTCCTCTGGCAGCTCATTCCATACATACACCACCCTCTGTATGAAAACGTTGCACCTTACGTCCCTTTTATATCTTCCCAGTCTGTTTTCCGAGGACATTCCTGTGATCCCAGGGACAAGTCTGGAAGATGGAAAAGCAGTGGGATAGGTAGGCTGACAGTTGGAGAAATAGATAGGCAATTGACTTATTGAAAAGTTATTCTGGTGACAGGTGCTGAATTGTGATCATCATACAAATAAAACAAGCAATCGTTATTTGTAACAATGTAGACAAAGTGTAACGTAATAAAAGGAATGCATGTTAATGAGCATTTCAATCGGTGGGGTGCTTCCGGAATGTTCTGAGAGGCATGTTGAAATAGTTGCGCCTCCTGTTTTCTTGTGTTCTGAGATTTCTCATGCACTGAGACTTGAGCTTGTGACTTTAATGCCTCTAGTAGGACAAGGGCAACAGATAGACCAGCCCATCTGAGCCACACACCTTCCTGACTCAAAGGTATCTGGCTGTTCCTTCAGTGACTTAGGGTCCAAATCCTCGGACTCCCTCTCCAACAGTATTGTGGGCGTTTCAAGGCAGGAGCTCATTTCACCTTCTGGAGGGGAAATTAGGGATGGGCAGTAAATGCTGGTCTAGCCAGTGATAGTTACATCCCAGGAAGGAGTAAATTAAGAAAAAACATAGAGGATAAATCTTTCCTTCTCTGATCACATCAGAGCTGTAATATTTTGTGCAAAGCTTCCACCAAAGGAATGTAGAGAAGCTCCATCCTCTTGATGAGGGAATTAGAATAATGGAATTCCTACTGGGTGGAGGCAGGCCATTCAGCCCAGCGAGTCTACGCTGATCCTCTGAAGAGCATCCCATCCAAACTCACACCCCTACCCCATCCCTGTAACCCTGCAATTCCCCTGGCCAATCCGTCCAACCTGCACGTCTTTGCTCCAGGAAACTGGAGCACCCAGAGGAAACCCACGCAAACACGGGCAGAACTCCACACAAGGGGCGGCACGGTGGCTCAGTGGTTAGCACCGCTGCCTCACAGCACCAGGGACCTGGGTTCAATCCCAGCATCGGGTGACTGTCTGTGTGGAGTTTGCATATTCTCCCCGTGTCTGTGTGGGTTTCCTGCGGATGCTGAGGTTTCCTCCCACAATCCAAAGTTGTGCAGGTCAGGTGAATTGGCCATGCTAGATTGCCCATAGTGTTAGGTGCATTAGTCAGAAGGAAATAGGACTGGGTGGGTTACTCTCCCGAGGGTCGGTGTGGACTTGTTGGGCCGAAGGGCCTGTTTCCACACTGTAGGGAATCAAATGGAAGATGGAATCGAACCCGGGTCCTAGTGCTGTGGGGCAGACGGATGTTACCTGCACTTTGTCTAATCTCTGGCACGTGGCAATTTGTTTTTGGCTGCAGAGATGTTCTTTCTTTCCTCATTTTGCAAGCTACTGCTGCCAAGTTTTGCCCCAGTAGATATCAGGACCGGGGTGGGGTCAGGTTGGGGTGGTGTTGGTGGTGGTGGTGGGGGGGGGGGGTACTCTGGAGCTGTCTGCAGTAGCACTGGCACCATTCTCGGAGTTGAGGAGGGGCTCCCAGTTTGATTAGGGAAGGTCAGCAGTGACAACCCTGAACAGCTAATCAATGAATGCATTGATTTGCCATCTTATTCCCCTGTTGTTAGTTTTCCTGTATTATTGTTTTGGGGTTGTACTTAAAACTGGGAAGAGAAAAGCTTTTAAAGGGGCAATGTCATCATTAAGAACAAAAAGAACAGGGAAATCCTTTCATTCAGTTTAGTTACACCACAATCTTAATGACGTTACAGTGGTCTTTGTGCTAAAGCTGGTATGTGAGGTTCATCACTCTACAGTGCCCCTGAGGTTATGGATCTGACAGAGGTGTATGCCATTGTCAGTGGAAAGATAAATGAAAAAAGACACTTTAAACTATTGGGGAATCACACAGTAGTACTGCAGGGAGACGACACCAGTTTGTGTGTCTGAATAGGAGGCTTGTTCACTGCTTTCCAATGTCTATAGCTCCTCTCAAGGACTACACTCAGTCTTGACTAACAGCACAGAGAACATCGAACAATCACTAATCAAACATCGAACAAGCACTTCAACTTGACGTAAAGGGATGGACAGGGATTCAAAACTGTTAACGGCAGCTTCTGGAGCAGTGTTAGGAAGAGTGATCAACAATTAAACAAAAAAATCACCAATCTACACTGGTCCCACTTCCTTGAGTTTGGCCCATCGCCTTCATGATACTTCAACATCATTTTGAAAGTTTGTGAGGTATCCCACCCTAACTATCCCCCAGGCCAGTACACTCCAAATTCCCACCAACCTCTGCATGGAAACCATTTTTCTCAAAGCCTCTTGAAACCTTCTGCCCATCACGTTAACATTTTGCCCTTGTTATTAACCCTTCGACTAAGGGGAAACCCTCATAATCTTATACACCTCTATCAGGCTCCACCCCTCAGCCTGCTCCAAAGAAAACACCCCGAGCTTATCCAGCCTCTCCTCGTAGTTAAAGTGCTTCATTCTGGCAGCATCCTGGTGAGTCTCCTCTACCCCCATTGCCAGTGCAATCACATCCTTTCTGTAGTGTGGTGGCCAGAAATGCACACAGTACTGCAGCTTTGTGGATGTTTTGTACAACAGCAGCATAACCTCCCTGCTCTGATAATCTATGTCACAACCGATATAGGCAAGTGCCTTCTTAACCATCCTGTTAACCTGCCCTGCCTCTTTCGGAGATCTGTGGACAAGTTACCCAAGATTCCTCTGTTCCTCTGAACACCTTCCTAACTTCCTGCTGTTTATTGAGTGCTCCCTTGTCTTGTTCTTCTTATTTACTCTTACTACGCTGATTGTGATGAATAATCATCACCAAGTCACTCCATCTGGTTATTTTCTTGCTGCCTGTGAGTGCTTACTGTGGTTGAAAGTGACTACATTTGGAAAACATTATTAATATGCTTGTGAAATGCTTCAGGACATCTTAAGGCTGTGAAAACTGCTATGTAAATCAAAGTCGTTTAGTTTCTTGTTATGATGATCAGTATGTCTTATTCTTTTGTGTTTTAAACAGGTATCTCCTGTGGGTATTCCACAGGAGCAGCCAGTCTGGGATTTTTCCTTCCTGTTCCAGGGCCGGGAATGTGCCACCATCTTCACCGCGGGATCTGCTCTCGTACTGGAGTACTACTCCATCACCACTGGTACGTTTGATAGGATTTTCCAGCATGATATGTGAGCAGTCTAGCTGTGTTTGTCCTGAGGTGGATTGGAACCTCAATGGTTCACATAGCATTCAGTGAACTTTGAACTTTGGCTTAGGTCCCTGGGGAAGTGCTGCTTCTGTTGTCTCATCTCTTTAGCATTTTGTTTTGTCATTGTAACAACTGGACCAGTAGAAAAGTCATGGTCCCAGTCCTTCACCGGCCTTTATGTCTGCCTTGGGAATAATGGGTCCCATTGGCCACCTAGTTAGAGACATCGTTGAGATATTGCGATCGATAACAGCACTGTGATGTCATGATCTGATGGCATGGTGATGTCACTGATCCAGTGATTCACATCACTGTGCTGCTGTGATGTCATCACTGGGACAGAGTGGGTTATTGTTTCGTGATGTCACAGGAACTGAGTAGAACTGTGCTGTGTAGATTGGTCTGTGGAAGTGGGGCATGGTAAAGGTAACAGAGGTGTCACAAATACCCACAATTCACTCTGCCCCATGTGATGTCACTGATGAGTTACATCACTGAGACATAAATGAATCATGATGTAGTAGTGACATCACCAGAACATGATGTCACTAAGGCGTTGTGTCACAATTATGTCACTGGGCAATTACATCACAATTGAACTGGTGTCACAATGACATTGCCATGATATCGTTGGGGTGTGTAATTGTGATGACATTATCAGAGCATTGCATCACAGTGAAAGAATGGAGTATGGGGGTAGGGATGATGTAATCAGAACATGATGTAACTGAACTTTGCTGTGGTGATGACATCATTGGAATGCGACATCACAATGACACAATCCCAAAGCACAATGTTGTGGTGATGTCACTAGCATGAGCTTAACATGTGTCAGACGGGGAAACGATTTTAAAAGTGTAGTCCATACTGCTTTCACATACCAGATGTGTGATTTTACCTAACCTGTTTATTTGAAAGAGCAAAATGTTTGTATTAAAATTGAACAAATCTGTACCTCTTGTCCCAAGGGCAGATCCTTGGGGCTAAGGATGTTGGGGAGACATATTTGGGAAGGCAACCATCCAGAACTGTATTCCCAATTCCTCAGAAATTAAACTTGCAGCAGGTTAACACAGTTTTCTCAGGTCACCACTTCCCTGGTTAAGGGAAGGTTAGGGAGAATCTGACTGGTCCTTGTGAGTCAGTCAGTTCCTAGAAGCTTTTAGACAGAAGCCATTAACCCAGAGACAGAACCATTTCTGTTCCCATAGGTAATGAATTTAAAATCACAGAGAGAGTGATCTTGTCTGTGTGTGCGTGTGAGAGAGAGAAAGAGAGACAGGAATTGTGGAGTGGGGGAGGGAGCCACCAGCAAATGACAGCTTGTTCACTTCATGAATGTACATGTGGAATTCAGCAGTTGGTTGATTTAATATAGAAGTGCATTTCCTGTTTACTGATGGTCTCACAGTAAGGCTGGACATGCTGGTTTCTACATTGAGTACTATTTTAAAGATGATGGGGTACAGTCAGTACATTTGAGGCTGTTAGCTGTACAGTAGGGTCCTCGAATGAGTGTCTTGTTCTGCAGCAGGTTGCAAAACTCAGTCTCTCCCTTAACAGAGCCCTGCGTGTGCGCGCACGTGTGTCTGTATGTGTGTGTGTGTGTGTGTGCACGCGTGCAGATTTGTTCTCAACACTGAGCTCCAAATGAGTGTGTAACTAGGGGTTTATTTGTGAAAGATACTTTCCTTAACCATTTATAAAAGCCTCAATGTCCAGCCCCCTTAATTGGATGCTACATTGGGATTTGACAGTTAGGCTGTTCAAAGGTGTTTGTGAAGTACTTTTTTGGAAAGGGTCACGGAAATTTGGGACATTTTTTGCTGAAAGGGTGCCATGAACATGGAGGAGTAAGGAGTGTGGTAAATCACACAGATCCTCAAGCTTGTTTCATCATTCAGTAAGATCATGGCTGATCTAATTGTGTAAATTCTTCCACCCTCTTCTATCAAGCAGAAAATACAAAAGCTTAAAGACACGTAACAACAGGTTCAAGATCAGCTTCTTCCCTGCTGTTATTAGACTTCTGAATGGACCTCTCAAATTTTAAATTTAATGTTGATCTCACTCTCTGTGCACCTTCTCTGCAGCTGTAACATTGTATTCCTCACTCTGTTCTAATACCCTAATGCACTTTATATGGCATGGTCTGCCTGTATTGTACGCGAAACAAAACTTTTCACTGTATCTAGGTACATGTGATAATAACTCAAATCAAATCAAAATTAAATTACCAATTCACCTTGTTTATCAAGAATTAATTCACTCTCCAGCTCTGCCTTATGTACATTCAAAGACTCTGCTTCCACTATGTTTTGAGAACAACCAGTCATATTGAACTGTGTCCAGTTCTGGTCACCTTGTTATAGGAAGGATATTATTAAGCTGGAAAGGTTCAGAAGAGACTTACCAGGATATTGCTGGGTATGGAAGGTTGGAACTACAAAGAAAGGCTGGATAGGCTGGGAGACTTTACATTGGAGGGTGGGAGGTTGAGAGGTGACCTTATAGAAACTTATAAAATCATGAAGGGTATAGATAGGGTTAGTGGCAGGTACCTTTTTCCAAGATGGGGGATTTCAAGACTAGAGGGCCCATTTTTAAGGTGAGAGCAGAGAGATTTAAAAAAAAAACATGAGAGGGAAATTTTTTACATAGAGTGATTCATGTGTGGAATGTTCTGAAGAATTGATGGATGCTGTCATGATCACACCACTTAAAAACATTTGGATAAGTCCATCAATAGAAAGGTTTGGAGAGATATGAGCCAGGAGAGGGCAGGTGGGGGTAGTTTAGTTTGGGACTATGTTCAGCTTGGACTGGTTGGACCAAAGGGTCTGTTTCTGTGCTGTATGACTCTATGACTGTGATTCTATGTTTCACTTCATTGAATGATTTGACTTCCCAAGTTGGACAGCTATTGCGGATTTCAGTTTCAAGCAGTGATTTATTTTGTGTTAGACTGAATTTTAAGATTTTTGTCCTGCAGCTTGACATTGATAGAAACCTTTTTTTCCACCTTTTGAGAAAGAGAGTTCCAAAGAATCATGACCCTCTAAGAGAAAAATATTACCTAATTATTGTCTGAAATGGGCGTCCCCTTATAAACAGTAGCCTCTAGTTCTACATTTTCCCATCTTCCACAAAAGAATTGCAGTCCATCGGTGGTGGAGATAGAATTGTCAATTGAAAATGTTAGCATGAATTTCAATCAACAAATGGTAAAGTATTTTCTTTTACACTGTTTTGGAATGAGAGCATTGCTGAGAGGGCAGCTTTTGTTCAAAGTTCCCTTGAGAGCAGTTATTGGTCAATCTGTGTCAAGGATATGGTGCTAGCAAAGCACAGCAGGTCAGGCAGCATCCGAGGAGCAGGAGAATCAACTTTCTGGGCAGAAGCCCTTTCCTGCTCCTTGGATACTGCCTGACCTGCTGTGCTTTTCCAGCACCACACTCTCAACTCTGATCTCCAGCATGTGCAGGCCTCATTTTTTCTAACTGGTCAATCTGTGTCTGGATTCATATATAGGCCACATGAGATAAAGACAGCAGATTTCCTTCTCCAAAGGGCATGAGTGAACCAGATGTATTTTTAACAACCGTCAACAATAGTTTCAGGTCACTATTACTCATGCTAGCTTTCAATTCACATCTTAATTGAGCTTAAAATTAAACTCGGAGAAAGGGAGGACCACAGATGCTGGAAATCAGAGTCAAAATGTGCGGTGCTGGAAAAGCACAGCCAGTCAGGCAGCATCCAAGGAGCAGGAGAGTTGACATTTTGTGCATAAGCTCTTCATCAGGAACATTCCTAATGAAGAGCTTATGCTCAAAACATTGGCTCTCCTGCTCCCCGCATGTTGCCTGACCGGCTGTGCTTTTCCAGCACCGCACATTTTGACTTTAAAATTAAACCAGTTGCCGTGGCGGGATTTGAACCCAGAGCATCAGGCTGGGTTTCTGGATTGCTAGTCCAGTGACTTTACTGCTCTGTCACCTTCTCCCTGTATCAGATGGCTCAGGGTCAGAGATTACCTGATGATGCTCCTATGGAGGGCATTAAAGTTGCTCTAGTAATGTGAGTTGTTGAAAGGCCTGCCCTTGTTGCTATGATGATGATCTTCATGCTGTGACCCACTGGAGTGTGACTAACAGGTTTCATTGCATGCTCTCTCTGGCAGTGATGAACACGGTCAGCTGGTATGTCCGCAGCCCACTCGGCTTCTCGGTGGTGCCCCTGGACCAGGGTGCCTACCGCACACTGATGTCGGAAAGTGGAGGCCGTGGATTGCGGGTAGATGGCTTACCTGTGCAGGTGAGTATTATTCTGCTTGGGATTGTAATCAGAAATAAGCCCCAAATCACACTGGTATGATAAAGGAAGACAAGAAGAGTATCTATTGACCCTGTCTCATCCAGGGGGGTCCCTACCCAGAAGGAGCCGAGTGAGGGAAGGAGATGTGTTGACTTCCATGGACAAATAGTTCAGCTTCACAATTACTGCATAATAATCACCACATTTAACAGAAATTCCTTCATCAGCTTGATTATAATATTCAAAAGAACTAGAAGCAGGAGTAGGCAACTTGGCCCCTTGAGCTTACTCTCCCATTTAGTATGATCATGGCTGATCTCATCTTAGCCTCAATTCTACTTTGCTGCTTGTTCTCCATTACTACTTAACCCATTACTACTTAAAAGTCTGACTATCTCCTCCTTAAATTTAATTCATGTTCCAATACTCACTGCACTCTGGGGTAAGGCATATCACCCTTTGAAAGATGTAATTTCCCCATATTTCTGTTTAAAATCTGCTACCCCTTATCCTAAAATTTTGTCTTCTCATTCTAGATTGGCCCACAGCAGAAAACATCCGTTCAATGTCTACTTTGTATGTATATGTCTGTTGCATTTAGGAATGGAAATGTTCTTACTGTCCCCATCAGGAGTCTTCTGCAATCAGAATAGGGGGCTTAGTTATGGAGAATGTAAATTAAACCTCGGGATAATGATAAGGTAGGGTGTATATTGACCCCGTCTCATCCCAGGGGCCCCTACCCAGAAGGAGCCAAGTGAGGGAAGGAACTGTGTTGGCTTCCATGGTCGAATAGGTGACCCGTTCTGAGCTCCACAGTTACTACACAATAGACACATTTAAAAGAAAAGAAAGAAAATAAAGACATTGGGGAAAATTAAATAAAAACAATTAAACCTAGATCAAAATATTGTGATCCCTGCAAACCCCACTCCTATGAGCAGGGCTATCTATTAAATCTTTGGCTTATGGATTTGCCCTCTAATCATCAATGCTGCTTTTTTCTTTAAGCCTTCCTGGGATGTAGGTATCACAGGCAAGGGTAGTATTTGCTATCCATTCTAATACCCCTGAACTGATTGGCTGGTAATAACCATTTCAGAGGGCAGTTAATTATCAGTCACATTGCTGTGGGTCTGGAGTCACATGTAGGCCAGACCAGGTAAGGATGGCAGATTTCCTTCCCTAAGGAACATTAGTGAACCAGAGGGAGTTTTACGACAGTTAATGGTAGTTTAATGATCACCATCACTGAGACTAATGTTCAGTTCCAGAGTTATTGTCTGACCCAGTATTAAACAGTTCTTTTATAAGAGAATTATTCAAACAACATACCTGTTCCTTTTACTGAGACTTATTCATTTCTTAACAGTAGCAAGTAATGAAAAGTCTCATTGTTTATTTTATGTCTCCGCAGGGCAACAACTTGAGAACAATAACCAACACCACTCCCACTGTTGGTCTCATTCTCCGTCTCATTGCCTCTGAGGTAATATTGATTGAAAACAGTTTTGTCTGTGTTAATGTACAGTTACATTTGGCTGCACCCAGATATTAATTATTCCACTATTTGTGGCTGTGCCTTCAGCTTCTTGGTCCTAACTTTAGAAACTCCTTCCCCAAACTTCTCCAGTTTTCCTTCCTCATTTGAATGTAGTCCTCCAAACCTGTCCCTTTTATGACGCATTTGTCTCATAATGGTTTTCAAGGTCAAAATGCAAGTTGTTGTTGAAAGCTTATCCGAATGTCTATTAATTTCTTGTTCCTTCTTTCCCATAGTTGAGTTCTTCATCTCGTTTTGGCTTTCCTTCCTTCTAAAGATTTCAGGCATTAACTTCCTGACTTCAGCTCACTGATGTCTGTTTGGATGTCTTGAACCTTGGTTCTATGACGGCCATTAAACCATCATCAATTCCAATAATTAATCATTTTAAAGCAGAATGTTTAGGTGTATGACATTCCCTGTGTGAAGTAAAGCAAAAACAATGCCTTTGATTAGAACATAATTCCTAATTAGTTTTTGCTGAAAAGAGAGACGTAGAGTCACAAAGATCTACAGCACGGAAGCAGACCCTTTGGTTCAGCTCATCCATGCTGACCAGATATCCTAAATTAATCCAGTCCCATTTGCCAGCACTTGGCCCATATCCCTCTAAACCCATCCTATTCATTTACCTATCCAGATGCCTTTTAAATGCTGCAATTGTACCAGCCTCCACCACTTCTTCTGGCAGCTTGTTTCATACATGCACCACCTCCTGCGTGAACAAGTCCCTTAGGTTCCTTTTAAATCTTTCCCCTCTCACCTTAAACCAATGACCTCTAGTTTTGGATTCCCCTACCCTTGTCTATTCACCCTGTCCATGCCCCTTATAGAGTCATAGAGATATACAGTATGGAACAGACCCTGTCCACGCCGACCAGATATCCCAACCCAATCTAGTCCCACCTGCCAGTATCCGGTCCATATCCCTCCAAACCCTTCCTATTCATATACCCATCCAAATGCCTCTTAAATGTTGCAATTGTACCAGCCTCCACCACTTCCTCTGGCAGCTCATTCCATACATGTACCACCCTCTGCATGAAAAGGTTGCCCCTTAGGTCTCTTTTATATCTTTCCCCTCTCACCCTAAACCTATGCCCTCTAGTTCTAGACTCCCTGATCCCAGGGAAAAGACTTTGTCTATTTATCCTATCCATGCCACTCATAATTTTATAAGCCTCCATTAGGTTACCCCTCAGCCTCCAACACTCCAGGGAAAATAGCCCCAGCCTATTCACCCCCTCCCTATAGCTCAAACCCTCCAACTCTGGCAGCATCCTTATAAATCTTTTTTGAACCCTTTCAAGTTTCACAACACTCATCAGGACAAATGCAAGAATGCAAAATTTCAAATAATCACAACAATTTGTACCACAGGAGATAAGAGTGCTGATTGGTTGGAAAGTAATTTGACTGAGTCATTGTCATAGAAGAAAGCAACAGTGAACTTTAAGCTCCCCATGTTCCTAGGATTTCAGAAAAACAATCAAGGCTTTAACCTATTCCATTTGTTTGCAGAGATCAAGTCCTTCTAAATGACTGTATGTCACTTGAAGAAAGAGCACATTACAAACTTAACTGATTATCTAAAAATAGTTGGCAGTGTATCTATTGGTGCACTTGGGATTGTTCAGCATCATTCTCTTCTGTAGTGAATTGTAACAATCCTTTGAAATTTAGTGTTTGTCCTGGTAAGTGCAGGATAAAAGGCATGAAAAGCATAATTGGCAGCACATCTCTGCTTTCAGCTATGTTTAAGTTCTGTATGATCAAGTGCTTGTTACTATTTAATTCCTAATCATGCAAATAGAAAAATAATCTCTCCATCGAGAGGGACACAAACCACTACTTCTGTGATTCTTGCAAATAGCCCTGACAGTATAACTTGCATTTGATATAGATAGCAGGAACCAGCCTCAGACTGGCCCAGAACAGAGTGGGCACAGTGGCCGGTGGTTGTGGAATGAAGATGGCTACTGGTTGGGAACCAGTGGAGCTCAATGAGACCACACGGGAGTCCTTATAGAAAGACTGTAATGTCTAACATTTTAGCTTTATTTCTTATTATCCTAACCTATACTGTGTCTGTAATGCAGTGTGACTTTGTTTTCTTTATTTTCTTTATTTTATGTACCTAAGATTTGTACCTGGGTACTTTGTACCAAACGTGATGCCATGTGTTGGTGACATTGTATGCTGTTCCCTGTACTCTTGTTCTTTTGTGACTTGAGTACATGTGACAATAAACCTCATTCTAATTCAGCGCCGCAGGTTCTTTTCTCTCCCTGTGAACTGGGAGGATAGACAGACTTACTGTCTCATCCATAAAATTGGGTACTTCTGGCTGTGCAGCACTCAATGCTGGCGTTGGTCATTAACTACCACCTTCAAAAATCCCAATGAGGAAGAAAATCACAAAGGTACACAAAGGCAGAATATAAAAACACAGCAGCTTCATTTGATGTTGTGTGTGTGTGTGTGTGTCTTGGAGTCTCACTTTGCAATGAACAAAAATGAATACTTTGTCCAGGGTCTATAATGCTATAAAATGATTTGCTGTCCTTTTGATAGTCCCAAGGCTAGTGGCACAATAAACAATATTGGGATAACTATATCAGAGGAACTGACAATGGGCAATAAAAGCATATTTCTCAAACACTTGTGGTACAGAATAATCACTCCCCTGTGATGTGCTATATCTAGACATTCAGTAATAACAGAAGAGTGCTTGTCAGAACTTGCAATCCAGCACTATAGAAATAGCTGAAGATAATTAATCATTGTAGAGTAAAATTTCTGGTGCGTGACATTCTCTGCATGAAATAAACCAAACAATATCCTTCAATTGGAATATAATTCTGAAATATTTGTTGCTGAATAGAGATACATGTTACCCATATGTACCCATATATCAGGACAAATGCAAGAATGCCAAATTTCAAATGATCACAACAGTGTTCCACAGAGAAAAGACAGCTGTTTGGCTGGCAAGTGGATCGACCAAGTCATTGCAATGGGAAAAAAAAAAGTGACAGTTAAATGTAGGTTTTGCAAGTTCCCAGGAATTCATTAATAAAAGAGTCAAGACTTTAATGCATTCATAGAGTCAGACCCTTCATCCCAACTTATCCATGCCAAGTTTCCCAAACTAATCTCACCCTATTTGCCTGCATTGGCCCATATCCCTCTAACCATCTGCTATTCATGTACCTGTCCAAATGTCTTTTAAATATTGTAACTGTACCTGCATCTACTATTTCCTCTGACAGCTCATTCCACATATGAACCACCCTCTGTGTGAAAAACAATTGTCCCTCAGGTCCCTTTAAATCTTTCTCCTCTCAGCTTAAAATGATGCCCATTAGTTTTGAACTCCCCCACACTGGGGAAAAGACCTTGGTACCCACCTTACCTATGCCCCTCATGATTTTATAAACCTCTATAAGGTCACCCCTCAACTTCCTACTCCAGGGAAAAACATCCCGGACTTTCCAGTCTCTTCCTATAGCTCAAACCCTCCAATCCCAGTAAAATCCTTTCTGCAGCCTCTCCAATTTAACAATATCCTTCCTTAATAAGGGCAGGCATGATACGATATAAGATATCTTCAGTAGGAAAGAAAGATGTGCATTTGTATAGCGCCTTTTGCAACTGCAAGACATCCCAAAGCTCTGTTCCTTTCTGACAGATTGTCTCTGTTGTAACGGCAGAAACACAGTGATTAGTTTATGCACAGCAAGTCCCTCCCACAGCAACGTGATAATGACCAGGCTGCCTTCATATAGCAGCACTTCATAAAGTTTTTCCCACAGTGACCCCATTCCAGGCTCGAAGACTGTTGAGACCCTGCAGTGAGAACACTGAGAGCAGTTTGTGGGGTATGGGGTACTGGATGGGAAATGTAATGGAAGAATTTTGATAGCAAGCTGCAGGGGAAGAGTAGACCTGAGAAGATGGGGATGGGAGGAGGGTCCCTGGGGAAGGGAGAGAAGGGGGAGGTTTTTGAGGAGTAGGGGAGGGAAGGGTTGCAGGAGTGTTGGGGGGAAGGTCAGAGAAGAGGGTTGATGGAAGGTTGGAGGGGAGGGTGCGGAGGAGGGGAGAGATGGGGCTGGGGGGGTTGGAGGGGGGAGTTGGGGCAGGGTTGAGGGAAGGTTGGGGAGGATTGGAAGAGAGGGGAGGGTTGGGGGGTTGAGATAGGTTGGGGAGGATTGGAGGGGAGGGGAGGGTTGAGCGGAGGGTTGAGGGAAGGTTGGAGGAGGATTGGAGGGGAGGGTTGGGGAGGGCTCAGGGAAAGTTGGGGGAGGATTGAAGGGAGTGTTGGAGGGGTGGGTTGCGGGGAAGGGGAGAGTTGGGGGCAGAGTTGGGGGGAGGTTGGGGAGGGTTGGAGTGGAGAGGAGGGTTGAAGGAAGGTTGGGGAGGTTTGGAAGGGAGCGGTGGGGGAGGAATTGGGGGCTGTGTGAGCTCTGCACCAGCTGTTGTTGCCAAGGAGATGATGACTCCCAAATCTCAGCTTGCAACCGCAGTGGGGATCCTGCCCCCTTTGGGATGCACTGACGTCTAGTCTCTGATTCTGCATCTTATAGTTCCCCCTCTTTGCATGATACTGTCATTGGTGCCTGGACTTTCATTTACCTTGCATTAAACTCTCATAATTTCTTTTGGGTCCCTCCTCTCTTTTAAAATGCTCCATAAAACCTACCCCTTAAACCAAACCTTTGATCATCTATCCAAATATCTTGTATATTGTGGTGTCAAATTTTTATCGTTTTAATAGTTTTGTTATTAATTGGATTGAGGCAATTTGCTGCATTAATGGCACTATAGAAATGCATATTGTTGTTTAAGAATGTTGATGAGGAGATGAATAATGGCAAAGATAGCATGCGATCATTAACATGCACATGAAAAGGCAGATTGACTCTTAAATGAACCCTTCATTTGAAAAGCAGTATATCTGAAAACATTGGATTGCACTGAACTGGGAACATTGGCCAAGGGTTTTGTGCTTGAGTGGGGCCTGAACCCTCACCCTTCGGAGATCCCCTTGGAGATCAGAGCCTAGATCATTGAGTCATTCAAATTCAACTCAGTTAATAGGCAAGAGAGGAAACGTCAGGTGAGCTGATGCCAAACTTGTGCTTCCCAAAATGTGAATCTGCTTCGTTATCTGCATTTCCTTTTCATTTCCACCTTTTATTTTGAAGTTATTTTCTATTTTCCCCTCCGTGCAGTGTTTTTCAACCAAAGTGTCTGGTCCTGTGTGTTCCTCCCCCCCCCTCTGGTTGCTGTTTAATGAGCTGATTGGAGTGAGTTCTGATTATTAAACTTTCTCCTCCTTTTTGTTCAGCCTCCAGCTGGAGCACAGAATGGAGAACGATCGCAGTTTGTAATTTTCAGAATCACCTTCCGATCTTTTGACAGCACCTTCCAAACTTTTGGAGTACAAGTTTTCAGAACACGGCTCCTTTGTCAGGTAGGTGATGGGGTAGGATCATAGGGCACAGAATTTATAGTAAAAGATCAAAGTGTCACACAGGTTTTGATTAACAATACGTTATGTGAGCTGAGATGTCACCTATTTTCATAAAACCTGAAGTGATGATTAGATTACTTAGTGTGTAAACAGGCCTTTCGGCCCAACAAGTCCACACCGACCCTCCGAAGAGCAACCCACCCAGACCCATTCCTCTACATTTACCCCTTCACCTAACACTACAGGCAATTTAGCATGGCCAATTCACCTAACCTGCACATTTTTGGACTGTGGGAGGAAACCGGGGCACCCGGAGGAAACCCATGCAGACACAGGGAGAATGTGCAAACTCCACACAGACAGTTGCCTGAGGCGGGAGTTGAACCCGGGTCTCTGGCGCTGTGAGGCAGCAGTGCTAGCCACCGTGCCGCCCACAGTATATCGTGAATGTGACTTGAAAGAAGTTCTGGGATTTACATATTATTAATCGAAACCTGCAACCCCATTTTAAGTGATTAAAGTCTTAAGAGCAATCTAGGTTTTTTCAATACATCGCATCAGTTGTGTGACACTTTTGACCTTTTACGATAAATTCTGTGTCCTATGTATCCTGCCCTACTAGCTACCTGACGAAGGAGCAGCGCTCTCAAAACTTGTAATTCTAAATAAACCTTTTGGGCTATAACCTGGTTTTGTGTGATTTTTAGCTTTTTCCATCCCAGTCCAACACCGGCACCTCCACCACGTAGACGGGTGTGGTTCAAGAAGACAGGTTAATTGTCAATGTCTTCAGGACAGTTAAGGATGGGTGAAAAATGGATGACGCGACACTCCTTAAAACTGAATATAAAAAGAGACCTGATTTAATTAGTTACCTGACACTTGGCTTTTGTATGAACATAATGAATTGTAGTACCTTCTGAGAAGAAGGCATTCAGTTATTGGACATAGCATTGAATATAGAAGTTGTGAGGTCATGTTGCGACTGTACAGGACATTGGTTAGGCCACTTTTGGAATGTTGTGTGCAATTCTGGTTTCCTTCCTATTGGAAGGATTTGTGAAACTTGAAAGGGTTCAGAAAAGATTTGCAAGGATGTTGCCAGGGTTGTGAGGCTTGTAGAGAGAGGCTGAATAGGCTGGAGCTGTTTTCCCTGGAGCATTGGAGGCTGAGGGGTGACCTTACAAAAGGTTTATAAAATCATGAGGGGCATGGATAGGATAAATAGACAAGGTCTTTTCCCTGGGGTGGGGGAGTCCCGAACTAGAGGGCATAGGTTTAGGGTGAGAGAGGAAAAATATAAAACGGATCTAAGGGGCAATTTTTCACACAGAAGGTCGTTTGTGTATGGAATAAGCTGCCAGAGGATGTGGTGGAGGCTGGTACAATAACAGCATTTAAAAGGCATCTGGATGGGTATATGAATAGGAAAGGTTTAGGAGGGGTATGGGCTAAGAGCTAGCAAATGGGACTCAATTATGTTAGGATATCTGGTTGGCATAGATGAGTTGGACTGAAGGATCTGTTTCCATGTGATATATCTTTATGTCTCTATGACTCTAAGAACAATAGTTTGTGTCAGACAGTCCATTGAAGGAGAACCCACTTGTTGCTGTATCTCCTTGACATGAAAGTGTGGTAATGACATAGAAAGAAACTTATGCTGTTCGAGAGCGTGCAGCAGAGATTCACCAGGCTGATACCAGGGATGACAAAACTCTCCTATTAGGAGAAATTGGCCTGGATTCACTGGCATTTAAAGGATTAGAGGGGCTTCTGATTGAAACGTATGAAATTCCATCAGAACTAGCTAGATGAAATGCAGTGAGCATGTTTCCCCTGATTGGGAACTCCAAAGCCAGGAGACACCGTCTCCCCCAGATCCTGAGACTGTTTAAGGCTGATATCAGGAAATATTTCTTCACTCAAAAGATCCTGGAATTCTCTCCTTCAGAAAGCTGTGGAGGCTGAGCCACTGAATAAGTTCAAGAAAGAGACTGATACATTTTTAGATGTGAAAGGCATCAAAAGGAATATGGAGTGAAAGCAGGAAAATGGCATTGAAATGGAGGGATCAGTCACGATCATATTGAAATGGTGGAGCAGGCTTGGATGGCCTCCAATGGCTCCTAATTTCCACAAATGAATTTTCTGGGGCTAAATAGGGTTGCTTGTAATGTAAGGGGAGCACATTATGGTCATGATTCTGATGCATATTTTGATTTTGAACAGTATTTGATGAACAATGCAGGCTCTGAGATTGTATTTGACATAAAATCTCTTCCTCTCGTACCTAGTGGAGCATGAGGCTATCAGAACACGCGTGTATATCTAATTCCCTGGCTAGTATTTTTTTAACCGCCTGTAATAGGTTGTCAGTTCAGTCTATCACCAGAGACTGTAGCTTTATTATAGCCTGACTGAGTAGAAAACCCTACACGAGTGTGCAGGATGCTCACCCTGTTTCCCCACATTATGAACATAGCTTCACATTGCCATAAATTCTTGGGGTGGGAGGTGAACCTGGAGTTTCTTGGTTAAAAGATAAGACTCTTTATTATATCATAGGCTCTCCCAATGAGTTCCAGAAATTATGTGTGAGAGATTCTGCTGGAATATTCATCTGTTCAAGAAGAAGATAAAGTAAATATTTTAATAACCTTGTTAAAAAAAAGAGAGAAGAGTTTCCAATGGACATAATGCGTGCAAAGCAGCTTAAGATCAAATCATTTTAGTTTCTCATCGGAATGTCTTCTATTGAACTTCATTTCACTTCAGTGTGTCCTTGTGGTAAAATACTATGCATTGAGATGAGTTGGTATAAAGCATAATGATATGGAGATTTTATTGATATTCTGTTGGCGCCTTGGGGTTTGGTTGCTGAGGAGTCCACATTGGTGGTACTTATGAGTAATTGCCCATGGGTCATATCGAAAGACTGTGCGTGTGATACATTATTCACAAGGGTACAACTTGGTGCAGAATTAATTCATTTTATTACAGCTGCTTGCCAAAGTAAATTAACAGTTTCAGCCAAGCACTAAACTACCGGGGTATTTATTTTTGGATGATTGTTGTGGCCCTGTTTTATGGGACCGTAATTTGTTTCCTTGATGATCAGCCTCGTATTTAATTTAATGTATGCAGCGGTCACTGTTTGAGAATCTGTTATTAAATCCAAACCTCATCAAGACAGCTGTCCCTGGCTGATGTTGCACTACATCAATGCCCTATGTGCACTGGTCCACGTGAATTCTCTGACAGTGGGAGAACCCCAAAAATATCGATTCACTAGATAGCTGATGAGCTACTTATGGATTTTTTTTTTTGCATCGCACCTTGGTGCCATGGTGGCTCAGTGGTTAGTACTGCTGCTTCGGAGTGCTGGGGTCCTGGGTTCGATTTCAGCCTTGGCGACTGTGTGGAGTTTGTGCATCTCTCCTGTGTCTGCTTGGGTTTTCTCCCACAGCCCAAAGGTAGGGGTGGATTGGCAATGCTAAATTACCCATAGTGTCAGGGATGTGCAGGTTAGGGTGGATTGGCAATGCTAAATTGCTTATAGTGTGCAGGCTAGATGGGTTAGCCATGGGAAATGAAAGGTTACAGGGATGCCCTTTAGCAGGCCAGTGTGGACTCAAAGGGCTGAATGGCCTGCTTCCACACTGCTGGGATTGTATGATTGCTATCACACTATAGAAACACCATCAAAGGAAGGGTTTTGAAGGGGGGTGATTGGTTTTATGTAGGTAAAAGGAGCAGCCATTTCCTCACCTCAAGATTCATTGAAAAAAACAACGCATTGAACAATAATGTGATTGTTTTTTGTCATGCGATTGTGTTCGGTGAGATAGCTAGACACTAGTAGAGGAGCAGCTAAGCATTATGTGAAAAAGTGTTGCCAGATGTGCAAAGCATCACAGATATGAATGCTGGATCTCTGGGACAGTGAGGGATGCTGACGCAGAGTTTGGTTGAAGGAACATGTTCTGGAGAAGCCTCTTAAGCGTGTGGAAAGAGAGAGGAACAAAGTTGGATGGTACTTGGAGTATGGCTGAGTAGGGCTGAGACAGCATTGGAGAGACAGAATACAACAGGAGGCCAAAGATGGGATATGGCTGCCTTAGTTTCATGATAATGTAAAGGTGCAAGTGTTGGACTGGGGTGGGCAAAGTCAGAAGTCACATGACACCAGGTTATAGTCCAACAGATTTACTAGAAATCACATGCCTCTCAGTCAGGTGAAGTTATGAAAGTGATGAAAGAGACATTCCTGGGAACAGGTTGCAGGTGTGTGAATTTTTTCTTGCTTTCAAAAGGTTTGACCCATGATGTTCTAATGATGGGCATTAGTTAAGATGTGAATGAGGTTTGGTGGAAACAGGACTAAGTAGGAACATACAGAGGCCACATTGTGGGAAGGGAAGTTGATGACCTTGGTGAATAGGATAGAGTTTAAAACTAATTGGAAAGGTTACCTTCCTCAACGTGCCATACCTTATTCTGATTGCAGCCACACCTTGTTAACATGATCTGCTTACTATTCCCTGTCTAATTGTTTGGGTGGTGTGATAGTATTGAGGGGACAGACACAGGAATTTTGCCACACTGTCCACCCAGACCTAAATCAATTCCTACACCAGCATACAAAGCAGCTAAAAAGAACACTTGCTTCATTTGTGTACAAGATATTAAGTAAATCTCGCCTCCTACCCGACATAATTCAGATTAGTTAACTGAGGGTCTAGAGGAAACATAAGTTAGGAAGTTTTTGCAAAATGCCTTCTTTATGACAGATTGAATGAGCCTGGGAACAATCTTTCTTCTTCCTGGTAAATAATAATGGACCTTTTTGCGAGGGATATTCTTTAAGGTGTAAGAAGGGGGAACCAAAGGATGACTGATTACTGGTCGGGGTAAAGACCATCTAAAGCAAATCACACTGAGAGTCCTGAGTTAGCCTCTTCATTCCCTGGTTGTTGTATATGTTGAAGGAAAAAGATGCCGTCATTGTCGTGAGCCATCAGGGATTTCAGTAGATGGATAGCATAGGTAACTAGCTCCCAAGGGATTATCTGAATATGCAAGATCAACGCTGATATATTGGTTATGCATTGAGCTGGATGGAGGTTCAATAATGACCTTCCGGAGTGTCATCTGTCCTAGTGCATGAGGCATCATTTCAAAGCCAGTCCCCGGGGTAGATCTGAGGTGCTAATGGTTAAGAACCCTTCTGCATATATTATTTTGAGTCTTGAAATGTGAGGGGATGGAATGAGGTTAGAAAGATGCCTGATTAAGCAGAACCGCTGCTGCTAAGTCAGCTCTCCCTGGACTGAGTGGAAGTTTCATACAGGCTACCCACAGGGTTCAAAAGTTTTGATGTGAAAAAGAAAATGCCTTTTAGCTTCTTAATTTTTAAGATTCGTTTTCACCCACATTACTTTCCCCTCATTTGCACTGCACGGTTTTGCAATCCACCCTCACTGATAATTACATAGTATTTAATACTCAGAGACTGGCCATTTAACTGGTTTTTGCTGTTATTTATACTCCAAAAGCATCTCCTCCCACCTTACCTACCCTATAAACATGAGCTTCTATCCTTTTCTACCTCGCCTAAGTGTTAATTATCTCACAAGTTAATTTCTCCTGTTCCAAATTTATGTGATATGATTAATGTCCCCAGGCCACAACATTCTGGCCAGCAGAGAGAATAAGAGAATGTTTGCTACATCTTGGCAACCACCTGGTGTAATGTGGCAATGAATCACTGGCCAAAAATAAAACACAGCTGGAGAATGTCCCCTGGTTGGTGCTGGTTCTTTTAGTAAAGTGAAAATTACAATAGTCATCAACTGAACTGAGCATTTCATTCAGCAATGCCATTTGGAATAAATTCCTCGTGAAAGCTAAATTTAAAATAAATCTAAAATGCAATGAGAGTCAAGCTTCCAGCCAGAAGTGCTGAGTGGATGATCCATCTCGGGCTCCTCCAATGGTCCCCAGCATCACAGATACCAGTCTCCAGCCAATTTGATTCACTCCACGTGATATCAAAAAATGGCTGGAGGCACTGGATACTGCAAAGGCAATGGGCCCTGTTAACATTCCGGTGATAGTACTGAAGACATGTGCTCCAGAACTGGCCACTCCCCTCGCCAAGCTTTCCCAGTGCAGTTATAACACTGGCATCTGCCGACAAATGTGGAAAACTGCTCAGGTATGTCCAGTACACAAAAAGCAGGATAAATCTAACCCGGCCAGTTGCCGCCCAATCAGTTTACTCTCCATCATCAGATGGAAGGGTCATCAACAGTGCTATCAAGCAGCACCTGCTCAGCACCAACCTGCTCGGTGACACCCAGTTTGGGTCGCCAGGGTCATTCAGCTCCTGATCTCATTCCAGCCTTGGTTCAAACTTGGACAAAAGAGCTGAATTCCAGAGGTGAAATGAGAGTGACAGCCCTTGTCATCAAGGCCGCATTTGACAGAGTATCAAGGAGCCCCGGCAAAACTGGAATCAGTGGGTATCGGGGGCAAACACGCCGCCGGATAGAATCATACCAGGCACAAAGGAAGATGGTTGTAGTTGTGGAGGGTCAGTCATCTCAGCTCCAGGACATCTCTGCAGGAGTCCCTCAGGGTAGTGTCGAAGGCCCAGCAATCTTCAGCTGCTTCATGAATGACCTTCCCTCTGTCCTAAGGTCAGAAGTGGGGATGTTCACTGATGCTTGCACAGTGTTCAGCACCATTCACAAATCTTCAGATACTGAAGCAGTCTGTGCTCAAATGCAACAACATCTGGACAATATCCAGGCTTGGGCTGACAAGTGGCAAGTAACATTCACACCACACAAATTCTAGACAATGACCATCACCCATTAAAGACACTCTAACCACTGCCCCTTGATATTTAACAGTATTACCATTACTGAATCTCCCACTATCAACATCCTTGCCGTTACCAATGATCAGAAACTCAACTGGACTCACCACATAAACACAGTGGCTACAAGAGTGGGTCAGAGACAAGGGAACTGTGGTGAGTCAAGTAACTCACCTCCTGACACCCCAAAGTCTATTCACCATCTGCAAGGCACAAATCAGGATTGTGATGGAATACTCTCCACTTGCCTGGATGGGTGCAGCTCCAACAACACTCAAGAAGCTTGACACCATCCAGGACAAAGCAACCTGCTTGATTGGCACCACATCTACAAACATTCAATCCCTCCACTCCTGGCACTCAGTAGCGGCAGTGTAATATCTACAAGATACACTGCAGAAAATCCCCGAAGATCTCTAGACAGCACCTTCCAAACCCACACCCATTTCCATCTTGAAGGACAAGGGCAGCAAGTATGTGGGAACACCACCACCTGCAAGTTCACCGCCAAGCCATTCACCACCTGACTTGGAAATATACCAAAGTCAGTCGTTGGGTCAAAATCCTGGAATTCTGGAATTCCCTTCCGACCAGCATTGTGAGTCAACCCACAGCAGGTGGACTGCAGCGATTCAAGATGGCAGCTTGCTACCACCTTCTCAAGGGCAAATAGGGATGAGCTATCAATGCTGGCCAGCCAGCAACGCCCAAGTCCCACAAATGAATTTAAAAAAACTTTTCTTTTGACTGTGCATTTCCAACAATGGAGTTTCACTTGCCAAAAGGGCAATTTAAGGGCAGACTAGTCCTGTTCTTTTTTTAATTCAGGAAAACTAAAAAAAAAGCTATTGTTTATTGTGAGGGAAATTAATTCATAGGGTTCAGTTGTACAAGGCACTGGTGAGACAACGTCTGGAATACTGAGCCTGGTATTGGTGTTACTGCATTTAAGGAAGGATATAAATGCATGGAGAACAAATCAGAGAAGGGTTACCAGGTTAATGCCTGAAATGGGCAGGTCGTCTAATGAGGACAGTCTGGTCTTGAATCTCCTGGAACTTAGCAAAGCAAGAAGCAGCTTGATTGAAACATACCTGAGGGGTTGTGACATGGGGCATAGAGAGAGGATGTTGTGGTAGAATCTAGAACTATTTAAAACTATTTAAATATTTAATATTTAAAACTATTTAAAAATCAAAGGTCAGCTTTTTAAAACAGATACGAGCCTAAATATTTTCTCCAAGGGTCATGCGTCTTCAGAATTCTGAGGCCTCTTCTGGAATATTGTGTCCAGTTCTGGTTGCCCAGTTATAAGAAGGATATTATTGAGCTAGAAAGGGTTCAGAAAAGTTTTACCAGAATGTTGCTGGGTATGGAACACTTGAGTTATAAAGAAAGTCTGGATAAGCTGGGACTTTTTTCTTTGGAGTGTAGGAGGTTGAGAAGTGACCTTGTAGAAGTTTATAGGGTCATGAGGGGTTTAGACAGCATTAATGGCAGGTGTCTTTTCCCTAGGATGGGGGATTTCAAGACAAAGGGCCACATTTTGAAGGTGAGAGGAGAGAGGTTTAAAAAAGACAAGAGGGGCAAATGTTTTATGCAGGGAGTGGTTCGTGTGTAGAATGAACTTCCAGAGGAAGTGGTGGATGCGGGTGCAATTGCAATGTTGAAAAGGCATTTAGCTAAGTACATGAATAGGAAAGGTTTGGAGGGATATGGGCCAGGAGCAGGCAGGCAGGATTAGTTTAGTTTGGGATAATAGTCTGCATGGACTAGTTGGACTGAAGGGTCTGTTTCCATGCTGTATGACTCTATGACCCTATAACAGGTGATGGAAGAAGAGTCTTTCTATATTTTTAAGGCAGAGATGGACAGATACTTGGTAAACAATTGGGTGAAAGGTTATCAGGACAGTGGACTTGAAATTACAATCAGATCTGCAATGGTCTTACTGAATGGTGGGGCAGATCCAAAGGGCTGCATGGGCTATTCTTGTACCTTGTTTGTGTCTTGCAATAACAGCTGGAAAATGCTGGGTAGATCTCAGTGCTTTTGGTGAGGAACTCTTTCTACTGAGAACCTATTGGGTGGATGTAACACATCCTAACACTTTAAAGAAGAGCAAACGAATTAATCCAACATGTCCTGGCTCAATATAATCCCTCAAGTAGTGATGCTAAAAGAGGCAGATTACATGATCATTATTACATTGCTGTTAGTGGGAGCCTGATGTGCATCACTCAGTTGCTTGTTTCTTTGTATTATTCCAGGGACAGCATTTCCAAAAGATTTCATTTGCTTTAAAACACTTGAGGTTGAATTAAGGTCATGAAAGACACTATGCGAATGAAAATATCTATGGGATGACATGGTGGCTCAATGGTTAGCACTGCTGCCTCACAGCACGAGGGACCTGGGTTTGATTCCAGCCTTGGGTGACTGTCTGTGTGGAGTTAGCACATTCTTCCATGTCAGCATGGGTTTCCTCCGGGTGCTCCGGTCTCCACAGTCCAAAGATTTGCCGGTTAGGTGGATTGGCCATGCTAAATTGCCCATAGAAGGGAAATGTAAGATTATGGGCTGGGTCTGGGTGGGATGCTCTTCAGAGGGTCAGTGTGGGCTGCAATGCTTTCTTTTACACTGTAGGGACAGTATGATTCATAAGTAGAAATATCATTTATTGAAAGATGGCAGATCGGGAAGTTCAACAGTAAATTGATGGTATTTAATGGACTAGTTTTCACACAAAAGATGTTGGTTCGCATCGAAGAGTGGTTTCTGCTGTTGCACCATTTTAGTACACAGTCTGTAGTCAAAACGGTCTCAACTCCCTCACTTTTCTTTCTCTGTCCCTTTTCAAACCCTCCATCTTCGACCGAGTTGTCTCGCTACGCGTGAGAAATATGCCTCTGTTTCGATGTTTTAACGTTGCAACTTAGCGTATGATGGCATTCATTACAGCACGCCTGGTTTTACGACTAATGAGTTAGATACGTCGAGGCACAGGGAAAATTAATGTCTTTGTTGATCGGAATTTGCCTGTCACTCCCTAGCCCATTCCCAAAGGATCTGTCCTGGACAAAAGCTAATTGAATAAAAGCGGGAGAGCGGGGCTGTTGTTCAGAGAGTTGAGAGATGGCTGAGAAAGCAGCTGAACATGGTTCAGCACCCTGGACAGCAGCTGCATTCGTCTCACGTCTAACCGCAAGAAAGCTGATAAACTGTTGCATTTTACATGATCTGAAGCTAATGCACGGGCGAGGCTGCAGTTCCATCTGACAGCGCCCGGGTCTAACTCTCTGATGTTGGATAGGAATTGCTGCATTTCTTTTGTTATTGTGTATGTAAAAAAAAAATGCTTGAATTGCCCTAAAGACGTGCACGATAACTTCCGACTGGTTTTAACAAAGCAGAAAGGTAAAAGTAGCAAAGAGCAGCAGTTTAAAGCAGGCTGGAGAGAGGTGGCCTGAGAAAATAGGGCGAATGATTCTAAGGTTTTCCTCATTTCCTATTCCCGAGCTTGGAATGTTAAAGGAGGAATTCAGCATTTTGAAGCAAATTGCTGTCAAAGTTCACTCGTTCAGTGATCGCAACACTCCCTCAGCACCTCACTCACAATACAGCACTCCCTCAGCACATCACTCTCAATACAGCACTCCCTCAGCACCTCACTCTCAATACAGCACTCCCTCAGCACTCCCTCAGCACCTCACTCTTAATAGAACACTCCCTCAGTACCTCACTCTCAATACAGCACTCCCTCAGCACTCCCTCAGCACCTCACTCTTAATAGAACACTCCCTCAGTACCTCACTCTCAATACAGCACTCCCTCAGCACTCCCTCAGCACCTCACTCTTAATAGAACACTCCCTCAGTACCTCACTCTCAATACAGCACTCCCTCAGCAACTCACTCTCAATACAGCACTCCCTCAGCAACTCACTCTCAATACAGCACTCCCTCAGCACCTCACTCACAATACAGCACTCTCCCAGCACCTCACTCTCAATACAGCACTCCCTCAGCACCTCACTCACAATACAGCACTCCCTCAGCACCTCACTCTCAATACAGCACTCCCTCAGCACCACACTCTCAATACAGCACTCCCTCAGCACCTCACTCACAATAGAACACTCCCTCAGCACCTCACTCTCAATAGAACACTCCCTCAGTACTCCCTCAGCACCTTACTCTCAATACAGCACTCCCTCAGCACTCCCTCAGCACCTCACTCCCAATAGAACACTCCCTCAGCACCTCACTCTCAATAGAACACTCCCTCAGTACTCCCTCAGCACCTTACTCTCAATACAGCACTCCCTCAGCACTCCCTCAGCACCTCACTCTCAATAGAACACTCCCTCAGCACCTCACTCTCAATAGAACACTCCCTCAGTACTCCCTCAGCACCTTACTCTCAATACAGCACTCCCTCAGCACCTCACCCTCAATAGAACACTCCCTCAACACATCACTCTCAATAGAACACTCCCTCAGCACCTTACTCTCAATACAGCACTCCCTCAGCACTCCCTCAGCACCTCACTCTCAAAAGAACACTCCCTCAGCACCTTACTCTCAATACAGCACTCCCTCAGCACTCCCTCAGCATCTCACTCTCAATAGAACACTCCCTCAACACCTCACTCTCAATGCAGCACTCCATCAGCACCTCACTCACAATAGAACACTCCCTCAGCACCTCACTCACAATACAGCACTCCCTCAGCACTCTCAATAGAACACTCCCTCAATACCTCACTCTCAGTAGAACACTCCCTCAGCACTCCCTCAGCACGTCACTCACATTACAGCACTCCCTCAGCACCTCATTCACAATACAGCACTCCCACAGCACTCCCTCAGTACCTCACTCACAATACAGCAGTTCCTCAGCACTCCCTCAGCACCTCACTCACATTACCGCACTTCCTTAGTACCTCACTCACAATACAGCAGTCCCTCAGCACCTCACTCACATTACAGTACTTCCTTAGTACCTCACTCATAATACAGCAGTCCTTCAGCATCTCATTGACAATATAGCACTCACTCAGCACCTCACGCACAATACAGAACTCCATCAGCATCTCACTCACTTTACAGCCCTCCCACAGCACTCCCTCAGCACTTCACTCTCAATACAACCCTCCCTCAGTGCTATACTACCTCAGCACAGCATTCTTAATTCATCACTGCCTCGTGATTGCAACTTGAATACAGCACTCTCTCAGTACCCAAAGTACTCCCAGTCTCTCAGTACAGGTCGTTTTGCTATAACATGTGTTTCATTGTCTTGCATTTTATTACAACTGTCTCTCGGAACTAGCCTCCCATTACTACATGCTCTAAGTACCACACTCTTGGTACACATTGTGCAATACCAATAGACTGATCTCAATTCAGCGTCATTAGTATGGCAGTCTGTCTGTGCTTCAATAATCGGTACAGCATCCTCCATATATCCATTCTAAGATATGCACTGTCAATGCTGCATGCACTCATAATAGCATCCTCAATACAGTATTCCATCAGTACTGCATCCTCCCTACTGCACTCTAACGTAGCATCCTCACAGTGTTTCACAGTCTATACTGTACTGGCGTCTCGAGCAATTGGGGTATTTCCTGAGAGTTTTCACCTGCTGTACAGCACCTGCTTTCACACACCAGCTGCTTGCATTACAGAGGTTCAGAGGGGAGATATATACCAGGGAAATTCATTACCCTCCCCCTCCATCTCCCAGGAGAGGAGCTTGAATCTAAAACCTTCTGGAGTGAGAATCATATCTGAACCAATCTGTCAATTCTTGCAGCAGAAGTCACAGCGATGGTAACTGATCACTTAAAAAAAATACATGTCTGTGGATACCATTAACATGGTCACTTGGTGAGCATCTTGTTGTGAAAGCCTAAATGGGATACTGTCTAATGTTACAGCCTTTGAGATCAACTTGCCTTTTAAATACCTGATAGGTAGATTCAACACTGATCAAAAGCAATTTTTTCTATTTAATTCTGGTCATGTTGCCTGATTTAAAAATGTTTGCTTGAACAGGACAGTAAATGTTGATAATGCCACTGAAATTCCAGGTCACTGATCTAGTCAGTGCTGAGAAACTTAATTAATTCAGAGCAAGACCATTGACTCATCCTTGTGTCTGTGAATATGTCTTTAAGTTATTTACTTCAGGCTGAGTAACAGCTTTAAGCTGATGTCATCAGCACTCGCTAGCAAAACAGGCGACAAATGTCTGTATCCATCATCCTCAATTCTTAAGAAATTGCACATTTCTGAAAATATCACACAGGAAAAAGGACAATAGCATGTGTTACTGGACAAGTAACCTAGAGGCCTGCACACATGCTTTCGTGACATGAGTTCAAATCCCACCACAGCTTATAGAATCATTGAGGTTTACAACATGGAAAAAGGTTTTCCCCAGCTTGCCCATTCTGCCCAGTTTTTATAGAATCCTAACAGTGTGGAAACAGGCCATTTGGCCCAACAAGTCTATGCCAACCTTCTGAAGATCATTCCACCCAGGCCCAGCCCCCTACATTTCCCGTGGCTAATGCACCAGACCTACACATTCCTGGCTCCAAGGGGAATTTCCCATGGCCAGTCCACCTAAGCTGCACATCTTTGGACTGTGGGAGGTAACCAGAGCATCCAACAGAAACCTATGCAGACGCAGGAAAGAACATGCAATCTGCCCACAGACAGTCACCTGAGGGTGCAATCGAACCCAGGGCCCTGGCACTGTGAAGTAGCAAAGCTAACCACTGAGTCACTGTGCTGCCACAATTAAATTTAGCCACAATTAAATTTAGCCCCATTTGCCTGTGTTTGATCCATATCCCTCCATTCCCTCCATGCATATCCCATCCACATACCTGTCCAAATGTTTCTTAAGTGATGAAATTGTATTTACCTCCACCACTATCCTTGGAAGTCCAGGCACTTATACCTTCTGTGTGAAGAAATTGCCCCTCTGGGCCTTATTTGTATCTTTCATCGCTCACTTTAAACATTGCTCCTTGTCCATGGACATCCAGGTGTGAACATAACTAACAAAGGGAGGTAAACATTCAGGTATAATACCACTTTTCACAGGCCACTGACTAGATCTTCTCTTCAGTGCCCAGCAGCAATCAGTCCCCCTTTATTTGTGCTCAAGATACTTTCTCAAACAATGCCCTCTGTTTGCTGATGCTTTTTCTTAGCAGGACATTTTATCATTATGTTAACAATTAATTCAGTGGGTGGCATGGTTGGCTCATGGTGCCAGGGACCTGGGTTCAATTCCACCCTCGGGCAACTGCCTGTGTGGAGTTTGTACATTCTCCCTGTGTCTGTGTGGGTTTCCTCCCACAGATGTGCAGGTTAGGTGGACTGGCTGTGGGGAATGCAGGGTTACAGGAATAGGGTGTGGGCTGGGTAGTGTGTCTGAGTGAGATACTGTTTGGAGGGTCAAAGTGGACTTGATGGTCTGGATGGCCTGCTTCCACACTGAAGGGATTCTATGAATTATGTTACAAATTTTGGTCACTGACTGTGAAGACCTCATGAATGCCTGAGGTGCTATACAAATGCAAGTCCTGTTCTCATCGTGAATCATTTAATGAGAATATGTTGTAGGAAGGGTTTTTAGACACATTTACAGAGGAGTCCTGTTTCAAAACGCTTTTCCTCAGCCATCCCTTTCGAATGCTAGGCCCTCGCACAGTATACTTGAAGCAATTTGATTAGGGATTGTCTAGAGGAATGAAACTATGTCTGGCAGGAAATGAGGGGAGTAAATTTCATTAACATGCCGAGTAAGTTAGTCTGTGTCTTCGTTCGAAAGGGCATGAAGAAGGAGTGTTACTTGAGTCGCAGAAATCAATCATTTCCCACAAACCTCTTTTTGAGCAATGATGCAGGTTCAAAAAGCAGATCCTTTCAGACCTTGTATTTGGATTGCTTGTCCTGTCATTGCGTTCAGTAAGTGGATCTGTTGTAGGTAGATGCAAAGGTTGGTGGGGGGTAGGAAAGTAAATTGCTTCTGTTCTTTCTAAGATGTGTAGAGACACTGCCCAGGTTGAAATACTTGGAATTAGTAATTAAAGTGGCACCTATTACCTGCAGACAATCCACTCTCCCTGGCTTACAGTGAGTGGAGGGGAAATTTAAACTGTTATCACTTGATTAGAAAACAAACTGCAGTTAGATAAGCCAGGAGATTGCTGCAAACTGTATTGAGACTGAAATCTCATTAGTCTCTCAGTCATGAGAGAAAGCTCTTGAAGATTGACTTTGTGCGCTAAACGGCTGCTTGGAGAATAATGTGCGGGATCTTGCTGTGCGTAAATTGCCATTTTTGCTTACGTCACAACTGTGCCTGTGCTTCACGCTAACCCACTCTACATTAGGTATTTAAAACAGCAATAGGAAAACTCAATTTTTGACTTGGACAAGAAATCTCAAGCTTAGCTTGATGGTGAAGCCAGCTCTTCAAGTATTCTTTGACATGTCCATGGGAAATATATCAGAGTTTTTATCTACAATACCCCCTCTGGTGCCAGGGCCCCAACAGAGGAAGTACTCTGTAACCAAACCTGAGTCAGCAGGAAGGAAGAGCAGGGGTAAATTTGTTACCTGTTATTGGCAATTATGACCAATTTTGCATTTACATAGTGGCTTTCATTATCTCAGGACTGGGCAAAGAACTAATACATTAACTGTGACACACAGCCACTGTTGTACGATTCTAGCCAATTTGGTCACAACAGGATTCTGCATTGAGATAGATGCTCAGGAGACATGATTGTTTGTGGGGGTTCGGTGAACAGGGCAGGGTAAGTGATAGCCAGGATATGAGGGAGAGCTCTCTTGCTGATCTCTTAAGTCATGCTTTGGGACCTTTTAATGTCCCCCCTGAGAGAGCAGATAGGGTCGTGGTTTAAATATCTCATTTTACAGATGGTGGCACCAACAGTGCAGCCCTGCACTGGGACATGGGACTTGGACTTTGTGGTCATGCCTCTGGAAGGGGATTTGTCTCCTTGATGTTTAGAGGCAAGAATGTATCCCATTACATCAAAATACCTCACGATCATCAGTCAAAATAACTCCCTGAAGTTAAAAATCACACAACACCAGGTTATAGTCCAACAGGTTTAATTGGAAGCACTAGCTTTCGGGGCACTGCTCCGAAAGCTAGTGCTTCCAATTAAACCTGTTGGACTATAACCTGGTGTTGTGTGATTTTTAACTTTGTACACCCCAGTCCAACACCAGCATCTTCAAATCATGACTCCCTGAATGCATTCAGAACCCCTTTTTTTAATATATATATTTCAGAGGCCGGATTCAGTTCTTACTGCCACGGATGCCCATCATTTGCCGAGTCTGGATGTAAAATCATGGGCCAGTCTCCAACAACAAGCCACTAATGCGGCATTTCCTGCAGTCAACCTGGAAACATTTTCCGGACCACACCGAGCAAACATGGAAAAGTGGACCTTATTACCAACCCAGGAGGGAACTGCAGCATTACCAGCAACACATTGCGAGAAGGTACGTCAGAAATAGTTAAATTGTTTCAACACAGATGAGAATTTGAGTGAGTGACGTCACCCTCTCAGAGAGTGTAACAGGTAAAAGAATATATAACAACAAATTTACAACAGTTAGCTCAGCTTGGAACCTGACTCACTTACCCTTGCTAGAAGTGACATGCAAAGGGACCTGTACTCTGCAAACAAAAGAAATATGTCAATTCTTTGAGCCTTTTTTTGGAGCGTGGGGAGCCTCATTGCTTTCAATATGGCACTGCCTCAACTGACCAGAGTTGACTTGCCAACTAAATAAATTCTTTACTCTTGTCGTATAAATTATTGTAATTACTTGAAATTTGGCATTCTCGCATTTTTTCCTGTTGAGTGCAAGATGAAAAACTTCAGCGACATCTGATCTACCTCCTTACTTGAAAAGGGGTATTATATTTGCCATTTTTCAGTTTGTTGGAACCGTTCAAGAATCTAAGGAATCTAGTGAATCCACCGCCCCTGTTCATAGAATCCCAACACTATGGAAGCAGACCATTTGGCCCATCAAGTCCACACTGACCTTTCAAAGAGTATCCCACCCAGACCCATTCCCCTCACCCGGCATTTCCCATGGCTAACCCACCTAACCTACACATCCCTGGACACTATGGTCAGCTTTGCACAGCCAATCCACCTAACCTACCCATCTTTGGACTGTGGGAGGAAACCGGAGCAATCAGAGGAAATCCACACAGAGACAGCTGAGAATGTGCAAACTCCACGCAGACAGTCACCTGAGGGTAGAATCGAATCCAGGTCCCTGGAGCTGTGAGGCTGCAGTGCTAACCACTGACCTACTGTGCCACCTTTTTGCTGATTCTTGCACCTCATTAGTTTCCCATAAACCTGCTCTGTATACACACACGCACACACACACACTTAAATTAGAACCATAGAACTCCTACAAGTGTGAAACAGGCCCTTCAGCCCAACAAGTCCACACCGACCCTCCAAAGACTAATTCAACCGGACCCATTCCTATTATCCTATATTTACCCCTGACCAATGCATCTAACCTACACATCCCTGAACACTATGGGCAATTTAGCATGGCCAATCCACCTAACCTGCCCATCTTTGGACTGTGGGAGAAAGCCGGAGCACCCAGAGGAAACCCACGCAGAAAGAATGTGCAAACTCCACACAGACAGTCACCCGAGGCTGGATTCGAACCCGGATCTCTGGCGCTCACCACTGAGCCACTATGCCACCCTAAAAATTGATTCAGAAACCACAACACTGAGATGGCCAGGAATTGTACTCAGGTGAACTGCCTGGAAAGCAGCTATGCTCACCACTATACCACCATCACCTTGCTAGCATACATATATGTATTCATCTATATGCATAAATGTGTGTATGCATATTGATATATATATAGATATTGTTTATAGAGGTGTAGACGCATATATGCGTGTAAACGCTTATAAATATGTGTGCATGTATGTGTGTGCGTATATTTATATATATATATATATATATATATATATAAGTCTATGCAGTCAACTGCACCCTCTGTGGGAGAATCTCAGTTCTGGGTAGGCCTGATGAGCAAGATCTTCCTAAAATCTTCATCCAAGAAGAAATACCGAGAGACACAGAGAGGTAGACATTGTCTACATGGAAGTCTGAAAAGGCGTTTGACAAGGTCCTGCATGGTAGACTGGTTAGTAAGGTTAGATTACACGGGATCCAGGGGAAGCTAGCCAAATGGATACAAAATTAGCTTGAAGGTTGGAGACAGAGGGTGGTGATAGAAGGTGGTTGCTTTTCAGACTGGAGGCCTTTGACCAGCAGTGTTCCACAATGATTGGTGCTGCGTCCAATGCTTTTCATCCATTATATAAATGATTTGGATGTGAATATAGGTGGTATGGCTAGTAAGTTTACAGATGACACTAAAACAGGTGTTGTAGTGGACAGCAAAGAAGATTATTTCAGAGTACAAAGGGACCTTGATCAGATGGGCCCATGGGCCGAGGAGTGGCAGATGGAGTTTAATTTAGATAAGTGTGAGGTGCTGCATTTTGCTAAAGCAAACCAGGGCAGGGACTTATACCGTTAATGGTAAGGTCCTGGGGAGTGTTGCTGAACAAAGAGACCTAGGGGTGCAGGTGCATAGTTCCTAGGATCAGTATAATGAAGAAAGTGTTTGGGATGCTTGCCTTCCTTGCTCAGAATATTGAGTATAGGAGTTAGGAGGTCATGTTGCAGCTGTACAGGATATTGTTAGGCCACCTTTGGAATATTGCGTATAATTCTGGTCACCCTTCTATAAGAAAGATGATGTTAAACTTGTGAGGGTACAGAAAAGATTTATAAGAATGTTGCTGGGACTGGAGGGTTTGAGTTATAGTGAGAGGCTGAATAAGCTGGGACTGTTTTCCCTGGAGAAGTGGAGGCTGAGGGGTGACCTTAGTGAGGTTTATAAAATCACAAGGGGAATGTATAGGGTGAATAGCCCGGGTCATTCTCCTACAGTGGGGGAAACCAAAACTAGAAGGCAAGAGATTTAATGTGAGAGGGGAAAGATTTAAAAAGGACCTGAGGAGTAACCTTTTCACGCAGAGGACGATGCGTGTATGGAATGAGCTGCCAGAGGAAGTGGTGGAGGCTGGTACAATTACAACATTTAAAGGGCATCTGGATAGGTATATGAATAGGAAGGATTTAGAGGGATATGGGCCAAATGCTGGCAAAGGGGACTAGGTGAGATTGGGATGGCTGGTCGGCATGAATGAGTCGGACCGAGGGGTCTGTTTCCCTGCTGAATGGCTCTATGTCTCTATAACTAGATATATGTGTATAGTTATGTAAACATTAACGCAGATATACACGTGTGTATATAATTGTGGAGGCTATTGAAGTTTATATGGTTACACTTTAGGAACTTCCTTTGACCCAGCAAGTTAGTACAGTACAGCACAAGCTTCCATCCTACAGCTCAGGTCACACTCTTTATTGAGCTGCAGGGAATTTACAGCATAGACGCAGACCATTCCACTCGTCTGCTCCATGCATTAAAGCACTGAAGCACCACATCAGCCTCCTGTTACCCCTACCCTGTCCAGTCACACTCTGAGAGTGATTTTAGCTCAAGCTGCCAGGCGGAGGCTGGGTGGAAATGCAGGAGCTATGACATCCCGCATTACTCCTGATTCAGTCATGGGTTTGGTTATAATTTTCTTTTCCTTTATGTTCTCCGCATCTGATGAGGAAGCTGTACTCACTGTCGGAGTATTGCTTCCCACTGTCAGGATGTCATATTCCTGCTCCTGAATTACTTACTGAGCAGTCATGTTTTATTGCTGTTATCAAGAAGTTTTGTTTTGAAAGAAAACTGCATTGGACTTGCATTTATATAACGCCTTTCATGATGTCCCAAAGGCATTTTCCAGACAATGAAGTATCTTAGAAGTGCAGTCACTGTTGTAAAGTGGGAAATGTGGCAGGCAGTTCCCGCAGCAAGATCCCACAGACCGAGATGTGATAATGACCCAGGTAATGTCTCAGTCTGTGGTGTTGATTGCAGGCTAAATATTGGCCAGGATGCTGAGGCCGTGTTCTTCAAGATGGTGCCATCGGATCTGTTAATCCACCAGAGCAAGCAGACAGGACCTTATTTAACATTCGACTTGAAAGCAAATACCTCTGACCGTGCCTCATGTGGTGCAATGGTAGCGTACTGACCTCTGGGCCAGAGGGCCTGGGTTCAAGTCCTACCCAATTTCAGAGGTGCAGTGCAGCATTTCTGAACAGTTTGATAAAAAGTATCTGCGCGGGTAAACTGCTGCATTAAAGTAATAACAGATGGACAAAGGACACTCAAGTGTATTGTCGGTTTATGTTGGCACTGTAACCTCTCCACTGCAGTTTATTCATTTGCACCTTGAGCTTCGAGACATCTGTCACTGGCAAGTGAACTGTCCATGTGGTGTGCCACCTTGTGGTAATTTATATTAATTACAGTTTTGTGGAAATAAATGAGCAAGGGATAGAATTAGATTGTGGGACTTCATAGAATCCCTACAGTGGGAAGGCCCATCTATACCAATCCTCCCCATCTCTGTGACCCTGCATTTCCCATGGCTATTCCACCTAGACTGCATACTACAGTATGGCCAATCTATCTAACCTGCACACCTTTTGACTAATGGGAGGAAACTAGAGCACCTGCGTAGACACAGGGAGAATGTGCAAACTCCACACAGATAGTTGCCCAAGGGTGGAATCAAACCCAGGTCCCTGGCGCTGTGAGGCAGCAGTGCTAACCTCTGAGCCAACTTGCCACCTTTGGATATGAGTTCCTGTTCCATGGCTCCAATCTACTCTGAATATGTAAACATTTTCTCTCCATAAGTAGCTAGTGCCTCTTACTCTTTTTCCAGTTTGTCCTCCATCATTGGTTGTGATGAGGTGCACTCACATGAAAACCCATTTTGAAGTTTGCAGAGTGACAGAAACAGAGATTGCGAGTTTGGACTTGTGCTGGTCCACCACTTGGTCTTGACTTGTGCTGTCTGCCTTCCTGAGAGCGGGCCCTCTTGCAAGCCAAGAATTGAGATGTCTGAGAAAACAGGATTCTCATTGAAGAGATTTGTTAGTGGCTTCTGTTTGACATCTTATCTGTTAAGTTCAGACTCTGCTGTTCCATCTCAATCCTCCCACTGTGCATCTCATAACATCAGGCTCAGATCTTTCCAAGATTCTCTCCTCCCTATCTCTCCTACATCTCCATGAGGTTCCAAAATCTCTGTGTTAGTCTAATTCCAACCTCTTGCACATTCCTAATTTCCATCACATCACCACTAATGGCCAAGCCTTCGACTGCCAAGATCCTAAGCTCAGGAATTCTCTCCCTCGGTCCCTCGATTTCACTATCCACTCTTTCCTCCTTTAAGATGCTCCTTAAAACTTGGCTTTTTTTTTGTCAGAACTGTCCTTAATATCTCCTTTTTTATTTCGGTGTCAAATTTCGGTCAATAATACTCTGAAACCTTGCGGTGTGACACTACATTTAAAGGTGCCATGTAAATGCAAGTTGTCACTTCTTGTGAAATTCTTTGCAATGAGAGGACTGCTACTTGTGAATTAGTTCTGGTGGGTAGACGGTACGACCCACACTGAGGCAGACACCCAGGAAAGCTGAGCACGTAACGATCAATGCCAGCCTGATTTTCAAATTCTTTTTGTTGCTAAGAGACTGTGAGAGGTTCCTTTTTATTTTTATCTTTTTGTTTTATTGACATGGCTGCCTGTAGGCAATAGTTACAGTTATTAAGATTTTTTTTTCCTTTCTCTTACCAACTCTTGATCTTTTGTCATTTGAGTTACAATGCAAAAAAAAAACAAGGGGGATAAAACAGCCTCAGGTGCATCACGCCCCTTGTGCTCTACTGCAGAACACATCAGTGAATGAAAGCAAAATAATTGAAAGGTGCCTGAACTGCTGAGGGCAGAAAGAAAAATGCATTTTGATGAACAGTATGCTTCAGTGGATGTTGACGCCACTTAAACGCTTTGTCTCAAACATAATTGTGCTGCTGTACAGTCAAAATGGGAGCTGTTCCAGAGTCCTGATTGTTGAGATGCCATCAACATCCCACTAATCATCTTCATCCCATCTGACTGCTCTTTTGTAGCAACCATTTTCACAAATAATTGCAAGTAAGTGTTTAATAAAAAAAATAAAATGTTTTGCCTCACAAAACATGATATTTCTGTCACAGATGCCGAAGATATCAGTACGCCGCTAGAACATCTAATTAGTTACTCTGCATAAAGTGGGTGTAGACTAAAGGCATCAGCACGTTCAATATCCATCACTTTATCAATGCTGTCATTGGTTATGAAGGGAGGGACTCTTTAACTTTGGCATTTGGAGCTCCTTTCTCTTGAAGAAGAGATGGCTGACTAATGGAGTTCTATGAATCCAGGGTTTGATAGGGTGGCTATAGAGATGATGGAATAGATTTTACCAGCCTGATTAGATTAGATTCTCTACAGTGTGGAAACAGGGCCTTCGGCCCAACAAGTCCACACCGAACTTCCAAAGAGCAACCCACCAAGACCCATTTCCCTCTGACTAACACACCTAACACTATGGGCAATTTAGCATAGCCAGTTCACCTGACCTGCACATCTTTGGACTGTGGGAGGAAACCAGAGCACCCGGAGGAAACCCACGCAGACCCGGGGAGAATGTGCAAACTCCATGTAGACAGTCACCCGAGGCTGGAATCGAACCCAGGTCCATGGCGCTGTGAGGCAAAAGTGCTAACCACTGAGCCACCGTTCCTCCTCTGGGTAAATCTGATCCCTGTAAGCACGGGTTGATACCCTGTGTGTGTCTTCTCAATTTCTGTTCTCTTAATGATAACAAAAGTGTCATCCGTGTATCTGATCCAGAGTTTGGGTTAGATTTGTGGGAGGGCTGTTTGTTCTAGGCTATGAGCCCATCGGTGTTCCATTGATCTGTTCAAATATTTGGCTGTTGAATATGAAGTGAAGTGTGTCGTCAAGCACAGGTCTAGTAGTTTGAATATGCAGTCCTTGTTGATAGGTTCCCCATTGAGTTGCCTGCTCTGGTTGTCCAGGAGGTTGGCTATTGTCTCTGTGACTAGAGTTTCGTCAATTGCCCTCTTGAGACAGGGTGGGATGGTGTCTCTCATGAGCTCCTGTGCCATTTCCTATTACCAAAAGGGAGAACCTCTTGTGCCCAACTGAGGGGCAGTTACAATCTCTGCCTACATTTTACCAGCTTTTGTCCTGCGAGGATATTGACTTGGTTGACTGTTGTTGTTGACAGAGGATGGGAGGTTAATTCCGTGAAGGTAATGATTTCCTGTTAGTGTTATTTGATACATTTGTGTCTTTTTAGCTTGTTGGTCTCTGTTGGGATCCCAACACTGGCACCGTGGTGTGCACTATTTGCGAATAGATGTTTCGAATTTCTGGGTTTGCTGAATTCCACTCCAACAGAATCACAGAGTAATTACAGCACAGATGGTGGTCATTTGGTCCATCGTGCCTGTGTGCAGGCTCTTCGAATGAGCAGTTCATCTGGTGTCATTCCTCTACCTTCTCCCCGTAATCCTGCCCACTCTTTCTTTTCACAGGATAATCCAAGTCCCTCTCGAGTACCTCGATTGAACCTGCCTCCACCACGCTCTCAGGCAGCGGATTCCACATCCTAACCACTTTCTGCACGGAAATGTTTCACTTTCAGTCTCCATTGCTTCTTCCGCCAATTACTTTAAATCTGTGCCCTATCCTTGAACCAATGAAAACATTTTTGTTTAACCATCTATGCTGTCTGGTTCTGCCCTGAGTTTGAACATTTTTATCAAATCTCCTCTGAAATGCCTCTTCTCTGAGGAAAACAGCTCCAATGTCTCTGATCTAACCATATCACTCAAATTCCTTCTGCCTATGAATTTCTTCAGCACACTCTCTCTAATGCTTTCACACTTGCCCCACTTTCTTGGATGGGTGCAGCTCCAATGGCACACAAGAAACTTGACACCATCCAGGACAAAGCAGACCACATCTACACGCATCATCTCCCTCCACCATTGATGCTCAGTAGCAGCAGTGTGTACCAGCTTCAAGATGCACTGCAGAAAATCACTGAGAACCCATAACCACTTCCAAGGGCAGCAGATGCATGGAAACACCGTCCCCTGCAAGCTCCCTCCAAGGCACTCACCATCCTGACTTGGAAATATATAGCCAATCCTTCAGTGTCACCGGGTCGCAATTCAAAATTCCCTCCCTCATGACCCGATAGATGTACTTACAACACACCACAGTGGTTCAAGAAGGCAGCTCACCACTGCCTCTTCAAGGACAGTGTGGGATGGCTGACAATTGCTGACTCAGCCAGCGATATCCATGTCCTGTTGAGGAAATAATAAAGAAAAGCTTCCTAAATTGAGGTGCCCAGAACTGTACACAGATGGCTGAACCATGCACACTAAAGGTAACTTCCTAGCTCTTACACTCTGGGTCTTATGAATAAAGTCTAGCTCAGTGGGCATTGAGTGGATGTCACTTTATCAGATAATATATTAAACCAAGGACCTTAGTCTTGGTTTAAGATAAAGGTAAAGGTTCCTTGCTCAAAGAAAGATCTCTTTGTGCCTCAGTTTAAATCTTTCTTCCGTGAGAAACCACCTTGACTTGGTGGAAGGGCCCCATGTATCTGTTGCCTAGCTCTTCTAGTGGTCGTGGGTTTCAAAGATGCTGTCTAAGGATCTTTGATGAATTTCTGCATTGCATCCTGTGAGTAGTACATATTCCTGCTACTGAACATTGGTGGTGGTGGGAGTGGATGTTTTTGTGGATGTGGTACCAATGAAGTGGGCTGCTTTGTCTTGGATGTTGTCTTGAGTGTTGTTGGAGCTGCTCTCAACCAGGTGGGTGAGGAGTATTTCATCGCATTCCTGAGTTGAGCCTTACAGGAAGTGGACGGGCATTGGAGTGTCTGGAGCTGAGTTATTTGCCGCAGTATTCCTAATCTCTGACCTGCTCTTGACACCACTGTGTTTATGCGGTGAGTCCAGCAATTCCTTGAGTGGTCCCATCACAAATTTGGTGCACCAGTGGGCCGCTAAGTTGGGGTGACCAGGCAAACTGCATTCCAAAAACTCCTCACTGGCAGAACAATGGAAAGGAGACCGAGCATTTAACCCACTGTGAGGGTGAAGATGGCAGCGGTGGTAAGGTGGTTCTGGTAGATTGACAGGTCACTGAAATCTGGGCCTGAAGGTATCAAGAACATGTGGGCAATGATGCCATCCAAAGGCTAAATGATGTCATGCCTTGGCTTTTACCAAAGTCCTATGGTGATGGAGAACTGACTTTCAGAGTATTGAGAGGGATAACGTTAATGTATTTTCCTAAACCAGCGCTGCCCCCAGTGTTGAAATCAGATGTGGAGGTACCGGTGTTAGACTGGAGTGGGCAAAGGAGGAGTCACATGATACCAGGTTGTAATCCAACAGCTTTATTTAAATCACAAGCTTTCGTGACTTTACCTGGTGAAGGGGCAGCGTTCCAAAAGCTTGTGATTTCAAAAAAGCCTGTTGGACTACAATCTGGTGTCATGTGACTTCTGAAAGCAGGCGAACAACTCATTCCCCTCATGACAATCATGCCCGTGTAGATAAAAGGACAGCTCATGTTGATTGAACACTTTTTGTAACATCAGGGTGTCTCAGAGCGCTTTGCGAACAATGAAATGTCATCATCAGCATACTGACGACACAGTGATAACTGTTTTTACAAGTGATTCATTGTGTGTGTGTGTGTGTGTGTATATGTGTGTGTGTGTGAAGGACTTTGAGGCATTTCTGTGAGACAGATTTCACAGAGACAAACTTCCTTCCTCAATATCTTCTGTGTCTATATTGTAAAACAACAAACAAAACTCTAGCTATGACCTGCATCTTATCATCGAGCTAATTGGCGTCATGACTATCACAATTGCTGCCTCTATCCTTATCTTGAGGTAACAGAAAGAGATAAAGATTGACTAAATCTTATTATACCCATTAATACAATCTAATTCAGATGTACTCTTGCTGTAATCTTACTGCCTGAGTGTGCAGTTAAATGTGTGTATCAGCATTCAGCAGCTGCGCTTTTAGACAAACCTCTCAATGGATTGAAAACACTGAGCCTGGCTCTCAATTGTGTCCAGTCTTTAGGAACCAAGCTTAACCATTCCCCATTGCAGGGAGTAATTAAATTGTCTGCTGTGGTTCTGATCAGAGAGGGAGCTGTAAATAAGCCTGCAGTGAGCAGCTCAATGCTTGTGCAGCTGATTCTGTACAGGACCCTGTTTGATGCGGGATGCTTTGACAATTCCAGCAGGTGATTTAACGCAGCGCAAGGATTATTTTGTCGAGAACAACATAGAATTTTTAATCTGAGAAACACTGTGCTTTATTTAAAGCAGCAAATATTGTTGGAAGGTGGCTAGGGTATGTGCTGTAGGTAAACCCATTAGTGCCATTAGTGAGGCACTGTAGTTCCAAGATCTAGTCCGAACGACACTATTGAATGTTCCAGAGGGAGGAATCAAATCTGGGTCCCTTGCGCTGTGAGGCAGCAGTGCAAACCACTGAGTTCCAATTAGATCAGCATGGTCTTATCTCATGGTTCAGCAGGTTTGAGGGGCCAAATGGCCTACACCTTTTTCATATGCACAATCCACTTGAGACCACTTTCTCGAAACTGTGAACCCGGCTGTTTTTAGGATAACCCTATTGCTGGGGAGAGAAGGTGGTGTCCTGGCGATGTCATTGGGTTTATAATCCAAAAGCCCAAGCTCTTACTTTGAAGGCATAGGTTCAAATCCTACCATGGTAGCTGGTGGAATTTAAGTTCAATTAATAAATCTCAAATTGAAAGCTAATTTTGGTAATGATGATGATAACTTCAATTATTGTAAAAAAAAAATCTGATTCACCAATTCCTGATTGGGGACGGAGGGGCGGTTATGCTGTCTTTACTTGGTCTGGCCTGCTTATAACTTCAGATTAATGGAGTTGCTTCTTAGAGATGGACAATAAGTGCCCGTCTGAGCAGTTATACCCACATCCCGTGGAGAGAATGAACTAAAAGGTATTCAAAGTTTGTGCGAAGATTTGTAGCTTGGGTGCTCGTTGCTATGATTCTGTTTGCCGAGCTGGAAGTTTTTGTTGCAAACGTTTCGTCCCCTGGCTAGGCGACATCATCAGTGCTTGGGAGCCTCCTGCGAAGCGCTTCTTTGATGTTTCCTCCGATGTTTATAGTGGTCTGTCCCTGCCGCTTCCGGTTGTCAGTTTCAGCTGTCCGCTGTAGTGGTTGGTATATTGGGTCCAGGTCGATGTGTTTGTTGATGGAGTTTGTGGATGAGTGCCATGCCTCTAGGAATTCCCTGGCTGTTCTCTGTCTGGCTTGCCCTATGATAGTAGTGTTGTCTCAGTCGAATTCATGTCGCTTGTTGTCTGCGTGTGTGGCTACTAAGGATAGCTGGTCGTGTCGTTTCGTGGCTAGTTGATGTTCATGTATGCGGATTGTTAGCTATCTTCCTGTTGGTCCTATATAGTGTTTAGTGCAGTCCTTGCATGGTATTTTGTACACTACATTCGTCTTGCTCATGTTGGGTATCGGGTCCTTCGTTCTGGTGAGTTGTTGTCTGAGCGTGGCTGTTGGTTTGTGTGCCGTTATGAGTCCTAGGGGTCGCAGTAGTCTGGCTGTCAGTTCCGAGATGCTCCTGATGTATGGTAGTGTGGCTAGTCCTTTTGGTTGTGGTATGTCCTCGTTCCGTGGTCTTTCTCTTAGGCATCTGTTGATGAAATTGCGCGGGTATCCGTTTTTGGCGAATACCTTATATAGGTGTTCCTCTTCTTCTTTTTGCAGTTCTGGTGTACTGCAGTGTGTTGTGGCCCTTTTCAATAGTGTCCTGATGCAGCTTCATTTGTGTGTGTTGGGGTGGTTACTTTCATAGTTTAGGACTTGGTCTGTGTGTGTGGCTTTCCTGTATACCCTTGTAGTGAATTCTCCGTTCGGTGTTCTCTGTACCATCACGTCTAGGAATGGGAGTTGGCTATCCTTTTCTTCTTCTCTTATGAATCGGATTCCTGTGAGTGTGGCGTTGATGATCCGGTGTGTTTTTTCTATTTCCGTGTTTTTAATGATTACAAACGTGTCATCGACATATCTGACCCAGAGTTTGGGTTGAATTTGTGGTAGGACTGTTTGCATAACTGCCTCTGCTATGAGTCCCGAGATTGGTGATCCCATGGGTGTTCCATTGATTTGTTTGTATATCTGGTTGTTGAATGTGAAGTGTGTTGTGAGGCACAAGTCCAGTAGGTTATAACACTATTAACACCAGAGGAAACATCAAAGAAGCGCTTCGCAGGAGGCTCCCAAGCACTGATGATGTTGCATAGCCAGGGGACGAAACGTTTGCAACAAAAACTTCCAGCTCGGCGAACAGAACCACAACAACTAAAAGGTATTTTAAATCGGTAAGGTTTGGGGCTCTTGTGCTGCGATGGTAGTGTCCCTATTTTTGGGCCAGGAGTCCATGTTCAAGTCCCACTTGCTCCTGAGTTATGGTACGAAATAACATTTCTGAGCTGGTTGATTAGAAGATACCTAAGTGGCCAATGTTAAAGCAAGTTGTGACCAATGCAGTCAAAGCCTACTCCTCCTACCTCCAGAGCAATCTCAAAGAATGTCTCTGTCATGTGTTCAACCTCTTTCATAGAATCCCTACAACCTAGAATCAGGCCGATTGGCCCATCGAGTCCACACCAACCCTCCGAAAGCATCAAACTCAGGCCCACCCACCTACCCTATAACCCTGCATTTCCCATGGCTAATCCACCTACTCTGGGCAATTTAGCACGGCCAATCCACCGAAGCTGCACATCTTTGGACTGTGGGAGGAAACTGGAGCAAACCCATGCAGACACAGGGAGAATGTGCAAACTCCCCGCAGACAGTGCCCTAGGATGTAATCGATCCCGAGTCCCTGGCACTGTGAGGCAGCAGTGCTAACCACTGAGCTACCAAGCTGCCCCTCTCCTCCCTCCATTCCCCTTCTCCTGACTCCCTCATGCCCTTCTGCCATCTCTGCTTCCGAGTTCTCAGTGCCAGGGTCTACCTCTCCCAGGAACTTGGAAGAAAGCAGAATTTCCAGTTTGTGTAAGTAGTCAGCTATCTTTTAGTGGGGCTTCTCGGTAGATTGTAAACAAGACAAACTTGTCCATACACATGCACATGGATATTGTAGTTATATCTGTGTCCACACACATGCACACACCCTCAAAGTTTTGTCAAGAAATTTTGATTTGTCATCTATAAGAAGCTTCGTTATTTCTACATGTAGGGCTCACGCCTGCTAATTGGCTGATGGCTGTGCTCAATTGTTTGATCTAATCAAATAGTCCTGAGAAGGTATGATAACCTCTGGGGCAGGTAGCCTTCAATCCAGGCCTCCTGCTCAGAGGTATGGGCACTACCACTGTGCCACATACCTCCCCATTAAATTCCTCGATGCTTCACAACTGTTTCTTATTTCTGGTCAGAACAGTCTCTGCTTGATTCAGCAATCAGGGTTGCCATGGCATTCTGCCTCCTCTTAAGCAATCCAGACAAATAATAAAATTGCACTCAGGTCATTCCAGCCTAGATCCTAGTCTGCAAGACATCGCTGTCTTGATGACACTGGGTTAATGTTTCACAAGCAGAGTTATTGCATGAAAACACAGTCTAGTCTGTGAATGACCAGTTTATAATTATCAACAATCTCACAAACTAGATATAATATGCCTCATTGGCAGAAACAAGGAAAGGTTAATTCTGGAGTTTTCATCATCTTTAACAAGACTGACCTAACATAATAAAACTCTTAAATTTATTTTGGATCTTGGTTCAGGTGATGTATTTTTACAGTGGGCCGTTCTCTTCCATCTTGAAGCAGAGTGTTCCAGTACTATTTCAGAGACTTGTGCAACATAAGCCATCTGGAGGGAGTGCTGTATTGTCAGAGGTGTTCTCTTTTTGATGAGGCACTTCACCAAACCCAACAGATTTTGTCCGGTGCAGTGGCAGCATCCCTACCTCTGCTCAGTCTGGGATGGTGGTCTCTTGGCCTAGTGTGGTGTCTTCTTGGCCCGGGATGATGGTCATTTGGTGGCCCGTGGTAGTCTTGCAGTCTGGCATGGCCTTAGCAAGGACTGCCAGCCTCAAGGTGATTCCGGATCTCAAATACATTCCGGCATTGTCTGGAGTCGAGGCCTGAGTTGGACTGGGTTGGAAGGACTGTTGTTCTGAGCTATTTATTTCTCTATTTTGTAACTTATTCCTACCATCTCTAATGCTGTACTTTTTATTTTTTTAATTGTGTATTTTTTTCCTAAGAACTTGTACTGCAGAATGTGTACCTAGATACCTTGTACCTAAGGTGGCACTGTAAGTGGCGACCTGTAAACTTTTCAGGTGAGTACATGTGGCAATAAAACCAATTCAATTCAATTCTAGGTGCGAGGCTCTCAGGTTCCCACCTCAGGACTCAATGGCCCTGGGAGGGTTGTGTCAAGTCAAGGCCCAATATATCAACCATCCATCTGTAAAGCATCAGCCAAGTTCTGAGAGATTGGCACCAGCCAAGACTCTGACTGTTCGCTTGTTACAATGTCCAAAATCTCTCTTCATTATTTCGAAAAGGAGCTGAGAAGTTAGAACAAAGAGCAATACAGTACAGGAACAGGCTCTTCGGCCCTCCAAGCCTGCGCTGACACATGTTGCCTTTCCATACTAAAACTGTCTTCACTGACAACATTTGTAACCTTCTAATCCCTTCCTCTACATGTATTCCTCCAGGTATTTCATGAAAGTTGCCATTGTGTATGCTTCCACCAGCTCCTCTGGCAGTGTGTTCCAGGCAGTCTCCACTCTTTGAGTGAAAAATGTGCCTTACTCAACTCTTTTAAACTTGCCTCCCTGCACCTTGAACCTGTGTCCCCTAGTAATTGACCCCTGCACCCTAGGGAAAAAGCCACGTATTTTCCACCCAATCCATGTTATTCACAATCTTAGAAACATCTATCTCTACGGTTCTGTCTTAATCTCAGACTTCGACACTAAAACAGATAAACTGATTATTGTCACTTTGGTTGTGGGATCTTGCTCTTTGCAAATTGTTTGCTGCGTATGCTACATGACAATGATGACGGTGTGATAGAAGTGCTCCCCCTGGTGTGGAACACAAGTCTTGAGTTGCTCAATGGTGCTACATAAATGTCAGCATTTTGTTTTAGGAAAGTACATTGTGGCTTTTATGCTGAATATATCGACTTTTGAGTCGTTGCGTTCATCAGTTTCAACCCATTGAATATTTATCCCTCATAACCATTGGACTAAAGAGATTAAACCTTTTATTTCGCTCTGTCAATCTCGGGTGGCTCAGGAACTGATTATGGTGTTGCAAAATGGCATTTGGATAGAAGCTCTATTAGTTTTACCCCAGATAACAGCACAGAATTCAATTTGAGATGAATATATATGAACAGCACTCAGACTGCGTACACTGTTACAGACTCTGCCTGTTTTGCTGCTCCCATGGGTCTCACTATAACGACACATTGAGATATTTAGTGTCAAATTCTATGATACAATGAATCTCCATCGCTCTTCGAAGTATTTCAAACAGGCAATAAGCAGCATCTGAAAAGCAAATTGCAGACTATCTCGTGGTGGTTACAGTGGCATCCCATCAGGCAACATTTTGAATTTAGAATTCAACCTCTTATTTTCAAATCCTTCGATGGACTCACCCTCTGTAATCTCTCACTGCCCCTTTAGGCCTACGTGATTCCAGCATTCCCCCGACTCTGGCCTCTTGCAAATCCATGATTTTGTTCATTCCACCAATGACACCCACGCTGTCAGTTCCCTGGGTCCTGAACTCTGGAATTCCTTCACTAAATCTTTTGGACTCTCTGCCCCTTTCTCTTTCAAATTCCAAGATGGCGACATAGTAGGGCTCCTGAGCCAGAGTTTGTGTGCACCGAGTGCTTTTCTTTCTTCTTTTCTTAATTTTTCTCTCTTCCTTTTCTTCCAGTTTTTCCAAGTTTTTCTCTCTATTTATCTTCTGGAGGCAGCAATGGAAAGGCTGGGGAAAGGTTGGGGACTTTGCCAGCTGCCCGTAAGGTGGTTGGTGGGCACGGACAACACTCTGGTGGCTGGTGGCAATATGGAAGTTGCTGGGGGCCTTGAGCGGGTCTCTGAGGCCAGTGGTGAGGCAGCCGGTGAGCCTGGTTGGCGGAGGCAGAGGGATTGAGAGATTGAGCTGTTGTGGGAAAAGCCCGTTGTGAAGCAACTGCAGGCCCATGGTTACAGAAGGATTGTAATTGGAACTTTTAACCTTGTTTCTTATTTACTACTTTATGCTGATAAGAACTGTAAGTTTGAACTTTTTTCTTATTGCTTCATTTTTCTACTGTTTACCTAAGATTTTGTACCTAAGATGGCATGGTAAATGGCAACACTGTAAACTTTTCACTGTATTCCTGTACCCCTGTATTCCAGTACATGTGACAACAATATTTTTGGGTGTGCAGGCAATGGCCTAGTGGTATTATCATTGGAATATTAATCCAGAGGACCAGGTAATGCTCTGGGGACCTGAGTTTGATTCTTGCCATGCCAGATTGTGGAATTTCAACTCAGTAAAAATCTGGAAGTTAGAGTCGAATGATGACTGTGAGTCGATTGTTGGGAAAAACCTGTCTGGGTCACCAATGTCCTTTAGGGAAGGAATCTGCCATCCTTACCTGGTCTGACCTACATGTGACTCTAGACCCACAGCAATGGGGTTGACTCTTAGCTGCCCTCTGGGCAATTAGGGATAGGTAATATATTGCTGGCCTGGCCACCAACGCCCTCATCCCATGAATGAATAATAATAAAAAATTCTACTTTTTTCCATATGGCTATACTTGGCCATTTCCTAATGCTATGTGCAATCAATGGTGTTGGTTCTCCATACATTGTGCAGAATATGTCTATTGGACACTTGTAGCTGAAGGGATCATGTGGACACTGGTTTGTCTCCTATGTTCATGTGCTGATGGCTCTAGGGGAAACTTCACCTTCCCTTCGCTGTCCAGTTGAGCACCACCATTCTTCACTGGATGTGTCACCGTTTTTGGGCTTTGCTTGGATTTGTTCATTATGAAATTGTTTAATCTGAGTTTTGAGAAGATTTGTTGCTCAGATTGAGGTTCTGCATGTAGGTTTGCTCGCTGAGCTGGAAGGTTCATTTTCAGACGTTTCATCACCCTACTAGGTAACATCTTCAGTGAGCCTCTGGATGAAGCACTGGTGGCATGGCCTGCTTTCTATTTATGAATTTAGGTTTCCTTGGGTTGGTGATGTCATTTCCTGTGGTAACACCATTTCCTGTGGTGCTGTCATTTACTGTACTTTTTCTCAGGGGGTGGTAAATGGGATCCAACTCAATGTGGTTGTTGATAGAGTTCTGGTTGGAATGCAATGCTTCTATGAATTCTCGTGCATGTCTCTGTTTAGCTTGTCCTAGGCTGGGTGTGTTGTCCCAGTCAAAGTAATGTCCTTCCTTATCTATATGTAAGGATACTAGTGAGGGTGGGTCATGTCTTTTTGTGGCTAGTTGATGTTCATGCATCCTGGTGGCTAGTTTTTGGTACGTTTGTCTAATGTAGTGTTTGTTACAGTTCTTGCAAGGTATTTTGTAAATGACATCAGTTTTACTTGTTGTCTGTAAAGGGTCTTTCAAGTTCATTAGCTGCTGTTTTAGTGTGTTGGTGGGTTTGTGGCTACCATGATGCCAAGGGGTCTGAGTAGTCTGGCAGTCATTTCTGAGATGTCTTTGATATAGGGGAGAGTGGCTGGGGTTTTCTGGATGTGTCTTGTCTGATTGTTTGGGTTTGTTGCTGAGACATCAGCAGACTGTGTTCATTGGGAACCCGTTCTTTTTGAATAAACTTCACCAGGGGGAAGTGACGACGACCAGAGGGGCAGCCGAGACCCGGAAGCAGTTAGTGTAAGCTTACCTGGGTAGGTTTTTTCCCCCTTTAAAAGCGCGAAGGAGAGGAACCCGAGGCACTACACGGGTAGTGCCTCCCACCCGCCCTCCTCCTCTAACCTAATAATAACACCTGTTGTGGTAAGTAGGTAAGTGCTGAATTTTGCTTGTTGTATTCTTTAGACCCAGTTTTTTTTAAAATAAAAGTTAGCTTTAGAGGGATGGCAGTGAAGGCAGTGCAATGTTCCTCCTGCAACATGTATGAGGTGAGGGATGCCATCGACGTCCCTGCCGATTACACTTGCAGGAAGTGCACCCATCTCCAGCTCCTCCAAGACCGTGTTAGGGAACTGGAGCTGGAGTTGGATGAACTTCGGATCATTCGGGAGGCAGAGGGGGTCATAGATCAGAGTTATAGGGAAGTAGTAACTCCAAAGATGGCAGATAGATGGGTGACAGTGAGGGGGACTGGGAGGAAGCAGCCAGTGCAGGGACCCCCTGCGGCCGTTCCCCTCAAGAACAAGTATACCGTTTTGGATACTTGTGGGGGGGATGACTTACCAGGGGTAAGTAACGGGGCTCAGGTCTCTGGCACGGAGCCTGTCCCCGTTACTCAGAAGGGAAGGGTGAAGAAGAGCAGAGCAGTAGTAATTGGGGACTCGATAGTTCGGGGCACAGATAGGCGGTTTTGTGGGAACGAGAGAGACTCACGTTTGGTATGTTGCCTCCCAGGTGCAAGGGTACGTGATGTCTCTGATCGTGTTTTCCGGGTCCTGGAGGGGGAGGGGGAGCAGCCCGAAGTCGTGGTCCATATTGGCACCAACGACATAGGTAGGAGGAGTGCCGAGGATGTTAGACAGGCTTTCAGGGAGCTAGGTTGGAAGCTCAGAGTTAGAACGAACAGAGTTGTTGTCTCTGGTTTGTTACCCGTGCCACGTGATAGAGATTCGAGGAATAGGGAAAGAGAACACTTAAATGCGTGGCTACAGGGATGGTGCAGGAGGGAGGGATTCCGGTTTTTGGATAACTGGGGTTCTTTCTGGGGACGGTGGGACCTCTATAAACAGGATGGTCTACACCTGAACCTGAGGGGCACCAGTATCCTTGGGGGGAGGTTTGCTAGTGCTCTTGGGGGGGGTTTAAACTAACTCTGCAGGGGCATGGGAACCCAGATTGTAGCTTCAGGGTGCAGGGCCTGGAGTGTAGGGAGGTTAGGAACATGGCATAAATTTCCAAGGAGGGTGCCTGTAAACAGGAAAGTGGCTTGAAGTGTGTATACTTCAATGCAAGAAGTATACGAAATAAGGTAGGTGAACTTGCAGCGTGGGTTGGTACCTGGGACTTCGATGTTGTGGCTATTACGGAGACATGGCTAGAACAGGGACAGGATTGGCTGTTGCAGGTTCCAGGATTTAAATGTTTTAGTAGGGTCAGAGGTGGGGGTAAAAGAGGGGGAGGTGTGGCATTGCTTGTCAAAGATAGTATTACAGTGGTGGAAAGGACGATGGATGAGGACTTGCCATCTGAGGTAGTTTGGGCTGAGGTTAGGAATAGGAAAGGTGAGGTCACCCTGTTAGGAGTCTTTTACAGGCCTCCTAATAGTCCTAGAATCATTGAAGAAAGGATAGGGAAGGTGATTCAGGAGATGAGTGACAGTAATAGGGTGGTTGTTATGGGGGACTTTAACTTTCCTGATATTGATTGGGAAAGCTATAGCTCAAGTTCGTTAGATGGGTCAGTGTTTGTTCAATGTGTGCAGGAGAGTTTCCTGACACAATATGTAGACAGGCCAACAAGAGGTGAGGCCATACTGGATTTGGTTCTGGGTAACGAACCAGGCCAGGTGTTAGAATTAGAGGTAGGTGAGCACTTTGGGGATAGTGACCATAATTCGGTGATTTTTACTCTCGTGATGGAGAGGGATAAGTGTGTACTACAGGGCAAGAGTTATAGCTGGGGTCAGGGAAATTATGATGCGGTGAGGCATGACTTAGGATGTGTGGCTTGGAAAAGTAGACTCCAAGGCAAGAGTGTAAATGATATGTGGAGCTTGTTCAAGGAGCAACTATTGAGTGTCCTTGATAATTATGTACCTGTCAGGCAGGGAGGAAAGGGTCGTGCGAGGGAGCCGTGGTTTAATAAGGAATTGGAATCCCTTGTTAAATGGAAGAGGGCGGCCTATCTCAAGATGAGACGTGAAGGTTCAATTGGGGCGATTGAGAGTTATAGGGTAGCCAGGAAGGATCTGAAGAGAGAGCTAAGAGCAGCAAGGAGGGGACATGAAAGGTCCTTAGTCGGTAGGATTAGGGAAAACCCTAAGGCTTTCTATAGGTATGTTAGGAATAAAAGAATGACTAGGGTAGGAATAGGTCCAGTCAAGGATAGTAGTGGGAAGTTGCGTGTGGAGGCGGAAGAGATTGGGGAGACACTGAATGAATACTTTTCTTCAGTATTTACTCAGGAACAGGGCATTGTCGTCGATGCGAATACTGAGTCACAAATAAGTAGAATGGATGGCTTTGAGGTATGTAGAGAAGAGGTGTTGGAAATCCTGGAAAAGGTGAAAATAGATAAGTCCCCTGGGCCTGATGGCATTTATCCTAGGATTCTCTGGGAAGCAAGGGAGGAGATTGCAGAGCCATTGGCCTTGATTTTTATGTCCTCTTTGTCTACAGGAGTAGTGCCAGAAGACTGGAGGATAGCAAATGTGGTTCCCTTGTTCAAAAAGGGGAGTAGGGATAACCCTAGTAACTATAGGCCGGTGAGTCTCACTTCTGTTGTGGGCAAAGTCTTAGAGAGAATTGTAAGGGATAGGATTTATGCACATCTGGATAGGAATAATGTGATCAAGGATAGTCAGCATGGTTTTGTGAAGGGCAGGTCGTGCCTCACAAACCTTATTGAATTCTTTGAAAAGGTGACGAAGGAGGTTGATGAGGGGAAAGCGGTAGATGTGGTATATATGGATTTTAGTAAGGCGTTTGATAAGGTTCCCCATGGTAGGCTACTGCAGAAAATACGGAGATATGGCATTGAGGGTGAGTTGGAGGTTTGGATTAGGAATTGGCTGGATGGAAGAAGACAGAGGGTAGTAGTTGATGGCAAAGTTTCTTCATGGAGTGCCGTCACTAGCGGTGTTCCGCAAGGATCTGTTTTGGGACCATTGCTGTTTGTCATTTTTATAAATGACCTGGAAGAGGGGTTAGAAGGTTGGGTGAGCACGTTTGCGGATGATACGAAAGTCGGAGGAGTTGTTGACAGTGAGGAAGGATGTGGCAGGTTACAGCAGGATATAGAGAAGCTGCAGAGCTGGGCAGAAAGGTGGCAAATGGAATTCAATGTAGCTACGTGTGAGGTGATTCACTTTGGGAAGAATAACAAAAAGATGGGGTACTGGGCTAATGGTCGGATACTTGGTAGTGTGGATGAGCAGAGGGATCTTGGTGTCCATGTACACAAATCTTTGAAAGTTGCCACCCAGGTAAATAGTGCGGTGAGGAAGGCATATGGCGTACTGGCTTTTATTGGTAGAGGAATTGAGTTCCGGAGTCCTGAGGTCATGATGCAGTTGTATAAGACTCTGGTGCGGCCGCATCTGGAATATTGTGTGCAGTTTTGGTCGCCATACTATAGGAAGGATGTGGAGGCACTGGAACGGGTGCAGAGGAGGTTTACCAGGATGTTGCCTGGTATGGAAGGAAGATCGTATGAGGAAAGACTGAGACACTTGGGGCTGTTTTCATTAGAGAAAAGAAGGTTTAGGGGTGACTTGATTGAGGTGTACAAGATGATTAGGGGGTTAGATAGGGTTGACAGCGTGAACCTTTTCCCGCGTATGGAGTCGGGTATTACAAGGGGGCATAGCTTTAAATTAAGGTGGGGTAGATATAGGACTGAAGTTAGGGGTAGGTTCTTCACTCAGCGAGTCGTAAGTTCATGGAATGCCCTGCCAGTAGCAGTGGTGGACTCTCCCTCTTTATGGGCATTTAAGCGGGCATTGGATAGGTATATGGAGGATAGTGGGTTAGTATAGGTTAGGTGGGCTTGGATCGGCGCAACATCGAGGGCCAAAGGGCCTGTACTGCGCTGTATTCTTCTATGTTCTATGTTCTAAACTGTATAGGTGATTTTTGTCTGCTCTTTGTAGTTCCTCTGTGCTGCAGTGTGCGGTGGCTCATTGAAATAATGTTCTAATGCAGCTTCGTTTGTGTGTGTTAGGATGATTGCTTCTGTAGTTCAGTATTTGGTCAGTATGTTTTCCTGTAGACGCAGGTTTGACGTTCCTCATTGGCTGTTTGCTCTACAGTGACATCTAGGAATGGCAGTTTGTTGTTGTTATCCTCCTCTTTAGTGAAGTTTATGCCAGTAAGGATATTATTAATGATCTTGAAGGTTTCCTCAAACTTGTTTCATTTAGTGATGACAAAGGTGTCATCCACGTAGCGGACCCAAGGTTTGGGTTGGATGATTGGTAGAACTGTTTGTTTGAGCCTCTGCATTACTGCCCCTGCTAAGAATCCTGATATCGGAGATCCCATGGGTGTTCCGTTGGTTTATCTGCAGGTTTTGTTGTTGAAGGTGAAGTGTGTGGTAAAGCATAGGTCCACTAGCTTGATGCTGTTGCCCTTGCTGATGAAGTTGGTGGTGTTTGGTGTATGTGTCTTTGGTTCTTCTCATAGTGTAGTCCGTGTTTCCTTGGCTAGGTTGATGTTGATGGATGTGAACAGGGCTGTTACATTAGAGGAGACCATTATTTGATCCTGTTCTATCTTGGTGTCTCTGATGGTCTTCAGGAATTCTTGGGTGGAGTGGATGGAGTGGCGTGAGTCTTCTACTAATTGTTTTAGTCTTTGGTGTAATTCCTTGGCCAATCTGTAAGTTGATGTTCCAGGTAGCGAGACTATGGGTCTGAGGGGGGCTCCTGGTTTGTGAATTTTGGGTAATTTGTAGAAGTGTGGTGTTTTGGATCCATCATTTTTTGGAAGTCGATCTTATTTATTTGTCCAGATTTCTGAAGTTTTTTGAATAGGGCTGTGATTCAGTTCTGTAGTTGTGGGGTTGGGTCTATTGTCACTTGTTGTTAAGTGTTGGTATCTGCAAGTAGTGCATTCACTTTCTCAATGTAGCCTCTTTGATTTAAAATGACTGTCAAGCATCCTTTGTCTGCAGATAGGATAACATTGTTTTTATCTTCATTTAGACTTTCTAGAACTTTCCTTTCTTGTATATTGAGTGTGTTTCCTTCCTTTTTCCTGCTTAATTTTGGTGCAACTGTCTGTCTGATGGTTTGCTGGGTTTCTTCTGTGAGTTGGTTGTCTTTCAGTGTTGTTTCTAATGCTGCTAAGAACTCTTTCTTGTCCGCATCCTGAAAGTTGTAATTTAATCCTGTTACTAAGACGGCTTTTTCAGTGTCTGTTAAGGGTCAGTCAGATCTGTTTTTTATCCATGCTTCTGTATTGTTGGTGTTGTTATTTTGTGTAAGTTTGTCTAGATTTTTCAGCAGGTCTAGTTTTTTTTTCATTTTCTGTGTTTGTTGCTGTCTAATGTCTATGGTTTGTTGTACTGTGTCTGTCCATTCATGTCTGTTGCATTAGTGAGTAAAGATTTTTCGCACGAAATTTCTCGGTTGTATTTACTGAGTCTGTTGTGTGCATCATTAATCATTTCTCTAAGCATTCTGCAGCCCTTTGGCTCTGCTATTCTTTTGGCTAGTGTTAAGGGGAGATTTCTATGGATTACCCAAAATTCACAAACCAGGAGCCCCCCTCAGACCCATAGTCTCGCTACCTGGAACACCAACTTAGAGATTGGCCAAGGAATTACACCAAAGACTAAAACAATTAGTAGAAGACTCACGCCACTCCATCCATTCCACCTAATAATTCCTGAAGACCATCAAAGACACCAAGATAGAAGAGGATCAAATAATGGTCTCCTCTGACGTAACAGCCCTGTTCACATCCATCAACATCAATCTAGTCAAGGAAACACTGACTACACTATGAGAAGACCCAAAGATACATACACCAAACACCACCAGCTTCATCAGCAAGGACAATATCGTCAAGCTAGTGGACCTATGCTTTACCACACCCTTCACCTTCAACAACAAAACCTGCAGACAAGCCAATGGAACACCCATGGGATCTCCGATATCAGAGTACTTAGCAGAGGCAGTAATGTAGAGACTCGAGAAAACAGCTCTGCCAACCATCCAACCCAAACCTGCTACAGGATGGCACCTTTGTCATTGCTAAAAGAAACAAATTAGAGGAAACCTTCATGACCACTAATAATACCTTTACTGGCATAAGGGTACCCACCGCTGCTATAAAATTTTATGGGCAGCACGGTGGTTAGCACTGCTGCCTCACAGCACCAGAGACCCGGGTTCAATTCCCACCTCAGGCAACTGTCTGTGTGGAGTTTGCACATTCTCCCCGTGTCTGCATGGGTTTCCTCCGGGTGCTCCGGTTTCCTCCCACAGTACAAAAATGTGCAGATTAGGTGAATTGGCCATGCTAAATTGCTCGTAGTGTTAGGTGTGGGGGTAAATGGAAAAGAATGGGTCTGGGCGGGTTGCGCTTCGGTGGGACGGTGTGGACTTGTTGGGCCGAAGGACCTGTTTCCACACTGTAGCTAATCTAATAAAATTCACGAAAGAGGAGGAAAACAACAACAAAGTGCCATTCCTAGATGTCACAGTAGAGTGAACAGCCAATGGGGAACTTCAAACCAGCGTCTACAGGAAAACAACACATACGGACCAAATATTGAATTACAGAAGCAATCATCCCAACACCCATAAATGTAGCTGCATTAGAACATTATTTCAATGAGCCACCACACATTGCAACACAGAGGAACTATGCAGAGCAGAGGAAAATCACCTATATCGTGTATTCAAAAAGAACTGGTACCCAATGAACACAGTCCACCGATTTCTCAGCAACAAACCCAAACAAGCAGACAAAATGCGTCCAGAAACCCTAGCCACTCTCCCCTACATCAAAGACATCTCAGAAATGACTGCCAGACTACTCAGATCCCTTGGCATCATGGTAGCCCACAAACCCACCAACACCCTAAAGCAGCAGCTAATGAACTTGAAAGACACTATACAGACAACAAGCAAAACTAATGTCATTTACAAAATACCTTGCAAGTACTGTAACAAATACGACATTGGACAAACAGGCAGAAGTCTAGCCAACAGGATACATGAACATCAAATAGCCACAAAAAGATATGACCCTCTCTCACTAGTATCCTTACATATAGATGAGGAAGGACACCACTTTGACTGGGACAACACATCCATCCTAGGACAAGCCAAACAGAGACACACACGAGAATTCCTAGAAGCTTGGCGTTCCAACCGGAACTCTATCAACAAACACATTGACTTGGACCCGATTTATCACCCCCTGAGAAAAAGAACAGTAAATGGCATCACCAGGAAATTACATCACCAACCCAAGGAAACTGAAACACATAAATAGAAAGCGGGCCATACCACCAGTGCTTCATCCGGAGGCTCACTGATGATGTTACCTAGTATGGTGATGAAACATCTGAAAACGAACCTTGCAGCTCAGCGAGCAAACCTACATCCAGATTGTTTAATCCTTCCCACAGCCTGTGATCTTTAATGCTATGTATTTGGAATGGCTGGGTTTTGGAGACAAAATGACTGTCACAACCACCCGCAACGTTCCTTACAGCAGTGGGCATCAGGATGTTTCTGGGAATGAGCAGGATGCTAGATAAATGCAATTCTTCACTTCCTATTGAAGTGCCGGTGTTAATTTCAGTTTTTGTGTTTTATCAGCCTTTTATCGTTCCGATGAATGTTGGCCTTTTGCTGCACATGTCACAAATTGTGTCAACTTCGACAAAACAGTGAATCTCCATCACTCTTCCAAGTGTTTCAAACTGATAGTGAGCAATGCAGGTAAAGCAGATAGATATCCTACAACATGGAGGCAGGCCATTCAGCCCTTAGAGTCTGCACCAACCCTCCGAAGACCATCCCCCTCAAAACCCACCCCTCTATCCAATCACCCTGCATTTCCCATGGGCTAATCCACTGAGTTATGCATCCCTAGACACTACGGGCAATTTAGCACTGCCAATCCACCCTAACCTGTGGGAGGATGCCAGAGCACCCGGAGGAAACCCACGCAGACATGGAGAGAATGTGTAAACTCCACACAGACAGTCGCCCGAGGGTAGAGTTGAACCCAGGTCCCAGGTGCTGGGAGGCAGCAGTGCTAACCACTGAGCAACTATATTCTATATGTGGACTGTATTATGATGGCATTGTGGTAATGTTATGAGATTAGTTTCCAAAGATTTAGGCTGATGATGGAGGCCACATGTCTATAGCTAACCCAGCTACAGCTGGTGGAATTAGATTCAATGAATGTTTTTTTTAAGAAAAAGGCTGCAGTTGCAAACTTGTATCAGTAATGGTGATAATGAAATGGTCATCAATGTTTGCCAAAGCCCACTGGTATCGTTACTGTTCTTGAGGGAAGGAAATCAGCTGTTCTCGCCCCATCTAGCCTACATGTGACTCCAGACACACAGCAATCTATGTCTAGATTAGAGTGGTGCTGGAAAAGCACAGCAGGTCAAGCAGCATCTGAGGAGCAGGAAAATCGATGTTTCGGGCAGGAGCCCTTCATCAGGAATACTCCTTGGATGCTGCCTGACCTGCTCTGCTTTTCCTGCACCAAACTAATCTAGACTCTGATTTCCAGCATCTGCAGTACGCATTTTTGCCACAGCAATCTATTGCTATGCTCTATTCAGAAGGTTAGTGTGGACTTGATGGGCTGAATGGCTTGCTTCCACACCATAAGGATTCTATTATATGATTCTATGTGGTTGACTTTTGCCACCTGAAGTGGCCCTAGCAAGTCATTCAGTTCAAGGGCAGTTCAGGGTGGACAATTAACATAGCAACATTTAACATCCATGAAAGAATATTTTTAAAAAACAGACTATGGTGCTTTTAAAACAAATTGCTTCAAGTTGCTATTTATGTGAAAAAGTGACCATTTCTTTTTTCACATTGTACCAGTTGCAAAAGTTTCCAGTGGCTCTCAAATTATTGATATTTTTCAGGAATGATTCCTGCACTCCACATCCTTTGACCTATCCACTATATCTCGTGGTGTTCAGATGCCTTAAATGTAACAGGTTTTTGGTTCTGAGAGGAAAGAAATCAACCTTTACTTTGTGAAGTGACTGCGGTGAATTAAAACCTTTGGGATGTGTCCCTCCCCTGGATTATCACGGCTTTTCATCCAAGTGAGTTCTTATTAATTGTTCCCGAACTTGGATATCTGAAGCTTTTCTCAAACCTAATTACATTTTGATTTATCGTCAGTTCTTGTGGGGGGTGGTGGTGGTGGTCGTTCTCCAAAAAAAAACCATTCAGTCTTTTGTTTTCTTCTTTAACATCAAGTGTTTCCAAGTTTTGCCCTATCCGTTAGGCATACTGTCATCTTTGAATGCAACCAAAGAAAATTTGAGCATTTTTATCTGAAATAGTTGTTGTCTGAGAGTGGCTGTTGGTTTGTGTGCTGTTATGAGTCCTAGTGGTCGCAGTAGTCTGGCTGTCAGTCCAGAAATGTTTTGATGTATGATAGTGTGGCTCGTCCTTTGGGCTGTGGCATGTCCTCATTCCGTTGTCTTTCCCTTAGGCATCTGTTGATGAAATTGCAGGGGTATCCGTTTTTGGCGAATACATTGTAGAGGTGTTCTTCTTCCTCTTTTTGCAGTTCTGGTGTGCTGCAGTGTGTTGCGGCCTTTTTGAACAGTGTCTTGATGCAACTTCTTTTGTGTGTGTTGGGGTGGTTGCTTTCGTAGTTCAGGACTTGGTCTGTGTGAGTGGCTTTCCTGTATACCTTTGTGGTGAATTCTCCGTTCGGTGTTCTCTGTACCATCACGTCTAGGAATGGGAGTTGGTTGTCCTTTTCTTCCTCTCTAGTGAATCGGATTCCTCTGAGTGTGGCGTTGATGATCCGGTGTGTGTTTTCTATTTCTGTGCTTTTAATGATTACAGGAACATGATTACATCAACTCACCAGGACAAAGGACCCGATACCCAGCATGAGCAAAACCAACGTAGTGTACAAACTCCGATGCAAGGACTGCACAAAACACTACATAGGACAAACAGGAAGACAGCTAACAATCCGTATCCATCAGCACCAACTAGCCACGAAACGCCACGACCAGCTATCCTTAGTAGCCACACACGCGGATGACAAGCAACATGAGTTCGACTGGGACAACACTACTATTATAGGACAAGCCAAACAGAGAACAGCCAGGGAATTCCTAGAGGAATGGCACTCATCCACAGATTCTATCAACAAACACATCAACCTGGACCCAATATACTGGTCACTGCAGCGGACTGCTGGAGCTGACAACCGGAAGCGGCAGATACAAATCACTATAAATGCCAGAGGAAACATCACAGAAGTGCTTCACAGGAGGCTCCCAAGCACTGAGGATGTCACCGAGACAGGGGACGAAATGTCTGCAATACAAATTCTCAGCTCGGCGAACAGAACCACAACAACGAGCACCTGAGCTACAAATCTTCTCACAAACTTTGAACCTTTTGCATTTGCTGTCCAAAAGAACTTTCATCTTTGTTCTTTGCAACATGCTGCTGCCAGTTTGTTCCTCATTTTGTCCCTTCCTTGTCTTCTCTGTTGTTCTTATACAGTCATACAGCACAGAAACACACCCTTCGGTCCAACTAGTCCACGCCAAACATAATCCCAAACTAAACTAGTCCCATCTGCCCATTCTTGGCCTATGTCCCTCCAGACCTTTCCTATTTATGTACTTACCCAAATGTCCTTTAAACGTTGTAAGTGTACCCACATCCGTCACTTCCTCAGGGAGTTCATTCCACACGGGAACCACCTTCTGTGTAAACGTTTTGTCCTTCATGTCTTTTTTAAAATCTCTCTCCTCTTGCCTTAAAAATGCTCCTCCGAGTCTTGAAATCCCCCATCCTAGGGAAAGGACAACTAACATTAACCCTGTCTATGCCCCTCATTATTTTATAAACTTCTATAAGGTCACCTCTCAATCTCCTACGCTCCAGTGAAAAAAGTCTCAGCCTCTTCAGCCTTTCTTTATAAGTGAAACCTTCCACACTGTGAACATCCCAGTAAATCTCTTCAGAACTTTGTCCAGCTGAGTAATATCCTTCCTGGTACAGGGTGACCAGAGCTGGACACAGTATTCTATCTTGGTAAATGTCAGCCTCCAACATATGTTTAAAATGGCAAAAAGAATTTGAAGGGGCAGGTATAGAGAGGAATCAGAACAAGGCATTGTAACCTTAAAGTGAGAACTTAGTCGTGTATGGGTGAAATCGGGAAGCATTCGGTTTGGAATCAGGAAGAGCTAAAGGGACTTCTGCAGCTGTGACCTGGTTTGTCCTGGTTTATCTCAGACTCCCTACTGCTGACTTGATTTGCCAGCTTTCACTGCTCTAATCCACCAATAATCTGGATGTAGACGTGGTAAAGTTATTCCAACTCTTTATTCACACTACACACTTTACTACAGTCCTGGTTCAAACCCTGACTCTCCAGATTGAGAGAATTCCTTCCCTTTCAGTCTCTGTCTTAAACTGTTTAGCTAACAACATCAGTGCCCCCATATCCATCAATCCTTCACTACAGCATTTTCATAAAAACTAACGACTTGCAAAGATCTAGGATTCTCAACCCAAAAGATCAAAGGACACAATTGAATCTTCTAAGAATCTTAAACTCTGCAGATCTTTTTTTGTGAGGATTAAGAGGAGTTCTTGTGGCACAGTGGGTGGTATTCCTGCCTCGGAGTTCAAGTCCTACTGGTGAGATTACATCTTGAATACTGTCTGCAGTTTTGGTCTCCTTATTTAAGGAAGGATGTAAGTGCATTGGAGATGATGAAGAGGTGGTTGAAACCGGGAAAGAGTGAGTTGACTTATGAGGATAGGTTATAGAGACTGGGCTTGTTTGCATTGGTTGTTAGAAGAACAGGGAGTAATTTGATTGAAGTGTGTAAGATCCTGAAAGGTTTTGACAAGGTGGACGTGGAAAGGATGTTCTCTTTGGTGGGACGGTCCAGAACTTGGGGGCACTGTTTTAAAATTAGGGGTCACCCTTTCAGATGGAAATGGGAAGTGTTTTTTTCTCTTTGAGGGTAACTGTGGACTGTCTCAGAAAGTGGTGGTGACGGGTCATTGTATGTTTTGAAGGTGAAGGTCGGTCAATCCTTGTTGGGCAGGGAATAAAAGCTATCGGGGAGTAGACAGGGATGTGGAACTTAAAGCACAAATGGAGCAGCCATGATCTTATTGAATGTTGGAGCGTATTCAAGGGCTGTAAAGGCTTACTGTTGTTCCTATTTTCTGTGTTCATGTGTTGTACGTTGTTCCAGCATTAACTTTGGCAAATGCCTTACTGTCAAAGCCTTGTCACTCTTAAACCTTCACTTCCTGCCATGTACTAGAGGTTAGTTGCCACTTGCTCCCATTATTACTGATATATTTTCTGGATTTCTATATGTTTGTCTGCATAAAACATACCAGAGGGGGGTCAGGCTTTTGTTGAGACAGATGTCTTGAAGTTTATTAGCAACACTAACTATTGGCACAGCTACAATATCACAGACTTGGATGCAGTTTGGGGTCAGTGCTTACACCTCTGCATACAACTGGATCTTGATCAGATGGGCTAACGGGCCGAGGAGTGGCGGATGGAGGTTAATTTGGATAAATGTGCGGTGCTTCAGTTTGGAAAGGCAAAACAGGGCAGGACTTATACACTTAATGGTAAGGTCCTGGGGAGTGTTGCTGAACAGAGAGACCTTGGAGTGCAGGTTCATAGTTCCTTGAAAGTAGAGTTGCAGGTAGTTAGGATAGTGAAAAGGGCATTTATTATGTTTTCCTTTATTGTCAGTGCATTGAGTAAATGAATTGGGAGGTAATTTTGTGACTGTACAGGGCATTGGTTAGGCCACGTTTAGAATATTGTGTGCAGTTCTGGTCTCCCTCCTATAAGAAGGATGTTGTGAAACTTGAAAGGGTTCAGAAAAGATTTACAAGGATGTTGCCAGGGTTGTAGGGTTTGAGCTACAGGGAGTGGATGATTAGGCTGGGGCTGTTTTCCCTGGACTCGGAGACTGAGGGATGACCTTACAAAGATTTATAAAATCATGAGGGGCATGGATAGGATAAATAGACAAGGTCTTTTCACTGGGTTGGGGGAGTTCAGAACTAGAGGCATAGGTTTAGGGTGAGAGGGAAAAGATTTAAAAGGGACCTAAAGGCAACTTTTTCACGCAGAGGGTGGTACATGTATGAAATGAGCTGCCAGAGGAAGTGGTGGAGGCTGGTACAATTGCAGCATTTAAAAGGCATCTGAATGGGTATATGAATATGAAGGGTTTAGAGGTATATGGACCAAGTGCTGGCAAATAGGACTGGATTAAATTATGATATCTGGTTGGCATGGACTAGTTGGGCCGAAAGATCTGTTTTCATGCTGTACATCTCTATGACTCTATGATGTTACTGTACATTATGCATATGGAGCTGACTGGCAACACTGACCCCTTTATTGTGGGGATACCTTTATTGTGCATTGTCACATGGTCACTATCTTAAAGACACAGGTCTGTTTGGTCTGGCCAAAACTCCATAATGCAATGACCTTGGGGTCTGTCTTGGCACAGCGATAGTGTCCTTGCCTCTGGGCCAGGAGGCCTGGGTTCAAGTCCTGCCTGCTGAGGTGTGTCATTAGCATGGTCAATTAAAAATGTCGACAACAATCTCCATGCAGGTTCCCCTGCAATTTACACACCACCTCACTTGTTGCTTCAGTGTCACTCAGTCAATTTCCTAATCCTCCCTTGCGAATGGCACTGAGAGGGTTCCTACACAAGATGGACTGCAGTGGTTCAAAAACGTAACTCACCTACCACCTCCTCCAGGGTGATTAAAGATGGGCAATAAAGTGACCTCCAATGCTGTAAAAGAATGAAAAGAGAATGAGCGTTCAGACCCACATGGCTGTTCTGCCTGATCTGGATTGTAACACCATGTGTCCACCTCAGTGTGTAACCTCTGGAACCTGATGAAAACAATTCGAACCCACCCCATCCTCAACAGTGTTATAGAACTATTTTCTGATTTCCACACACCTTTGTGTGGAAACAAGCTTCATAACATTACAATGAAAATAGTTCATAATGTAGACCAGCTGGAAATCGAGGAGCGGGTGTGGGGGCATTTAGTGAACGAGATGGTGGTGGTGGGGGGGAATGGTGGTTTTGAGCATGGGATGGGTTCTTATGGAGGATTTGAAGGGAGGTGAAGAATGGGGGAAGGGAGGGTGGAGAATGGGAAGGGGTTATTGAGAATGGGACAGGGGTGTTGGGGATGGGCAGGATGAGGGAAGAGAATGGGAGGGGGCTGGATATTGGGAAGCGGATATGGAGAATGGGAGGGGTGTGGATAATGGTGAGGGTATGGAGAACGGGGAGAGTGGGGCACAGAGAATGAGAGGAGTGTGGATAATAGAAGGAAGATAAGGAAAATGGGGGAAGTGGGATATGGAGGACGGGTCAGTGGGTACGGAGAATGGGAAGGATGTGGATAATGGGAGAGGGGTATGGAGAATAGGGGGCATATGGAGAATGGGAGGGATGTGGATAATGGGAGGGAGGTATACAGAATGAGGGGAATGGGGTATGGAGAATGGGAAAAGTTGGATAATGGGAGGGGAGTAAGGGGAATGGGGAGTGGGTGCTTGGAGAATAGGGAGGGTGTGGATAATGGGAGAGGGGTATGGAGAATGAGAGGGGAGTATGGAGAGCAGGGGTTGGAGGTGTTTGGAGAATCGGAGGTGTGGGTGTGGGAGAATGAGAGGAGGGAAAGAATGGAGAGGAGAGAAAGGAGGGGGGCAGTAAAGAACAGGAGAGAATAGAACATAGAACATAAAACAGTACAGCACAGAACAGGCCCTTCAGCCCACGATGTTGTGCCGACCATTAATCCTCAGATCCTCATGTATGCACCCTCAAATATCTGTGACCACATGCATGTTCAGCAGACTCTTAAATGTCCCCAATGCTTGCTTCCACAACTGCTGCTGGCAACGCATTCCATGCTCTCACAACTCTCTGTGTAAAGAACCCGCCTCTGACATCCCCTCTATACTTTCCTCCAACCAGCTTAAAACTATGACCCCTCGTGTTAGCCATTAATGCAGGGGGTTGAGGGAGAGAACGCAGTTGAAGTGAGGGTGGAGAATACGAGGAGGGAGAGAATGGGGTGGGAGTGGAGGGGCGATTGTGACACTTCAGATTAAACACGGTCCTCTGTCCTTGACAGAAAGATGGGATGTGGGCCATTTGCTCACAGACTGCTAACATGCTTTAATTAAGATTCAGCTTTGACCAGGCAGGTCCCTAAGGGGAAGCTTGTGATTATATTAGAATGAATCACTGCCTCAGTATTTTAGAGACTTGAAGGACACAAATTCATTTAAAATATGTTATTATATTTAAGCTTAATTTAAACATATGAACATTTCAATGCCGACTGATTTGCAATTACCATATTCCAGGGTAGTCAGTATTGCCATTCACAAAAAAAATCCTTCTAAAATAATCGAGCAATTGGAACTGACATAATGCATCTGGATAGAAGCCAGCGGGAGCTATATTCACCTTCTGTTTTCTGCACTTTATTAAGCAAGCGATGAAACAAACAATAAAAACCTGAACAGTATAATAGCTCGCAGTTTAAAAACAAGAATTATCGATTGATTCTGCAAAGTCGTCGTGGCTGGAGTGTCCTGTCTGTAAGGTCGACTTTACAGGGAAACAGGTCAAAGATTCCAAAAGTAGCTTACCACCAACTACTCCAGGCTAACCCAAGAATGGGTTGGGATCCCTGCCTCAGCCCAGCTCCTGCCAGTGTATTTTAAATGAATGATCCACAGAGGAGGCCATTTGGTCCATTGCACTGATACTAACTCTTTGAAAGCGAAATATGAGTAGGAGTGGGCCACTTGGCCCCCTCGAACCTGTTCCGCCAATCAATAAGATCATGGCTGATATGACTGTGGTCTCAACTCCACTTCCATGTTTGCTGCCTATAACCGTTGACTCCCTTGTCAATGAAAAACCCATCTAACTGAACCTTGGATGACCCAAGCTCCACTGCTCTCTGGTGGCCCATCTGATCAATATTACCCCCCACCCTCTCACTTTCTTATCTTCCTTTTCAGTTTTTTACTCATAATTTCGCCAACAATAGTGGCTGGGTTACGGCCTTCATTTACAACAGTTATCTATCCCTCTCGAACAATATCAAGCAACCCCTTTTGATTCCTCCATTTATACTCTTGTTCAAACCCATCAATTTGTCTTTCTTTTCCCCCACCACACTTCCAAACTGCTGTCCACCTCAACCTCTTCCTTGAGACTCTTGCGTCATGTCATAAATGCCAACATAGATCTGTAGGACTTATTTATAGTCATAGAGTCATACAGCATGGAAACAGACCCTTTGGTCCAAACACTATATGCCACCCATAATCCCAAACTAAGCCAGTCCCACCTGCCTGCTCCTGGCCCAGATCCCTCCAAATCTTTCCTACTTATCCAAATGTCTTTTAATTATTGTAATTGTGCCTGCATCCACCACTTCCTCAGGAAATTCATTCCACACACGAACCAGTCTCTGTGTAAAAAAATTGCCCCTCAAGTCTTTTTTAAGTCTCTCTCCTCTCACTGTGAAAATATGCCCCCTAGTCTTGAAATCCCCCATCCTAGGGAAAAGACAACTACCATTAACTTTATCTATACCCCTCATTCTTTTATAAATTTCTATAAAGTTGCCTCTTAACCTCTTACGCTCCCATGAAAAAAGGTCCCAGCCTATCCAACGTTTCTTTATGTTTCCTTAGTGAAGGTAAGATACCATTTCATTGAAGGCAGTTAAGGGAAGGTTCACTAGAATGATCCTTGGTATGACGAGATTGTCTTATGAGCAAAGGCTAAACAGGTTGGGACTCTACTCACTGGAATTTAGAAGAATGAGAGATGATCTCATTGAAACATAACAGGATTCTTTAAGGGGCTTGATAGGGTCAACGCTGAGAGGATGTTTCCTCTCCTGGGAGAGTCTAGGACCAGAAGGCATAGTCTCAGAATAAAGGGGCAGCAGTTTAATACTGAGATAAAGAGGAATTTCCTCTCAGAGGATTGAGAGACTTTGAACTCCTTGCCACAGAGAGCTGTTGGGGGGAGAGTCCATGTGTGTAGTTAAGGCTGAGGTAGATTCTTGATCAGTCGGCGAATCAGGGGCTGTGAGGAATGTCAGATCAGCCATAATCCTATTGAATGGCAGAACAGACATGAGGGGCCGAATGGCCGAATCCAGTTCCTATTTCTTATGGTCTTGTGACTATTATGGCAGAAAAGCTTGTTCTATACTGTGACTCTACTAAGCTATGTAAAGCATCTGTGGTGTGAGTATGATGTGATTAGGCTACGGAACAAAGCACTCAAACAGCTCTGCTGTGCATTTCCACTGTGTCTTGTGAACCTTCAAGCAAAGGTCGATGTTATTTTGGATAATCAGGAATCTACTGCATTCCCCATGGAATATTCAGTGGGCCTGGTCTCTGGGATTGAGATAATGAAACATGTGTAAGCTTAATGATGAGCTGTTGATCAACTTACTGCTCTTAACCCATCTGCTGCTCCAAAATCACTGGCTTTCTGTTGATCTAATTATTACCAATAATGACTCTTTCACAAATCCTATTTCTGAGAAACAGTTTTACATCAGCATCATGTAAAGCATTACAGGCAAAAGTTTGAGAAAAGACTTTATCATATTCCTAGGAACCGTCCCAATTCATGAGAGAGACCTAGGGATTCAGATACACAGTTCCTTGAAAGAGGAGTCGCAGGTAGACACGGTGGTAAAGAAAGCATTTGATATGCTTACCTTTTCAAAACATTGAGTCAAAGAGTTAGGATGTCACGTTGTGGTTGTACAGGACGTTGGTGAGGCCACTTTTAGAGTATTGTGTATAGTTCTGGTCGCCCTGCTATAGGAAAGGTATTATTAAATTGGAGGGGGACAGAAAAGATTTACAAGGATGTTATCCAGATTGGAGGTATAAGGAGAGGCTGGCTAGGCTGCAACATTTTTTCATTGTAGCCTAGGAATTTGAGGGTGACCTTAGAGAGGTTTATAAAATAATAAGGAGTATAGATAAGTTGAATGGCAAATGTGGGGGAGTTCAAAACAAGACCCTATAGGTTTAAGGTGAGAGGAGAAAGATTTAAAAGGAACCTGAGGGCCAACCTTTTCACACAGAAGGTGGTTCATGTGTGAAATGAGGAGGTGTTGGATGCGGGTACAGTTACAACGTTTAAAAGACATTTAGATAGTTTTTTGAATAGGAAAACTTTGGAGGGATATGGGCTAAATGCAGCCAAGTGGGACTAGTTTAGTTTGGGAAACCTGGTCAGTATGGATGAGTTGAACTGAAGGGTCTAATTCTGTAGGTCTCTATGAGGTCTGTTGATTGTTATTATATAGGCCATCGCAACAATTCATAGCACTCTGCATTATCCCATAGACATTAGTGAATGAATGAGGGGGAATTTGTGTTGTGTTTGAGGGATGAATATTGGCTAGGACACCAGGAGAACTCTTTGGCCTTCATTGCTCATGTGATCTTTAACGTCCAATAATATCACTGAAATAAATAAGTTGGCTACCTCTGATATCACATCTCTCACAATAAAGCACTCCCACAATACTGCACTCCAGTGAGACTCAGCTGTGATGCCCTCCCCAGTTAACTCCCTGGGCAATATTAATTTATCAATCTCTCACATGAGGAAGTCCACTGATGCTGGGGATCTGTGTATCTCAGTGAAATGATTGCTTGTAGGCAGGGAAGACAGGAGAAGATGGCAGTAAAAAGTATAGGCATACACATGCAGATACACGTACGCATGCACATGTCCTTTTTAAATATACACCCTCAATTGTATACATCCACGCTCTCGTACATGGTTTGTCCATTGGTTCAGCCCTCTCATTCCTATAAATGGTTCGATATTTATTTGCTGATCTTCATTCTGTGGCTGTAAATCTGAAATAGTGCTAATAAACCTAATGGGACATTCAGAAAAAAATCCTGAAGGCATTAACACATGTGCACACACAAACAAATACACACTCACACATGTATGCATTCAGCCTTGCATGTGCACACACATACCTAGGAAGAACCACAAACAGGCACACATGTACACATATGTGCACAAACATGGAGATTCAGGGTAGTCTCAGTATTTGTGAGACTGCTGGTTAATGAGTTATTTCTAACATTTTTTAACCTCAGTCTTTCTATAAGGCTGGTTTCCACCAATGGCAACATGAATGCCCACAATTGAAATAAAGAAAAAATAATCCATGGATTAGGCATTCAAAATTCTTTGAGTGTGTGCTTTTAGTGTGATTGCAGGGAGCTAAACTTCACCTTAAAGTGGAACAGCCATCTTGCTTTTTCTCTTGCCCACTCACAGATATCTCTCACCCCGAGTATGGTTCACTTGATCTGGTAGAGCTGCGTGTGAGTAAATCCTGGCTGAACCAATTTGTTTAACGGTCCAGTGGGCAGTGCCACAGTCATGCTCTTTAGTCATGTTTACACACTCCGATGGTCACCAGTCAGCCCTCAGTTTCCCAGCAATGCTTCATTGTACCTGATTGACATAGAGGGTTAAATATCGGCTTCTGACTTCAACCTCTCACGGGCAAACAGATTGGAGCAACATATGCTGCACTGACAGGAGAATCTAGCCTCCAGTGATAATGTCTTTCATCGTGGCACTTAATGCCCTCTGCCACCTTCGATACCCCAATCTTTTGTCTCTGTGACAACAACTGTGCATCATCTGTGGTCCTGAATTTCAATGACATCTTTAAACCCAGGACCTCTAGGAAGAATTACTTCAATGATTCCCACATAGAGTCAAGTCATCTGCCAATGTTACGTTTAATGCATTTGCTAAATCATGAGACAGATCTTGATTTTAAAGGGAAATATTAAGGATAAGGTTGGGCCCAGCCTTCTGACTGTGAGTTGAGTGACAATTTTAAACCACTCTTCTCCAGAGAATGACCACATCTTCTGGTTCAGCCAATGTGTTGCTGTGAGGAAATTTACCCAAAAATCATACAATGGGGTGTGAGAAATGAATCCTGCTGAGTATCATTGGCTGAGTTATTAGTGCTGGTTTTCTGAGTGCTTGTTCAGTATTTCTATGTCAGAAAATGGTCTGACTGCTACTCACATTTAGGGTTGAAGTTACAATTCATAATTAGTGGTTAAGGTCAGTCTATTAGGGTTAAGGAATAGAGCTGAGAGTTGGAAATATAGGCCATTCAACCCTTTCAGGCCTGCTCTGCCATTCTAAATCATTATTGATTGTCTCCTTCAATGCCATCTCCTACACCGCCCTCATATCACTTCAGGTTCTGGCTAGGTTGTTGTAGTTTAGGTCAGGGCTAAAGCTAAGGACTGATATTTGTGATTGGGGATTAACATGTTAATGTTAAGGTTAAAGGTTGGTCGTTATGGTTTTGGTTAAGGGGTAGTCAGTTTAAATTAATGATTAGCACTAGATACCACAATTGACAATACTGCGGTGATTGTGTTGCCTAATCACTGGGAAATCAGCCAAGCCAATCTTCCTTCCTCATTCCCTAGTCACAACCTTATCATCATTACCCTGGCAAACTCATCTTAAATCTTCAGCTGTCTGGAGTAAATGCTGATTTGATATCAGTAAAGATTTTGGGATGCAATTTTTAAAAAAACGGCAACAGAAGAATATGTATTTAAATCAGTTTTATGTTTAGTGTATTTGCATTATAACCAAATCATTGTTGGAGCAACATTAATGTTGACAGCACTGGGCTGTTGACAATAAACTAACTCTCTGGCACTGCATCAAAATGAGATGTCTAATTGAGTTTTTGCAAAGATCTCCTTTTGGGCTAGTCCATTGTATTTTTATCTGATGTATTTTGTCTCAGAGCAAGCTCGAGGGGCTGAATGGCCTACATTCATAACTCAATTCATTAACCCTAGCACAACCATAACACACTAACTACTAATTGTAACTTTACCCCTAACTGTGAGTAACATTTTGACAATTTTCTCATCCTGACAGTGAACAATTTTTGTCCCCTAATTTCTCAGCCAGCCATATACCATTGGATTATGATTTGGAGATGCTGGTGTGGGACTGGTTTGAACAAAGTTAAAAATCACACAACACCAGGTTATAGTCCAACACGTTTAATTGGAAGCACTAGCTTTCGGAGCACTGCTCCTAATGAATACCTGATGAAGGAGCAGTGCTCCAAAAGCTAGAGCTTCCGAATAAACCTGTTGGACTGCAACCTGGTGTTGTGTGATTTTTAACAGTTGGATTAATGTTTCTCAATCTGTTCAGTGATGTTTGGGTAGGTTTCTTCACATAACATGCCAATACTGGATTGTCCTGCTGACTCAAGATCTGTCTTGTTTTCTCTCGATCTTGCTCAATGGACTCTCTCCCGTAGTCTACAGGATGTAAGGAGTTACTCTGGTGCCCTGAAATGCCAACAGAGAAGAGCTGTCAAAGCCAAGGCAATAACGCTATGTCCCCAGTTCTCCAACCTTTACTTGCCATCCGCAAGGCTCCACAAAGGAAATGTAGAGATTGTCTCTGGACTGTTAAATAGTGGTGTCATTAACAGGACAGAACACTGTGATCCAGGGAGGAGGTAGCAGTGTTAGTGATAATGCCACTAGATTAACAATCTAGAAACTTCGGCAATGTGTTTGGGACATGGATTTGAATCCCATCATGGCAGAGGGTAGAATTTGAATACAATAAAGATCTGCAATGAAAAGCTAACCTATTATCTGTGACGTTTATTTAAACACTTGCTTTTGTAAAACATGGTTCACTGATATCTTTTAGAGAAGGAAATCTACTGTCCTTACTTGGCCTGGCTTGCATGTGACTTCAGAACTACAGCAATGTGGTTGACTTTTAACTACCCTCTGGGCAATTAGGAATGGACAATAACCTAGGGGTTCAGGTATATAAATCTTTGAAATTTGTGTCATATATGGATAGGGTAGTCAAGAAGGCATTTAGCAACCTTGTCTTCATTTCTCAGACGTTTGAGTATAGTAGTTGTGATGTTATGTTGAGGTTATACAAGAAGGCCTTTTCTGGAGTATTGTGTCTAGTTGTGGTCGTCCTGTTATAGGAAGGATATTATTAAACTGGAGAGAGTTCCGAAGAGACTTACCAGGATGTTGCCAGGAGGGTTTGGGTTATAGGGAGAGGCTAATACACTGGGACTTTTTTCGCTGGAGCATAAGAAGTTGAGGGGTGACCTTATAGAGGTCTATGGAAGGGATATGGATAAGGTGAATAGCCAGGTGTCTTTTCCGGAAAAAAGACATGAGAGGCAACTTTTTTACACAGAGTGTGGTTTGTGTGTGGAATGAGCTTCCAGAGGAAGATGTGGATGTGGGTAACAGTTCCAACATTCAAAAGACTTTTAGATAAATACATGAATAAGAAATGTTTAGAGGAATATGGGCCGAGTGCAGGCAGGTGGGACTAGTTCAGTTTGCGATTCTGGTCAGCATGGACTGGTTGGACCGAAAGGTCTGTTTCCATGCTCTATGACTCTATGCCTCAGTGACTCTATAAATGTTGGCCTGTCCTGTGAAGCCAATATCCCATAAATAAGTATACAGAAAGTGATAATTTTTAAAATCTGAAGTTATATGACATTATAGAGGCTTATAAGATCATGAGGGCCATGGATAAGGTAAATAGACAAGGTATTTTCCTTGGGGTGGAAGAGTCCAGAACTAGAGGGCTTAGGTTTAGGGTGAGAGGGGAAAGATATAAAAGAGACCCAAGAGGCAACTTTTTCACGCAGAGGGTGGAGTGTATATGGAATGAGCTGCCAGAGGAAATAGTGGAGGCTTGTACAATTACAACATTTAAAAGGCATCTAGATGGGTATATGAATAGGAAGGGTTTAGAAGGATATGGGCCAAGTGTTGGCAAATGCTGGCAAATGGGACTAGAATAATTTAGGATATCTGGTCGGCACAGACGAGTTGGACCAAAGGATCTGTTTCCATGCTGTACATCTTTATGACACTCTCACTCTATAATTGTAAGTGTGTCCAATGGCAACTGGACTCAGTTAATAATATTCTTATCTCTGAGTTAGAAAGTTGTAGGTTTGGGATCTCTTTCACCATTTGAGAATGTAACTGAGGTTGATTCTCCCAGTGAAATATCGAGGAGAAATATCTGCAATGTCAGAGGGACCAAACATTGAAAAATAAGGCCCTGCCTACATGTCCAGGTGAATGTAAGAGTCTGCACAGTCCATGTGACCATTTTCCTGGTGTCCTGGTAAAAACCTATTCCCGAACAGGATATTCCCAGTCAGTTATCCAACTCACTGCTGTTTGACGGCATGAGGGAGTAAGGTTCATTTTCACTCCCCATGGCTACATTTTTAGCATCCATCTGAAACACCAGGAAATAAACTCAGGGGTTTTTGTTAAATGCTTCACTCAAAAGGCAGCTCAATGGCAAAGCAGCATCCTCAGTCTATCTCATTCAAGTGCAGATCAGAAGCACACCTTCTGCTTTCAGATAGCATGTATGCTGTCAATGGAACCAATAGCTTTAGTCATTTGCAATGAAAATCTTCTCACTGCACAGATAAGTTCATACCACTCTCTGTCTCTGCCTGTTGTACTTAGCAAGAACATAAATTTCTGTAGTGCCCCTAATGACCAAGGACATCCTAAAGCACTTCAAAGTGGGCACTTCAATTTTCCTTGTGTGTATTCATCCAGTTGATGTGGGTATCACTGACCAGGCCAGCATTCATTGCCCATCCCTAAGAAGTGTTGTCATTGTTACAGGAGCAAATTACTGCAGATGATGGAATCTGTACTGAAAACAAGAAATGCTGGAGATCACAGCGGGTCAGGCAGCATCCATGGAGAGAGAGTAAGCTTATGTTTCAAGTCTAAATGAGTCTTCATCAGATGTGAAGTGTGGAGGGAGCAGCATTTATGCAATAGTTGGAGAGTGCAGTGCTGGAGGAGGAAGTGTGCTGATAGAGCAGATTAAGTGATTGCATTGTGAGAGTGGCAGAACAATGTGTAGGCAGAAGTGGGTACTGCAGATGCTGGAGATTAGAGTCAAGATTAACGTGGTGCTGGAAAAGCACAGCAGGTCAGGCAGCACCGAAGAGCAGGAAAATCAGCGTTTCCTGATGAAGGGTTTTTGCCCGAAACGTCGATTTTCCTGCTGCCCAGATGCTGCCTGACCTGACGTGTTTTTCCAGCACCACTCTAATCTTGATTGCGAACAATGGTGTCTCTAACTGCCAGACTGGAAAGAACAGACAGTTCTGTTTCGGTGGGAGGAGGGGAGAGAAGACATGGCGACAGAGAAAGTAGTTGTTATAATGTGCAAAAATGCAGCAACCAAACTGAGTGCAGCAAGTTATGTTAATGAGCTCCTAAATTGTTTTACAGTGATGATTGCTGAGGGATGACTATTGGCCCAGTTTATCTTCCCAAATGGTACCTCGCACATTGGGAGGCTAGATGGGGTCTTGCTTTAAGATCCTTTCAGAAAGATAGCACCTCTGACAGTGCTGCATTGCCACTGTAATTCTGATGCTCCCAGTTAACAGGAGATTGTGGTGATGTGAGTTGAAGAGAATGTAGGAAATAATTTCACAATGCTAAATAATGTTTGTGTTGGGAATGTACAATTGATGCTTTAATACTTCAGAACTAGAGTTTAACTCAGTCTGTTTTTTGCGATGAGCTCAAAAGGCTAACGACCTGGGAACATTAACATCACTGAAAGACGCATTTCATGCTCCTGAAACTGTGAGCAGGAAAGTGACAATAGCAAACTGCAGCTCACAACACATTTGACATGAGGGGCTTTGTCCAGGGAACAGAAACTAAAAATAAATAATGACGCATTGTCATTTGCTAATGAGAATTACAAGATCAAACATCACTGACACTACACTCAGTAATTGCTAACACCCTGATGGTGCCACGTGACCAGATAAGGGACTGCTGGAGAGATGCATGTTAATCTTTACAAATGTAAAATTCATTAGGGACTGGCATTAGTGAGAGTTATTAGTCTGTTAATCATTTATGTAAACAGATTACTTATCCAGTCATAAATGAGCAGACACATGATTAGGAGATCATTGTAGAGTGTATTTGTACGACCAAGCAGCACCCAAAGACCAAGAGACATTTTTCTGAAGAATGCATCTGTACCTTTTGCTAAGTTAAAAATCACACAACACCAGGTTATAGTCCAACACGTTTAATTGGAAGCACTAGCTTTCGGAGCGCTGCTCCTTCATCAGGTGGTTGTGGAGTACACGATTGTAAGACTCAGAATTTATAGCAAAAGTTTACAGTGTGATGTAATTGAAATTATACATTGAAAAATACGTTGATTGTTTGTTAAGTCTCTCATCTGTTAGAGGAGAGACTTGCAACCTTTTGTTGCAATTCTAATTGTCTTTCACTCGAATTTGACCTTCTTGAAGCAGCAGATTGTCAGTGATATGTACAACTTGTTGCTGCGACTGCTATTGAAGTCTAGGATAATGTGAGCAGAAATATTGGCCACCCAGACATCATTCATCCAAATGTCACTACCTGAAAATTGACCTCTGACCCCCTGAGCTGTAAAATGCTGCAACAAGAGAGAGCAATGTTCCTTGAATTGGACTTCATTGTGATAGCTGTGGCTCAGTGGGTAGCACTATTTTCTGATGCTGAAGGTTGTTGGTTCAAGTCCCCGAGCCTTGAGCTGAGAGCTGTCATAACTCTTCAGTGTTGTTATGAGGGAGGCTACACTGTCAGAACACTCTTCTTTCAGGTGTGACATCATGGTGCTGCTTGCAGTCTTTCAAAGAAAAGTTCTCAGTCTTCTGGCCAATATTTAACCCTTAGAGACAACAAAAAATACCTGCAGATGCTGGAATCCAAGGAAGACAAGCAGGAGGCTGGAAGAACACAGCAAGCCAGGCAGCATCAGGAGGCGGAGAAGTCAACGTTTCGGATGTAACCTTTAACCCTTAGCTAATATCATTATATCAGAATATCAGGTCATTTGTCTCACTGACTTTTGAGGGACTTTGCGTGGGAATCCTTATCTGGATTTGTCTCTGTGCTGCAACAAGAACAGTATGTAAATGCAGAAAATGTTGGAGAAACTCAGCAGGTCCAGCAGCATCTGTGGAGAGAGAAATGTTTCAAGTTTGACAGGCCCGTACTTCAGAATGACTGTGCCTCATGGACTGTAAAGGTGCTCTTTACGTACAAATTCCTTCTTCTTTTCTCCCAGTGGTACAATAGATACATGAGGTGATTTTAAATAACTGTGCTAAGGTAACTACAAAACATCCACAGCAGAAAATTCCTATAGCTCTAACATTTTGCTAAGAAAGAGCACAGGGCGGCTATTGTGGGTATTGGTAATGACAGTGAAACTGCAGAAATGGTTGCTGTGAGGTTGAGGGAGGTTTTAGGTAGAATGGAATATTTGGTCAGTTCTGTTCCTAATATGTAAAAGTTTGATGCTAACATTGGAAACCAGAAGAAAATGTTCTCCATCCTTCAATCGTCACCTCAATGCACAGAAGGAGAGTTCTTTTGGACTCCCCAAACCCATTTGTTGTTGTTTATTGCAAGAGGAATGGAAAATAAAAAGAGACATTTTTTATACAGGGTGTTGCTGAGGCTACATCCAGAATATTGTCTTTAGTTTTGGTATCCTTATTTCAAAAAAGAACATTATTGTATTAGAGAGACAGTGAGAACTGCAAATGCTGGAGATCCGACTCGAACAGTATGGCACTGGAAAAGCACGGCAGGTCAGGCAGCATCCAAGGAGCAGGAGAGTCAACATTTGAGGAATAAGCCCTTCATCAGGAATTATAATAGAAGCAGTTCAGAAAAGGTTTATTGCCTGAGTTCTAAGATGAGCAAAAGTTGGCTAGATCAGATGTGCATTCTTTTGAGTTTTGAAGAATGAGAGATGATCTTAATGAGATTTCTAAGATTCTGAGAGAGATTGACAAGGTGGATGTTGAAGGGAAATTTCCCATTGTGGGGATGACTAGAATTAGGGACAATTTAAAATTAACTAAGATGAGGACAAGTTTTTTTCTTCTTAGAGTTTCATTTTACTGTTGAGCTCTCCTCGGTACTGCAGTGAAGTCTGAGTCATACTAACCAAACACCCCAATCTGATCAAGTCCCATTTGCCAGCATTTGGCCCATATCTCTCTAAACCCTTCCTATTCAAATATCCATCCAGGTGCCTTTTAAATGCTGTAATTGTACCCACCTTGACCACTTACTCTGGCAGCTCGGTCCATACGCACACCACTTCCTGTGTGAAAAGTTACCTCTCATGTCCTTGTTAATTCTTTCCTCTTTCACTGTAAATCTATGCCATGTAGTTTTGGACTCCCTCACCCTCGGAAAAAAACTTTTGCTATTCGCTGTATCTGTGCCCCTCATGACCCTTCAGCCTCTAATGTTCCAGGGTAAAAAGCCCAAGCCTATTCAGCCTCTCCCCGCAACTCAAACCCTCCAGTCCTGGCAATATCCTTGTGAGTCTTTTCTGCACCCTCTCAAGTTTAACAACATCTTTCCTATAGAAGTGCAACCAGAATTGTACACAGTATTCTAAAAGAGGTCACACCAATGTCCCTGCATTGCCACAATGTGACATCCCAACTCCTATACTCAATGTTCTGACCAATGAATGCAAATAGCTTAAAAATACGGGGTAGACCATTTAGGACAGAGCTCAGGAGAAACTTCTTTACCCAGAGAGTGGTGGCTGTGTGGAATGCTCTGCCCCAGAGGGCAGTGGAGGCCCACTCTCTGGATTCATTTAAGAAAGAGTTGGATAGAGCTCTCAAAGATAGTGGAATCAAGGGTTATGGAGATAAGGCAGGAACAGGATATTGATTAGGAATGATCAGCCATGATTATATTGAATGGCGGTGCAGGCTCGAAGGGCTGAATGGCCTACTCCTGCACCTATTGTCTATTGTCTATTGTCTATGTCAAATGCCTTCTCCACCACCTTGTCTACCTGTGACTCCACTTTCAAGGAGCTATACACCTGCACCTCTAGGTCTCTCTGTTCGGCAACACTCCTTAGGACCCTACCATTAACTGTATACGCCATGTCGAGTTGGATTCAGTTTGACTAAAAAGAGAGTCAAAGGGTGTGGGACAGACAGGACATTAGCAGTCACAGAAACAAAGTCATGAGTTATCAAATGGATAAGCAAGCTGGAGGGGCTCCTCATTTGTATGATGATAGCTGGATAGCCACATCTATTGGACATGACTGACCTTCTTGAGCTCAGAGAACGTCCTCTGGTCACTAGCTGTTGGGTCTGTCTTGAGAAGGAGTTGACCCTCTACCTTCTGATTTAAAAGCACAAAGGTGGAGATAAACAGACCCTAACTAATCTGATCTATTAACTGAAGCTTTTGCAACTGACAGTGAGAGGAGGTGGTGAGAAATGGTAATGTCACTGGACTAGTAATCCACAAGCCAAGGACTTTATTATAGGGCTATAGGTTTGAATCTCATCATGGCAGATGGTTAGAAATTCAATTCAATAAAAGTCTGGAATGAAAAGCTAGTCTAATGGTGATGGTGTAACTACTGTCATATGTTGTAAAAACACATTTGATTTATGAATATACTTTCGGGAAGGAAGTTCATCCTTATCTGGTCTGACCTGCGTGTGACTCCAGACCCATAAACAATGTGGTTGACTCTTAATATCCTTTTGGGCAGCTATGGAGCAGCAGTGAATGCTGGCCTGGCCAGTGAGACCTATATCTATAAATAATATCTATAAGCTAAATGGTGCAAATACAGTTTGAGCTCCATTGTCAGAACCAGGAAGGTTCTGCAGAGATTGCTGGCGGACCTGTCTGTATTTCTGGCCTTATCTTCTCTTTTTTTTTCAATAAGTTAGCTTTTAAATTTGTTTAATATATGAACAAAGAGGTGATTGATCAATAGAGGTACTCTGTGCTGGGGTCTGTCTGTCTGTCTCCTATGCAGATAAGAAGTGATCTGTTGGCCTTTGCTGCTTGTCCTGTTGTATCTGTCCATTAGCCGACTGATTTACCATCTCCCCAGCTGTCCAAAGAGGGACAGCCCCAAAGGTGAGCTAATTACACCTCTGCGCACTGAGAGTTTGCTTTCATATTGCTTAACCTGAGGGAAAACAATGAGACATCGATTGCAGCCTGCACAACGTGAGCTGAATTTCGATAAGACCAGTGTGGGTCCCGCATTACCATTTACCCCTTGTCGTATGGCAGCCTGGAAGCAGTATCAGAACAACTAGGAGATCAGCATTTATGATACATGCAACTCAGAGAGTGAAACTAGGCTCAAATCAGATACATTGTGTGTTCATAATGAATGGGATTATGTGGCTGGTCAGATACAAGTGAAGGCAATCTTTGTACCAATAAACACTGGATCTATTGCAAAGCATTTAGCATTCACTTTGCAGAGCTCTGCTAAATACAGAACACCCTTTCCTTGCCCTAGTCCTTAATCTCAAGTCTGAATCATTTAAAATATCATTTCAGTTTTGAAGCACTCAAAAAGATGTGTTGAAAGGTGCTTTTAACAGTAACATTGCTAATGCATACGACTGTGTTGAGGAAGAACATTGGTTGTAAATAGTTTCACCTGCTTGAGTGCTGTATTGACACAACTTTAAAGACACCCAACCTGAATCAAGGGGTTAGGAACCGAAGTGTTTAAAAGCTATACTGAGTCAAATCATTACTTGAACACACTGCTGCCACACCACAAGCACTGACCTCCAATAATCTATCATAGAAACCCTATAGTGTTGAAGCAGATCATTTGGCCCATCAAATCGCACCAACCTTCTGAACAACATCCCACCCAGGCCTGCCCCGTACCCTGTCCCTGCAACCCTGCATTTCCCATGGCAAATCCACCTAGCATGCTTATCCCTGAACATTGTGGGCAATTTAGCATGGCAAATCCACTGTAATTTGCACATCTTTGTGACTGTGGGAAGAAACCCACGCAGACACAGGGAGAATGCACAAACCCCACACAGTCAGTTGCCCAAGGGTGGAATTGAACCCAGGTCCCTGGCACTGTGAGGTATCAGTGCTAAACACTGAGCCACTTTGCCTAATGTCCAATGACATTATAGTCTACTGTGTTTTACAAGGGAACATCATGTATTTCTAATGTAATATAATAAACTATCAAGTCATGTGTTGCTCTTTGTTAAGCTTAACCGTATCTTTGGTCAAAGTTGTGAGATAAGACATCTTTCCCAACATGAGATCCATAAGAAAGATGGGCGGTTGTGAATCTACCCAATATCAACTTGTCCTCAAATTCATTTTCCCTGCTGCACAGGCCTCCAATCAGGAAAGAATTGCACCAAGCTTAGAGGGGACATTACCAAAGACATCCCTGATGGGAGCTGTACTTTTATGAAGAATTAGGGTAAATAGTCAGAAGTCACATGGCGTCACGTTACAATCCAACAAGTTTATTTGAAATCACAAGCTTTCAGAGCGCTGCTCCTACGTCAGGTGAAGATGAAGGGTCAGGTTTCACCTGACAAAGGAGCGGCGTTCTGAAAGCTTGTGATTTCAAATAAACCTGTTCGACTGTAACCCGGTGTTGTGTGACTTCTGACTTTGTTCATCCCAGTCCAACACCAGCACACGCACGTTATGATAAATGGCAAAGGTATGTTTAAGAGGAAGCTAAACAAGCAAGAGGAGGAAAGGTGTCAAAGGATATGCTGGTAAGTGAGTGAATTCAATAAAATAGCCGAAAGAAATTCATGTGGAGCTTAAGCACTTAGATAGACCAATGGTGCAAATTCAAAGTAAAATAGGATGTCCATGCGGGTTTGAGGGACATGGAATTTCAGTGACATGTGAAAAATTTCCAAAGTGACTGAAAGTTCTGATGTTCAGAATTCAAATAATTCCTTCTTGTACATGCTGTTGGTTTTACCGTTTGGAACCGTTCAGTTCATCTCCAGAACTGGCTGCTCTGGTACTGGTTCTGAATTAGGTTCTCCCTGAGAAACCCATTTCCTATTCATAATTAATCTACGTGTCATTTTCTTGTTGAATTTTGGCATCTGTCCAAAGCAAGGTTTTATATGCAAGTCCCATTGAATGGTCCCCATCTACTGTATGCTTTGCAGGAAGTCTTGCATTGTACACTGAGGATTGATGCTATCACTGGCATATGAGAATGTAGGAGGCATGGTTAGGAAGTTTGCAGATGACATCAAAATTGATGATATAGTGGACAGTTGGGTCTAAAATTATAAAGAGATCTTGATCGATTGGATCAATGAGCTGAGGAGTGGCAGTTGGAATTGAATTTGGAAAAATTCTGGGCCTTTCAGGGTGGCATGGTGGCTCAGTGGTTAGCACTGCTGCCTCACAGCAGCAGGGTCCTAGGTTCGATTCCATGCCTCGGGCAACTGTCTGTGTGGAGTTTGCACATTCTCCCCGTGTCTGCGTGGGCTTCCTCCGGGTGCTCTGGTTTCCTCCCACAGTCCAAAGGTGCGCAGTTCAGGTGAATTGGCCATGCTAAATTGCCCATAGCGTTAGGTGCATTAGTCAGAGGGAAATGGGTCTGGGTGGGTTACTCTTCAGAGGGTCGGTGTGGAGTTGTTGGGCCGAAGGGCCTGTTTCCACACTGTAGGGCATCTAATCTGAAAAAAAATGTGAGGTATTGCATTTTGGTAGAACAAACAAGGGCAGGACTTATACAGTTAATGTTAGGGCCCTGGGTAGTGTAGTAGAACAGGGGGACCGAGGGATTCAGGTACATAATTCTTGGTAATTGTGTCACACATAGATAGGTTGGTCAAGAAGGAGTTTGGCATTCTTTCCTTCATTGCTCAGACCTTTGAGTACAGGGGTCGGGACGTCATGTTGAGGTTGTACAGGATATCGGTTAGGCCTCTTCTGGAATACTGTGTCCAGTTCTGGCCAGCCTGTTATAGGAAGGGTATTATTAAGTTGGAGAGGACCTAGAAGAGATTTACCAGGATGTTGCTGGGAATGGAAGGTTTGAGTTATAAGAAAGACTGGATAGGCTGGGACCTTTTTCACTGGAGTGTAGGAGGTTGAGAGATGACTTTATAGAAATTTATAAAATAATGAGGGGAATAGATAAGGTGCGTGGTAGTTGCCTTTTCCCTAGGGTGGGGGATTTCAAGACTAGGGGGCACATTTTTAAGAGGAGAGGAGAGATTTAAGAAAGACAAAGGAGGGAATTTTTTTACACACTGGGTGGTTCACCTGTGGAATGAACTTCCTGAGGAATTGGTGGATGTGGGTACAATTACAGGATTTAAAAGACATTTGGATAACTATATGAATAGGAATGGTTTGCGGAGATATGGGCCAGGAGCAGGCATGTGGGGCTAGTTTTGTTTGGGATTATGTTTGACATTGTTTCCATGCTGTACACCTCTATGATTCTATGACTGGTTGGACTGAAGGGTCTGTTTCTGTGCTGTAAAACTCTGACTATATAACAGCCAAAAACCTGCATTTTGCTCAGTTTGAGGAACGCACCATTCTCATGAAACGAGGTGATGTCTTTGTTCCCCTCCCCTGGAAACAGACAAGTTTGTTTCCATGGTAACTTTATTAATTACCCTCCATTCCCCCACATTCCCGTGTTCAGCCACGCGCAGCCAGTGTAATATCTGCTGGTTACTAAGGAAAGGTTGTGTTGTAGCAACCACGAGGGGTGACAAAGCATTTATTGTATGCCACAAGAATGGAGAGAGCAATTGTGAATGTGGCAGGCAGCCCAAGCCTTTAGATACTAACTGATTATTCACTGCAGTACGCCGGGAGAGAGACAGAGAGAGAGAAGGGGGAAGATTGCTGTTCTATCTGCAGACATTGAGGACTGTGTTCCAAAACTATTATTTGCCAGGAAGCAGATATTTGGAATGTTGCGTCAGTGCAATAAGCAGGTTAATGGTTTCTTTGCTTTATCTAAGTAGCTTCCCTGAGTTGAATCGCACCAGTGGTTGCTACCGTGAACACGAATCAATCTGTGATCTCAATGGTAACTAGGTAGAGGCTACTTAGCAACATGCTAAAGGGAGGCTGCGTAAGTGTCAAGGGCACATGAGCAAGTTGGCTGCTGGGTACTTTGCGAATTCTGCGCACAGGAAAGGGGAAGCGTAGGTTGCGGGTTTATGCTGGATTTCTTGAATTAGGAGAAGGCCGACTTATATTCAGAATGCGTCAAATGGCTGCATACTACAGGCCCCTTACAACAACCGTGAGTATTTGAAAGCACAAGCCAAGTTTGACTTATATACAGGACATCACTTTTAAGGAATTTGATTTATATCATCATATATTCTTTGAGTTTTGGTGACAATTGTTGCGTAACTTGTTGCGATAGCTTACAAAAGGGTTGTGTGTATGAGCACAGTAAATCCAGTTAAAATATGAGTGGGATGGTACATTTTGCTAAGGAGAATAAGAAGGTTGCATAGTCCTTGAAAGATAAAAGATATAAGAGGCAAAGGGGTCAATGCACATTTCTAGTCACTATATTGCAAGAAGGATATGGAGGCACTGGACACAGTGTTAGACAAATTGATATGGATGTTCCAGAACTGAACTTATAATTTTCAGGTAACATTTAACAGACTACAGGTCTTTATCTTGAGAAAAGATTACTTGATAGGTGCCTTTAAAATTATGAAAATGTTTGATGCGAGAGAGAGAGAGATGCAGAAAAAAAAATGGTCAGATGTATAAGATAATGACTATTTGATCCAGTAGAGAATTCAGGAGAAACTTCTTAACTCAGAGAAGGATTAGAATGTTGAACTCCCTGCTGCATAGATTAATTCTGGGACACACCATAGAAGCCTTTGGAGGAGATTAGGTGATGGAGAAAGAACACAGGGGCTGTGGTAAAGGGGTTTCATAGAAAATGGGAGTGGGAGTAGGCCATTCAGCCCTTCAAACCTGCTCCATCATTCTATACAATCATGACTGCTCATCTAGATCAGTCCCTAGTTCCTGCTTTCTCCCCATATCGTTTGATCCCTTTAGCCCGAAGATCTATATCTAACTCCTCCTTGAAAACATTCAATGTTTTGGCTTCAACCATTTTCTGTGACAGAGATTTCCATAGGATCCATACTCTCGAGGTGAGGAAAATTCTCTGTATCTCAGTCCCAAACAGTCTACCCTGTATCCTGATACTGAGGCCCCTGGTCCTGGGCTCCCTGAGCATTGGGAACATCCTTCCTGCATCTACCCTGTCTAGTTCTGTCAAACATTTATAGGTTTCTATCATGATTGGAACGAGGTTGAGTATGAGATCCCTGATTGGGGCTGTTAACCAGGACTAATCAGGGAGCCCTGGCTGACAGATATAAACAGGAGTCTCAGAGTGTCTCCTCACTCTAGGCACTGGCTCTGAGCTAACTGGTCAGAGTCCATGTCCTGTGCATGTGTAAATAAAGGGTAACTTAGTGACAGGACACTGGACTCTGCGCAGTTATTTCAGTTTCTATGAGATTGCCACCTCATTCTTCTAAGCTCCAATGAATATAGTCCTAACTGATCCAGTCTGTCTTCAGACGACATTCCAACCCTGGAATCCAGGATTAAATGAAGTCGGGAGAGACCGTGGCTCAAGTGGAGCTTTGACACCAGCTTAATGCAGTTGGTCAGGATGAAGGGCTACACAGATCCCCTCGAGGCAGCAATGTAGAGGGCAGCAGGAGGAGGGATCAATGTAGATATCATTGGCTGTCGAATGTCACAGATTCATTGTAGACGAGCTACAATGGACATGTGGAGATGATAAAAGACATTGGCGTGTGGCACCATGAGACCAGATCTCTGGGCAACAGCATACCACCTGGGCTGAATGACCAGCTTCTATGCTGTGAAATCCATTTTTTTTTCTCTTTGCGGTTACTGTAGCTGGTTAGCTCACTGGGCTGGTTTGTGATGCCAACAGCACATGTTCAATTTCCCACACTGGCTGAGGTTACTGTGAAGCTCCCTCCTTCTCAACCTCACTCCTCACCTCAGGCAAAACCACCACCAGTCGCCCGTCTCTCTCTCTCTCTCTCTCTCTCTCTCTCTCTCATGTGGGAATGGTTCCACAGGACGGTAACAACCTTACTGTGGCTAAAGTGCTTCATTAATCAATTCTCTTATGATTCTTCAGGCCATCATAGCACTTGCTCCAAATTTCTACAAGAGAATATTCTAGAACAGCCTCTAACCACACTGAATAGGAATCATCTTCTCAAACCTGAAGCTTTATAAAACTCTTAGCTGATACGTAATTTCCTAAAAATACGTATTTGTAAATAAAATAAATAATGACTGTAAGTGATTAAATGAACAATTATTAAAGCAATTTGACTTTACATCATGGCTTTCTGTTTGGAATCAGAAGACTTACTCCAGAATAAAAGGCAGCATGGTGGTTAGCACTGCTGCCTCACAGCACCAGGGGTTCGATTCCAGCCTTGGGTGACCAACTGTGTGGATCTTGCACAATATCCCCTTGTCGGCGTGGGTTTCCTCCCACAATTCAAAGATGTGCAGGTTAGGTGGATTAGCCATGGGAAATTGCCCATAGTGCCCAGGGATGTACAGGTTAGGTGGATTAGCCATGGGAAATTGCCCATAGTGCCCAGAGACGTACAGGTTAGGTGGATTAGCCATGGTAAATTGCCCATAGTGCCCAGGGATGTACAGGTTAGGTGGATTAGCCATGGGAAATTGCCCATTGTGCCCAGGGATGTACAGGTTAGGTGGATTAGCCATGGGAAATTGCCCATTGTGCCCAGGGATGTACAGGTTAGGTGGATTAGCCATGGGAAATTGCCCATTGTGCCCAGGGATGTACAGGTTAGGTGGATTAGCCATGGGAAATTGCCCATTGTGCCCAGGGATGTACAGGTTAGGTGGATTAGCCATGGTAAATTGCCCATAGTGCCCAGGGATGTACAGGTTAGGTGGATTAGCCATGGTAAATTGCCCATAGTGCCCAGGGATGTACAGGTTAGGTGGATTAGCCATGGTAAATTGCCCATAGTGCCCAGGGATGTACAGGTTAGGTGGAGTAGCCATGGTAAATTGCCCATAGTGCCCAGGGATGTACAGGTTAGGTGGATTAGCCATGGGAAATGCAGGGTTATGGGGGGGGGGGGGGAAGGTTTGGTTTGGGTGGGATGTTCTTCAGAGGGTCGGTGCAGATTCGCTGGGTCGAATGACCTCTTTCTGCACTGTCGAGATTCTATGATTCACGTCCAAATAGATCTATTGTCAGATGTGGAAAATAATTGAGTATGTTTATAGAACTGAGAGAAAATGAAAAGGCGGGTGGGAGATAGCAACAGGTACAACTGGAAGTTTGATCATGAAGGGGTAGATGGTGGGTATGAAAAGGATAGACAATGCATTTACAAAAAGATACATGCATAAACAAAATTTTTTAAGAGGTACTGGATGGTTGTTGGGCTTTTTCAGAGAGCAAGTGGCTTTCACCTATTATTTGGTGAAATCTTAATGGATTAATGCAAAGGCTTCACAAAGACAGATGTGGCAGGGTTGAGGGTTGGGCTATGGGCCCTAGGTTTGTCTCCCCCCACATTTGCCCTCACCCACAATCAGAGCACACAATGAGTGAACAAAAGACTGGCCAGGCTTTTGTGCCCCTTCGCACTTTGCTCACTGTGGGGTTGGCCAACATCAGGCTGTTCTTTCTGCTAAAGTCAAAGCAGGGGATCTCATCATCTCTGTGCCTATTGAATACCAGTAGGAAGAAAGAATCTTCTGGTTATTACATGCTGTGGAGTCCTTGAGTATGTTTTGTTTAATCTATTAACATTTTGTCACACATAATGACATTTCCCTCATTGCAAATTATGATATTCGGCTTTGGTAGTTCTCTGTTCTCTGTCTCTAACGAGTATCTGCCAAGCAATTTATTTAAGGAAAAACTGTGCATGACTCATTGGTAGGTGTTCACTCATATCTTTTAGGATTTCAGAAAATTCCAAAGTGCTTTGCTGCCTTAGGTGTTGCATTTTGGAAAGGCAAATGAGGGCAGGACTCATACACTTAACGGTAAATCCTGAGGAGTGTTGCCAAACAAAAAGAGACCTTAAGGTGCAGGTTAATTGTTCCAGGTAAACAGGGCATACATTTGTAGGTTTGGTACACTTGCCTTTGTTGGTCAGTGAGGACTGCAGATGCTTGGGAGTCAGTGTTGAAAAGTGTGGTGCTGGAAAAGCACAGCAGATCAGGCAACATCAGTGGAGCAGGAGAGTCGACATTTTAGGCATTAGCCCTTCGCTAGGAATCAGAAGATTCCTGACAGATATAAACAGGAGTCTCAGAGAGTCTCCTCACTCTGGGGACTGGCTGTGAGCTAACTGGTCAGAGTCCATGTCCCGTGCATGTGTAAATAAAGGGTAACTTAGTGACAGGACACTGGACTCTGTGCAGTTATTTCAGTTTCTATGAGATTGCCACCTCATTCTTCTAAGCTCCAATGAATATAGTCCTAACTGATCCAGTCTGTCTTCAGACGACATTCCAACCCTGGAATCCAGGATTAAATGAAGTCGGGAGAGACCGTGGCTCAAGTGGAGTTTTGACACCAGCTTAATGCAGTTAGACAATAGACAATAGACAATAGGTGCAGGAGTAGGCCATTCAGCCCTTCGAGCCTGCACCACCATTCAATATGATCATGGCTGATCATTCCTAATCAGTATCCTGTTCCTGCCTTATCTCCATAACCCTTGATTCCACTATCTTTGAGAGCTCTATCCAACTCTTTCTTAAATGAATCCAGAGAGTGGGCCTCCACTGCCCTCTGGGGCAGAGCATTCCACACAGCCACCACTCTCTGGGTGAAGAAGTTTCTCCTGAGCTCTGTCCTAAATGGTCTACCCCGTATTTTTAAGCTGTGTCCTCTGGTTCGGCACTCACCCATCAGTGGAAATATGTTTCCTACTGCCAGAGTGTCCAATCCTTTCATAATCTTATACGTCTCAATCAGATCCCCTCTCAATCTTCGAAACTCAAGGGTATACAAGCCCAGTCGCTTCAGTCTTTCAGTGTAAGGTAATCCTGCCATTCCAGGAATTGACCTCGTGAACCTACGCTGCACTCCCTCAATAGCCAGAATGTCTTTCCTCAAATTTGGAGACCAGAACTGCACACAGTACTCCAGGTGTGGTCTCACCAGGGCCCTGTACAGCTGCAGAAGCACCTCTTTGCTTCTATACTCAATTCCTCTTGTTATGAAGACCAGCATGCTATTAGCCTTCTTCACTACCTGCTGTACCTGCATGCTTGCCTTCATTGACTGGTGTACAAGAACACCCAGATCTCTCTGTACTGCCCCTTTACATAAATTGATTCCATTGAGGTAGTAGTCTGCCTTCCTGTTCTTGCTACCAAAGTGGATAACCATACATTTATCCACATTAAACTGCATCTGCCATGCATCTGCCCACTCACCTAACTTGTCCAGGTCACCCTGTAATCTCCTAATATCCTCATCAGTTGGTCAGAATGAAGGACTACACAGATCTCCTCTGGGCAGCAGGAAGAGGGATCGACATTAGTTTCCTGATTGAAGGGTTTATGCCTGAAATGTTGATTCTCCTGCTCCTTGGATGCTGCCTGACCTGCTGTGCTTTTCCAGCACCACATTTTTCGACTTTGTTGGTCGGTGTATTGAGTGGCAGGAGTTGGGAGGTCATTGGTGAGGCCACTTTTTAAATACTGTGTTTAACTCCGGTCTCCCTGCTATAGGAAAGATGGTGTTAAACTTGAAAGGGTTCAGAAAAGATTTACAAGGATGTTGCCAGGGTTTGAGGGTTTGAGTTATAGGGAGAGGCTCAATAGACTGGAGCGTTGGAGGTTGAGGGGTGACCTTATAGAGGATTATAAACTCATTGAGGGGCATGGATAGGGTGAATAGCCAAAGGTTTTTCCCAGGGTAGGGGAGTCCAAACCTAGAGGGCATAGGTTGAAGGTGGGAGAGGACCTTAGGGGCAACCTTTTCAGGCAGTGTGTGTGTATGGAATGAGCTGCCAAAGGAAGTACCAGAGGCTGGTACAATTACGACATTTAGAAGTCTTCTGGATGGGTATTTGAATAGGAAGTGTTCAGAGGGATATGGGCCAGGTGCTGGCAAATGGGTCTGGATTAATTTAATTTAATTAGGGCGGCACAGTGGCTCAGTGGTTAGCACTGCTGCCTCACAGCACCAGGGTCCCAGGTTCGACTCCAGCCTTGGGTGACTGTCTGTGTGGAGTTTGCACATTCTCCCTGTGTCTGCGTGGGTGCTCTGGTTTCCTCCCACAGTCCAAAGATGTGCAAGTCAGGTGAATTGGTCATGCTAAATTGCCCATAGCATTAGGTGCATTATTTTGAGGGAAATGGGTCTGGGTGGGTTACTCTTTGGAAGGTCAATGTGGACTAATTGGGCCGAAAGGCCTGTTTCCACACTGTAGGCAATCTAATCTAATCTAATTTAGGATAGCTGGTTTGAATTGACGAGTGGGACCGAAGGGTGTGTTTCTGTGCTGTCTGCCTCGATGACATTTAGTCAATGTTGTGATGCCTCCTGTCCATTTGTGCAAGTCCTGACCAACAGCACGGAGGGGCCAGCTGGATTATTGGTTTGAGTGGTGTTGATGGAGAGATGAAACATTAACATTTAATTGTGCACCATCTTCTCAAATTGGTTCGTATTCTGTGGAAGCCTGTTGAATAGTAACTTTCAAAAGGGACTTGGATAGGGACATAAGAAGAAAAGCATTGCTTGGTTGTGGGGAAAGAGCAGGGGAGTGGGGATCAAAGTGCCGGCAAGGACTCAATGGACCAAATGGCCTCTTTGGATGCTGCAAGATTTTGTGGTGTTAGAAGATAACTTGAACTCTTAAAAGGAAGTTGCAGATTAAATATAAAAGAAGAATTATTCAAAAAACACATAGGAGATTCTCTTCAATTCATTGTACAATGTCCTTCCCTTGACATTTGTCTTGTCACAGTTTCTTGTTACAAGATTAACATAATGTGACTTTGTTGTTTTACTGCATTGGAACTGTGCCTGGGTTGCAGCGTTATATTAGGTTCTTAGAGCTGCCTTTTATCCCTTGCTTGTTAACAGATTCACAAAGTGAAGGCTGTGCTGAGCAACGTCAGTCTCCAAAGTATTAGGAGTCTGGAAATTAGAGATTGTCAGCTTGAAAGAAAATGTCTCCTTTTCAAGTTCACACGAGATAGAACGAATTGGCTAAAGATCCAGAATATGATGAGGAGGAATTTCTTTACACAACAAATTGTATACATCGGGAACATACAGCTGGAAAATGTAAATGCAGATTCGTTGGGTGGAACCTGATGGCTCAGTGGTTAAATCTGCTGCCTCACAGCGCAGGGGACCTGGGTTTGATTCCATCCTTGGGTGACTCTGTGTGTGGTGCCCTTTGGAGGGTTGCTGCAGATTTGATGGGCTGAATGGCCTCTTCCTGCACTGTCTGGGTTGTATGATTTGGTGAGACCTCCCCACCAAGATGAGTTTAAAGATGGGGAGGGCATTGGGCTTGAGGATCCCAGATAGGGAACTTGACACAATTCTTGCCTCTGCCTGGAAGACATCCAGGCAGGAAGACTCAACCTTCTGACCTTGAAACCAATTGAAGCTCTTGAGTGGCCCCCTTCATTGTCTCCTCCCAGAATTCCTGACATTCAACCCGAGGTAGGCATGGCAACTGTCTGCTCCCAGTGTCCTTAATCCTACGGAAAACCCACTGCTGATCAGCAAAGTATTTAACTGACAAAGATGAGGTATATTTAACCGATACTATTTTAACTAACACTCCCCTGAAGGTTCTCCATAATATCGTTGCTGATATTTTAACTCACACTCACCCCATTGCCTTGGCTCATTGGTACACATTAGCTCCCACGCGAGCTTGATTTTAAAGCTCTCATCTTTGTTCTCAAATCCCTCTCTCACCCCTACCTCAGCAATCTGTTTCAATCCCACAATCTTCCAAGATATTTGTGCTCCTATTATTTTGGTCTCTTGAGTACTGCTTTAATCACTTCACCACTGGGGAATGTGCCTTCAGTTGCTTGGACCGTAAACTCTGGAACATTCTCCCTACAGCTGTCTGTCTCTCTCTACCTCATTTACACCTTTAATGACACTCCTTAATGCCTACCGCTTTGGTCACTTGACCTTTTATCTCTTTGTGAAAAAACTCCAATCATCCTTTATTTACATATGCATAGTCTTTGGTCAAAGCACTGAGTCGGGCACTGGGATGTCAATATCCCTGAAATTCACTCTTTTATGTCAGCCAGGGCTCCCTGATTAGCCCAGATTCGCAATTCCAATCAGGGAACTCATATTCTATGAGGTGCAGCTAGCTGACCTCATTAAAACCCTTACAGTTATTATATATTGTGTTATAACTCTCCAGGGATGTTAAAGGTATCATGTAAGTAAGATCACAGTGGCAGCACAGTGGCTCAGTGGATGGCACTGTTCCCTCACAGCACCAGGGTCCCTAGTTCGATTCCAGCCTCAGATGACTTTCTGTGTGGAGTTTGCACATTCTCCCCGTGTCTGCGTGGGTTTCCTCCGGGTGCTCCGGTTTCCTCCCACAGTCCAAAGATGTGCAGGTTAGGTTGAATTGGCCAGGCTAAATTGCTCTCAATGTTAGGTGCATTAGTCAGAGGGAAATGGGTCTGGGTGGGTTACTCTTTGGAGGGTCGGTGCGGACTGGTTGGGCCTGTTTTCACAGTGTAGGGAATCTAATCATACAATTTAGGAGCAGAAATAGGGCATTTAATCCTTTAAATCTTCTCTGCCATCCAATCTGATCATTCTCAACTGCATTTTCCTGCTTTTTCCCCATAACCCTCGATTCTCTCACTGATTCAGAACCTTTTCATCTCAGCCTTGAAAATACTTAACAACACAACCTCCACTCTGCAGTAAAAAACTTCCACAGGTTCACAATGCCCTGACCGAAGAAATTCCTCCCCATCTCTGCCCTCGTCTCTGAGATTATTCTTCCTGGTGTTAGATTCTCCCTCAAGGGAATCCGCCTTTCTGCACCTGCCCTGGCAAATTCCCTAAGAACCTCATATGTTTCTCTGAGGTTGTCCAAATTCCAATGAGTTCAGGTCCAACCGACTCAACGTCATCTCATAAGACAACGCTGCAAACCCAGGAATAACCGAGTGAACCCTTTCTGGATTGCCTCTCATGCCAATATGTCTTCCTTAGGTAAGGGGCCCAACACTGCTTACAGTATTCTGGGTTTTTGTTGTGAAGTTTCCTTGCCTCACTGTCTCCAATGTTCTTTCCCAGCTTCAGCAGGACAGAGTTAGCCTGCCATCCTACGATGCACTGGCTCAGATTCTTCCCGAGTACAACTACCTATTCCGCAGTCCTCGCCCGATGGAGAAGCGGGAGAAGGAACAGCAGCAGTTAGTCCGACACCCCAATCCTCTCCAGACTCACCACAGTGCTATGTCCTCGAAGAAAAGGTGAGGCTTCTCGAAAGCAGCTTTCTGGCCTGTGTAGGTCCCATCATCTGGCTGACCATTAACATGCGCGCTGAGGTGCTTACAGGAGAGATAATCTGCAGGTTACACAATCCATCCTGGTGCAGGAAAGCAAGACAGTGTTGGGGTTTATATCGCTGTATATTGCAAAGGACTTTACAAACATTCTCGGAATATTTGTGAAGTGCAGTGCCTGTTGTAATGAAGAAAATACAGCAGCCAACTTACACATAGTAAGCTGGCTCAAGTAATATTATAATAGCAGATAAACGGATATTTGAGTGATGGGTTTGAGGGAATATTGAAGCAGAATTACACTGTTTCTCTTCAAAAGATCAAAAGGATCCTCATTTATATCCAGCCACTGGAATTTGGATTCAATGAAAATCTGAAATTAAGAGTCTAATGATAACCATAAAGCCATCGTCAATTGTTGGAAAAAAACCCATCTGGTTCACTAATGTTCTTTAGAGAAGGAAACTGCCCTCCTTACCTGGTCTGGCCTACATGTGACATCAAACTACAGTAATGCAGTTGACTCTTAACTGCCCTCTTGGTAACTGGGGATGTGCAGTGAATGCTGGCCTAGCCAGCAATGTCCCATGAACAGCTTAGAAAAAATACCTCAAAGACCAGAGAGAATCAGGGTTTAACTCAACAAGCTGACATCACCAGTGATGGAAATCTGGCTGGCCTTGGTTGAGTGTCAGTCTTGATGATGTTCTGATCCTTGGAGTGAGACCTTCTGACGCTGAGACACAATTCTACCCCGGAGCCCAGAGTTGGCAGCTGTGTCTAACCTATGGGCCTAGGCTACTTGTTCATTGTTACTCGTAACTTGAGTAAGAGAGCGTAGTGCTGGGAAAGCATATCAGGTCAGGTAGTATCTGAGGTGCAGGAGAATCGATGTTTCGGGCATAAACCCTTCATCAGGAAGTTTCGGGCTTATGCCCGAAACGTTGACTCTCCTGCTCCTTGGATGATGCCTGACCTGCTGTGCTTTTCCAGCACTATACTCTCGACTCTGAGCTCCAGCATCTGCATAGCATGAGTAACTCAGATAGATTTACTGTTCTTTGTTTTTGAGTTGGATTGACCCTCCACCGTAACCTCAAGACCTTTTCCCCAGGGTAAGGGAGTCTAAAACTAGAGGGCATAGATTTAAGGTGAGAGGGGAGAGATACAAAAGGGTCCAGAGGGGCAATTTTTTCACACAGAGGGTGGTGAGTGTCTGGAATGGGCTGCTAGAGGTAGAAGTGACTACAATTTTGTCATTTAAGTGACATTTGGATAGGTATGTGAATGGGATAGGTATGAAAGGATAGGGACCAAACACAAGCAAATGAGACTCGATTAATTGTGAAAACTGAACAGAATGGACAAGTTGGGCTGAAGGGTCTGTTCCCATGCTGTAAACCTCAATGACTCTGTGACGTGTTGGCAAGATGTACAAGTTCTAAAGAAGAATCATATTGGATTTGAAATATTAACTCTGTTTCTCTCTCCACAGATGGTACCAGACCTACTCAGCTTCTCTGCCAATTTCTATATTATTCTAATATTGGAAAGGTTGCTTTACGGTTTGCCTCTGTTCACTTTTTCCTCACACCCTCCCAAGGGTCTACAACTCTCATGTCTATGGAGCACAGATATGGGAGGCATGTATCCCTGCACCAATGGAGCTTTGTCTTTGTTAATAACCCTTCGACAGAGCCTTTTATAATTGGACTGCCATCATTTGCTGGCCAGATTTTCACACACATGACCAAACGTGATTGGTACCTAGAGATCCATGGCCTAACAATGTTCCCAGATGAGAGCTGCTCTGGGCAAGGAGAAAACCATTAGATTCATGGAATCCGCTTGGTCCTGAATTGAATTACCTTTCCTTGCATTTCCCATGATATCTCTAAAACACCCAATCCCCCTTATATATTGATGGGAAACCTTCTGGCAAATGGAGGAAGGCAATGGCCTAGTGGTATTATTGCTTGGCAGTTAATCTAGTGACCTAGATAATGTTCTGGATTCAAATCCCCCCATGGAATTTGAAATCCATTTTTAAAATATCTGGAATTAAGAATCTATTGTTCAATTTTTGGAAAATCTCATCTGACTCATTGATGTCCTTCAGGAAAGGCAACTGCCATCCTTACCTGATGTGACCTATGTGTGACTCCAGACCCACAACAATGTGGTTGACTCTTAACTGCCCTCATAGCAATAAATGCTGCAGCACCCTCATCCCATGAATGAATGAAGAAAAAAAGTACTTTTCATTGGGAATCCCTTCACTGTTTCATTCTCCAATCATTACAAGCATGCTAGTCACACACTAGGGATGGGTAAGGTAATAATGTGGGTTCTTGATTTGAAGATTGGAGGCTATGTAGACAGTCAATAAAGAGTGGAGCTGGAAAAAGCATAGCAGGTCACGGTGCATTGAGGAGTAGTTGAGTTGACATTTCCGGTCAGAAGCCTTCATCACTGGATTCCATTTACCACCCCCTGAGAGAAAGAACAGGAAATGACATCACCATGGGAAATGATGTCATCACCAGAAATTACATCACCGGCCCAAGGAAACCCAAACATATAAATAGAAAGCAGGCTACACCACCATTGCTTCATCCGGAGGCTTACTGAAGATGTTACCCAGTAGGGTGACGAAATGTCTGTAAATGAACCTTCCAGCTCAGTGAGCAAACCTACATCCAGAACCTTAACCTGAGCTACAAATCTTTTCAAAACTTGCTAACCCGGTTTTTATGGTGGATCAGGCTAATCAATGCTGGTTTTCACTTTGATTTTCAGTGACAGGTGAAATGTTTTGGAGACAGTGAGCAGAGAGCTGAAGGAGGAGAGGCTGGTTGGCGAAGCACCCAAATAATTGTAATTAGAATCTATATGAATCTGCAGTTCAGACATATGTGTGTACGTGTGTGTGTGGAGAGATGATTTTCTCTGTCTCCCAGTCTGGGAGCGCACAGACAGTGTACCCAACATCAATAAGGTGAGAAGGCAGCCTCTGGTAGTCTCTTGGAAGACTGAATTTTATTAAATTCATAATAAATCGGCAGAATTATAAAGTCGCTTCACAGATATCATCTAATCTCCTGGACTAGCTTTTGCATCTGAGCAGGATCAGAGAGGAATTTTCAAGATTCTGTCTCCTTTATTGGTGACTGTCAGCTGTCCCTGTCCAAATTCCAAAATTCCTTCCCCAAACATCCCTGTCTTTCCAACTCTCCTCCTTCAGGAGTCTCTACAAAATTCATTTTTTTGATCACGCTGTTCTGATATCACGTTTCCTCAGTTTTTGTCTCCTTGTGCAATACCTTGTGACGTGTTACTACTTAAGGTTCTTAGGCTCTTGTTGTGTTTCTCTAATGAGTCATTCAATCATTATGACTATTTTGTTTCTATTTCTTTTTGTGAAGGGACTTGGAATGTCTTTTCCACAATGGAAGTGACCCGCAAAGGCACGCTGTTGTAGACTTAATATGTTCTGTCTTGTCTGCAGGGAGCCTCTGACTGATGACCATGCTGAAAACCAGGAAATTCGCCGTCATGAAACAGAGGCAAGTACACTGTCCGACATGGACTGACAATCTTTACACAGACTCCCCGTTTCTCACTGGGTTAAGTAACAGTCCCTCAGCAAGGGCTACTTTCTTAGTCCTTTTAGTAATCCCTCAATGCACGGACAACACAAATGCCATTTCCTTGTTTTATATATAAATCCAGTCATAGAGTATGGAAACAGACCCTTCGGTCCCAATAATCCACGCCGAATACCATGTGAAACTAAACTAATCCCACCTGCCCTGCTCCTGGCCTATATCACTCCAAACCTTTCCTGTTCATGTATCGAAATGTCTGTCAAATGTAATTGCACCCAGATCCATCCCTTCATCTGGAAACTCATTCCACACAAGAACCACCTCTATGTAAAAAATTTGACTCTTATGTCTTTTTAAAATCTCTCTCCTCTCACCTTAAAAATGCACCCTCTAATCTTGAAACTCCCCATCCTCAGGGAGAGGCAGCAATCATTAATCCTATCTATATCTCTCATATATACCTCTCATATTTTATAAACTTCTATAAGGTCACTTCTCAACCTCCACGCTCCAGTGAAAAATGTCCCAGCCTGTCCAGCCTTTCTTTATAACTCAAACCTTCCATTCCCAGCAACATCCTGGTAAATCTCTTCTGAACCCTCTCCAGCTTAATAATATCCTTCCTAATACAGGGCGAGCAGAAGTGGACATAGTATTCCAGAAGATCTTTGCAATTATCACAGTCATGGTCTGGCTCAGTTGATTGCACTCTGAGTCAGAAGGCTATGATTTTAAGTTCCACTCCCCAGACCTGAGGACATGCTGTGGGTTGCCATTCCTGATGCACCCCTGGTGAGGGGTGCTAGAACATTGCTGTTTTAAAAATGTTCCTAGCACCAAGACAGATTATCTCACCACTATATCACATTGTGGATGCTTGCTTAAGGCAAATTGGTTGCCACCTACTCAATGGATAAAAGGCAGAATCAGATTGGTCTTACACTATCACGTAGCTAGTATTTCAGGTATACACTGCCTGGCAGTATGGTGGAGGCAGGTTCAATTGGGGCATTCAGAGGGCACAGACTGCTTATTTAAATAGAAAAACCCTTCAGGGTTATGGGATTAAGGCCGGACTTTGGCACTAAATCAAAATGCTTAGACGTAATGGGCTGAATGGCCTCCCTTTGCACCTCAACAATTGCGTGATTTTGTTTTATTCATTTGTGCGATTTAGGTGTCACTGGCTGGGCCCAGTTTTTATTGCCCGTCCCTACTTGCCCTTGCTGGGGGTGAGCTGCCTTCTTGAACCGCCACAGTCTTTGTGCTGTAGGTTGACCCATGATGCCCTTAGGGAGGGAATTCCCGGATTTTGACCCAGTGACACTGAAGGAAAGGCGATGTATTTCCAAGTCAGGATGGTGAGTGAAGGGGAACTTGAAGGTGGTGGTCTTCCCATGTATCTGCTGCCCTTGTCCTTCTAGATGGAAGTGGTCCTGAGTTTGGAAGGTGATTTGATTTTGTGAATTCTGTAACTGCAGAGTTCTGCATCCTGGAAGTTTATCAATGGGTATTAAAGCTGTTGTCTTGATGCAAATACTTTGCATCCACGATGATGTTGGAGCTCAGGCAACTCCGGTTTCTGAGATTGACTACACCATATGTGAAACACCATATTGTACCTGTCTCCACCACACTGCCAGGCAGTGTATACCTGCTCCTGAAATACTAGCTACGTGATAGGGGAGAGCACTAACAGACTGAAACTCACATGTATGCTTCAGAACTACTTGTGTCTCATCCCGCAGTTTTGCCCCTGTGCTTGCTGCCTTACATTGACAATAAGTCAAGGAGCATCTCACTTTCAACATTTGTATCCTTGTCTTCAAATCCGTCCCCCCCCCCCAATCACTTGGAGACCAAACTGGCAAACGTATTGAGGACCCACTGAAAGGTTAAATGGGAACTTCAGATTACAGCCGACTGAACTGGGTTAGACCTACTCTGAGCTGTAATAGGAAGCTGTGATGCTTAAGTAGACCAGCACCTGAGGGTCATGCAGTGATGTGTGGGCGAGGAGGAAGTGGTCCAGAGCAACACCTTCAAGGCAAAGGCGCTGAAACCATTTGGGCTTCCCATTGTCGATGTAAATGAGCTACAAGATTCATCTCTTTCCTGTCTAAGAGAATTTGCTCAATTAGTTTAATTAATTAATTTCAGTCTAAGCGTAATTTAATTGCTAGTCTTGGAAAGTGAAATCTATTGTGAACTTATGCAGTGCTGTAACAGCTGTATATTCAAGAGATTGGTTCTTTAGCCAGGCAAGACTGTAGGGTTATTTAAGAAGCACCAACAGTCGCAAATATGTCAGAAGATGCTTCTGTCTTGCCTCCCTCCCCCACCCCTGCCCCCTCCCCAATCAGCTTTCATTGGAAGCAACAGCAATAACATGTATTTATAGAGTGGTTAGCACTGCTGCCTCAGGACTCAGGTTCGATTCCAGCCTCAGGTGGCTGTCAGTGTGGAGTTTGCACATTGTCTCTGTGAGTACATGGGTTTCCTCTCACAGTCCAAAGATGTGCTGAGTAGGTGAACTGGCCATGCTAAAGACTGCCCCATAGTGACCAGGGATGTGCAGGCTGGGTGGATTGGCCATAGGAAGTGTGGGGTAGTGCAGTGCTGTTCAGAAGGTTGGTGCACTCTCAATGGGCCAAATGACCTCTTTTCACACTGTATGATTCTATTCTATGATCCTATGATACACTAACTTGAATGCAACACTGTGCAGGTCTAGTCACTGGACCCAAACAATAACTACAATTTCTCTCCACAGATGCTGCCAGACCTACTGAGCTTTTCCAGCAATTCCTGTTGTTATTCCTGATTTACTGCATCTGCAGTTCTTTAGGTTTTTACTTAAAATCTAGCTCGTTGACGAAGGTTTTCACCGCCTCTTTGAATGTGTGGCTCAGGGTCAAGTTCTGTCTAGGTGGAGTGGTTTACAACATTAATGGTGCTACATCAGTACATGTTGTTGTTGTTGTTGTTGTTGGGTACACGAATGTCTACAATAGTTAGACACCAGAGGTAAGGGTGGGATTTGGAGTTAGAAAGCTATTCCTCAATTTCAGTCCTTATTACAGTTGTCTCCAGTTATTCCCTTATATACCTTTGGGAAGTTGGCATTTTCCTGCTCCCCTGTCCTATTTTAGACTGAGCAGACAATACATTATTCCTCCACTGGGCACCCGCCTCTGGAACGTGAACAGCTGGAACTGTGAATGTACTAGTACTTTGCATTTCACACCACGCACGGTGATAAGTGTGCTTTGCATCTTTGTCCTCATCAAAGTGGTGACCAAATCAGCGTAAGCCTGCGTTAAAGTTAAGTTAGAGTGTGCCCTGTATCAGAAATGAGCATGAAGAAGGAGAGGACGAGCAAGTTCTTCAATACATTAAAGCCAGAACGAAATGCTGCTGCAGGTACATCATAGAAGGTGATGTACTGCCCTCTCTCCTCCTGGGGGTGAAATTAAAGATAGCTTACACCCAGAAGGAATTTCATTAATTCCAACCCCAGAAGCAACTCCCTCCTCCTACCAGCTGCAGCTCTTGAGAAGTGTGTCAAAGATGTGTATCTCTTTCCTGCCATTGATTACACTTAAAAACTCTTGAGGAGCTCAGTTATGCATGAGCCCAGACTTTTGCAGTGGAACATGGAGATACTTGGTTAGATTCTTTTGCAGGATGTGGGTGTCATAGATTTGTTGCCCAATCCATCTCGGCTCAGCCAGTTCAGAGCCAACCCAAGTTGCTATGGGCCCGGATCCCCATGTCAAGTCAGACCAGGTATGAGAATGGCAGACTTCCCTTCCTTAAAGGGCATTAGTGAGCAGTAAAGATTTTTGACCAGTAAAGGATTTAAGGTTATGGTGAGTGGGCGGGGAAGTGGAGCTGAGACCACGAAAAGATAAGCCATGATCTTATTGAATGACGGAGCAGGCTGGAGGGGCCAGATGGCCTACTCCTGCTCTTGTTTCTGATGTTCTTATAGTGAACCAGATGGGTTTTTAATGCAACCAACGATAATTGCATTGTTGAGATTGCTTTTATATTCCAGATTTATCAATTGAATTTAAATTCTGGCAGCTGTCTGGGTAGAGGTTTGGACACACAGTCCCATACTGTTCACCTGGGTCTCTGGATTACCAGCTGCCACCCTCTCAGCTTGTGGTCCCCATCCACTGTCTGTAATGAGTCGTGACCTGTATGCCTTGATCATTCTCCAAGGCTCTGGTTTGGTGTTTGCATGGCTCAGTACATGGCACCCTTGTTCGTCAGTCCAGAGGCCGTGGGTTCCAGACCACTGGGTATGATAGCGCACTGGTTAGCACTGTGGCCTTACAGTGCTAGGGACCTGGGTTCGATTCCACCCTTGAGTGACTGTGTGGAGTTTGCGTGTTTTCCCTCTATCTGCATGAGTTTCCTCTGGGTGCTACAGTTTCTTCCCAAAGAAGTGCAGACTATTTGGATTGGCCATGCTAAATTGCCCTTAGTATACAGGGATGCACAGGCTAGGTGGATTAGCCACGGGAAATGTGGGGTTACAGGGGTGGGTCTAGGTGGGATGCTCTTCAGAGAGTCAGTGTGAACTGAACAGCCTCTATCTGCACTGTGGGGAATCAATGACTCTGATGACATTGAGTATGTCATTCAGACTGAATTGTGTGTAACGCTGAAGGATTGTAGTATGGGCTGCTTTTTAGATGTTAGGCCCTTGCTTAAATCTTCTGCACAGTAAATTTCTGTATTCATTTAGACATTTTCTCATTGCTCCACATGGGAGCTTACTATGTGCAGATTGACTGACGCATTTCCTACGTTGCAAGAAGGGGCTACATGTTAGAAAGGACCTTTGGGATGCCCCGAGCTGGTAAAAAACTCTTCACTCTGAGCTGCAGGGGGCGAAATGAAGAGAATTTCCCATCAGCCTGGAGGTTTTGTACGTGAGGGCTACCCCAGGCCTCCTGCCTTCACTAGTTGAGTGGATAAGCTGCGTGCTCTGGATCTCCGCTGTATCTGTGAGACGTGGCAGTGACACTGATGAGTGATAATATCTTGTACCTCATTTGCTGATCTGTTGAACAAACCTAAAAGTCTGTGTTCTCATTAGTTGATGTGATTGCCATTTGTGCCTCTGAGGGTGTTGCCAGGGCAGGGGAAGGAGCCACGGGAACAGTTCTTGACAAGTTGATGGCTATATTTTTTAGAAAAAATCATTAAGGCTGGATGGTGCTGCTTTGCTGCAGTCAGCTGGCTTGTCTGAGCATTTTAATTTGATTTGATATGATTTTATCACGTACTGAGATACAGGGAAATGTATTGCTTTGTGTGCTTTCCAGGCACATCATACCTTACAGAAGTACATCAGGGTAATAGGACAGCTACAGAGAAGGTTCAGAGAATGATCAACTCGAAAATATGAGAGGTCTGTTCAAAAGTCTTGTAAGAGCAGATAAGAGGCTGTTCCTGAATCTATTGGTACATGTTATTCCAGAGACCCAGGAAACGTTCGGGGGACCTGGATTCAAATCCCGCTACGGCTGATGGTGGAATTTGAATTCAAAGATATCTGGAATTAAGAGGTTAATGCTGACTGTGATTTCATTGCTAATCATCAGGAAAAGCCCATCTGGTTCACTAATGTCCTTTAGGGAAGGACCCTTACCTGGTCTGGCCCACATGTGACTTCAAACCCACAGTAATGTGGTTGACTCTTAACTACCCTCTGGACAATTAGGGATGGGCAATAAATGCTGACCTTGCCAGCGACATCCTTATCCTGTGAATAAATAGAAAAAAAAAGCTTCTAGATCTTCTCCCTGATGGAAGAAGCTGGAAGAGAGGATAACATTTCTCAATGTATTTTCTTGAGGCTCCTCAGTATTCTCTGAGACAGTTGTGTGACGCAGTAGGTGGCTCTGGAGTAGGGGTGGTTGGTGATGGCAAAAGGTAGGGGGGCAGTGGTGAAGGGGTGTCTGAGGAGGGGGTGGTGTTGTTTGGATGGTGGAAAGGAATAATGGAGTTGGAGCCCAGGATCACAGAGTCATGGAGACCAACAGCATAGAAACAGACCCTTCAGTCCAACCTGTCCATGCCGACCAGATATTCAACATTAATCTAGTCCCACTTGCCAGCACTTGGCCCATATCCCTCTAAACCCTTCCTCTTCATGTAACCATCCAGGTGCCTTTTTAAATGTTGTAATTGTACCAGACTCCACCACTTCCTCTGGCAGCTCATTCTATACACGCACCACCCTCTGAGTGAAAAAGGCGCCCCTTAGATCCCTTTTAAATCTTTTGCCACTCACCTTATGCCCTCCAGTTTTAGACTCCCCTACCCTAAAAGACCTCATCTATTCACCCTGTCCATGTCCCTCACAATTTTATTAATCTCTATAAGGTCACCCCTCAGCCTCAGATGCTCCAGGGAAAACAGCCCCAGACTATTCAGCCTCTCCCTATAGATCAAACCCTCCAACCCTGGCAACATTCCTGTAAATCTTTCCTGAACCCTTTCAAGTTTCACATCTTTCCTAAAGCAGGGAGACCAGAATTGACCGTAGTATTCCAAGCGAGAGAGAGAGAGGATTATAGGGTTAGGGTGAGTTAAAGGGATGTATGTGAGATGAATGGTCTGTTAACCTGTCACTGGTGGCGTTGGATTGAGGAACAATATGTTCTCCCATGGACTGCATCACACAGCGGAACTTCAACACTTGGACAGAATGTCAAAGCAGCAGGCATCTGACAGTGCTCCAGGCTTACCAGATAAATCTTCAGCTCCTTATCACATAATTGAGTGGAGACAGTACCACTAGGCACCACTTTCACCTGTGACAAATAGAGCAAACCGATAGACTACCTGAACACTGGAAAAGTCACTGACAACAAAAAGCTTGCACATAATATCACCCAATGAGATAGCTCTGAGTGAATTTAATGTCCTAATCCAATCTCAGAGTTCCGATGATACTGGTAAACCAAGAAAGCTTTCTTGTTTGTGACTGATGCTGTCATTTCAGCTCCTTGATTAGATCATCATCTCAGGATTCATTTTGAGAGAGCCACTGGTGACACGAGCCTTTCCCTGTCTCGGTTGTTTCTTTTTTAAAAGCTACCTGTAATGCAATTTGGTAATGCACATGGTAATGCAAAGTTAAAAACCACTCAACACCAGGTTATAGTCCAACAGGTTTAATTGGAAGCACTAGCTTTCGGAGCGCTGCTCCTTCATCAGGTGGTTGTGATAATGTTTGTGTGTACAGAATTCTGGCTTTTTGACATGGTCCTCGTGTTTATGTTGTTGATTGACAGGATGTGGGCACCCTGGCTAGGCTGGCATTTGTTGCCCATCCCTAATTGCCCTGAGGAGCCACCTTCTTGAACTGCATGGGAGGGGTACACCCACAGTACTGTTAGAGATGGAATTCCAATGTTTTGATCCCGTGCCGATGATATAGTTCTGGGACACAGCAGTGAGTGCTTGGAGAGGAGCTTGCAAGTGACAGCGTTCCCTTGGACCTGCAGCCCTTGTCCCTCTCTGTGTTAGCGGTGATAGGTGTGGAATGTGCTGACTGAGGAGTCTTGTTGAGTTACTGCAGTACATTTCGTAGACGGTACACACTGCTGCCACTCTGCATGGGTGGAGCAATGTTAGTGGATGTGGTGCCAGTCAAGCTTGTTGCTTTATCTCAGTTGGTGTGAAACATCTTGCCGCAGGAAAGTGCAGTGTACTCCATTGTTCTCCTCACTTTGGCTTTGTAGATGGTGGGCAGGCTTTGAGGAGTTAGGAGGTTATTAACTTGACACAGAATTCCCAGCCTCTCAATTGCTCTTGTAGCTACAATATTTACCTGACTGGTCCAGTTCAAGTTTCTGGTCAATCATTACCCCCAAGTGGCTGAGTGGCTCAGTAGTTAGCACTGCTGCCTCACAGCGCCAGGGACCCAGGTTCAAATTCCAGCCTCGTGTAACTGTGCAGAGTTTGTACGTTCTTCCTGTGTCTGTGTGGGTTTCTGTTGTGTGCTCAGGTTTCCTCCCACAGTCCAAAGATGTGCAAGTTAGGTGGACTGGCCATACTAAATTGCCCATAGGGTCCAGGGATACGCAGGCTAGATAGCCATGCAGGGTAACAGAGATAGGGTGGGGGAGTTGGGTCTGTGTGTGATGTTCGTTGGAGGGCCAGTACAGACTCGATGGGCCAAATGTTCAGAACTTTGGATTTGCTAAGATCCACAAACATGAATCAGCAAAGCTTATGTAGGAGTTTGAAAGCTTGGTGTCGTAGATTTGTGAACAGTCAATGGGAATGCCCTACAATAGTCAACCCAAAAGGAACCTGAGAGGGTAATCATAAGAAGGTATCTGGGTGTTTGTCTGGATCTGAAATGCTTGAATTGAAAGCTCAATGGTCATTAATGCTAACAGGGAGCTGGACAGGTATTTAAGAAATAAGAAACCGAGAGTGCTATGGATTAAAAAACATGGATGTGGGATTAAGCACGACTCTCAAAAACCAACACAGACTCAAAGGGCCAAGCGGCCTACTTCTGCACTGTAAGTTCCAATGATTAAAGTAAATCCTCGGGATCAGTGAAATCAAAATCGTGAATTTGTCTATCCCTGCCAAAACATAAATAATAACAAAAATAAGCAATAACTGGACTTGTGTCTGTTCTGTGTATTAATGGAAGAAGACGGTAGTATAAATAGGAACAGAGAAAACAAATTAACCAATAACAGATCACACAAGTGCAGACTAGAAATAGGCTACATTTATGCTCAATACTCCTCACACAGTCGAACAGAAGCAAATAAAAGCAAAATACTTTAGATGCTGGAATTCTGAAACAAACAGAAAATAGTGGAGAAACTCAGGAGGACTGGCAGCATCCACGGAGAGATGTGTCAGCCTCGGATTGGTCACTCCATTTCTCTCTCCCTAGAGGCTGCGAAACATAGAATAGGCTTCAAGTGAGGGCCAAATTTGGGATCCTTTAGAAACTGCCTGGTGCTGTGATGGAGTGCAAAGCCTTTTGTTCTGGGCAAATTCGTGTCAGTGGAGCTGCCTTGAGAAAAATTGCAGTCACTTAATTGAGTCTAAGTTTAAGTGGGGTGGGGGGAGTGAGTGAGGATCAGAGTCCAAAGGCAGCAGTCAGTCCATTGTGCTTTTGTAGAATCTCGTCACTCAACCAGACTCCATCAAGACTCAATTGAAAGCAGGTGAAAGGGCTAAATATATCTGTCATCATAATATTTGTATTTATCTTGTATCTTATTGAAACCTGCCATAATAAGTTGCTTTGGAGGGCAGTGATTTACACAGGTAAACCACACAGGGAGAGAACAATCCCTGCGTTCCTTATCATGGTGTAAGCAACGTGCTGGTCAAAGTTTCAGGAGGACAGTGAATGAGCTCCTCCTGCTGGATTGTAATTGGTAATGCAGCTTGAGCAGAGCCGCACGATTCCTCCAGTGCAATGCAAGGGGTGAATATTCAACGTTACCTTATGGGAGATGCACAGCTTTAAAGTCATGTTTTACTTATCGCTTTAGGAATTAAAAAGTGAAGCATGCCTCAGATCAATGTATATTCTGTCTTTGAACCACAGTTACAAGTGCTGTCTCAACACATTAGTTTATGGTATGCAGTACCTAGCCCTTTTATGTAGGTTTCTGGGTCTGCACAATACTTTATATTTTTAAGAGCCAGGGATGTCACAAGTGTGGCTTCATTCCAGTTTTTAGTTTCAGTGTGGATAGCTGATAGCACGGGGGTCTATCTTCAAGGACTGCCAACTGTTCAAGAAGGCAGCTCTCCACCATCTCCCCCATGGAACTCAGGAATGGGCATTAAATGCTGGGCTAGTCCCTGATGCTTACACTGAATGAAAAGAAAATAATCATTTTAACGGCGACCCTCTTGCCCCGAGTCAGAAAGTTCCAGCTGCCTCAGGAAAGCAACGATTGTAATCCAACCCCTCCCACCCCCTCTTCCACCCCCCACCCCCACCCCCTTGTCATCCTCTTCCGTCAGACAGAAGATATAAAGTTCTGTGCACACAAATGAACAGGTTTAAGAACAGCTGCTTACCCTGCTTCCCTGCTGAATGGACTTCATAAGTTTTAAACCTAATGTTGATCTCGCTCTCTGTGTATCTCCTCTGCACCCGTAACATTGTATTCCTCACTGTGTTCTAATACCCTAATGCACTTTGTGTGGCATGATCTACCGGTACTGCATGCAAAACAAAACTTTTCACTGCACTTGGGTACAAGTGACAATAATAAATCAAACCAAGTCATCTGAAATGTTGTTGTGTCAGTTATAGAATCATTGTCATAGCATCATACAGCATGGAAATAGACCCTTTGGTCAAACCAATCCCTGCTGACCATAATCCCAAACTAAACTAGTCCCACTTCCTGCGTTTGGCCCATATCCTTTCAAATTTTTCCTATTCATTTACATATCCAAATGTCTTTTAATGTCATAATTGTACTCACATGCACCACTTCCTGTGTAAGTTCATTCCACACACGAACCACTCTCTGTGTAAAAAGGTTGCCCCCGTGTCTTTAAATCATTTTCCTCTCACCTTAAAAACAAAATCCTCTTACAGTATGTACGCTAAGCTGTCACTTCTGTGGAGTACCAAGGAAGTGCTGCACTGTCACGAGTGCTGTCCTCATGATGTGATGCTGAGCTGAGGAAGATAAAACCAAGGAGCTTCCAGTATCATCACTCAACCAGCATCACTGAGAGGGAGATGAATGAACGATCTTGTGTTCTTTGGCGCCTTGCTGAGTGTGTTTTCCTTTATAATGGTGGCGAGTATGTTGCAATAGGGCCTCACTGCTCGCGGAGCACCTGGGGATACCCTGAGCTTACAAAATCTGTGAAATGAATGGAAGATTGCTCTTTCTAATTAACACAGACTACCCTTCACAAAATACTACATTGACTGTGAAGTGCTTCAGGACCTTCTGAGCCACTGAGGTTCCAGTAAAATGTAGGTCAGTCAGTCTTTGTGAGAGGTATGTGGTGGATGGATATGAACAATTTATGAGTGAAATAAGATGAACGTTAACTCAATTAGGTGAATCACTCACACATGATACAGGTGCCATATTGGACTCTGATAAAATAGATGTTAATTTTGAACTAATTATTTGTTGCTGTTATCTTTGGGTAAATCAGTCATTGTACTACATGCACTGGTTATTCACTGATAAGCGAGGAAGGCTGTTGTGTCTCTGCCGTCAAGCAAGCAGCAAAGACGCCTGATGATTTTATCAGCGTTTAAGATTCAAGGCAATCAGGCCAGAGCTTGATTTGTGACCCATATGATTGCTGTTATTTCGGCTTCATCATGAGCTGAGCGTGCAGGAGCTGTGTATTTGATTGAGGTTCTATCTCTTGTGTAATCATGAATCTTCCCTGTGAACATTTCAATTAGAAATGCAATTTCGCTTCATAGACCCAGGGGAGGTCCGGAGCAGCCTTCAATCAGGCACCAATAATCACCCGAGCTGTCAGTCTACCACCAGGAATAGACTAAAGATATTAGGAACCCTGTCTGTTCTGCCACTTTGAGGCTGAACTGGGTGTCAATGCCAACCAGGCTCCTTTGTTTCCATTTCTCAGAAAAGAAATGCAAAATCTGAAACAAATGTGCTGGGAGCATGTGAAAGGCCAGTCATGGGGAACATCGGTAAACATTTGGCTGTCCAAAGAATGACATGCCCGAATGAATGGGATAATAATTGATGTATGATTAGACTCCTTGTACCTACCTCTGCTACCATGTACCTAGCTCCAGTATGACCCTTTACTACCTTGACTTGACAGAAATGTATTACTCTCAGATGTACGATTCACACGGCCGAGCATCAATTGCCATTTGTGGAAGAGAGCTTTATTTCTACCTCCCCTTGTGTGTCGAAGTGTTTGCTCACCTTAACTCCTGAAAGCCTAGCCCATTTTGTTTAGGCTGTGTTTGCTTTATTATTTTTGGGATGTGGGTGTCACTAGGAAGGCCAGCATTTATTTTCCATCCTTATTCGCCCTCAAGGGATGGATGGTTTCTCCCTATGGAATCTCTCAGAGTGAGGAAGAAGGGGTGAGGAGCAAAGGAACAGGAAAGTGTTCAGTCCTCATGCTAATACCAGTGCAGTCAGACCTCAAGCCTGTTCCATCACGGAGTTAGGTTGTGGGTGACCTAATTCCATCTCACTGCTTTACTTCATAATTTTTTAAAATGTTCCTAGGCTTTGCTTCCCGTTACTTGATTTTTTTTTTTAGATTAGATTACTTACAGTGTGGAAACAGGCCCTTCGGCCCAACAAGTCCACACCGACCCGCCGAAGCGTAACCCACCCATACCCCTACATTTACCCCTTTTACCTAACACTACGGGCAATTTAGCATGGCCAATTCACCTGGCCTGCACATCTTTGGAGTGTGGGAGGAAACCGGAGCACCCGGAGGAAACCCACGCAGACACGGGGAGAACGTGTAAACTCCACACAGTCAGTCGCCTGAGGCGGGAATTGAACCCGGGTCTCTGGCGCTGCGAGGCAGCAGTGCTAACCACTGTGCCACCGTGCCGCCCCTTTGTTTCCATTTCTCAGAAAAGAAATGCAAAATCTGAAACAAATGTGCTGGGAGCATGTGAAAGGCCAGTCATGGGGAACATCGGTAAACATTTGGCTGTCCAAAGAATGACATGCCCGAATGAATGGGATAATAATTGATGTATGATTAGACTCCTTGTACCTACCTCTGCTACCATGTACCTAGCTCCAGTATGACCCTTTACTACTGCTTTCATGGCCCAGTAGGTTAAACCAGTAAAAGCAGTTGTAAATGATATTTACTGGTCTGACCTGTCATGTATACCTCAAAATGGAGCTCCAGTATGACCTGTATGCCCATTTCCCAGTATTACTGGTTTTTCACTGTGGGGCAGTATTTATGTCAGAGACATTCAGAAGTTCCATATTTTCCTCTATTGTCTGCAGTCTTTTTTGCTAAAGACTCACTCAGTAGGACATGAATAACACCTCAAAAGAACTTGCAGATATTTTCAGAGATGTAATTGCCCACCTCTAGGGTTTGAACCTGGGTCTCCTAGCTCAGAGATAAAGAGCTTGCAATTTACTTGTACCAATAACATAGCATTACGCTCTCCCATTGCTACGGAGCGGTCCTCTGTTAATAACTACTTTTTATGATGGGGGGGGTGAATGATTAAAACAATTACTTCAAAGTAGAATAATTGCCTGGGCATACTTAAAATAGATTTCTGGTTTGGTTAGTATCAGGTTCAGAATGCCCTGGTGTTTGGGCTGAATGACCTATTTCTGGTTATGAAAGCTACATAATTAGCTCCACTCTCCGATTTCCCTGAAGCAATGCTGTAAGGCAGCATGATGGCTCAGTGGTTAGCACTGCTGCCTCATAGCGCCAGGGACCCAGGTTCATCTTCCGCCTAGGAACCCTCCAACCACATGGGATGAATGCAGATTTCTCCAGTTTCCTCATTTCCCCTCCCCCCCACCTTATCTCAGTCCCAACCCTTGGATTCAGCACCGCCCTCTTGACCCGCAATCTTTTTCCCGACCTCTCCGCCCCCACTCCCTCTCCGGCATATCACCCTCTCCCTCACCTCCTTCCACCTATCGTATTCCCAGTGCCCCTCCCCCAAATTCCCTCCCCCCTACCTTTTATCTCAGCCCGTTTGGCACACCAGCCTCATTCCTGAAGAAGGGCTTATGCCCGAAACGTCGATTCTCCTGCTCCTTGGATGCTGCCTGGCCTGCTGTGTTTTTCCAGCACCACATTTTTCAACAAAGCAAATAGATTAGCTGGTAAAGAGGCAGATAGTACGCTTGCCTTCATTCGTCGGGGCACAGATATAAAAATTGGCAAGTTACATTGCAGCTGTATAGAGCTTTAGCTAGTCGACAATTGGAATATTGTGTACACTTCTGGTCGCCACATGACCAGAAGGATGTGAAGGCTTTGGAGAGGGTACAGAAAGGGTTTACCAAGATGTTGCCTGGTTTAAAGGGATTAGCTATGAGGCGTGATTGGACAAACTTGGTTTGTTTTCACTTGAACATCAGAGGCTAGGGGCATCCAATGAGGCAAGGATCAAATGGATAGAGTCCTTATCCCAGATCAATTACTGGGTACATGAGGTTTTTTACACAGAGGCTGGTAAGTGCCTGGAATGAGCTGCCAGAGGGGGTGCTAGAAGCAGATACAATGGCATTTAAGAGGCATTTTGACAGATTAAGACGAAAGGCTTTTAGTTTAGAAAAGGCGTCATGTGTCAGTGCAGGCTAGATGGGCCGAAGAGCCTGTTCCCATATTAGTCTTTGTTCTTTGGTGTTTGCTGAGTGGGGGCATTTGGGTGGCTTTGTGTTTGGGATGAACAAACCCAGATCATAGAGACAATTTTCTATATATTTATGCGTGTGTCTGTGCGTGTGTGTCTGTGCGTGTGTCTGCATGTGTGTCTGCGTGTGTGTCTGTGTGTGTGTGGGTTTGTTTATGTGTGTGTGTGCACACGCCTGTGTTTGTGTGTCTGTGTCTCTGTGTGTGTGTGCCTGTGTTTTATGTTTATGTGTGTAGTGTTTCTCAGCCTAAAGGCCTATAGGGATCAACCTTACAATCTGTATTATGTGCATCGATGAGTGAAACATCCCAGGGAGCTTGCTATGTCAAGACAGCGCAGTGCAAAAAGCATGAATACATTTGACTTTCAACTAGAACAAATCAATGGATTAGCTGAACAATGCAAATGTGATCATTTAAACAGGAGCAACACCCTCCTCATTTAAATAACCCAAATGGATTATGTAAAAATGCAAAGAATGGAATTGGAAGATTTGATATTTTAATTGAAATATGCAAAACTGATGTGCGTTCTGAGCCTGGGTTGTCTGACTTACGTTTTCCTTATTTAAACAAAAAGATATTTGGACGAGAATGATTCCAAAATGCTAAAAGCTTTGATTATAGAGCAGCACACCAGTCCCTCTGTGTGACATGCTGTTTTACACATCCTTTCAAATCTCTCTTTAGTGGGCATGTTATACCTTTGTTCCTGATTCAGAGCTTTATCAGCTCAGATCAAGAAATGAAAAGTTTGCATTTATGCGGCACCTCACAGTGTTTTACAGCCAATGATCCTTTCAAAATGTGGTTACTGTTCTAGGAAATGTGATTAGATTCCCTACGTGTGAAAACAGGCCCTTCAGCCCAACCAGTCCTCCGAAGAGTAACCCACCCCAGACCCATTTCCCCTCTGACTAATGCACCTAACACTATGGGCAATTTAGCATGGCCAATTTACCTGACCTGTGGGAGGAAACCAGAGCAAACCTGGGGAGAACGTGCAAACTCCACACAGACAGTTACCCGAGGCTGGGATCAAACCTGGGACCCTGGTGCTGTAAGGCAGCAGTGCTAACCACTGAGCCACCGTGCCGCCCAAGGTGGTAGACAAGAATTGGAAGCAGCTGCAGACCATGAGCCATTCGAGCCTACTCTGTCATTGAATAAGGTCACAGCCAATCTGAGTGTACACTTAACTCCACTTTCCCCTTAACCTTCTCATAGATCCATTTTTACAGCAACTTTGAAAGGGAGGTGTGGCAGGAATATAACTGGACGAGTAAGCCAGAAACCCAAGTAAATGGAATGAGCTGCCAGAGGAAGTGGTGGATGCTGGTACAATTATCACATTTAAAAGGCATCTGGATGGGTACATGAATAGGAAGGGTTTGAATCCCACCATGGTGCATGGTGAAATTTGAATTCAACAGAAAAGAAATAATAAAAGTTAACCTAATGGCAGCCATGTAACTTCTGCTGATTGTGGTAAAAATCCTTCAGATTCACTGAACATCCTTCAGGGAAGGAAATCTCCCAATCTGGCCTACACGTGACTCCAGACCCACAGCAATGGGGTTGAATCTTTCCTACGTTTTGGGTGTCCAGCAAGTTTTATTTGAAATTACAAGCTTTCGGAGCGCTGCTCCTTCGTCAGATGAACACAGAGGGTCAGCCTTCACCCGATGAAGGAGCAGTGTTCCGAAAGCTTGTGATTTCAAATAAACCTGTTGGACTAGAACCTGGCATCAGGTGATTTCTGACTTTGTCCACTCCAGTCCAACACCGGCACCTCCATATCATGGATAATGAGTAGTTAATCTGTTTTTGCTTCGCTGATTGAGGGATAACTACCTGGTCAGGTCAGAGGGAGTGTTCCCCTGTTCTTTGGGATCTTTCACATCACCCCCAAGTGGCAGTTTAAGTCCCTCAGTCACATCTGAAAGACAACACCTCAGACACAGCAGCACTCTCTCAGTACTGCACTGGACTGTCAATCTGAATTCCCAGAGTGAGGCTCTATCTTGGAATCTTGTGACTTTGTGGCAAGAAACTGACATGTTATTTGCTCTTTTATGAACAACAGCTATCCTTTTTGGTTAAAAGATGTTATGTGGTACAGGGAGCAATGTCTTTTCCTTGTTTGTGACTTGCAGTTTCCATAAGAGGGTTGGAGGGTTTATTTGAATAGACAGGGCCTTCGGCACAGAAGTTGCTTTTGTATTGAAAAGCGATTGGGCAAGCAGGTAGAAGTACCAGCCCATCCTATCTGCATCCTTCTTACAGGCCATTGTGTGGAGTACCACAACTCATTTAGAGTCATAGAGATGTACAGCACGGAAACAGACCCTTCGGTCCAACTCGTCCATGCCGACCAGATATCCCAGCCCAGTCTAGACCCACCTGCCAGCACCCGGCCCATATCCCTCCAAACCCTTCCTATTCATATACCCATCCAAATGCCTCTTAAATGTTGCAATTATACCAGCTTCCACCACTTCCTCTGGCAGCTCATTTCATACACGTACCACCCTCTGTGTGAAAAAGTTGCCCCATAGGTCTCTTTTATATCTTTCCCGTCTCACCCTAAACCTATGCCCTCTAGTTCTGGACTCCCCCACCCCAGAGAAAAGACTTTGTCTATTTACCCTATCCATGCCCCTCATGATTTTGTAAACCTTTATAAGGTCACCTCTCAGCCTCCGACACTCCAGGCAAAACAGCCCCAGCCCATTCAACCTCTCCCTGCAGCTCAAATCCTCCAACCCTGCCAACATCCTTGTAAATCTTTCCTGAATCCTTTCACGGTTCACAGCATCTTTCCGATAGGAAGGAGTCCAGAATTGCACGCAATATTGCAACAGTGGCCTTTACCTCCCTAACCAATGTCCTGTCCAGCCGCAACATGACTTCCCAACTCCTGTACTCAATACTCTGAGGAGAAAGTGAGGTCTGCAGATGCTGGAGATCAGAGCTGGAAATGTGTTGCTGGAAAAGCGCAGCAGGTCAGGCAGCATCCAGGGAACAGGAGAATCGACGTTTCGGGCATAAGCCCTTCTTCAGGAATGAGGAAAGTTTGTCCAGCAGGCTAAGATAAAAGGTAGGGAGGAGGGACTTGGGAGAGGGGCGTCGGAAATGTGATAGGTGGAAAGAGGTCAAGGTGAGGGTGATAGGTCAGACTGGGGTGGGGGCGGAGAGGTCGGGAAGAAGATCTCAGGTTAGGAAGGCGGTGCTGAATTTGATGGATTTGACTGAGACAGGGTGGGGGGAGGGGAAATGAGGAAACTGGTGAAATCCGAGTTCATCCCTTGTGGTTGGAGGGTTCCTAGCCGGAAGATGAGGCGTTCTTCCTCCAACCGTCGTTTTGTTGTGGTCTGACGATGGAGGAGTCCAAAGACCTGCATATCCTTGGTGGAGTGGGAGGGGGAATTGAAATGTTGAGCTACAGGGTGGTTGGGTTGGTTGGTCCGGGTGTCCCAGAGGTGTTCTCTGAAACGCTCCGCAAGTAGCCGGCCTGTCTCCCCAATATAGAGGAGGCCACATCGGGTGCAGAGGATGCAATAGATGATATGTGTGGAGGTGCAGGTGAATCTGTGGCGGATATGGAAGTTTCCTTTGGGGCCTTGGAGGGAGGTGAGGGGGGAGGTGTGGGCGCAAGTCTTGCACCTCCTGTGGTTGCAGGGGAAGGTGCCGGGAGTGGAGGTTGGGTTGGTGGGGGGTGTGGATCTGACGAGGGAGTCACGGAGGGAGTGGTCTTTACGGAATGCTGATAGGGGAGGGGAGGGAAATATATCCTTGGTGGTGGGGTCCGTTTGGAGGTAGCGGAAATGACGGCGGATGATGCGCTGTACATGGAGATTGGTGGGGTGGTAGGTGAGGACCAGTGGGGTTCTGTCCTGGTGGCGGTTGGAGGGGCGGGGTTCAAGGGCGGAGGAGCGGGAAGTGGAAGAGATGCGGTGGAGGGCATCGTCGACCACGTCGGGGGGGAAATTGCGGTCCTTGAAGAAGGAGGCCATCTGGGTTGTGCGTTTTTGAAACTGGTCCTCCTGGGAGCAGATGCGGCGGAGTCGAAGGAATTGGGAGAATGGGATGGCGTTTTTACAGGGGGCAGGATGGGAGGAGGTGTAGTCCAGGTAGCTGTGGGAGTCGGTCGGTTTGTAGTAGATGTCCGTGTTGTTTCGGTCGCCTGAGATGGAAATAGAAAGGTCGAGGAAGGGGAGGGAGGAATCTGAGACTGTCCAGGTGAATTTGAGGTCGGGGTGGAAGGTGTTGGTGAAGTGGATGAACTGTTCAACTTCCTCGTGGGAGCACGAGGCGGCGCCGATACAGTCATCGATGTAGCGGAGGAAAAGGTGGGGGGGTGGGGCCAGTGTAGTTGCGGAAGATGGATTGTTCCACATATCCTACGAAGAGGCAGGCATAGCTGGGGCCCATGCGGGTGCCCATGGCTACTCCTTTCGTTTGGAGGAAGTGGGAGGATTGGAAGGAGGATTGGTCAATACTCTGACCAATAAAGGAAAGCATACCAGACGCCGCCTTCACTATCCTATCTACCTGCGACTCCACTTTCAAGGAACTATGAACCTGCACTCTTTGTTAAGCAACACTCCCGAGGCTCTTACCATTAAGCGTATAAGTCCTGCTAAGATTTGCTTTCCCAAAATGTAGCACCTCGCATTTATCTGAATTAAACTCCATCTGCCATTTTCTCAGCCCATTGGCCCATCTGGTCAAGATCCTGTTTTAATCTGAGGTAACCCTTTTCGCTGTCCACTACACCTCCAATTTTGGTGTCATCTGCAAACTCACTAACTGTACCTCTTATGCTCGCATCCAAATCATTTATATAAATGATGAAAGGTAGTGGACCCGCCAACCTTCTGATAATCTGTGTTCCCATCGTTCGGAAGCTGTGTTCCCTCAGCTCATTTCTTCCAGTTTATCATCCATTGATTCTCTTCTGAAACCTGTATCTTCAGTTTCTGCCAGCCTTGTACCAGCTCAGGTCAAAGAAATGAAATTTGGTCAAAGCTTGCTCAAGCTTTGGTCAACACCACCCCCTTTAAGTGTCCCTCCGAGACTCTCACCATTCTGACTTGGAAATATAGCACTGTTCCTTGAGTGTCACTGGGTGAAAATCCTGTAATTCCCTCCCTCAGGGTACTGTGGGTCAACCACATGGTCTGCAAGGTTGAAGGAGGCAGCTCACCACCACCTTCTCAAGGGGCAACTGGGGATGGCAATAAATGCTGGCCCAGGCAGCGATACATGAGTGAGCAAAACAAGAGCTCACTCGAGATTGTATGATATCGGCTGCTCAGTGTAATGAATCAGTGTTTGTACAGGCCGGTTGCACATTAGTTTCCAGGCTGTGTGGAGAATAGGGTGGAAATCAGATAGTTAGCTGGTACAGAGTTCACGCCTGCTTCTTGCCTAGTCCAGCTGTGTTGTGAAGGTCTCCTTATCTCTGAAGTTCAGTCTATCCCTACCCCAAGGATGCTTTTGAAATGAGTCGTATACTTTTGACAGTTTTACCTCACAGACCTTGAAGGGCTAAGATTAGGAAGTCCTTCACATTCTTGATGGTAGACGCCGGATGCAGGAACATTTATCCTTTCTGTCAACCATGAAGAGCTGATGGTTACTGAGAGCACTCTCTCCTTTTTCTTGATATGTCCTTCGTGAGCCAATGTCCCACCGCCCGTGTCTCTCTGCATGGTGCTGGATGGACTGACACACAGTCTCTGGTCCGGCCTAGCTCTGCAGGAACTCCTCAAGCTGGGAGCACCACAGCCGAACCCAGCTGTATCCTCAGAGAATGATAGAGTCATCCAGCATGGAAGAGTTCCTTCAGCCCATTGAGTTTGCACCAAACTTGGCCCACCTTCGCACATTAGGCCTTGAAAGTTATGATACTTAGAGTGTTCGTCCAAACTTTTTAAAGATTGTGAAGTTTCATCCCTTAATTACTCTCCCAGACAGTGCATTCCAAACCCACACCATCCTTAGGATGAAAAGGATTTTCCTCTAAACCTCTGTTTCACTTTAAAAGTGTGCTCCCTCGCTCTTGACCCTTCACAGCTACTTTCAATCACGACTGTCCTTGCCCGACGTAATCTTAAACATCTCAATCAGGATCCCCCCTCAATCATCTCTGTTCCAAAGAACAGCATCTCTTCATCTCAGAGGCAACGTCCTGGTGAATCTCCTCTACAATCACATCCTTCTCATAGTGCGGTGACTGGAACGGCACACAGTATTCCAGCTCTGCCCCGACCAATCCTGTACAGCTCCAACATAACTTCTTGCCCTTTTAATCCATGCCTTGACTGATAGAAGCAGGTCACGACGCTTATGCTCGAAATGTCGACTCTCCTGCTCCCCGGATGCTGTCTGACCGGCTGTGCTTTTCCAGTGCCACACTTTTTGACTCTGCTATCCAGCATCTGCAGTCCTCACTTTCTGCTCCCTGATAAAAGCAGGTGTCCCGTATGCCTTGTTAACCCTATTAACCTGTCCTGCCACCTTCAGGGATCTGTGGGCAAGCATCCCAAGATCACTCTGAACTTTGTAAGGTCCTGCCATTCACTGAGTGCTCCCTTGTCTTGTTCCTTCTGCTGAAGTCAATCATCTCACATGGGCCATGGTTGGGGGATGGGGACAATGTTGGCAACAAGACTCATGGGACTGGGGGGAGGCAATGAGATTTGACAAGATCTTGGCACTTCCAGTGCAATTCCGAGGGTGTGCAGTACTTTTGGAGACACTGTCATTCTGAAGCAGCTTCTGGTTTCTTGGTCTAACGTAGAAAGATCCCATGGCACATTTTTGAAGATAAGCAGAAAATGATGGCCAATATTCCTCATTCATCCAGGGAGGTCATGCCTGACAAATCTGTTAGAATTCTTCAAGGAGGTAATGAGCAAGTTAGACAAAGAAGAGCCAATGGATGTGATCTATTTGGATTTGCAGACAAAGTGTCACACTTTGGAGGTGGCAAAATAAGGTAAGAGCCCCTGGTGTTAGGGCAAGGTATGGGCATGATAGAGAGTTGGCTGCCTGGCAGAAGGTAGAAAGTAAGGGCAAAGGGGTCTTTTTCAGGATAGCAGCCAGTGGATTGCCAAAGTTCCACAGGATTCAGTGTCAGGACCACAACTATTCAAGTTCTACATCAACAATTCGGACGAAGGAACTGAGGGCATTGTTGCTCAATTTGCAGATAACACAGTTAGCTGGAGGGACAGGTAGTGTTAAAAAAACGTGGAGGCATCAGAAGGATTTGGATGATGGAGGGCAGTGAGCAAAGAAATGGTAGATGAAGTACAATATGGGAACGTGTGAGGTATTCACTTTCATGGGTCCCCATGGTAGACTCATTCATAAAGTCAGGAGATATGGGATACAGGGAGATTTGGCTACCTGGATTCAGTTTAGGTTGGCTGACAGGAGGCAGAGAGTGGTTATAGGTGGAAAGTATTCTGTCTGGAGGACAGTGTTGAGTGGGGTCCCGCAGGGCTCTGTTCTTGGGCCTCTGCTCTTTGTAGTTTTTATAAATGACTTGGATGAGGAGATTGAGGGATGGGTTAGTAAATTTGCAGATGACACAAAGGTTGGAGGTGCCGTTGATAGTATCCTATTGAGGCTGCAGCGCAACATAGACCCCAGGATGCAGAACTGGGCTGAGAAATGGCAAATGGAGTTCAACCTGGATAAATGCGAAGTGATGCATTTTGGAAGGTCGAACTCGAATGCTGAATATAGGATTAAAGACAGGATTCTTGGCAGTGTAGCGGAACTGAGGGATCTTGGTGTGCAAGTACATAGTTCCCCAAAATGGCCACCCAAGTGAATAGGGTTGTTAAGAAAGCATATGGTGTTTTGGCTTTCATTAGCAGGGGGATCGAGTTTAAGAGCCGCGAGGTTTTAATACAGCTCTACAAGTCCCTGGTGAGGCCACACTTGGAATATTGTGTCCAGTTCTGGTCACCCTACTATAGGAAAGATACAGAGGCTTTGGACAGAGTGCAAAGAAGGTTTACCAGGATGCTTCCTGGACTGGAGGGCTTGCCTTATGAAGAGAGGTTGACTAAGCTTGGACTTTTCTCTCTGGAGAGAAGGAGGAAGAGGAGGAGACCTGATTGAGGTGTACAAAATAATGAGTGGCATAGATAGAGTCAATAGCCAGAGACTTTTCCCCAGGGCAGGATTGACTGGTACGAGGGGTCATTGTTTTAAGATATTAGGAGAAAGGTATAGAGGGGACGTCAGAGGAAGGTTTTTTACCGAGAGAGTTGTGAATGCATGGAATGTGCTGCCAGCGGTGGTGGTGGGAGCAGAGTCATTAGGGACTTTTAAGCGACTGCTGGACATGCAAATGGAGAGCAGTGAGTCGAGGGATGCGTAGGTTAAGTTATTTTATTTTACATTAGGAATAATGCTCGGCACAACATTGTGGGCTAAAGGGCCTGTTCTATGCTGTACTTTTCTATGTTCTATAACAAATTATAAAACAGCTGAATAGCGAAGATTTGTAGCTCGGGTGCTCGTTGCTGTGGTTCTGTTCGCTGAGCTGGAAGTTTTTGTTGCAAACGTTTCGTCCCCTGGCTCGGCGACATCATCAGTGCTTGGGAGCCTCCTGCGACAGGGACAGACCACTATAAACACCGGAGGAAACATCAAAGAAGCGCTTCGCAGGAGGCTCCCAAGCACTGATGATGTCACCTAGCCAGGGGACGAAACGTTTGCAACAAAAACTTCCAGCTTGGCGAACAGAACCAGAGCAGCTGAATAGCAGAAGGAATAAGAGAGGCCAATACTAAGGATCATAACTGGAAGATAGATGCTAATAAAATCATTAAGGAATCCACCAGAAACAATAAACCGAGAGACTGGTTCGCAAGTGATACCAAAAGGAATGGTGGAGACTGAGAACTGTATGATATGCATGAGTGGAAACTGGATCATCTTCCAGGGAGGTAGGATGTCATGTTGGGATTCCCTGAAGAGAGATGGGAGGAGGGTCTTGTGGAGCCTAAACTCCAGAATGAGCCACAAACACAAACGGAAATTTCTGGAAAAGCTCAGCAGGTCTGGCAGCATCTGTGGAGAGAAATCCGAGCTAGTGTTTCTGGTCGACTGATCCCTCCTCAGTACATTTCTGTTTTTGCTTCTGATTGGCAGCGTCTACGGGTGTTTTGGATTTGATCCAGAGTGAGCCAGCTGGACTGAACAGGGTAAACACAGGGAGGACCTACCTGAGTCCGGAATTAGGGTCACAGCCTGACGATACGGGGGAGGCCATTTAGAATTGAAGTGAGGAGAAATTTCTTCTCCCTGAGTGTGATGAACCACAGAAAGCTGTTGAGAACAATACGTTGAATGTTTTCAACTAAGATTTAGATGTGGTTCTTTAGGCTAAAGGGATCAAAGGGCAAGGAGAGAAAGCAGAAACAGGTTACTGAGTCAGATGAACAGCCTTGATCATATTGAATGGTTGGAGCAGACTTGATGGGCAGAATGGCCTACTCCAGTTCCTATTTCCTGTGTTTTTGTTTCTCTGCTGTACATTCTATACTGAAGACAGTTAAATTTTCTTCAGTAATTTGTCTGTTGTCTAAACTCTGAATATGTTGTGGGAGGAAATAGATTAGGTTCAGCTCAGTACCTTTGTCCCAAACCCACCGCACTTGCTTTAACACTGGGAAACAACTCTATCTTCGTTCCATTTTGCATCAAGACACAAAAGCTTTGCAAAAAGGTTGTAAAATCTGTTTCTTTTCTATAAAACAACACATAGTCTAAATAATGGCCAGATAACATAGTTTACTTTCTTCACATCCTAAGCCAATATAGCTGCACTGTTTGAGGAGGATCATACATTTTCAGAACCAGCCTTTGTTGTAACAATTAAGATCCTTGATTGAAAGCCTAATCTTCTGTCGCAAATGGAAATCTAACCTTGTCCTCAAGAGTTATAAGTTGTGTTCTGTTTTCTTTTCAAAAGAAGATATTTTCACCCTCTTTCCACTCCCTCAGATACGCTGACTGCCCTTGGGATTTCAGTCCGTGTCTCAAATTTGTAATGCTGGCAACGTGGGAGTGGAGGGGGGCCAGGTCAGAGGAGGAGTTCAGATCTCACCAAGGACTCTACTAGCAACAAATACAACACACACTGCATCCATTACAGTGGTAACATTAACTGTTAACTGACCGTTATTTCACATGAGCGGGTTTTACAGCTATACTAATCCTGACACGGTCATCAATCACCACAGGATTCACATGTAATGGCATTAGGACCGATAAAGCTGGGGGTGTGGAGTAGGAAGGGGTGGGAAAAGGACTGAATGGATTGCACCTCAGACACCCAACATGGAATTGATGGGCTTAAAGACCTTTTGTGCTTGGCTGCCCTTGACCTTTTGATATATTCACTTTGTCAGAGCATTCTTGGAAAATGGTTACTTTGGAGGCAAAGTGTAATTATCTTCTTTATCTGTCGGCTCTCTGTCTTTTAAAACCTTCCATGATCTCCTCAGCACAGTAACCTTTAACAGCCTCATCCATCTGTCCACTCTTGATACTTCCCCATTGCGTTCCGTGCACTTATTTCTGATTCATTTCACTGGCATGTGTCTTTAACATCGCTCTCTGAAATTCCCACTCTCAGGAATTCCTTTTCTTTCTGCCTCCCTCTCTCCGTTGTGCACGTTTCTTCAGGTCCTCCTTACTAACGGTCGTTGCTGGTCCCTCTTCTGAATATTGATGGAAGGAAAAGCTTCACATACGTAGCACCTTTCACAACTTCAACACATTCCCAGCTGCACAGACCATGAACGCCTTGCTGAAAACAACACCATGTTTCCAAAGATTTTTGCCCTGCGCTCATCAGGACAAATGCAAGAATGCCGAATCTCCAACCTTCTCAACAGCTTATACCGTGGCCGGAAAGACTGCTGATTGGATGGTAGCTCGAGTCTGATTGGCTGAGTTATTGCTGTGGAGAAGACCAATGAGCGTGACCACTGTTGAAAGCCAAGGCAAACGTCAGCTGATTTTTGCAGAGCAAGATCCCACAAAGAGTGACAAGCTGACCGGCGGATTACCTGCTTTTTTAAAATAAATGGTTGAAGGTTCAATGTTAGCAGGCAAGTTCTTTCTGTTCTTCTTAGGAACAATACCAAAGAACTTCTGCCCTCACTAGGGCAGATAGAGGCTCAGTTTAATGCTGCTAATGTTCTAAAACTATGTTTCTGACAGTGCAGCAACATTTGACAACTTGTGGCTAAACTTATCACTTGTGCTGTTAATATTGCTGATTATTTGACACAGTTCTGCACACAGTGTGCTACGCCAGGGCAGAGCACGCCTCAACCTTGATATACAACATTGTAACCTTCCTGCAGGCAGTGCAGTATCGGGCATCTCACACACGTGTGGGCTTTTGAAAAAGAAGAAGGGTTTATGCCCGAAACGTCGATTCTCCTGCTCCTTGGATGCTGCCTGACCTGCTGCGCTTTTGCAGCAACACATTTTCAGTTTTGAAAAAGAAAGGCTTGTATTTATCTTCTCTCCTTCAACAGTCTCTTGTAAGGCAGGGTGACTTCCTTCCTCTCTGGAGTTGTGGCTCCTGAGGTGACTGAGCAATCCAATACTGGATGTGGACATCCTGCCTCAGGGGGGCAGGTGGTGTCTGAAGAGGGAGCTGGGTGGATGAGGTGCTCACATTTACACTTCACTCTTTGCGTTTGCCTTCACCTGAGCTTGTTGGCGATGCCAGGAATAGTTGGCACCTTCATGGGTACTTCTTCTCCAGTGTGGGCAAGAGATTCCACAGGTCGCTGAGAACACTCCAATCTTTTTTCAGGGAGACTTTGAAAACATTTTCTCTCAGATATTATCAGCTTTACTGAATTAATCAGCCTAGAGTATTGACTTCTCTGTCCATTCGTGTTCTGGTATTGGCCTGTTTCTGGGTAACATTCCTCACATAAATAGCTATAAAAAAAAAGTCCCAGCCTATTTTTATAACTCAAACCCTTCATTCCCAGCAACATCCTGGTAAATCTTTTCTGAACCCCCTCCAGTTTAATAATATCCTTCCTATAACAGGGCCACAAGACCTGGACACAGTACTTCAGAAGAGGCCTCACCAACATCCTGTACAACCTCAACATGACTTCTCAACTGTGATAGTCAACCGTCTGAGCAATGAAGGGAAGGGTACTAGACACCTTCTTAATCACCCTTTCCACTTGTGACACACATTTCAAAGGATTATGTACCTGAACCCCTCAGTCTCTTTGTTCTACAACACTCCCCAGGGCTCTATCACTTGTTTGTTTGACCAAAATGCAATACCTCGCAATTATCCAAATTAAACTCCATCTTGGGATTTGATTAGTTTAGGTTTCCTACAGGCCCTTTGGACCAACCAGTCCACACTGACCCTCCAAAGAATAACCCACCCAGACCCATTTCCCTCTGACTAATGCACCCAATACTATGGGCAATTAAACACGGCCAATTCACCTGACCTGCACATCTTTGGACTGTGGGAGGAAACCGGTGCATCCAGAGGAAACCCACGCAGACACGGGGAGAACATGCAAAATCCACACAGACAGTTACCTGAGGCTGGAATCAAACCTGGGACCCTGGTGCTGTGAGGTAGGAGTGCTAAGCACTGAGCCACCATGCTGTCCCTATTAGTTTAGTTTTGGAATATGGTCACATGTGCTAGTTGGACTGAAGGACCTGCTTCCATGCTGTATGACTCTATGACTCATTAGCAGCTTGGAGATATGGGAGTGTAGAGCCAGTGGTAGATTGCAATAAAACCTGTGTTATCACTGTTCTTCGAATCACAATGTTAGGGTATATAACTACTCAATAATGAACCTTCTGACACTTATTTTGCTTGCAAACTTATTTCTTTGCAACGTGATTAACCTTTTGGCACAAAGAAAACTCATAGCATCATGAAATCGGGGAGCTCAATGTCATGTTTCAGATAGAGTTAGTTGATCAAGGACATAGCTGTGACTGCTTATCTCTTCCTGTGAGCTGCATGTGAGGAAAACTGTTTAATACTCCCTGATATTTACTAACCCACTACTGATGCTGTTGCTATGACAATCCTTTTAAAAGTCAGGTTTATGGGGTTCAGTGGGTCAGACATTGACTTGTAACCAGTTTTAACACTGACTCTTGTATCCGCTGAGGAGAGGGTTCAAAAGTGGTTGAAAGGTTCATGACTCTGGTGATTGTAAGGGTCCCAGTGATTCAGGTGGTAACTCCCTGCCTCTGAGCTCGGTGGGCATGGATTTGGGTTTTGCCAACCTCCTATTTGCCTGTGCTGTGGGATACGGCACTGTTGGAGGCGCTGTCTTTCCAGTGAGGCAATCACCGGGAGCTGACTGGGTTTCCCAGGCAACGTATACCTTGTAGGTGGTGGACCAGTCAGACAGGAAAGGCAGGGGATGAGTTAACTCGGGCAGAATTCCAAACATCTGAACAATGTAGTTTCTTTATTCCTATGGACAGAGCCATCCCCCTTGCCCTGCTCACCTAACTCTGACCCCACCGCTGGGGCAAATCAAGTCTTGAGCGTCCCCCCACCATGGGACACAACATCTTTTCCTTCCAGTCCATCAATAAAGGTCTCTGAGTCTAACTTAAACAAAACTGAAGGTCAGAGGGTACCACTCTCGCCCCATCCTGGCTTTAAGTTCCTCCCGGATGCCTTTAGAGTCATAGTCATACAGCACTGACAAAGACCCTTCAGTCCAACGCGTCCATGCCAACCAGCTTTCCTAAATGAATCTAATCCCATTTACCAGCATTTGGCCCAATTCGCTCTAAATCCTTCCTTTTCATGTGTCCATCCCAAAGTCTTTTAAATGCTGTAATTGTATCAGCCTCCACCACTTCCTCTGGCAGCTCATTCCACACACACACCATCCTCTGCATGAAAATGTTGTCCCTGAGGTCCCTTTTATATCTTTTCTCTCTCACCTTAAACCTATTCCCTCTAGTTTGGGACTCATCCATCCTAGAGAAAAGACCTTGACTATTCACTCTATCCATGCCCCCCCCCCCCCCCCCCCCGCCAACCATGATTTTATAAACTTCTATAAGGTCACCCCTCAGCCTGTAATCCCAGTGCAGGACATCTCACCCAAACCCCCTCCCTCCACAAAGCATTGGCCCCAGGAGGTTACCCCAAATCACCCTACCCAAGTTCTGCTTATGGGAATTCTTGAGGTTGTGAAAGACGCTATATCAATGCCAGTCTTTTGTTTTAATTCACCTTTTCTTTTGCATCACCTCTTACTGTGATATTTGCAAACAATTTTATTTCGGTTTTACGACTGGAAGTGTATATTAACAATCAGTGTTCCAGTTGTTAACCTTCAATAACAAGAAGTGAAACGATGACTGTGGCATTATCTCTGTAAGTGGATGGTATGATTATCCACCTCTGATTCCCAGGGGAAGTGGGGTGTGTGATCACTGCCCATCTGATCTATTGTAATGAACTTGCTTATCTCCCATTCACACCTGCCAGTTCAGTCATTGTAACTGTTTCCAACAGGTTTATTATGGGCTGGCCCCAAAGAATTCAAAGGCCATACAAAATATCGGTGCTAAAGTCACTGTTAAAACGGCATAAATTAAAATCGATTGTAACATTTAAAGTGCATCAGCCAGAAGGAAGTCATTCAGCTTGTCATACCCCAGCTCTTTGGAACAGTTTTTCAATTTCTTCTATTCCCTTGCGTTATTCCTGAAGTCCTGTACATTTTCTCTGTACAATATCCATTTCCTTTTCAAATGCAATGGTTGTATGAGCTGGTGAAAGCTGATTTATTTTAGAAAAAATAAATTATTTGTTCACAGGATGTGGGCATCACTGTCTAGGGCAACATTATTGCTCAAGCCCAGCTGCCCTCAAGAATATGTACATAGTGTCATAGAATCATAGAGATTTATAGCATGGAAACATATCCTTTGGTCCAAGCCGTCCATGCCGACCAGATATCCCAACCCAATCTAGTCCCACCTGCCAGCACCCAGCCCATATCCCTCCAAACCCTTCCTATTCATATACCCATCCAGATGCCTTTTAAATATTTCAATTGTACCAGCCTCCACCACTTCCTCTGGCAGATCATTCCATACACATGCCAACCTCCGCGTGAAAAAGTTGCCCCTTAGGTCTCTTTTATAGCTTTCCCCTCTCACCCTAAACCTATACCCTCTAGGTCTGGACTCACCAACTCCAGGGAAGAGACTTTGTCTATTTACCCTATCCATGCCCATCATGATTTTATAAACCTCTATTAGGTCACCCCTCAGCCTCCGACGCTCCAGGGAAAACAGCCCCAGTCTATTCAACCTCTCCCTTTAGCTCAAATCCTCCAACCCTGGCAACATTCTTATAAATCATTTCTGAATCCGTTCAGGTTTCACAACGTCTTTCCATTGGAAGGAGACCAGAATTGCATGCAATATTCCAAAAGTGGCCTAACCAATGTCCTATACAGCTGCAACATGGCCTCCCAACTCCTGTACTCAATACTCTGACCAATAAAGGAAATCATACCAAACACCTTCTTCACTATCCTATCTACCTGTAACTCCACTTTCAAGGAGCTATGAACTGCACTCCAAGTTTTCTTTGTTCAGCAACACTCCCAGGACCTTATCATTAAGTGTATACGTCCTGTTAAGATTCCTGCCTACAGATCTGCTGTCTTAGAGACATAGAGTCATACAGCACGGATCAGACCCTTCAGTCCGCTAGTCCATGCTGACCATGTTCCTGAACTAAACTAGTCCCACTTGCCTGCATTTAGCCCACACCCCACCAAACTTTCCCATTCATGTACTTGTCCACGTGTTTAAATGTTGTAACTGTATCTCGCAAGGGAAGTTGGTTGGGCAATAAATGTTAGGCTTGCTGTTGTTATCCACACCATATGAATGTGTTGGTGGGTGGGGGGGGCTGTGCAATAACTCCACGGTTGCTAATATCAGAAAAAGCATGCTCTTGGGAAATGGAACTGGTTGCCTCGTTCCACTCTTTATGTGTGTGTGTGTGTGTGTGCTGGCAGGAGCTGGATAATTACCGGACCGCCATGCAGAAGATGGCTGAGGACATCATTAACCTGAGGAAGGATGTCACGAGGCTGGAGGTTGAAAACAGCAAACTGCGGAGTGAGCTGAGCTCCCATCAAGACCTCGGCCGAGTTCTGTTGGATGACACCGACATTGATGTGATGACTAAAGCAGAAATAGCTGACAGAATAGGTCTGGTTTTAAAGTACTCGTACCGTCATTGTGAGCATACCGTTGAGGTAAAATCGGTGATCGTGTCCCCGATCTATCTAGTTTTCTTTTGTTTATAGTCTCAGAATCCCAAGAGTGTGGAAAGAGACCTTTCAGCCCATCAAGTCTGCACCAATCCTGCATCCACCTATCGCCTTCCCACCTTCCTTCTCCCCAGTCCCACCCTCCCATTTATCTCTCAGCCCCCTTCCCCTCCACATCTCTGATGAAGGGCTTATGCCTGAAACGTCAACTCTCCTGCTCCCTGGATGCTACCTGACCTGTTATGCTTTTCCAGCACCACACTTTTCGACTCTGCACAAACCCTCTGAAGAGCAAGTTTAGTTATTCACCCAGGGAGATGCGGAAATCCCTGGTTAGGCCTGCACGTATTACCAATTTATCCCTAATTGCTGTGGGTCTGGAGTCATGTGTAGACCAGACCAGGTAAGGATTGCAGTTTCATTCCTAGAAGGACACTGGTGAACCAGATGGGTTCTAATGACAATCAACAATGGATTCATGGCCATCATTAGACTTTTTAAACTGAATTTAAATTCCACCGTCTTCCATGGCAGGATTGGTGCCCAGGTCCTCAGAACATTATCTGAGTTTCTGGATTAATAGTCAAGTGATAATACCGCTATGCCATTGCCACCCCTACCCAGACCCAGACCCTCCCTATCCCAGTAATCCCATATTTAGCATGGTCAAACCACTCTAACCTGAACATTTTTGGACAGTGGGAAGAAACTCACACAGACACAGGGAGAATGTGCAAACTCCACACAGACGGTCTCGCAGAGGTGCAATCAAACCCGGGTCCTTGGCGCTGTGAGACAGTGGTGCTAACCACTGAGTCACTGTGCTACCTCAGTTATGCTTTCCAACAATGTCAATAGCACAGGCTTTCATAGCTGGCTGATCAACACTCTGGACCATGAGATAATATAAAATAGACTTTCTGCACAAAGATTAAAGAGCTATCCACTGAGTAACTCAATAGTATTTTATTAAATTAAGCTGAACCCATCGCTTCCTAGTCACAGATCTTGGGGCTACATTTCCTGGAAGGCGTTTTTATCCTGCACTTGACTTTCTGTCTGCAGAAAGAGACCAATCTGTCCTTCAGGCCCGCGGTAGCTCCTTGATGAACAACTGTCCTTAGTCCCCGTGTTGCTGGATTAGTAAAGGGACTGGTTCTCATTGCTGTTAGAAACCATCATCTAAATTGTGTGGGTGTGGAACTGAACTTTAAACCTCTTTTCATTTGTATTTTTGCTTATTTGATTTCCAGTTTTGTTAAGACAGAAACTGGCCACAGAGACTGCGGAGCTTCTGAATTGCAAAGACAAAGTGCAGCAGCTCCAGAATGAATTGATACGGGTGAGTCATGGGGGAATGGAAGTGTCTTGTGTGGATGATATTCCTTTTAAGGGCCCTGGGCTATCCAGACAAACCAGGGAGGTCTCGGCCTTGACCTACACATCCAGTGATTGGGGCGGCATGGTGGCTCAGTGGTTAGCACTGATGCCTCACAGTGCCAGGGACCCAGGTTCGATTCCTGCCTTAGGTGACTGTCTGCTTGGAGTTTGCATGTTCTCCCTGTGTCTGCATGGATTTTCTCCCACAGTCCAAAGTTGTGCAGGTTAGGTGGATTGGCCATGCTAACTTGTGCAGGATGGATGGGTTAGCCAGGGGAAATGCAGGATTACAGGGATAGTGTAGTGGGGGATGGGTCTGGGCCAAATGGTCTACTTCCACAGTGTAGGGATTCCAGGACTCTTTGGAAAAACTGGTCTGTCTCCATGAACATGGTGAAGGGGTGGGTCATGTCGATCTCCTCAGTGGAGCTGGCTAGGGTGAGGAGTGCAGAGGGTGTGGGTTGGTGTCCAGGTTGTGTACTGTGAAATATTGGAAACCCCAGGAATGGGATCAGGAATCACAGCACTGGGACATGCCACCCTTTAGGAAGGGATCCTGAGTCATCTTGACTTGGCAGAAATCTAAGCTATAATTCTGATTCAGCGTGTGGGTGGGAGTGGTCTGGAACCTGCAGGTGGTGGTGATCTTGCCAACTGTCTGCTGCCCTTTTCCTTCCAGCGTGGTAGGGATGGGAGGTTATGAGGGCGCTGGCAGAGGAGGCTTGCTGAGCTGCTGTAGTGCATCTTATAGACGGCACAACGCTGCTGCTACTGAGCATCAGTAGTCAAGGCAGTGAAGGAAGCCAGAAAGTGGACAGAGTGCCAATCAAAAAGTCTGCTTTGCCCTGGATGATGTCGAACCTCTTGAATGCTAGCCATAAGGTGTAGCAGCAGAAGAAGGCCATTCAGCCCACCATGTCTGCTCTGTCATTCAATGAGATCATGGTTGTTCTGATATTCCTCAGCTTCATTTTCCTGCCTTTTCCCCATAATCCTTGATTCCCTTATGGATTAAAAATCCCTCTTACCTCAGCCTTGGATTTGCTTAATGACCCAACCTTTCCAAGCCCTCTGTGGTAAAGTGTTCCACACAGATTCACCACCCTCTGAGAGAAGAAATTCCTCCTCATCTCTGTCCTAAATGAGCAACACCTTATTCTGAGGTTATCTCCTTTGGTCCTAAACTCTCCCCATCCACACTGTCAAGTCCCCTCAGAATCCTGTGTGCTCCAATAAGGTCTCCTCTCCTTCTTAAATCCAATGCACACAATGTCAACTGACTCAACCTGTCCTGATAAAACAATCCCTCCATACCCAGGATCAGCCGAGTGAACATTCTCCAGAATGCCTCCAATACCAATGCATCCTTTCTGAGATAAGTCAGTCAAAACTTAGTGTTCTTAGAGCTGCGCCTATCCTGGCAAATGTATTGGTATTCAATAACACCACTGACTGTAATATTATGAAGAACTGACCCAAATTAAATCTGATTTGTGGAAAGTGGTAGGCACTAAGTATCTGCAAAATCTTGGCATGACGTAGCTCTGGCAAACGTGTATTGAAATATTGACGTTTAATATTATTGTGCCCAGATTCCATCACTGAGTAATGGCTATAATATTAATATCCTAGAGAGCTGAGAGGGCTGGTCATCAAAGATAAATATAAGAATTTACAAGGAAGGTTTTAAGGAGGCCTTGTCTGCTTTTAGAACGGTAGAGGGTGTTGAATGCTGATCAGTTTGAAACTTGTAACATTATGAATTGAATGGATCAAATTGATCCCGGGGATGTTGCTCATTGTGCTGAAGGATTGCAAAGATACGCAAGTTTTAAAAAAGAGTAACATCTGTGTAAAAGGAAATCCAGGTCACTTTAAGGCTAGTAGATTTGTGGAGTGAGTTATGAAGAAATGCCAATGGGAGAATAGGGCAAATGGGGCATGAGGCAATCCAGGACAAAACATTGTCTGTGGGATGTGGTGATTTTTTGCCTTGATCTTACAGAAAAGTAACATGTTTGTTGGTTTTTAAAAAAAATTTACTCATGAGACATGGGAGTCCCTGGTTGGACCACCTCTATTGCTCATCTTTAGTCCCTTAGTGTGTTTCTCATGTTCCTAATCTAAGCTTCAATGGCTGGCATGGTGGCTACCTTTGTTCAGTAAGACCCCGATGTCATTATTGTTTGTTCTAGAAGAACGATCGTGAAGCTGAACTTTTGAAGTCACAGAAAGCCCATCAGCAGCAGCTGGCAGCGCTGCACAAATACCAGGAAAAAATGCACAAATCAAAGATTCTGGAAGACACCATACGGCAACAGGAAAAGGTAAGGGAGTTGGTGAAGACGTGCAGAGTTTGTAACATACACAAGTTCCAATTTTTAAAGAGACATCTCATTTGGGTTCTGGGAAGGCTGAACATGACTTTCCATTTAACAGGTCCTGCTTAATTATGTTTCTTTTTATTTATTCACGGGATGAGGGGCGTCACTGACTGGATCAGCATTTATTGACCATCCTTAATCGCCCTGGAGAGGGTAGTGAGCTACCTTGTGGAACAACGTGCAGTTCATGTCGTGTACATACTCCCACAGTACTGCTGTGGAGGGAGCTCCAGGATGTGATTCAGCAACAAAGTGTGGGGGATGGGGGGAATGGCAAAGTGACTCTGCGGTCACAGCAGCAGGGACCGGGGTTCAATCCTAGCCTCAGGTGTCTGTCAGTGTGGAGTTTGCACTGTGTCTGTGTCAGTCCCCTCTGGGAGCTGTTTCCATGCTGAATGCCTCTAAATTCCTTTGTAATGTTAAAGACATTGAGATAACCTCTCATCTGCTCTTTTCTAAGGACAAGAACTTCCTGGTACTTAGACTCTCCTGGTTCTGGTGTCCATTTTAGCAATTGTTTGAACCAAAGTCAGAAACTTAGCAGACAATGGAACTTTGCGGGTAGGGGAGAAACACTGCTGTGTGTCCCGGGTTGTAAAAGGTCATGAGAGCCTCCAGCTCATCAAGACAAGAATCTCTCAATGAATTCCTATTAATATTTCCTTTACACTTTACCATGTCTTAATGAATTACTTTTGACTGTTCTAACTTAGGTACTAGTTTTGATTTATAGAGTCATAGAGATGTACAGCATGGAAACAGATCCTTTGGTCCAACTTGTCCTTGCTGACCAGATATCCCAACTCAATCTAGTCCCATTTGCCAGCACTCGGCCCATATCCCTCTAAACCCTTCCAATTCTTACACCCATCAAGATGCCTTTTAAATGCTGTAATTGTACCAGTCTCCCCCACTTCCTCCGGCAACTTACTCCATAGATGCACTACCTTCTGTGTGAAAAAAGTTGTCCCTTAAGTCCCTTTAAATCCTTCCTCTCTCACCTTAAACCTATGCCCTCTAGTTTGGGACTCCCCCCACTCCAGGGAAAAGACCTTGTCTATCTATCCTATCCATGACCCACATGATTTCTTTCCTAAAAGCTCAAAAAATGCAGAGATTAATCTTATTTTCTTTCTCATTTCTTGTTTTGTTGCAAAACTGAGTATGTTATTGTACTTAAAGTTTACAAACCCCTGTCACGAGGACATTCTTGTTTGACAGTTGAGCAAATTTTATTATTTGAGTGACTTGCCGGAATTATGGAGATATCCTGGGATCCAGTCAGTTTCATACCTTCACAGATTTAAGTGCAGTATGGTTTAGATTCGGAATCAAGTGCTCTCCACACTGGATGAATGGCATTCAACCGATCTATCAAATGTCATTTGTTGTTGCAGGTTATTGAAAGAATGGAGACTCTTTTGGACAAAAAGTTGAAAGAGAGACCGAAAGCAAAGCCCGAAGCATCTAAAAAGCGTACGGGTAAATTCAAGTGACAAACAAAGAAATAGGAGCAGGAGTAGGCCATTCGTCCCCTTGAATCTGTTCTGCCATTTAACAAGATTGTGAATGATTTTCACTTCTACTCTACTCGCACAGCATAGTCGCTTTGACTCCGTCAGGGTTCAAAACTCTATCAACCTCAGCCTTGAATATACTCACTGAGCTCTCTGGGATCAAATATTCCAAGTTTCACTATCTACTGAGTGAGGAAATTTGTTCTCATCTTTGTCCTAGATGGATGAGCTCTTGTCTTGGGATTATAACCCCGAGTTCTGCAGTCAGTTGAAACAGCCTGTCAGCATCAGTTGATTGAAGCATTAAGTATCGGACAACATTCCGGAATGTTGTCAGTAAATGTTCACATCTGAGATGTGACATACAGGTCATTCTGCTGTGACACAGCAGTTATGTTCCTCTGCAACGTTGCACTATGGAAAACCACGCTGTAGAAAACCACACTGTAGGAGATCGCTAACAGAAAATCGCTTACCCATTCAGTAGAAAGATTACGTTATCCAAACAATGTCCACAATTGGCCAACCGCGTTATAGCCAATTTGTGTTGACCAGACATGTGTTACAGCAGAACAACCTGTAAGTCATTTAAGAACAAAAAGACATATCAAGGGCATCACATCCTGAGATATGAAGGACTTGAACCTGGACCTTCTGGCCCAGAGGTAGAGACACTATCTCCATGCTACAAGTAATTTAGTCATGTTGAAAAAAAGCTTTTAATCAATCTGTTAGGATGCACCTCCAGAGCAGGTGAGACTTGAACCTGGAATTTTTGGCCCAGAGGCACAGACACTACCACTGTACCACAAGAGCCCAAAGCTTTGTGATGTGTGTGGACTGTGAAATTAGTGTAACTTAATGAATTGATTTTTGGTGTAACTGAGTGGCCATGTTGCTCATGGTTCCGACAGTGCATTGGTGTGTCAGTAATGTATAATGGTGAATCCTGTTTGCATTTGTATAGTGAATACTGAGGACAACATAAGGAAAGAGGTGGAGTCTGTCCTGTTGGCAGAGAATGCCCGGCTGAGGGAAGAGATTGAAAGGTTACGCCTGCAGCCTGTGCCCATCTTAGTTCAGCATCCCATGCATTTACAGAAGGTATGATTCCTTTATCCAATAAATGAGATCTGATTAACATGTGGACTCTAGATTCTTTAACATTTTAATTGACTGGAATCTAAGAGTTGAGAGTGTGGTGCTGGAAAAGCACATCAGGTCAGGCAGCACCTGAGAAGCAGGGGAATCGATGTTTCAGGCGGAAGCCCTTTGTCAGGAATTCTTGATGAAGCACTTATGCCCGAAACGTTGATTCTCCTGTTCCTCGGATGCTGCCTGACCTGCTGTGCTTTTCCAGCACCACACTCTCAACTCTGATCTCCAGCATCTGCAGTCTTCACTTTCTCCTGGAATAAAAGAGCTCCTAAAAATTTACCCTATACTGGCTCGCTCAGTTGCTGGAATTCGTGAGGGGTATGGATAGAGTAAATGCTAGTTGTCTTTTCCCGAGTTTGGGGGATTTCAGGACTAGCGAGCACATTTTTAAGGTGAGAGGAGAGACATTTAAAAAAGACACGAGGGGGCAAATTTTTTACACAGTGGATAGTTTGTGTGTGGAATGAACTTCCTGAGAAAGTGATGTGAGTTCAATTACAACGTCTAATAGACATTTGGATAAGTACACGAAAAGGCAAGGTTTGGAGGGACATGGGCCAGGAGCAGGCAGGTGGGACTGGTTTAGTTTGGGATTAGGGCCAGCATGTTCTGGTTGGACCGAAGGGTCTGTTTCCGTGCTATGTGACTCTGTGACTCTATGAATTCTTCACTGAGCTAAAATGTTTTGAATTTTGGAACCATACAAGGACTCAAACCCATTATCTAACTGATTGGCTTTGCTTCACTGTTGGCAGTAGTACCTTTCACTCGCTTAAAACCTCCCTCTGACATTACTGTGGCCTGAAGAGATATATTTTGTCCTGTTTTGTTTTTGAAGAGGGATTTTAAGACAGAGGTGGAAAGCTGTCTATTGAAAGCCCTAATAGTCAGGACTTTTTAAAGTAGAACAATAGAACCCTAAGTGGAAGGGTCAAGTTGCCACAGAACCAGGAGTTTTGGTTTTTAGTTTTTCAGTAGCAGTTGCTGGGGTCTTGAAGCTGGGTTTGGAAGCTGCAGTATATCTCTCCCTGCTACTTTCTCTCTATCTCTATCTCAGATTCTTCTTGATTAATTTTCCGACTGGACTGACCAGTTGCCTGTGAGACAATCAGATTTTCTGAATTTGCCTTTTACCAAGAGTGTCCTTACTCGACCCGGAATATTAACTCGGATTTCTCTCCACAGACGCTGCCAGACCTGCTCAGCTCATCCAGCAATTTCTAGTTTTGTTGCTAATCTACAGCATCCACAATTCTTTTGGCTTTTAATAATCCAGAGGTCCTGGCTAATGTTCTGAGGACATGGGTTCGAATTCCATCAGGGCAGTTGGCAAAATTTGAATTCAATCCAAATCTGAAATTAAAAAGGTGGACTATTTACATCTATGTAACCATTGTCGATAAGTGCGGCAGGGCGAAGGGGGCTGAGAGATAAATAGGAGGGTGGGGGTGGGGGTGAGGTAGCAGGTAAGGTGATATGTAGTTGCAGGTAGGGGGGGATGATGATGATAAGTCGGAGTGGATAGGTGGGAAGGAATATGGACTTGGTCTTCCCAGCTACCTCACCCCCACCCTCACTCTCCTATTTATCTCTCAGCCCCCTTCTCCCCTACTTCACATTCCTGATGAAGGGCTTAAGCCTGAAACGTCAACTCTCCTGCTCCTTGGATGCTGCCTGACTGCTGTGCTTTTTCAGCCTCTTCGACTCTGATCTCCAGCATCTGCAGTCCTCATTTTCTCCTAATTTATGTAACCGCCGTCAATTGACCTAAAAGCTAAAAATAAAGCCAAACTGCAGGTGCTAGAAATCTGACTGATTCTCTAATGACCTTTAGGGAAAGGTATCTACCATCCTTGCCTGGCCTGCTGTACATGTGACTCCAGACTCACAGCAATGGGGTTTGAAGGCCAAAGAATGCTGACCTAGCCCACACCCCATGAAGGAATATAAAAAAGCCCCTTCTTTATGCTGATCTTTTAACTGCCCTGCTCTTTCTTTCAGGAGTCCCTCTCTGACTCGGAGAAATTAAGTCTCTTAGCAAGATTGGAGAAGACTCAGAGACGCGTACAGACACTGGAGACGCTGGTACGTAGACTTTGAAAGACGCTTTCAGCTTGCATGTCTCCACACTCCATACATTGCTGTGAGCTGCTATTTCCCCACTCTTTGAGGCATTGGACTGTAGGCAATAATGTAGAAAGGTAGCCTGACTGTCTGCTCTTCCATTAGGAGTCTGCGCTGGAGCCAACATAGGCCAAGGCACCAATTCTTTGAATTTGCACCCTTGTCCCCAGAGTGCTGGCCTGGGCCTCAGTGTTACTAGCACAATGAGATTCCAAAATAATGGAATCCAAATGCATAACAGTCTTTTAGAAACATAGAAAACAAGAGCAAGATTAGGTCATTTGGCCTTTTAGTGTGATCATGGCTGATCATTCAACCCAATACCATCTTCCCACTTTTTCCCTTTGAGTCCTTTAAGTTTTATGAGCTACATCTGACTGCTTCTTGAAAACACTCAATGTTTTGGCCTCAACTGCTTTCTGTGGCAGAGAATTCCACCACTCTCTGGGTGAAGACATTTCTCCTTATCTCAGGCCAAAATGACCACTGCTTTATCCTTAAACTGTGACCCTTTGTTCTGGATTCCCTGGTCATCAGGAATGTCTTTCCTGGGTTTACTCTGTCTAGTCCTGTTATAGTTTTATAAGTTTCTATGAGAACACAACCCCTCTTATTCTTTAAATCCCCATGAAGGTGATCCTAACCTGCTGTGGTTCTGTTCGCCGAGCTGGAAGTTTTTGTTGCAAACGTTTCGTCCCCTGTCTAGGTGACATCCTCAGTGCTTGGGAGCCTCCTGTGAAGCGCTTCTGTGGTGTTTCCTCCGGCATTTATAGTGGCCTGTCCCTGCCGCTTCCGGTTGTCAGTTTCAGCTGTCCGCTGTAGTGGCCGGTATATTGCGTCCAGGTCAATGTGTTTGTTGATGGAGTTTGTGGATGAGTGCCATGCTTCTAGGAATTCCCTGACTGTTCTTTGTTTCGCTTGCCCTATAATGGTAGTGTTGTCCCAGTCAAATTCATGTTGCTTGTCGTCTGCGTGTGTGGCTACTAGGGATAGCTGGTCATGTCGTTTCGTGGCCAGTACAGCAGACAGCTGAAACTGACAACCGGAAGCGGCAGGGACAGGCCACTATAAATGCCGGAGGAAACACCACAGAAGCGCTTCACAGGAGTCTCCCAAGCACTGAGGATGTCACCTAGACAGGGGACGAAACGTTTGCAACAAAAACTTCCAGCTCGGTGAACAGAACCACAGCAACGAGCACCCGAGCTACAAATCTTCTCACAAACTGTGATCCTAACCTATTCAGCCTCTCTTTGTATTTCAGTTCTGCTATTGCAGGATTCAATCTGGTGAACATTCATTGCGCCCTCCCCACAGACAAAACATACTTCTTCAGATAATGAGACCAAAACTGCACACAGTACCCCAGTGTGGTCTCACCAAGGCCCTGTACAATTGCAGCAAAACATCTTGCTCCTGTACTCAAACCCTCTCGCACCATGACGGAATCTCCATGCTTGTAATATCTCAATGTCAATTTGCACCAACAGTTATAAAGAGGAGAATGAAAGTCGTCTCCAATCTAAAACAGAAAGTGCTGGAGAAATTCAACTGATCATAGAAACTGAAAGAACTGCAGATGCTGTAAACAGAAACAAAAACAGAAGTTGCTGGAAAAGCTCAGCAGGTCTGTCAGCATCTGTGAAGAGTTAAAGGTTCGGGTCCAGCGACCCTTCCTTAGCAGATCATAGAATCCCTACAGTGTGGAAGCAGGCCACTTGATCCATTGAATCTATACTGACCCTCTGAAGAACATACCACTCACTACCCTACCTTTGCATTTCCAATGGGTAACACACCTAGTCTGTACATCCCTGGACACTATGGAGCAATTTAGCATGGCTAAATTGTCAGAGAGAGAGGAGGAGGAGGGAGTGTGAGAAGGAGCAGGGGCAGGGGGTTGTGGGGGAGCTTCTGGTCCGAGTCATTGAGAGGTCCCCCCACCCTGGGGTAATAGCTGGGGCAATGGTGCCTATTCAGTGGCCTCAGTAATGGCCGCTCCTCTCCATGGCACCTAATCTGCACATCTTTGGACTGTGGGAGGAAACCCATGCAGAACAGGGAGAATGTGCAAACTCCACATAGATAGTCGCCCAAAGTTGGAATTGAACCCAGGTCCTTGGTGCTGTGAGGCAGCAGTGCTAACCACTGAACCATTGTGCCACCATTAAGGACCTGCAGAGAGAAATACAGAATGAATGTTTTTGAGCCCAGTGACCTGCTGTCAGGACTGAAAGCCACCGGCGAATTGTGGTATTTATGCTGGTGATGATGGGTGGGGACTAGAGGACGAGTGAGTAGTTCAAGGAGATGATGCCAAGGGAGACAGAGAAAATGGAGAGGCAAACAAAGCAATTGATGTTAAGCTGAGAGGGAGATAAATAATGAAGGGAGGGGGCTAACAAAAAGTCTAAGTAGTTGAAAATGGGTTGGCTGTGATGGGAGCAACCACAGCAAAATGGGATGTGGGGGTGCAGGCGGTTGGGTAACGAATGTGGAGAAAAGTGTTCACTCTCTGAAATTGTTAAACTCGTTGTTGAGTTCTAAAGGCTGTAAGGTACAAGATGGAAAGATCTTCCAACTGTGTCGCAGTGCTATCTCCCCTCACAGCGCAATTCCCTCTGCCATCCCTGGGCCTTGGGTTGTCAGAGAGAGAGGAGGAGGAGGAGGGAGTGTGAGAAGGAGCAGGGGCAGGGGGTTGTGGGGTAGCTTCTGGTCCGAGTCATTGAGAGGTCCCCCCACCCTGGGGTAATAGCTGGGGCAATGGTGCCTATTCAGTGGCCTCAGTAATGGCCGCTCCTCTCCATGGCAACTGATTACACCCCCAATCATAATGAGGCTACCTCACTCCCCATTTCCATGGTGACATGATAAGGGGAGAGAATTGTCACCTCACACTGCTTGGGAACTCAAATGCCTTCACGGGGTAACCAGGGCTGATGGGGTGTTAGCTTGATTGAGTTTTTTGAAGATGTAAGCGAATAGATTGATGAGAGCAGAGGGGTAAACATTGTCTAAATGGACTTTAGTAAAGCCTTTGACAAGGTTCTGCATGGTAGATTCATTAGTAAAGTTAGATCACGTAATCCAGGGGGAGCTTGCCAATTGGATACAAACTTTGCTTTTGATGGTAAGAGACAAAGTGTGGTGGTGGAAGGTTGTTTTTCGGATTGGAAGCCTGTGACCAGTGGTGTGCCACAAAGATCGGTGCTGTTATTTGTCATGCATATGGATGAGAATATAGGAGGTGGTTGGTAAATTTGCAGATGACACCAAAATTGATGGTGTAGTCAACAGAGAAGAAGGTTATCTAAAATGCAATGGGATCTTGATCAATTGGGCCAAAGGGCTGAGGAGTGGCAAATGGAGTTTAATTTGGATAAATACGCGATCTTGTATTTTTGTAAAACAAACAAGGGCAGGACTTATACAATTAATGATAGAGCCCAGGGTGATGTTGTCAAACAGAGAGACCAAGGGGTTCGTGTACATAGGTCTTTGAAATTGGTGTTACAGGTAGACAGGGTGGTTAATAAGGCAGGGAGAAAGTGAATGCTTCGTCTTCTGCCTTGGGACCCTCCAACCTCATGGGATCAAAGTGGATTTCACCAGTTTCCTTCATTTTCCTTCCTCCCACCTTACCCCAGATGCAAACTTCCAACTTGGTACCGCCCTCTTGACCTGTCCTACCTATCCATCTTCCTTCCCACCCTCCTCTCAACCCTCCTCTCAACCGGCTCAACCCTCCTCTCCAACCTACCACCTTCACCCCACCTCCATCTACCTATCATGTTCCCAGCTACCTTTCCCCCCCCCCTGCCCCTTCCCATTTATCTCTCAGCCCCCTTGGCCCTGATGAACAGCTTATGCTTGAAACGTCGATTCTCTTGCTCCTTGGATGCTGCCTGACCAGCTGTGCGTTTCTAGCACCACACTCTCGATTCTGGTTAATAAGGCATTTAACATGCTTGCTTTCATTGTTCAGACCATTGAATATAGGATTTTAAATGTTATGTTGAGGTTGTGTAGGATGTTATTCAACCCACGTTTGGAACAAAGTCCAGTTCTGGTCACCCTGCAATGGGAAGGATTTTATTAAATTGGAGAGGGTTCAAAAACGATTGACCAGGATGTTGCTGGGGCTGGAAGGATTGAGTTGTGAGAATAGGCTGGGACTTTTTTCACTTGAATGTACAAGGTTGAGGGTGACTTTATAGAGGTTTATAAAATCATAAGGGACATGGGTAAGCTGAATAGCAAAGGTCTTTTCCCCAAGGTGGGGGAGTTCAAAACTAGGGCACATGTTTAAGGAGAGAGGGGAAAGATTGAAAAAAGGACCCGAGGGGCAACTTCTTCACAAACAGGGTGGTTCATATGTGGAATGAATTGCCAGAGGAAGTGGTAGATACAGGCACAGTTACAACTTTAAAAGACATTTGGACAGGTATATGAATAGGAAAGGTTCAGAAGGATATGGGCCATATGCAGGCAAGTGGAACGGTTTAGTTCGGGAAACTTGGTTGGCATGGACTAGTTGAACCAAAGGGTCTGTTTCTGTGCTGTATGACCTTATGAGCTGTTGTTCCTCTAGCTTGTGTTAAGCTTTGCTAGAGTACTGTAGCAGGCCTGAGACTGAAATATTGGCCAGGGGATGCAGTGGTGTGTTGAAGGCTGTTTGTGCGGCTGGAACCTGCTGGAGAAGGGTTACACCGGAAACATTGACTTCTTCACCTCCTAATGCTGCATGCTTGCTCTGTTCTTCCAGCCTCCTGTCTGTCTACTTTGGATTCCAGCACCTGTGATTTTTATTGCCTCTAGCCTGGAGTGCAGTGTCATACCACAGGAATCAGTGCTAGGGACCTTATTGTTGTTGTGGTTCTGTTCGCCGAGCCGGGAATTTGTGTTGCAGACGTTTCGTCCCCTGTCTAGGTGACATCCTCAGTGCTTGGGAGCCTCTTGTGAAGGCTTCACCTTATTATTGGTGATCTTCATAAATGATGTCATAGTGGGGGAATGAAAAATGGGCTTGTGCAATGACACATAGATTGGTTCGATAGTTGACAGCGGGGAGGAAGGTGTTAGATTACAGGAGGGTATACGTGGATTAATCAGGTGGGCACATCAGTGGCAGATAAATGTGATGTCTGCACTTTGGAAGAAGTAATAAGACAATGGAATATGCAATGAATGGCAGGACACTATGAAGGCCAGATGAACAGAGACATCTTGGATTGCTTGTCCACAGGTCCCTGGCAGGGCAGATTAGTAGAGTAGGTAAGGCAGCAGGCAGGATGCTTGCCTTTACGACATAAATGAAAAGGACAGGGAGGTCAGAGAGTTGTACAGAACTTTGGTTGAGCCATAGCTGGAGTACTGTTTGCAGTTCTGGTCACCATGCTATAAGAAAGATGTGATTACACTCGAGGAGAGTGTGGAAGAGATTCACCAGCTTGGTACCTGGGATGGAGCATTTCAGTGATGGAAGAGAGGCTGGATAAGCTCAGGTTGGTTTCTTTGGAGCACAGAAGGCGGGGGGAGGGGTGTTGCTGATAGAAGTGTATAAGATTGTGCGAGGCATGAACAGGATGAATATAAAGCAGCTGCTCCTCTTATTCGAAGGGTCAATAACAAGGGGCATAACTTGAAACTGAAAGGCAAGAGGTTTGGATGAGATTTGAGCAAAATGCTTTTCACCCAGGGGACAGTAGAGCTCTGGAATGCACTGCTTGGGAGGGTCGTTCAGGCAGGAAACCTCAAACATTAAAGTACTCGGATGAGCATTTCAAGTGTCATAATATTTAAGGCTATGACACTAGTGCAAGAAAGTGGGAGCTGAAGGCCCTGTTCTGAAATGTACGATTCTAGGAACACTTACCTCTTCCTAAAGCAATGGTAGTACAAACTGTGAAAAGATTCTGAAGTGCTTAAAGTGAATCGTTAGTAAAAGAAAATGTTTAAGTAGTTTTATTCCCCCTGGGTGGCTTAGTGCGTTGATGGGACTTTGATGAAGTTGTTCACGTGTTGGCAAGCATTCTGCCAAAGGGAGTTCCTCGAAAATGCAGGAATCTTGCTCAGAAAAAGGCATTTGGATGGGTATATGAATAGGAAGGGTTTGGAGGGATATGGGCCGGGTGAATGCAGGTGGGACGAGATTGGGTTGGGATATCCGGTCAGCATGGCCGGGTTGGACCGAAGGGTCTGTTTCCATGCTGTACATCTCTATGACTCTAAAGCTGAAGGTAAACTAAATCAGAGAATTGGATCCGTAATTGATTCATTACCTGCCAAACACTATAGCGGTCAGAACAGAGTGGATGTAGTTTAAGAAAAAGTGTCACTACCATTTCCTCAGGGCCAATGAGGGATGGATGGTAAGAAGTCCCAGAAGATTGTGCACATGGACATCATGTTTCTGCAGAAATGCAAGAAAGTAGGAAAAATCCCAAAACTATTCAATATATTGCATCAGTGTATGACACTATGATCTTTTGCTGTAAATTCTGTATCCTATGATTCTACTCCACGAGCTACCTGACGAAGGAGCAGCGCCCTGAAAGTTTGTAACTCCAAATAAACCTGCTGGACTATAATTTGGTATCATGTGATTTTTAACTTTATCCACCCAGTCCAACACTGGCACCTCCACATCAGGAAGATGGATGTGAGGGATGAACAATTTTTCTTTAAAAATTGAATAAAGCCAAAGTTAATCACCGTGGACATTGGAAATAGAACATAGAACATAGAACATAGAAGAATACAGCGCAGTACAGGCCCTTCGGCCCTCAATGTTGCGCCGATCCAAGCCCACCTAACCTACACTAACCCACTATCCTCCATATGCCTATCCAATGCCCGCTTAAATGCCCATAATGAGGGAGAGTCCACCACTGCTACTGGCAGGGCATTCCATGAACTCATGACTCGCTGAGTAAAGAACCTACCCCTAACATCTGTCCTATACCTACCCCCCCTTAATTTAAAGCTATGCCCCCTTGTAATAGCTGACTCCATACGTGGAAAAAGATTCTCACTGTCGACCTTATCTAAACCCCTAATCATCTTATACACCTCTATCAAGTCACCCCTAAACCTTCTTTTCTCCAATGAAAACAACCCCAAGTGCCTCAGCCTTTCCTCATACGATCTTTCTACCATACCAGGCAACATCCTGGTAAACCTCCTCTGCACCCGTTCCAGTGCCTCCACATCCTTCCAATAGTATGGCGACCAAAACTGCACACAATACTCCAGATGCGGCCGCACCAGAGTCTTATACAACTGCAACATGACCTCAGTACTCCGGAACTCAATTCCTCTACCAATAAAAGCCAGTACGCCATATGCCTTCTTCACCGCACTATTTACCTGGGTGGCAACTTTCAAAGATTTGTGTACATGGACACCAAGATCCCTCTGCTCATCCACACTACCAAGTATCCGACCGTTAGCCCAGTACCACATCTTTTTATTACACTTACCAAAGTGAATCACCTCACACTTAGCTACATTGAACTCCATTTGCCACCTTTCTGCCCAGTTCTGCAGCTTATCTATATCCCGCTGTAACCTGCCACATCCTTCCTCACTGTCTACAACTCCTCCGACTTTCGTATCATCCGCAAACTTACTCACCCAACCTTCTAACCCCTCCTCCAGGTCATATATAAAAATGACAAACAGCAATGGTCCCAAAACAGATCCTTGCGGAACACCGCTAGTGACGGCACTCCAAGATGAACATTTGCCATCAACTATTACCCTCTGTCTTCTTCCAGCCAGCCAACTCCTAATCCAAACCTCCAACTCACCCTCAATGCCATACCTCCGTATTTTTTGCAGTAGTCTACCATGGGGAACCTTATCAAACGCCTTACTAATATTCTCCAATCCTAAAAGCCATATTTTTGTATATACCTATTATGTTATTTGATCCTAATGACAGGCTATGTTCACATTAGAAATCAGCCTCAATTTTTCTTTCCATAATTGTACATTTTCCTTGCTAGTATTTCATAATGAAGTAGAAGAGATCAAACAGGTGATGTGTTGGGAAGGTCAGTGGGATTTAAACGCATGCCCACTCCTTGCATCGGAAGCACGATTGCCATTTTAACATGTCAAACATCCGTATCCACGGTGATGGTGCACGATGTGGCAGATAAGTGGACCCTGGTTTTTGGTGAGATTTTTTGAGGCTCAGAATATTGATTTCATTGCCGATGTCTCCACTAAACTGTGAAAATGCAGGAAAAGCTGAGTGGGTCAGGCAGAACTTGTGAAGATAGAAATCAATCTAACATTTCAGGAATAGTGTCAGACCTAGCAGGTTTTAAAACAAAAATTTAAATAATAGTTCACCCTTTGACATGCCATGGTGAAGGTTCCTACCAGCAAGTGTAGTTGTTGATGTGATGTGATGATGAGCATTTTACTGCAGTTGGGTTAAGCAATAGCAAGGCGATAAATAAGAGAAATCAGAAACTACAAAAGTTTTGTATCTGATTGGAGAACAGCTGGAAACAGACACAATGGTAGAGCTGAACATGTGAATTGGGAGCAGTAGTTACCCCCTGAGCTTGCTAGCCATTATTCAGGACCATAGCTAATCTGATTGTGGCCTCAATTCCACCTACTTCCTGATAACCTCTGACCCTCCTTATCAGTCACCAATGCACCTACCTCAGAACTGAGAATGTTCAAGGACTGATCTCTGCTTTGTGCTGGGCTAGAGTGTTTCAAAGACTCCCCAAAGCACAGACCCTTCTTTAAAGCATTTTCTTCTTCTTTTCTTCATTCATGAGATGTGGCAGTTGCTAGTAAAGCCCACATTTGTTGCCTTTCCATATTTTGCCTTGAGGGGCCAGTACAGCGAACAGCTTAGTTTCAAGTTATCGTGTGTAGGACAGGCTAAGTAAGGATGGAAGATTTCCTTCCTAAAAGGACATGGGTTTTTATAACACTAGATTTCAATTCCAGATTTAAATTCTTCCAGCTGCCATGGAGGGATTTGAATTCATGACTCTAGGGTTTTAACTAAACCTGGACTACTAGTCCAGTGAAATTATAACCTCCTCCCTCTTGACAGATACCACAAAGCTTACGGAGTATAGTATTTGCATATTTTTCTGTTTTCCAAAGTAAATGGAGCATGCTGGTGGATGATTGATATATTTTCTGCAGGCAAAGCAGTTTTGTTATGACAAAGGAAAACCAAAAGGTTTGATGCATTAGTTCATTGTGAAGTATGTAAATTGTTACCAATCCAGGTACATGTTAACAGTTAAGTCATGCCTTCTGCTGGAAATAACTGATCTTTATTTCTCTCTACTGTTTATTTGGTAGTTGGAGGAGAGTTCACGGAAGTGGGGGCGGGAGAAACAGGAGATGTTGACAAGGCTCTCGGAATATGAACATGGTTTTACCAGAACCTCTACCATCGTGTTGCATGACTTTCCCTCGGTGAGTGAGATTGTTCTCCCAATACTGATCGTCTCTGGCAAACCTTGGTATCCATTATGTGTTTTTGGAAAGGAGTTCTGTTTTAGTAAAGAGCTTTTTGGAAGCTGAGAAACTCAGTGAGTGGGCAAAGTTGAAGACCACGAGGATGAAGTGAGTAAATAAAGATATCAATTAGGAAATTCTGGCAACTTAGATTTCAGATCCTCTAAGTCAGAAGAGGAAATGATGACCAATGGCAAAAAGATATTCTACATATCTTCTTGGAAAGCGTTACATAGCGTTGCTGTTTGCCTCAGCTGAATGCATGCTCCCTCCAAGCTTTTTTCTAACATTTTGTACCTTTCTCTCTCATGTGTTTATATTATTTCCTCAAATTCATCCATGCTTTGTACCTCAACAACTTCAAGTGGTAGCGAATTCCATATTCTAAGTCAATAAATTTCTCTTGACTTAATTCTCAAATTTATCAATAATTATTATATAGCTTTTGACTACCTCTTCATTAGTCCCTTGAAGTGAGGAGGATGCCTACCATGGAATACGAAAGGGACCAGTGTGTGGAGTCTTTTAATGTGGGGAGATTGTTGCACTGCAGCTTTTCTGGCTGAGTACCAGATCCTCTTGCTCTTACGGCCTGCCATAGGCATGTTGCGTGGATTTACAGGTTGATAATAAAGCATGGTACAAACATGTCTCCCATGGTCAACAAGTCCAGGAGTAGGACTTGAACACTCAGTTTCTGTCTCAGAGGTTGAGACGTTACCCACTGCACCAAAAGATGTTTTGTTTTACTACTACATACCTCCTAGCATTCAGTTAAAATAAAGTATTGAAAAGGCCCTGGTGTAGATTAGGGTTGTACTAGGTATTTGCTACTTTTAATAGTTACCCTTGCCATTTTAACAGAGAAATGCATCAGACTCAGTTTTGATCCGAAATCGACATGGAATGCTTGATCCTTTGGCATGAATTTCAAAAGAGGATTTCATCCACAACATGTTAAGAGAACATTTATGTGCCGAGTCAAATTGTAAATGAACTTCGCAGATGGTAACTAAATCAGAGCTAGTCATATTTATTTACAACTAATACAAATTGTGCTTCCTTGTAAACGATTCCTCAAAGCATTGCTTTTAGACTATTAATCCAGTGACCCAGGTAATATTCTGGGGACCTGGGTACAAAACCCACTATGGCAGATAGTGGAATTTGAATTCAATAAAATAAATTGGAAATTAACAGTCTAATGATGACCATGAAACTGTTATTAATTGACTGAAAAACCCATCTGGTTCACTATTGTCCTTTAGAGAAAGAAACTGCCATCCTTACCTGGTCTGGGCTACTTTTAACTCCAGATCCACAGTAATGTGGTTGACGCTTAATTCTCCTCTGGGCAATTAGGGCTGGACAATAAATGCTGGCCCAGCCAGCGACACTAACATCCTGTGAGTGAATAAAATGAATATTCTGGCTTGTTTTCAACACAGAGCTCTGACATAAGAAAACAGAATGTAAAGAAATGTATATAGTTATTTTTAAAAAGTTGTTAGTGTAATTTATTCATAATTGAGCTGTATATTCTTTATTAACAATAATTAATGGACTGAGAAAAATTGTTTCTGTTCCTTTCTGGATGAAGCATTTTTACACAGTATAGGAATAAAATATCCATTAAAAATGTCCATTGTTGCATTGTTTTCTTTGAAGAATAGAATTGCACGAGGAAGCATTTAAACTGCAGCTAATAGTCTGAGTCTCATAGTGACAATTAGATTACCTACAATGTGGAAGTAGGCCCTTCGACCCAACAAGTCCACACCGACCTGCTGAAGCGCAACCCACCCAGACCCATTCCCCTACATTTACCCCTTCACCTAACACTACGGGCAATTTAGCATGGCCAATTCATCTAACCTGCACATTTTTGGATTGTGGGAGGAAACCGGAGCACTCGGAGGAAACCCACGCAGACTCAGGGAGAATGTGCAAACTCCACACAGTCAGTCGCCTGAGGCAGGAATTGAACCCAGATCTCTGGCACTGTGAGGCAGCAGTGCTAACCACTGTGCCACCGTGCCACCCACAATGTATGACACTTGCAGTGAGTGCCACCTCCAGTGATGTTTTAATTATCAAGATCATAAAGTCAGCATTTTAATATCACACTCAGACTCAGAGAACCTAGACTCGTGCCAAGTAGGTTTTGATTTACCAGGTGACCTTCTGCTTAGATATCTACTGGATCAGATGGAGAGAGGGGTCTTCCAGCAATGTCATTGCTACAGTAGCTTAAGCATGATAAGTGAAGATGTTGTTGTCTCTTTGAAATACATCATGGCCAAACAATTCCACTGCCATTCCTTTCCGATATGTCCTGAAACTCTGCCTGCCAGGCTACTCCACATGTTTGGAAGTGCAGCAAACACAGGCACAAAATATCTCATGTAAGCTAACAACCTTTTGGATATGTAGGACCTTTACCAGAAAAATGAGCTGTTCAGCCAGCAAATGAAGCACTGGCTTGGACCACTACCTGCGGCGGCCAACAGGATCAATGTCCAGGGAAATATTTTGTCACAAGAATTGCAGATGTGACCACAGAGGTACTTGTGTGACTATAGACAGATGCACAGTAAAAGAAAAAATATGTTCACTGTAGTAGACAAGCTGGCTGGCAAAATAAAACTTCATGGTTGTTAAATATTGCAGGGTCTAGGAAAGAGGTAAGTAACTTGATATGTAAAAATTCCGTAGGGACTGGATGGATGTTTGCTCGCTGAGCTGCAAAGTTCATTTTGAGACGCTTTGTCATGATACTAAGTAACATCATCAGTGAGCCTCTGGATGAAGCACTGGTGGCATGGCCCGCTTTCTATTTATGTGTTTCGGTTTCCTCGGGTTGGTAATGTCATTTCCTGTGGTGACATAATTTCCTATGGCGATGTCATTTACTGTTCTTTTTCTCATGGGGTGGTAAATGGGATCCAAGTCAATGTGTTTGTTGATAGAGTTCTGGTTGGAACACCATGCTTCTAGGAATTCTCGTGTGTGTCTCTGTTTGGCTTGTCCTAGGATGGATGTGTTGTCCAAGTCAAAGTGGTGTCCTTCCTCATCTGTGTGTAAGGATACTAGTGAGAGTGGGTCATGTCTTTTTGTGGCTAGTTGATGTTCATGTATCCTGGTGGCTAGTTTTCTGCCTGTTTGTCCAATGTAGTGTTTGTTACAGTTCTTGCACAGTATTTTGTAAATGACATTAGTTTGCTTGTTGTCTGTATAGGGTCTTTCAAGTTCATTAGCTGTGTTGGTGGGTTTGTGGGCTCCTATGATGCCAAGAGGTCTGGCAGTCATTTCTGAGATGTCTTTGATGTAAGGGAGAGTGGCTAGGGTTTCTGGATGTGTTTTGTCTGCTTGTTGGGGTATGTTGCTGAGAAATCGGCGGACTGTGTTCGTCCTGTATGGTCATTAGAGGTAGCTTTGTATTAAGGTTACCTGAATTGTTCCTGTATCTACCAAAGGGGCTATTTCTGTTATTGCCTTTGTTCCCCAGAGAGATCTTGTTACCACTTCATTTGACTCTCCTCTTAATGGTCAATTTATGAAGCATGTGACACACTATGATCACAGTACAAGGTTGGTTAGCTCAGTGGTTGTAACTGGTGTGTGACGCAGAGTGGTGCCAACAGAATGGGTTTAATTCCTGCACCAGCTAAGATTACCATGAAGGACTCACCTTCTCAATCTCTCCCCTTGCCCAAGATGCAGTCACCCTCAGATTACACCACCACCACCAGTTGTTCCATTCTAATGAGAGAGCAGCCCTATGGTCTCGTAGGATTATGGTGACTTTATCTTTACTTTAATGATTATGATCTGGTAACTTTGGCCAAATACAATAAGCTCATGGTGCACTAGGTTTATCTGAACTGCGGGAATGCTGTATTAGATGAAGGGAATTGGAGTGTTTTTGATTTTCCATGATTTGAGGTTGGTTACTGGCATTGTGGACTGGTATAAAGTAATGCTACTAAAACTTTCAGAATCCATAGCAGCAAGCAAAACACTGATGGAATAAAGGGCTGCAGTTTTTCATGTCAAGTACACACCGGAGTACAGAACTGCATAGGACCAGATCATCATCTCCCACACTTTTGGATGCATTACATTTTAACATAATCCAGGGCCTTTCTCCTTTTAGTGGCAAGTGATGTATCTGCATTGCAGAGAAACTGATGTAACCAATTGTTATTGCTAGTGATAATTTTAAAACAGCCCAAGGCACGTGTTAAGACACAATGCTAAATGTGTATAATTAATGGCTATGAGTCAAATCGAATTAGTAGTATACAACAGAATATCAAAAAAAGGACAGCCATTTGCAATGTGAGTGGATAACAAATAAGAAAAATGGATCAATTAGCAGGATGCACACCAAAGCTTCCAAAAATCACCTCAGGAGTAATTGGGTCTCTTTGGAAATAAATGTCAGTGGTGGGACCTGGGAAAACAAGTTACACATCCAAATTGAGAAACTTGAACAAAAACTGATGAAAAATCTTAATAGTTAGCAAATAATATTTCAAAAATCTGTTATATGTACTATTGGTCAATTTATCTTTAAACGTATGTGCAAAGAATGATGTGGAAAAAAATTCTGAGCATATTCTGCTGAGGTGATAACAGCCATTTTGTAAGTTAAAGACAGTTCAGATCATTGGGTTTTTTCCTAATCAAGGGTATTTGCAAAAGTTTATTAATGCAAATAATAATCACTTCCTATCATGATAAAAATACAAACAAAGCATAAACACATCAGTGATACAAAACTAAGGAAATGTTTATATAGTGTGATTTTAAAAGGCCCTACATGAAAACTATGATAATAACAAAAAATCCCCTGATCAAACTAAATAGCCAGAGAGGCTAGAAATTTTCTTTGGTAATAGCAGACAAATGACTATTATTGCATATTTAATGTCTTTGATTATTTTAAAAGCAAATTCACTTGTAAGGCTAGTTAATTTGCCAAACAAAGAGCCAATGGAGGTTTGCAGTGTGAGAAATATATTAAGAAGGTACTTTTACCACTTGTACGATTCCACAACTGTCCCAGTTCCCAAACAATGCAAAATAAAAGTCAATTTTTATTGACATTTTAAAAACACAATATAAAATGCAAAATAGAAAATTCTCTTTTTGCTTACTATTGAGTTTTCATCACTAACCTTTAAAAAAACTTGGCTGATCATTTTTTAAAATTCTAAATTGAAGGTGGGCAACTCTATCGCATCAGATGGAACTGAACATGAAATATCACTCTCATAATGCATTGTTTACATTCTGTTTATGTTACTATTTGCAAGATATTTTTTGTAATGTTGAAAATGGAAGACTTGCATTCATTGCAAGAAAACCAGGTTACAAAGTGAGGAATAATCTGTGCTGCATAAAAAGGTGCTGATTGGTTCTCATATAGTTCTTATGCAGTATCAATTGTTGTTCTCTTTGAGATTTGATATTCTTGTGATTCTGTCCTGATGGGTACAATATAAAAACCTTTGACAGAGTGCCTGTTTTTCAAGTGAATATAGAAACAGGAATAATACCGCAACATGATCCTGAAAAAAATCAAAAGTACAAAGATTTCCAATATATGAAATTGTTTATCACCTTTCTGATTGATTTGGAGTTCTGTTCATTCTTCATCTCCAAGTAGGGTAAGGTGTTCTTTGCGTACTTAGCATTATAAAATCACGAACAAACTTTGAAGAAAGGACTTTACAATCAATTACATAAAGAAAGAAGAAATAATTTGCTCCATATGTCCAAGCAACATTTTAGATGTACATGATATGATATGAAAAGCAATACATTTCTCTTCAATGATGCAATTTTTCCCTTGCTGTTTGAACTGGTTACCCTTACTTCTCCCCATCATTCATGAAAATTGGCCACTGTGTCATTTGAATGCCTTAATATTAATATCACAGTTACATGGAAAAAAAATCCAAGTAATAGGTAAATAAATTGTTCATCAGCTAACTGATCACTGAACTTGTATACTTCTTCTGATTACTCATTAATTAATTTCCAATGAAAAGATGAAACAAACATATATTGTATCCTCCACAAACGCATCCTTTTTTCTTCACTTAACAGGCTTTAAATCTAACATGATGGGGCTCTCCGGAATTAAGATAAGGTCAAAGGTTGTTCTCACTTCAACCAACCGACTTGTTTCAATTTTGAAGTTCTGCAGCATCTAATAAGGAAACGTGGCAATAGGCATCAATCAGCAATTGCAGCATTTCAACATCACAAAAATATTTCATATAAAAAAGCAGCAGATGTAAATTCAATTTTCCTATCCAGGCTCACATTGTTGCTAAGGATATTACATAGGATCACCTTTTTAAAAAATGTTCCCCTCGTTTCTCAGCCAATGATAGTTTCTGAAAGTATTGAGGTTGATAGGACTGCCACTACAGAGGGATTTATAAATCCCTTACTTTGTTGGAAGCATTTATGAAAATATTGCTGAAGTTTGATATAGTATTTAAGCTGTTTTAAAATGTTGGTATTGACTCAATTTAAACGAAAAGTTGAGAATCATCAAATGGAAAGTTGTTATTTTGAGTTCAGCGACTTCTGGCATAAAACTAATGAGTGACTTACGTGAATTAGAAACAGCAGCATTTCTGTCTCTGCGATTCTACGCCCAATGCACTGCCGGGATCCAAATCCAAAGCCAAGGCTTCTGAAGTAGGTACATTCCTGGCTCAGCCACCTTTCTGGGTTGTACCTTTCTGGCTTGTGAAATATCTCTGAGTTTCTTCCCATTGCATACAATCCCACCTGCACTAAGGTCTAAAACAATTGCTGATAATTGGTGAAAAGATTTTGCAATGTAACATTCATAACTAATTGTGTAGAAATATTTAACTTTGACAGGTATGCGGTATTTAAATATAACACCATGACACAATGGTTTAATTGTTGGTTATTAAATTTTAACATTTCAGGAGTTTGTTTTGGTTTGAAGGGGTAAATATCAGAAACTACACTGAACTCACTGAGGCTATCACGATTAACAAACAATATCACCAATAACTGTTGACATATTACTGGAACAGTCAACACAATATACAAATACAATATACAATATACAAATGTGCAGCAGAGATGTTTACTTACAGATGTTACATAATGAATTCACTCCAACTTTTCCTATTAATTCTGTAATCATTCCAACCTCATGTATCTCTTCCCAGTAATATATATACATGAAATGACACATACAAATACTATAAATTATAAATGATTGGGAGTGACCCAAAGCTCAGACAGTAATTATGCTGCATTTGTGTGTTTGAACCTTACAGACTGAAAAAACAAGTCTAATCTCTACTCCCATTTAAAGTAAATTAATCTGATCCATTGAAGCACTGGGTGTGACAGCCAAGCCCTGAATGAGAGAGGTGAAAAATAAGCCAGGCTCTGCTCCCCATTGTTTTAAGAAAAAAGGTGTAGTTGATTATCTGGTAAGGACATGAGTGGCTTCAGCTGTGATTTTCCACCATGAAATAAATACTTTCATTTATATGGTATATTTAAGATTTCAGGGTGTCCTTGGATGCTTTATAAACAATTAAATACTTGTTAAGTATACTGTAGTCATTGCTTTAATGCAAAAACAATGCTAGCTAATTTGCACATAGGAAGTAGAGTCATAGAGTCATAGAGATGTACAGCATGGAAACAAACCCTTCGGTCCAACTCATCCAAGCCGACCAGATATCCCAGCCCAATCTAGTCCCACCTGCCCGCACCCAGCCCATATCCCTCCAAACCCTTTCTATTCATATACCCATCCAGGTGCCTTTTAAATGCTGTAATTGTACCAGCCTCCACCACTTCCTTTGGCAGCTCATTCCATACACGTACCACCCTCTGCGTGAAACGGTTGCCCCTTAGGTCTCTTTTATATCTTTCCCCTCTCACCCTAAATCCAGGTTCTCTACTTCTGGACTCCGCCACCCCAGGAAAACTTTGTCTATTTATCCTATCCATGCCCCCCATGATTTTATAAACTACTAAAGTCACCCCTCAACCTCCAAAGCTCCCGGGAAAACAGTCCCAGCCTGTTCAGCCTCTCCTTATAGCTCAAATCCTCCAACCCTGGCAACATCCTTGTAAATCTTTTCTGAACCCTTTCGGGTTTCCCAACATGCTTCCCATAGGAAGGATAACAGAATTGCACACAATATTTGAAAAGTGACCTGCACAGCTGCAACATGACCTCCTAACTTCTGTACGCAATACTCTGACCAATAAAGGAAAGCATACCAAACATCATCTTCACTGTCCTATCTACCTGTGACTCTACCTTCGAGGAGCTATGAACCTGCACTCCAAGGTCTCTTTGTTCAACAAAAGTCCTTAAAACCTTACCATTAAGTGTATAAGTCCTGCTAAGATTTGCTTTCCCAAAATGCAGCATCTCACATTTATCTACATTAAACTCCATCTGCCACTCCTCAGTCCATTGGCTCATTTGATCAAGATGCAGTTGTAATCTGGAGGTAACCTTCTTTGCTGTTCACTACACCTTCAATTTTGGTGTACCACAAACTACAGCCTAATAATGATCAGAAAATCTATTTTAAAGGGAAATTTTTGACCACGCTCCTCAGGAAGAAGATTAGTGCCATGGGGTTTTGTGCATTGACCATGTCCTCCGTTGAACAGCTCTGCAAGTCAGAAGTACTGATGGTAAAGCATATCTTCAGTAATGCACTGCAGCATTAATCTTCATTTCTCACTCAAGTTTTGAGTAAAAAGGATTGGAATTCATGACCTTCTGACTCAGGGATCAAAATGAATCAATGTTCACACAATAACTGAGAAGCCCTATCTGCGTCCATTATCTGTTTACAAATAAATACAGCAATGTGATTAATGTTGAAGTGCAATCATTGTTGCAAAGTGGAAGGGAAGATGAGCAATAAAATTGGAAAGGTGATTTGGAGTGTGCTGACATTTGCAGTGGATGATGGCATTTCATTTCTATGAAACAGCATCATAGGTAAAGTATTTGATTGCCTTATCTTACCCCAACAGGTATGTGGTAATTTTGCAATATGATGTCTTCATTTGTGTAGCGCTGTAATGATACAGCTACTGGATGAAGTCTGTGAATAGAAATAAATCACATTATCAACAGTCAAAATACAAAAGGGGAAGCAATTAGACAACAACCAAAGTGAGATGGAGGAAGCTTTCCACGAAGAAGCACGATGGCCTGAATGGCATCCTTCTCTGGCTTTTTCATGTGCTTCTAATGATAAAAATTGCAAAGGAACTGAGTTGATATGATATCAAAGTCTAAAGAAGGTAACATCACAAGGGAAACTAGGAATGGGCAATGAATGCTGACCAGTTAGTGATGCCCATGTCACACGAGTGAATAGAAAAATGGATCTGAACATGATTCCAGATTATTTGCCATTCATTTGTTTCACTTTCCGAATCAATCATTGGTCCTTATACATAACGTTGAGGGTCCTATTTGCCATATTGAATCTGACTGTACATGATCATCAAATCCTGAAAAAGCTTACACGTCTGGTCTCCTAGTTCTCTCGCGACACCATCCAGTTCCATTTAGAGTCTCCCTAATGTTATTCCAACAGTAAAAATAGGATCTTCTAATTCCCTGGCTTACTTTGAAGTAATACTCTGCAATAATCATGTCAATGGCCTGCAATGAAATCAAAATATGTTTAAAAATGTTATGTGGATTAACATATTTCACATATTTTGAAATCATTGCAGCCCACCATGAGTCCCAGAATCTCTGCTAAAACTGAAATGGATGGAGCCACGCTAATGTTGGCAGTAAGATGATCAATTCTAGTAGTTCTTTTATCATGAAATAATTCACAATTCTCCATAAATTCCAATGTTGGTTTGCGAGTGTGTGTGTGTGTGCGCGCACACACGCTTATGTCTTAAGTGAATCTTCTGTGGCACAGGTCACAGGAACATCAAATAACACAAAGTAGAATTTTGGGGTTTGTCACTTTGGAAGGGTAATCCCTATGGACTCTTGAAATCAATGCTGAAGTCTGGTACACGTCATGAAAATTTGTCATTTAGAATCCGAACTTTGAACGTTAGGAGGATGAGAGTTAGTGCTCAAATGAGTAAATTGTTGCGGAAAGCAAGCTGATTCACTCCATTTTTGAATCGATTTTGCATTTTCAAGTCAGCACAGTATAGGAGGCAGCAACTGTTCAACTTCTTAAAATATCCTTAGTTGCATACTTGAACTGCATTTTGGATTGTTATAGTTTATTTGCCTGTGATCAAATACACAAAAAAGGCTGGGTGTTAGCCACCTTGAACAGTGAAGTTTTTTATTCATTTATGGAATGGTGGGTATTGATAACTTGGCGAATATTTATTGCTCAACCTTAACTGTTCTCGAGAATGCCCTCTTATCATACCTGTGATAAGATAAAGGTGTTCTAGAACATATTTTAGTATGATTGTGTGACTGAAATGTGCTACAAATCTTTTAAAGTATTAGTTAATCATAAATAGTCATTTGGTAATGTAGTTCAGAACCTGAGCATTGCTTAGACCAAGAAATGATGGTTTTTGTCTTGCACTCATCAGGATAGATGCAAAAATACCAAAACTGGAGGACAACAGTTCCCTGGCATTTTCCAAGGCAATCATTGATCAATCAAAGCTGAGAAGATAACCAATCAACACAGATTTCTCCAACAAACAGCAATGTGCTAATGACCATATAATTTTATTGGTAATAACTGAGGAATCAATGGCCAGATACTAGGGATATTTTGCCTGTTCTTCACCAAGGTAGTGTCTTGGAATCGAATCCACGTAAGAGAGCAGTCAGGACCTGAGTTTAAAGCAGCATCTGAAAACAAACTCTCGGACATGTAGCATTTCCTCACTATGGCACTGAAGCACTATTGGTACATTTAGTACCTTCATTTTAAATGCCTTAAGAATTTGAGAAGACTGTAGTTGATATTTCTTATAACTGCAACCCGGTCTTACCTCAATGTTTCCTTCAGTGCAGCTTTGAGTAATGGCACTGATTTTAACATTTGTAATGGATCTCCTTGTGTTTTCTGATTGGCTTCTATAATTTCACTGCGTAAATTTTCCTGCACGTTGGGGTATTTGGCAAGCTCATACATAGTCCATAAGAGAGTCATGGAAGTCTGTTTCATGACAGAAATAGAATGATAAGTGTATGGCGGATTTTTTTAACAAGTCTATATGGATTGAAAGTATGAAGGTGAATACATACATACATGCTAGGCTTGTCTACAATGAATAAATTATCAGAACATAAGGCTGAACACAACTTACCTTCTTAAATATGATATTTTACATTTATTATCTTACTTTTCCTTTCTGTCTTCTTTTGTGGTTTTTGGGTGGAATTTAATGACTCCTGGTGGTGAGTTGGAAGGGAGGAAAGCATTTAATTGATTGATTGATTTATTGTTGTCACATGTACCGAGATACACTGAAAAGTGTTATTTAGTGTGCTATACAGGCAGATCATTACAATACAAAGAGTGCCAGGGTAGTAGAACAGAGTGCAGAATACAGACACCAGGGGTCACAGTCTGGGAATTCGGGGTAGACTATTTAGGATGGAGATGAGAAGATATTTCTTCACCATAATGGTAGTTGGCCTGTAGAATTCATTACCACAGGAAATAGTTGATGCTAAAACATTGAATGTATTCAAGAAGCAGCTAGATACAGCACTTGGGGTGAATGGGATCAAAGATTATGTGGAGAAAGCAGGATTAAGCTATTGAGTTGGATGATCAGTCATGATTATGATGGAAGACTCAAATGGCCTCCTCCTGTTCCTACCTTCTATATTTCTATGCAGAGGGAATGCAGAGAGAGGGAGAGAGAGAGAGCAAGAGAAATAGATCAGAATTAATATTCAAGAGGTCAGTTCAAAAGTCAGATAACAGCGGGGAAGAATTGAATCATTGAGTAATTGGGCAGTAGGATGCCAGATGAGACACTGACAGCTCCTCACCTCTGCCGGATTAAGTCTTGGGTGAGACATCTTATAGATGGCCTTCCAGCCTGTATCAACAGATTTAAGAACAGCTTCTTCGCTGCTGTTGTCAGATTTATAAATGGAACGCTCATATTAGAGTTGATCTTTCTATGCACCTTCTTTGTAGCAGTAACACTATATTCTGCATTCAGTTATAAAGTTGTATAGCATAGAAACAGACCCTTTGACCAAACTAAACTAGCCCCACTTTCTATGTAAAAATTACCCGAAAAAGGAAGGAAATTTAAGGGCCTGGGGAAAGAGCATAATGTGGGACTAGTTTCTTTGAAACCTGATGTACTTATATATGACTTGTCTGGTTAGCACACAATACTTTTAACTGTATTTCGGTAGTTGTGACAATAATAAACCAAACCAAACCCTATTTGGGGCACAATGCATTACTTTTCATTTAAATTAATAAACTGAGATACACTTTAAAGTCACACGTTCCTTCATAAGATCCAACCCTTCAGTAAAAGTGCTGCAATTAGTGTCATTCACCAAAATATTCTCATGTGCAGTATTCAGAAAAGCCACAAGCAGAACATTTCCCATTTGTGCCAAATAAACATCAGGGATAAGGTTATCTTATGTGCAACTGATAACCTTAGTTGGAACTTACCAGTAACTTAGAGATTCTGCCTTATAATTACAAAAACACATCAACTGCTTTCTTTGTGAATACTGTGCTGGATTGCCTAAAATACATATGCTGAAGGTGATAATATATACTCTCTCCCATCCTCATTTCTACATTGACTGGACTTCTGACTGACTGTTTTCTCTTTCACAATTCCCTCTTCGTTTTCATGCACAGTCTTGCATAACTTCTAAGTTTTAGTTTTCTTCTTATCATATTTTGACTGTTTTCTAAACCATTCCCAATGCCATGGCTGCTCTACAGACTTTGAGATGATGCAGAAAAAATGGAATCTTGCACACATTGCCCAAGGTAAATTTAAAGGAACACTTTTTGCTAATCTACTTGAGATTTCAGTTAAGTGTTGAGAATCATAATTATTGTGTCTTACCAATTTATAAAGTTACTCATTCATATGACTGTAAGCAAGATAAAATTGTTCGATGTCACTCAGAAACATAAATGCTATACAATGTCAGTTGTATTACCGAAAAAGAAAATGCTGATGATGCTTTTATCTGACCGGCTGATGATTCTCGACATTTTCTGTTTGTATTTCAATATCCAAAATATTGACATTTGTTTCATGACAGTAGGTGAATTTACCTCTCATCCTTTTCTAGTGCCAAGTGCAGGACTTTCCGAGAGACAGATTTGGAGGTGAGACAGGAAGCAAAATCAGAGGGTCTCAGATCCAGGTGACTGCCTGATGTGTTCCAAATTTTGTGGACTCTTAATAGTTTATGGCTGGCAGTGACAGTTAGCTAACTCAAATAAATCTTAAGTGCCCAGTTGAGGGCTAGTTTTTGAGGCAGGTGGTATTTCTTTTTTGCTGGCAGATGAACTCCTTGTTGAGGTCACCACCCTGCCTTTGTCTGGACACAGCTTCCCAGTAGCAGGCCAAGAAAATATAGAAACTTTGAATATAGGAGCAAGAGTAGGCCATTCAGCCCTTTAAGTCAACTCTGCCATTTAGCATGATCATGGTGTAACATCTAACTCAGTACCTAGCTCCCTCTTTATCTGCATATCTTTTGATAGCTTTACCCCAAATTTCTCCTTCATGAAAACACTCAATGTTTTGGCCTCAACTGCTTTCTGTGGCAGAGAAGTCTACAGGCTCACCACTTTCCGAGTGAAGAAATTTTTTTCTCGTCTAAGTCCTCAATGGCATACCCTATATTCTTAAACTGTGACCTTTAGTTATAGATTCCCCGGCCATCAGGATCATCTATCCCAGTTGAAACCATTGATGCCTTCACTTCAAATCCACCCCCTTTGTCTCCTCAAAGCCCACCCACCACCTTCCTGGAACTGAAGGGATCCGTTGGCCACAATCGCAGTTGCATGTAATCAAGTGGATGGGTGGTTCTGATCATCCTGCTAACAATTGTAGATGTCTTCAGAGGACACCTCAACTCTCGAGGTCCCATTCTCCTGGTAAGGCAGCCAGCCAACCACAGCTTCAGGCACTTTGATTACTCCTCCTGTCTGCTCAGCCCTGTCAATGTCCCTAATAGCAAGCAGCTCAGTGGCTCAGTGGTTAGCACTATTATATCAAAACGCCAGCTTCAATTCCACCATTGGGCGACTGTCTGTGTGGAGTTTGCACATTCTCCCTGTGTTTGCATGGGTTTCCTCCCACAGTCCAGTGATGTGCAGGGTAGGTGGATTGGCCATAGTAAATTGCCCATAGTTAGTTAGTGAGTTTTGAGAAGATTTGTAGCTCAGGATGTAGGATTGCTCAGACATTTTTTCACCATACGTGGTAACATCATCAGTGAGCCTCCTTTTGAAGTGCTGGTGGCATGGCCCACTTTCGATTTATGTATTTAGTTATCCTTGGGTTGGTGACATCATTAGTGGGCGGCACGGTGGCACAGTGGTTAGCACTGCTGCCTCACAGCGCCTGAGACCCGGGTTCAATTCCCGCCTCAGGCGACTGACTGTGTGGAGTTTGCACGTTCTCCCCGTGTCTGCGTGGGTTTCCTCCGGGTGCTCCGGTTTCCTCCCACAGTCCAAAAGATGTGCAGGGTCAGGTGAATTGGCCATGCTAAATTGCCCGTAGTGTTAGGTAAGGGGTAAATGTAGGGGTATGGGTGGGTTTCGCTTCGGCGGGTCGGTGTGGACTTGTTGGGCCGAAGGGCCTGTTTCCACACTGTAATGTAATGTAATCTAATCTAATCATTTCCTGTGGACACCATTTCTTGTGGTGATGTCATTTCCTGTTCTTTTTCTCAGAGGCTGGTAAATAGGATCCAAGTCATTGTGTTTGTTGATTGAGTTCCGGTTGGAATGTCATGCTTCTAGGAATTCTTGTGCGTGTCTCTGTTCAGCTTGTCCGAGGATGGATGTGTTGTCGCAGTCAAAGTGGTGTTCTTCCTTATTTGTATGTAAGGATAGTAGTGAGAGTGGGTCATGTCTTTTTTGTGGCTAGTTGATGTTTATGTACCTTGGTGGCTAGTTTTCTGCCTGTTTGTTCAATATAGTGTTTGTTACAGTTCTTGCAAGGTTTTTTGTAAATGACAGTGGTTTTGTCTGTTGTCTGATTAGGGTCTTTCAAGTTCACTAGCTGCTGCTTTAGTGTGATGATGGATTTGTGGGCTACCGTGATGCCAAGTGGTCTGAGTAGTCTGGCGGTCATTTCCAAGATGTCTTTGATGTAGGAGAGATTGGCTAGAGTTTCTGGACGTGTTTTGTCTGCTTGTTGGGGTTTGTTGCTGAGAAATCGACAGATTGTGTTCGTTGGGTACCTGTTCTTTTTGAGTACACTGTATAGGTGATTTTCCTTTGCTCTGCGCAGTTTCTCTATGCTGCAGTGTGTGGTAGCTTGTTGAAATAATGTTCTAATGCAGCTTCGTTCGGGTGTTGGGATGATTGCTTCTGTAGTTCAGTATTTGGTCAGTATGTGTTGTTTTTCTGAAGACGTTGGTTTGAAGTTCCCCATTGGCTGCTTACTCGACTGCGACATCTAGGAATGGCAGTTTGTTGTTGTTTTCCTCCACTTTAGTGAATTTTATGCTAGGAAAGATATTATTGGTGGTCTTGAAGGTTTCCTCTAATTCTTTTCATTTAGTGATGACGAAGGAGTCATCCGCGTAGTGGACCCAAAGTTTGGGTTGGATGGTTGGCAGAGCTGTTTGTTCAAGTGTCCGCATTACTGCATCTGCTAAGAACCCTGATAGCGGAGATCCCATGAGTGTTCTGTTGGTTTGTCTGTAGGTTTTGTCATTGAAGGTGAAGTGGGTGATAAGGCATAGGTACACTGGCTTGACGATATTATCATTGCTGATGAGGTTGGTGGTGTTTGCTTTATTTGTCTTTGGTTCTTCTAATAATGTAGTCAGTGCTTCCTCGGCCAGGTTGATGTTGTTGGATGTGAACAGGGCAGACAACAGACAAAACTAATGTCATTTACAAAATACCTTGCAAGAACTGTAACAAACACTACATTGGACAAACAGGCAGAAAACTAGCCATCAGGATACATGAACATCAACTAGCCACAAAATGACATGACCCACTCTCACTCGTATCCTTACATACAGATGAGGAAGGACACCACTTTGACTGGGACATCACATCCATCCGAGGACAAGCCAAACAGAGACATGCACAATAATTCCTCAAAGCATTGCATTCCAACCAGAACTCTATCAACAAACACATTGATTTGGATCCCATTTACCACCCAATGAGAAAAAAGAACAGGAAATGACATCACCAACCCAAGGAAACCTAAACACATAAATAGAAAGCGGGCCATTCCACCAGCGCTTCGAACGGAGGCTTACTGATGATGTTACCACATATGGTGATGAAACATCTGAAAACAAACCTTTCAGCTCAGCGAGCAATCCTACATCAATTGCCCATAGTGTCCAAGAATGTGCCGACAAGATGGATTAGCTACAGGAAATGAAGGTGATAAGGTGGAAGGAGGTGGGTCTGGAAGGAATGCTCTTTGGACGGTCAGTGTGAACTCAATGGGCTGAATAGCCTGCTTCTCCACAGTATGGATTCTGTGATTTTTAGGAATTGGACACAGTTGCTGGAGGTGGCCTGTTCACTGGCAATCTTTAGGAAGATCACACTGGTGGGTGAGGTCTCAAATACCACAACAGTTGGGGTTTGCATATTGTTCATTTGTCAGAGCCCCAAGCCCGTCAGAACATTCAACCTATAGAGTGTACAGCACAGAAATTGGCCATTTGGCCGCACACGCCTCACTGGCATTTATGCTCTCCACACGCCTCCTCCAAGCTCTTTCATTTCACCCCATCAGCAATATGACTCACTGTCCGGTAAGAAAACAATTTTCTCTTACTGTGTCAACTCCACCTGCCATAAGCTCTGTAATGCTTGCTTTGATGTCATCTAGGGGCAGCATGTCTTGCAGCAGCAGATCTGCTAGAACTCCGGAATATTCTTTGTCATTTTTGGATCCCAGGTGGAACTGCTTATATGTTCTTTGTATACAGGTATCAGCTACAAATTAAGATAGAGAGTGTTTATCAAAGCACAAGTACTTCACCAGTTCTAATAGTGACTGGCAAACAAACCATCTCTAATCATATTTAATACACTTTACATAATTATGCCACCTTCCTTGGGCAGCATTCTGTATAATTTCTTCTGTAATTGTTTAGCTACTCAACTCTATTGAAAATATTATTTGTATCCCACAATAAATGGTTTTTCAAAGCTAAACTTATCAATGGACAGACATTTCTCGAGAGAGAAAGCATGTGAGAAAACAAAGAGAAATCACTCAAAGCCTGGACGACTCACAGTATATAGAAACATGGCTAGACACCTTAGAGCTGGTTTCCATAAAGAACCCTAATTTTTGGCTTGGGTATTGTATGTGACATGTGAAGTTTTCCTGCTATAGACTCATTTTCACTTCCTCAAACCTGAGGGTGGCAGATTTGAGTACATCTGGTGCACAATGTTTTAGCTGTCCATGGCCAGAACCTTAACCACATCAAGAGCTTATAGGCCTTCCTCTTCTCTATTAAAATCATGCACCACTTCAAGATCAAGATTGAGAGCAAAGAAAATCCAATACATCTTTCCTCTGTCACTGACCATCTTCATAAACGTCTCTCTACTACTTTTTTGAACTTCATCTCCAAGCATGAGGACCTCATGAACTCATTTGTCACTATGATTGAAATGATTTATGCAATTGTAACTGTGGCACATTCACCCACCCCATCGCGGGTTTCTCTTTGTGATCAAACCAAACCACACACCTGTCTTGTCCTGAATCCGTATTTTGTTTTTGTTTCGCTGCCAACTTGATTCTTGTGCATGACACACTTTCTTGCTCCACTGACCCTCGTTGCATCAAATTGCTGACCATCTAATTTTTTTTGGTGCCCTCAAGCTAGTATAAATGGTCCCAGATCTTCAGGTACTTGTCCCTCTTTCCTTTAAAACCATCACACCTCCCTCTTCTGTTCTTGGGAAGTACATCATATTTTCATCCTCTCTATTATTTTCGGTTTTTGAATATACCATCAAATCCAATGGTCAATTTTCTTGGAATTCTCCATTTGAATCACTCCAATTATGTTTTTCACCCCATCCTCCAACCAAAATCTTAAAAGAAACACCATCTTCTGTGAGTATAATATTTTGTACTACTCTTCTTGACCACTCTGAAGCATGTGATTTGTTAAGAAATTATAATCATTTTGTCTTGTCAATTTATAAAGTAGACCATTTGGCCCTTCAAACCTTTTCCAATCTTCATACAAATGATGACCATCTGTTTCAAGCTTCTCTGTTCAATGGCCCCTATGGGATGCTGAGATAGAGGTCACGTGACCATGGCAAGGCATCAAGTACACTTAAGGTACAATGGATTTTTACAATATTCCCATTTTCATAAATAAACAAAAAAAGATGCAAGCAGTATCAGTCAGAGTTACATTACCTAGAATAAGGTGGCCACAAAGAAAATTATCATTAAGATAACAGTATATTAACTCTAGATGATTCTACTTTTATCAGTCTTTATACATGCATTACATACATAGTCCTTACATTGTGCAAGTCTCCTAATGGTACACATGGGTTGTTTCACTGGTATTTCCTCAATCTTTGGATGATGTGCCTTCTCCAGGGAATGTTGTTTGATGAGGGCTACTGCTGTGCTACCTACTGTTGCTGATTCATGTCCATCGCTGAGGAACAATGAACGTCTGGACTGATGGTTGTTGTGTACCCTGTGTGAGAGGTGAGCTTCCTTCTTCCTCATGTGCTGTGTGTACTGTGAAGGCACAGCTTCTTTAGTTATACATTGACGTGTGTAGTCACAATGAAATATCAGTCACCCACATTTACCAGGTATGATCAAGGTGACAACAGCTGCACATGTTGGCAGACTTTTGATAAGAGTATGGAACGTTTGCACTCTAACTGGCTCTCCAATGCCCAGCTATGGCAATGACTTGGCACTTCTATCAAAGTGAAATGTGGTTTTCTTTTGTTTCACTTCTTTCTTTTCACTCACAGCATATTTCTGGCTTCAGTGTTCTTTTTGCCATTGGAAGAGCAGTTTTGGTACAACATCCATATAACTTGAGTTTTTGGACTTGCCATGTCTTCAGTGGGTGTACTTCTCCACTCAACCATTCCTTGATACAATTCTGTGCTGAATTTACTCAATTTTTTTATGATCCTTTGGTTGATTTTCACTGTTGCCTCAGCCTTTCTGTTTGACTTGGGGCTAGTATGGAGATAATGCATGATGCTGAATTTCAATTCCTTTATAAAACAGCTGGATTCTTCATCTGTGATATTGCTACTCATCATCATGTCAGGAATGCTGTAATTGTGCCTTACGGCATTCTACAGTCTCAGCAGTAGTCAGAGTCATAGAGAGGTACAGCATGGAAAAAAGACCCTTCAGTCCAACTCATCCATGCTGTACCAGATATCCCAACTCAATCTAGTCACACCTGCCAGTACTTAGTCCTTGAATTCAGCTGTCTAACTCCCATTAATCAGACTAGTGGTCTACAGTGACAAGATGTTTCCTGCAAGAATGAAGAGATAGACTCCAAGCTTAATCCATGGTCTGTTGTGTGTCCGTTGTGGCTTCTTAGCTTGTTTAGCTTGGCATTTGTGACAAGCACTGACAGTCTGAGGTGGTCCTTCAGTTCATTGCTTATGTTTGTTCGCTACAGCCTTCCTCAGATTAGACTCAATTCCTTGGTGTCTTGCATGAATGCCCCTCAACAACTCTTTTCGCATCTCCTTAGGGATAATGACTCAATTTTATGCATACAAGATGCCATCTTGGGCTATCAGCTATCTCTGCCCAATATTTTCCTCTGGCAACAAGTGTTATCTTAAAGTTTTCAGGGCATCCTTTCATCACTTCTTCTTTGTAGCTCTTGGAGAATTGCACCTTGTTGTGTAGTTTCCTTTTTACAATCTGGTTGAGCATCCTCAACTTTTCATTGGCCATGAAGCTCTTGACAGCATGACTGCAATGAACATATGTTTCTTTTGCTTGTATTTCACATCCAGATGAGATCTTTGCAAACAAAGTAACATTCTATGCAGGATCATTGAAGCAGACAGAATGATTTGAGGGAGATGCTTGGAAGCGGTTTATAGACAGCCTTCATTACCACATTTATTTTCTTAAACCAGGTACTGATTAAAATGCTCACAAGCAAAGTCAATAGCAAGGCATTCTTTCTCAATCTGAGCATAGTGTTGCTAACTTTGTTTTAGTGCCTTGTACACCAATGTACCTAGTTGGCGTACTGCACAAGTGTTGCTCAGAGCCTTGATTCACCGGTGTCACACTACAAAGTGACTTCATTATTGACATCACATTGGCTCAGCACTTCCACTGTCATCAGTTATGTTTAGTTATCATGAAAGCTGCTTCTTGTTCTGGGCCCCACCATTGTACATCCTTAGTAGTGAACTTGTGTTGTGGTTCCCCCTCTGACAGCATATTAAGCAGGCACTTAGCTTTTACATCTGTTAGTAACTGCCTCTCTGGTACAGCTAGCACCTTGCAGGATCTGAGCAAAGTTCTTTTGCTGTCAGTAAAAGAACATGACTTTAGGCATCCACAGTTGCATCCTTTTATTGTTCAGTTTCAGATTCACCTGGTGAGCTCTCACTAGCTGCTAAACTAGATTATGATTGTGATTTGTGTTGGCTTCATCCATTGCAACTCCACATAGACAAGCAGATCATCCACAATAACCTCTACTCGGAAATATCAATGACTTGTTTTTATTCACCTGTGGAACAAGGGCATTGCTGGCTGGGCCAGCCTTTATTGCCCATCCCTAGTTGCCTTTGAGAATGTGGTGGTGAGCAACTTTCTTGAACCGCTGCAGACTTTGCTATCTTATGCTGTCTACACTGATTATCCTCTGGAGCACGGAAATGCCAAGTGGCAATATGCGACCATCTATTTCTCCTGAACAGTATGCAGAAAGTAATTTGAATTCTGCTCTTTATATCAAGCTTCACTGACCTGTGACCATCCTTTGTATCAAGGGGAGTGAAGACCTTTGCCTTGGCAAGTTGCTGCAAGATTCCTTCAATGGTTGGAATTGAGTAATGACATCTCTTCAAAACTTTATTAAAATCCTTTGGATCTATGCATACTCTTAGTTTCCCAGGTTGTCACCAATACAATGCTTCAAAACCAATCTATATGAGTTGTCATATTTTTGACTACTCCCTTCTTTTCTACCTTGGCTTTCAGGTTGGACTTGAAGGCAGTTGGAACTCTCCTTGCAGATGCTACATTGGTCTCACACTCTCAATCACTTTGACACAATATTCATCTGGAAGACATCCAAGACTTGTAAGCACATCTTTAAACTCTTCTAGCTTCTGTTTGACAGTCAATAGACAAGTGGTTTATGCAAACCTCTTCTGGCACAGTTAGGTTACTTCTCCAAGCTTTTGACTTGCTTCTGTTGAAATGAATGGATTGTGTTTATCATCTGCCAATTGGAACTTGAGATTTTCATTCTTCCCATTGCACTGAGCTTTTCAGTTTAATTTGCCCACTTGGTATGAGGTTGATCCTGGACATGGTTGGATTTTTTGATGAGGGGTGGTTGAGTAGTTTGGACCTGTTTTCAATGAGGTTTAGAAGAATTACAAGTGATTTTATTGAAGCACCTAAAATTCTTAGTGGGCTTGACAGAAGTGGAGAAAAAGCTTCCCTTTTTGGAGACTCTATGAGCAGATGGCATAATCTTAGAGTAAGGTGTCATCCATCTTAGACAGAGATGAGGATGAATTTTCTCTCTCAGAGGGGTGTGAATCTGTGGAATTCCTTACCACAGAGAGCTATTAACTGGGACCTTAAAAAATATTCAAGTCTGAAATAGTCAGATTTTCATTCAGGAAAGGAATCAATGGTGCAGGGCAAAAGGCAGGAAAGTGGAGTTGAGGATAATCAGATCAGCTATGATCTAACTGAATGGCAGAGCTAATGAGATGGGCCAAATGGCCTACTTATATTCCTTACATTATAAATCCTGCACCTTACTTCCAATTGCTTCATTTTTAAGTCATTATCTTGAGCCATTTTCTGCAGAACTCAGGCTGTTGCACACAGCACTGGTGTCCATCTAACAGTCTACGTTCATTTGATACTCTCCTTCTGCTGTCACAAACCATTAATGATAAACCTAAAGATGACAATATATTGTGTGGTGGAAAATGGTTTGACAAAATTATTAGCTGAATTACACAGCAGCCAGCTCTGTAGGTTTGTTTTGCTTTTTCCTTGCTAATCATTTGTGTCCAAAGTGATTCAGTTTCTTGTAGTTACAGCATTCCCCGTACTGGACATGCTTGCTTTTATTTTGTGTGATGTTCTGTGCAATATTTCCATTCCATTCTCTGGTCTTGATTTTTCTGCTTTCGTTTCTGCAAAAAGTTCTTCCTTTTTACCAATCTGTTGATCTCATTTGACGTGGAAAGTCTCTCAGCGTAATGCAAAACCTTGTCTGTTCTTCCATTAATGCGCTCAAGCTGATAAGTTTAGAACTTCTGCAGATATCAACAGTTTTCTTGACAGTAAGTTTCTCCTCTCTTAATAAATGTGCTGCCCAAGGTCCCTTATGCCTATCTTTGAGATTAGCTTTCAGTTGTCCAAACTCTCAGGATTCAGTTATCTTAGTGTGGTTACATATTGATCAAAATCTCTTCAGCTCTGGCATTGAACTAGTATATTAGTAGTAGAATGATTAACATTAATAGGGGGTCAAAGTGTCTTCACAACCTGAAACGTTTCTCCTTTCTGCTTGTCTGTGAGATCTAGGCTGCAATGAAGCTTGTAGCACTCTGTTCCCAGCACTGACAGCAGGGTTGCAACTTTTATAAACTTCCATTATAATTCATTCTGTTGCTATTTCATAATTTTTCTCACTGAGGGGAAAAAAAAATCTATTGCCGTTTCATATTTCCTTTTAATTCCACAACAGCTGGGAGGAGAAAATGCAGAAACATTTTGATTCGCCAAGTAATTCAAAATGGGAGACTTGTTTTTCTTGCGCTTTTTCTTTGCTATTTCTTTCGTAGCTAGCTTTCTTAGAGCTCTAAGAACTTGACTCATTTTTTTTCACAGTAGCTGGTTCAAATAGAGGCTTGAAAATCACACATTTTTTTTCAACTGCATCACTCTGACACCTTGTAACAAGCCATGTGTGTTTAATGGCTTAAAAAATCACCAAGCTATAAGAGAACCTAAAAGCACTTACAACAGAGGAAGATGACATAACTATCACAAGACAGCCGGTGGGCTTTTGCTTACATTGCTGGTTTCCATGCCAGTTTTAAATTCTTGGGCGTTTGTTTTGCATTGGAACCAATGTCCCAATTCTGGACTAGGATGCCTGGGTTTAAGTCCCATAGCTTCAGAAGTGTATAAGAACAACTCTGAAAAGGTTAATTAGAAAATATCTACAATTATATTTACGCAAACAGTCTGTTAACTTCATTTGCCAAGGATTTACTGATCTCACTTTTGAAAGCTTAAATGAACAAGCCATCCAGTTGTTATAGGGAGATAGTTCCAGATATCTACCATGCTTTGCGTGATTAAGTACTTGATTTCGATCTTGAATTGCCTGATTCTAATTTCAAGATTCTGCGCCAAGTGCTGCTCACTTTACACTGCTCCCTGTCTTCACTTGACTTCTGGATCCATTTAAAATTCAAATAATACCCTTCTGCCATTTCAAATCTTGCACCAAGTCCTGTTCACCCATCACCCTGGTCTTCTATTACTTCCAATAGCCTCACACGTTCCTCTCTCTGTAACTTCCGAGAGCGCTACAATTCTCTGAGATCTCTACTTTCCTTCATCTTTCATCCATTGATTACCTCTGATCTTCATTACCCACCTCTGGCAACTGTATGTTCAGCTGCCTGGTTGCCAAGTCTCAGAATTCCCTTCCTCATAAAGCAACCACCTATCTTTAAAACGATTACGCAGATTCAACCCAGCTAAGTGTGAATGAAACTTCAGGCTTCAGAGTTCAGATTTGTCTTGCAATCAACAGTCATTGGAACGTGAATCAGAAAGCATGGCGCTGGAAAAGGCACAGCAGGTCAGGCAGCATATAAGGAACAGGACAGTCGATGTTTTTTGACTCTGACTCTCCAGCATCCGTAGTCCTCGCTTTCTCTAGTTGATGGAAGGTAACTTTCCTTCAATAGCCAATGAGATCATTGGAAAGATTTAGAGAAAATTAAAGGTTAAAATGCTGAAAAGAGGAAAAGAAGCACTGAACTGTCAAACATATGGGAGAAGGAAAGCACAGATGACCAAATTGTAGTGTACAATGTGCTGCTGTCCTTGTTGAAGAAGTGGTTAACAACAAGGATGTAACAGAACAAAATAAAATTACAAATAGAAATAGCCAGAGTAAATAAGCAAAACGTAACAGGAAGTAGAAATTCAACTATTGAGTTCACTTGGCGCCGCCACCGTTTTCCACAATTAATAGACATTTGTCCTGATTTTCTCACCATGTGAAAAAATGGTATCCCAAGCAGCAACGTGATCTTGCCAGATCTTCGATTTAATTGACTTCAGAAGCCCAGGTGGAATATAAAGCATTGGAGTTGTGGATTTGAACATCAACGTAACTGAATCGATGAACTTTTGTGATGCAGGGTTATGGAGACATTGCAGCAAGCCCAGACGTTCTCCATACAATATATGGCAAACAGCTGTAAAAGCAAAGATTGGAAATTCTTCCACTATTTCTTGATGAATTTACATTAACAGACTGACATTAAAAACATTTGGAGATAAAACATCCTTAATAGTCTGGTCTTACTGAAGTAGTAGAGCATATAGGGAGTGGATTTTGAAGTTCCCTCCAAACTGCGCTATCATGTAGCTATCTCAAGCAGCAGACAACCAATGTTCCCTTAAGATGCGCGCATACATCTGAGCCCAGAATTCACTTAAATAGAAGTGGTGCTCTGAGGGGCATATAAGCAATCGTGGTGCAGCTTACTATATTTGGACTTGGGCAATAATGGATGCTGACTGTATGGCCAGCAGCTAAGTCCTTCAAAGAGTGAGAGTGTGGTCTCAATTGTGGAAACTGATTAGGACTGCCTTAAGGTAACAGTTTCTCAGCTATGTTTAGAGGTGGTCTCATTCCTCCTGAACCCCATAAAGTAAGTTAAAATGTATTTTCCGGAGCTTCTTTGACTACACAGTGTATGCAGCCCTGTCCTAACATGGTGGGCCACCTTGAATTGTTATAATGTGTACACAGTGTATGCAGCCCTGTCCTAACATGGTGGGCCACCTTTATTGTTATAATGTGTACACAGTGTATGCAGCCCTGTCCTAACATGGTGGGCCACCTTTATTGTTATAATGTGTACACAGTGTATGCAGCCCTGTCCTAACATAGCCAACGTGGTTCTCTGCATTTCACTGAACCTTGATTCATGTGTCAAAAGGGGCTTATTTCCTGAAAAGGCAGGCAATTTGTAAGTGATAGACTCCTGTAGAGAAGGACACCTTCAAAAGAATAGGCATTAATGGGGCTATAAAGCCTGGTCTACCCCATTTTGCTATCATTACTGTGTAGTTAGCTCAGTTTTAAATGAGTTAAAATTGGCTGTACCTTGTGCCAAATACAGATCTAAAAATTAGCTTCCTGAATATATATCTCCCCTTTTACTTTGCCTGAAATCTAACTAAGGTTAAACTTTACTGAGAAGACATCATGGAACTGAAACTGGATATTGTGAGTTCACAGAAGATGGAACTATATTTTGCTGACCTTCATTCCACATCTCCTACTTTCAGTTCTGTTGAAGTCAACAATGTTGAATATTAGCTGTTATGCTTAAGAGAAAGGGCATACGATACAATTGGAATTGATCCCCACTCCTGTCCAATTTCACCAACACTTTTTATGTGAATAACAAAACATGAGTGTTAAAATTAAGATATTAATAATTTAAATAAATAATTGAGCTCAGCTACGCAAAAGGGGCTAATGCTGACTGCTAATCTGGGGTTACTTTAGAGACACTGTACTGAAGCATATTTAAGATGCTCCAGTTTTCCAAAAACTAGTACAACATTCTTACTTCTTTATATAGTAGAACATTCAACAACTAATGAAAAACAATACCTGTTTAGTGATTTGAATAAAATGGACCAGTTTGGCTCACTGTGGTGTCTGAGCACATCCGTAAAACTGCACCCTTCAGTCATCACCAAATGCTTCAGTCATCACTTCTCTGCTCATTGCTCCATGCTGGCTGGCAGTCTCAAAACTTAATATTTAATTAAGTTTAATTTATCTTCAATCTTTCCATTGCCTTGCTCCTTTTTATAAATCTGTAATTACCTTCGGTTCTGAATGCTATGCTCCTCCAATTCCAAGCTCTTGTAAATCACATATTTTAATTGTTCCATTGTTGGCTGTGTCTCGGCTTTACACATTGGAATTCCTCTCCAAACTTCTCCATCGCTCTCTGTCACTAAGATGCTCCTTGAAATCTAGCCCTTTGACCAAGCTTTTACACATCTCACCTAATATTTCCCTGTGGTACCTAATGTCAAATGTCCTTCTATAACACACTTTGGGATATTTAATTACATTAAAGTCGATACATAAATACAAGTTTTTGTTGCTGAGGTTTGAATATATAAACATACAAATTAGGCACAGGAGTGGCTCCTCAAGTTTGCTCTGCCGTTTGGTAAAATCACAGCTGATCTGACGTTTACCTCAACTTCACTTTCCTGCTACCACCCCTTGCTCCCCCACCCCAATCCCCATTGACTTCCTTGTCAGTTAAGAATCTCAACCTTAAAAATATTCAATGACCCCCCCTTACAATATTCTCTGAGGAAAGAATTGTATGGACTAAAATCTCACTGAGAGAACAAGTTTTCTGCATCTCCATATTAAGTAAGAGGTCCACTTATTACTAAACTAGATTCACAAGTTCTAGTTTATCGCACAAGGGAAACATCCTATCAACATTCACCTAGTCAAGTCTTTTCTGGATCTAATATGATTCAACAAAATCACATCTCATTCTTCTAGACTCCAATGATACAGGTCCAACCTGACCAATCTTTTCCAAGAAAATAGACTGCGAAGCTAAGCAAAAGATCAGTATGATATCACTCTGCCACATTGTTCATGTATGATAACGCACTGCAGTATTAAGGGTTTCATCGCCACAACAAAGAATATTTGCAGTCAAGGTATTCATTTATCACTTAAAATATTTTTCCCATTGAAAGCTGCAGTAAAGCAATTCATACCAAAATAATTAAAAAGTTATTTTTTAAAATAGTTTTGAAGGCTACAACATGCAAGTAAAATAAGGTAATGGCATAACCAAAGTAAAGAAGAAGTGTTGGATCCTTACATTCAAGTGCGAATTTGAAGAGATCATTTGAGAGATCGGCTGTCCAAGTTTCTCTCCCACTGTTCGCAATCTGTTTGTGAACTGTGGACACAAAATCCAACACCACTTCATTGAGAAGTGGCACAAACTTTTGGATAATTTGGGGTGACATCACTGCTTTATTCAAAACTAATCGATCTCTTCTCCATTCTTCCCCACTTCTGTAAAACAGCCACAATGCAAGAAAGAGGTTTTTAAGAAGGTATGAAAACTTGTTATGTAAGTGTCTGTGATAACGATCATCGTCTCTAATCTCTAGCATTTCATTATCTCTTTGAAAAACCTAATTTCACAGCCTCTATCAAAATACCTCCAATTTCCATTAACTTGAAACACTACTCTAACTCACTTAAAAACCAAAGTAACTCTTGAGGAAGGGTCACTGGACCTGAAATGATAACTCTGATTTCTCTTCACAGATGCTGCCAGACCTGCTGAGCTTTTCCAGCAATTTCTGTTTTTGACTCCAACTCACTTTTTGTCTTTTCTCTAAAATTCTGTAATATGTTGGTGTTCTGAAACTACAATCCCATCTTCCCAAAACTGTTCCATTGGGATCCTCCAAACTGGCTTGAATCTGATCAAAATATCCAATGATATCTTGTGCAACTGCAATGGAAGATTAGTCTCTCTTCAACTTTGTCAATTCCTTGCTTTTTCTGAGGCTTTCAATGTAGTTACAAACTTCAACCTTTTCCAATACCTCTTCTTCAATCCTACATTATAACAATTCAAGGTGGCCCACCAGCACATTCTCAGGATAATTAGAGATAAGTAATAACTGTATTCTTGGCAGCACTGCATTCACCCAAAGGTCAAGACAGAAAAACAAAGTCTTCACTAGTTCCTGCTTATCAATTTGTTTCCCACACTTCCTCATTCACAGGCTGTCATCTTGATATCATAAGCAAGCATGGCAATGATATCAAAAATTGGCTGCCTTGTTTCCTACAATTTTAGCCAAAACTACATGTCAGAAATACTTAACTGGCTGTAAAATGCTTTGGGATGTCCTGAGATCATGGAAGGTGCTGCAGAAATGTAAATTTGTTCTTCTATTTTAATGCTTCCCTTGCTGGCATCCTGGGTTCCACCCTTCACAAATTACAACTCATTGAAAATTGCATTGCTGACATACTAGTCTCCTTGGTTTGTTATGATTTACTGGTTCCCAATCTGTTAATGCAACAAGTTGAAATTCCTTTCCCTTTTCTACAGATTCCTTCCTGGCCTTGATCTTTCTAACTCTGAAACGTTATTCAGCAGTATGTTCCTCTACCACAATATTTACTGTTCCATTTTCAGCTTCTTTTACTTTGCTCTTCTTGTAATTCCTCCCAAGTCCCCCTACTTGCAACATCTTTCTTCTCCTTGAAAGACCACCTTAAAAACACTTTTCCATCCTTGCTTTTATAAATGCAAAGTGCTACATCATATATCTAAAATGACAAAATCTCTGCATCCAAAAACTAGAGGTATTAATTTGGCATAACTTTGAACTTACTTCAATAGGACACCATATTTTTCTTTTCTATGGTCTCTGTAAGCCATCCATGGCTTCACCTTCATCCTCTCTGGAAACATGCCTTCAGATTTAAACAAGATTGCAGCATCCTCTGGGTTAATAATGTTTACAGTATTGTTGTAACCAATCTTTTCCCTGGAAATGAATAAAAAGCTCAACATAATACATTTAAAGTAGCTGATTTAACAAACTGGATTGGATTGTTTCAAGAAGCAGTACAATTAATTTCTATTTTAAATACAATTCAGATGGATGACAAAATGACTTTTTCATTATGCAACATTATTTGCATTATTGATCCAACTGGAGATTGTAACTTCTTTTCAATATTCATTTGTTCAGTTCTAGAATTATATCTTTCAATGTGTTGAATGTCAGCTACTTATAGATTAGCCTTGGGACTTGTCTGAATCTGTAGCATAATTATATTCTCATTACAATTATTAGTCTCAACATAAATAAATTCATTTTCAAGCAGTATGGCTTTGATGCACTTCAACTTCAGGTTTACATTGCAAACAAATGCCTTGGGTCCTATTTTGAATTATTGAAAAGGCCAATCTTATAGTGTGAACCACAACATGCTATTTTATTATTTTGTGGGTGTTGGAGATTTGTTCGATCCGAAGCAGCCATCTTGTCACATTCTAAAAGCCTGGAAACCATTCTGAATCTCATATTAGTATCTGCTTGCTATGCTTGTATTTTCCCAGGCTCAGTGAGGTGGTTGGCCTTGCAGCCATATACCTGATAAATGAATTCTTTCCCAGCTTGGGAATCTTCTTCTTTTACAAGAACCTATTGTACTTATTTTTTCCCCAGCACCCATGATGTGTGTGTGCAGGTGTGAGACACAGTGAGAATCTTTATTCAAATTCCACCACCAGGAAGACAGGAAAACACCCGGGTGGCCAGTGACAAGCACTGCCCTTCACATCAAAGGGCATTGCTGTGTGATCAAAACAGTGAAGGGGAGGGTAGGGACTAAATCAAAATAGAGTTGGAGGGAGAAATGATGCACTCCACTCCCTGCGGCACCCACCTCTCCCTGAACAACTCCAGGGTGTTGGTCGACACCGCGTGCTCCTAAGAACCTATTGTATACTAACACTTGCTTATCAGCTACTAACCAACACTATCCAGACACTACGTGACTGAGGCTACTGACTGGGCAAAGTGCCTAACTTGCTCATTATACTGCAATTAACAGTTTGCTAATTGTTAAATGATTGTAACCTATATTAACACGCAACTTCTTCCGCGGTTACGTTAGAGCCCGGGTGTCCTTGGAGAAGGAGCACGCGGTGTCGACCAACACCCTGGAGTTGTTCAGGGAGAGGTGGGCGCCGCAGGGAGTGGAGTGCATCATTTCTCCCTCCAACTCTATTTTGATTTAGTCCCTACCCTCCCCTTCACTGTTTTGATCACACAGCACTGTCCCTTGATGTGAAGGGCAGTGCTTGTCACTGGCCACCCGGGTGTTTTCCAATCTTCCTGGTGGTGGAAATTGAATAAAGATTGGTGCACTTTGTGTCTTTCACTGTAAGAAAAAAAATTAACACGCAACTCTGTTTCGCGTCAGAGTGACTTGTGACCACTCGGTTGACTTGTCTCTCCCATGAGCTCACGAAAAAAAAGTCATTAACTCAAAGTTTGTGTGGTGCAATTTACTTTCCCCCTAAATTGGACTGCTACAAGTGAGTCACCCACTGCATAATTCATCCTATCCCCAACAGCTGGCATAGCCGGCAGGACCTCTATTTCACGAGGTTTCCCGGACTTTTCTCGAGTTTGTCCCTATTTTGTGCAACATTCCTGAGTTGGCGGGTTTTGTTTGCGGGAGATGAGATTACCTCCCTGAGTCAGCGGGTTTTCTTTTGAGACCAGATGGGAGACTTGATTTCACCGCTGGCGGTGTTTCCCTCAGCCATGAGCCAGAGTGAGTAGGATTGGGCTGTGGCGACAGAGGCTAGCAGTTTTAGTTTTGATTCTTAAGGATCAGATAGTAACATTGAGGCACTAGTGACTTGCTGCGGCAAGAAAAGTTGCGTTTGAAGACTTCTCCAAAGTTGCCCTGGCAGTTTGTAGCCATTCCTCGCTCTGAGCCAACAAGCATGAGCAGGGAGCTGGATTCCTTTGTAGCTACAAGATACGCTGAGGCAAGATTGGGTTGAAGGAGACCGCGCCGGACTTTGTGATTAGTTCGGTGACATTTGCCTTGAGTTGTTGGCTGGGATCCCGAGTTCTGGTGTTTGTCTCTGCTTCTCTGTTGTGTCTCCTTGTCTTGCTTGTTTTTGCTTTGCCTTGTCTTGTTCGCTTGCTCTGTTTAGCCAACATATAGATCAGTGGGATTGCAACTTTCCAAGCTTGACGGAGACAGGCTTCCCCCAGGGATGAAGTTACCTCGTTCTGTTGTGAATGGGGGGCCCGCAACACCTAGAACCTTCAAAAAGGATACAGCAGCACCATGGTAAATACGTGGAGTACAAGAATAAGGTAGGAGAACCGCTGGTATCCCCCGAGGGGAGGGAAATGTTTGGAGGGAAATGGCTGAGAGTCATTACGTTATCCTTTTTGCCTTGATCTATATGGTTGGCCCCATAGAAATTGGCCTTATGTTGGTTCATTTAAATTAGATAAGATTGATTTATTACTTAACATTCAGGGAGGGTGTGGTAATTCCACTTGGGATCATAACTATATGTTCACACCTCTTAAAATTTAGAGGTTGCTAAAGGTCACCAGCCTCCCAAAGTTAAGGATCCCCACTGGCTCTCTGAACACACATCTTGTGCTGTGCCTGTTTCACCTCCCCACACCCTATTCCCCTCAATACCCTAAAATCCCTGTTTCACTTTCTGACCTGAGCCCGTTATGGATGAGATTGTTGCGTTCGTTGCCACTCGCAACAGGCTGGCGTTGCTTCCGCACCGCCTGTCGGGTCCTGCCCCCAAGGGGGTGGTCCCACAACATGCATGTCAACGTCTGATGTTTCACTGCAACAGCCGCATGATTGTACTCTCCCTGGCCACCGCTACAGTACACACTTAAATCGACAACAGCTGCGTGTTGACTGAGGGAGGCACCCCTTCAGAGGTTGACAGTCAGTCTCCCTTCCCACCTATCCGTTCCACCCTCCCCTCTGACCTATCACATCCATCCCCACCCCCATTCAACTATTGTACCCTTTGCTACCTTCCTAGCCATCCCCATCCCCATTTATCTCTCCACCCTGGAGGCTTCCTGTCTCTATTCCTGATGAAGGTTTTTGTCTGAAACGTCGATTTTCCTACTCCACGTTTACTGCCTGACCCGCTGTGCTTTTCCAGCACCACTCTGATTTAAACTTATTTCCAGCATCTGTAGTCCTCACTTTTGCCTAATCAGCAAGTGACAATTGCCTGGAATTATGATGGGTTGTATGCCACTTGACAAACCCTGGACCCAGGCAGAGATCTGTGGCATGTTACAGGACACTCCAGATCCAATAAAGTGACCTGTTCTCTTTTTTATAATTTGCTTTTACAAATCTGTGGTATTTATGACTGCCCCATGCAGGATGTCCAGACTTTATTGCAACTGGATTACGGTTCCCGTAGGTCTACCGTTAAAGGCTCTATTGATTTACCCTCACAACAGTGGGACACGGCTGACGACCGTTCTGATTGGTTAGGTAGATATGTCAAGGATGCTATCATGAGCCGCCAGACAGCACACTGACTTTGATGAAGTTACTCGCTGCTCACAAAAAAAACACTGAGACTGTCCCTGACTTTCTCACTCATTTCAGAGATATATGGGAAGGTTCAGCTGGCATTCCTATAGAGCTGTTCAAACCCTTATTACTTGCCTGCTTCATCATCATGCCCAGGTTAATAAAGCCCAGAACCTTACTTGGCGGATTGCCACGTGGAAGGATACTCTCACTATGCTCAATAACATGGACAGGCATAGTCTGTTTTTACTCTAAAAGCGGTAAAGAAGCTTATCCTTGATTAGATTATATTCACCATCAATCACAGGGTCTATCCCGCGCTTACAAACGATTAATCAAATGTTGGCCTTGTGGTCAATAATGGGACTGAGAGCGTAACTGCCATGTGCACGATTCTGCACGATGGTTTGCGCCCCCATAGAGCACTTTTGTTCCACAACACTGACATCAACCTGACGACCCCCGTTCCCCTAGTGCTTAGGGCTGATGTGGGGGGGATGGTGTAGCAGGCTGCTTCGGTACGCCTCTCCCGGACTCCATCTGAAAATCCTATTATGGCAGTGGAGATGGGAGGGCGTTCCGTTCCGGTTTTGATGGATTCAAGGGCCACTCATTCTTGTGCACCTCCCTCTGCGGATCTACTTCTCAGTTCCGTAGTGTCGGTGTCTCTGGTATTGCTTTAATCGAGCCTCTGTCTTACAGTATCCCTATTACTGTCGGACCTATCAAGTTCCCAACTCCGCTATCATTTCACCCTCCTGTCTGGTTGCCTTGCTGGGCCGTGAGAACCTCTGCAAATGGAATGCTTCCATTCATTGTTCTCCTAAGGGTCTTATCTTAGAGATACCCGAGTCGTACTATGCTATTCTACGTGCAGCCATGATTGAGCCCCCACCATTAACCCCATCAATGGCTGCCGTTTACAGCCGACGCTTAGCCACTGAACCAATTCACTTTTTCTTTTTGATTCCTTTGTTACACAGCTGCAAGGCCCCTCATGTTTTTCTGTGCTGGATCCTTTTGACAGGCCGTCCCTTTAGAGTTTTTCATTGTACCGCTGCCCGACTCTGCACTCCCGACCTGTCATATTCTGCACTTGCTGACTCTCTCCTGAAGACAGATTCTGGTATTACCGTCACTGGCCTTTATTATATTGCACACCAGGGACTTTCTACTAATGTTTCCTTTTCAATTCTCCAATCTCGTTTTTTCCGGTCTATGGAGTCTCCTTTTATTTCCATTGTCCTTAAAAGCCCCTGGCTACTTAATGATTTAGCCTCTATGCTTGCGCGCCATCGTGCACTTCCCTGTTCATTCGATCTCATCTCCAGTGATTCGTCATCATTCTGCGTTGCTGCGCACAATACAGACCGTTTCTGCTTGCGCCTACCTGCTTCTATTGTTAAAACTATCTTCATTACTTTGGACCCCTCGGTCGTGTTCTCCTCCGATCGCTCGCAGCTTTTAGATGATTTGCCACCTGCGCTATGGACACTCCATAACCGTGTTGGTTTGGTCATCTCTGCCCTTCCTCACACGGTTACTTTGAAGGCTGGCACTCGCCTACTGTCGGTCCATCAGTATTCACTCACACCCAGTACTACCGAAGGGATCAGACCTGTTATTGCTTCCCTCCTGAAACAGTGCATCCTTGTACCTACACAGAGCCCCTGCAATACCCCCATCCTACCTGTGCCGAAACCTGGCAAACCTGACAGGTGGAGGTTCGTGCAGGATCTACGTGCTGTCCACGCTTTGTTGTTCCTTGTTCCCCTGTAGTGCCTGACACAAATACTATTCTCACTAACGTCCCTGCCTCCGCTACTTTTTTTTTAGTAGTTGACCTCTGGTCAGCCTTTTTCTCTCATTGTCCCCTGATAGTCAGTACCTTTTTTGCCTTTACTTTCAGCACTGCCAATATACATGGACTCGGCTTCCCCAAGGATACAGAGCCCCACAGTTCATGCTTACGCCGTTCAGCGAACCTTCGAAACCCTCCACATGCCTTGCAACAGTGTCCTTGTTCAATACGCCGATGATTTACTCATTGTCTCAGTTTCTTCTGATGCCTGTATGCAAGATACTGTCGCCGTGCTTCAGTGCCTGGCACAGGATGGTCACAAAGTTTCCGTTAAAATGCAGCTCTGCCAACCCACGATTCATTACGTGGGTCTCATGATCTCATAGGGTAGCAAGACCCTCGCTCCTGACCGTCTAAATGCCATTACAAGTCTCCCTCCTCCCACTACATGCACTAAACTTATGTCATTTCTGGGGATGGTGAATTACTGCAGGCACTGGATTCTTGATTTTCGTGAGATTGATGCGCTTTTGAGGGAGGCGTCTTCACCTAAGTAGCCATTGAAACTATAGTGGACCCCTGAAATGACACAGGCTTTTGAATAGTTGAAATCTATACTAAACTGTGTGCCTGCTTTGGGTCTTCCAGACTACTCACAGCCATTTCAACTTTGTTGCTGAGAGGGAGGGATATGCCTCTGGAATTCTGACACAAATGCAAGGGGATCTCTGGTGCCCTATAGCTTTTAACTCTGTTCAGTTGCCACCTGTTGTAAGGGGAATGCCGGCATTTTTGCAAGCTGTGGCGGCTGCCTTGGTAATGGTTGAAAGGTCTACACCCCTTGATCGTCCATGCACCTTTTTTTGTTCCACATTTAGGTTCCCTGCTGCTGAACTCTGCAGCTACCCAACATTTTACTGCTTCCAGGCATATGGGCTATGAGGTCATTCTATTCTCCCGGTCTAATCTTACCCTGTGCCGCACCCGGCTTTGAAACCTGCTATCCTCCTTCCTAAGACCAACCTCAGTGAAACCTGACCATGATTGTTTACACATTGTCCATGATATTGTTACCCCTCGCTTTGATCTTTCGGAAACCCTCTGGATAATCCTGATATGGTCCTTTTCACTGGTTCCTCCTTTCAGCCTTCTGATAGCATAGCCTGCCAGTGTCCTACGATGTGCATGCCTTCTGAGGTCCTTGAATCTGCAGGGTTCCCTAATGGTACTTCTCCACAGGCAGCTGAACTTTTTGGTCTCACGAACATGCATTTTTAGCTACTGGAACATCTGTTAACATTTATACAGATTCCTGCTATGCTTTTGGAATGGTGCATGATTTTGGCATTTCTGGAAGCACAGGGGTTTCATTACTACTTCAGGTAAACCATTACAACATGATCAGCTTATTAATCTTTTGGAAGACATTCTCGTTCCTTCGAGTATAGCTGTCATTAAATGCACTGCTCACACGGTTGCTGGGGATAGTGTCACACGTGGCAATGCTTTTGCTGATAAGGCTGCACAGGTAGCTGCCACTAATCCAACTATGCAGGTCTTGCATTCCCCTAAGATATGCCAGTTTCCCATTGTTCCTGACCTTTTAGAGGTTATCCATACTGCTCAACAGGCAGCCCCTCAATCTGAACGAATTCATTGGGCTCGTTTAGGTGCTGTAGAATCTAAATCCCCTTCGTCGTCTTATGCATTCTGACGGCCACATCTGCCCTAAGTCTCATCCACATGTCTGCCAACTCCATGAGCAGCCAGGGTAATGTCAGTAAGCGGGGCATGTGCCATGCAGTCTCACGTTTTTGGTATTCCCCTGGTTTCACTACAGCTGCTTGTGCTTTGTTATCACGCTGTCTTATTTGCTACAGAACAATAACTTGAAGCCACTGGCCAAGTTTGACCATCTTCCTGTCCCTTCTGGCCCCTTTGTGAAACTGCAGATAGATTTTGCATACATGCCATCAAGGCAGGGTTTCCATTATCTACTGGTGATTGATGATATATTTTCCAAATGGGTTGAGGCTTTTGACACCAAAAAGGATTAGATTAGGTTCCCTACAGTGTGGAAATAAGCCCTATGGCCCAACAAGTCCCTTCCCTCTGACTAACACACCTATTAAACATAGCCAATTCACTGACCTGCACACCTTTGGACTGTGGGAGGAAACCAGAGCACCCAGAAGAAACCCACGCAGACATTGAAAGAATGTGCAAACTCCCCACAGTCACCCAAGGCTGGAATCAAACCTGGGTGCCTGGCACTGAGGCTGCAGTGCTAACCAATGAGCCACTATGCTAGGACAGTTGTTAAATGTCTACTACAAAATGTCATCCCTGGATCTATTGACAGTAATAGAGGCACTCATTTTACTTCTAGTGTCATTGAAGCTATTAGCAGGGTTCCAGGGATTATCTGGAGGCATCACATTCCTCATCAGCCACGGTTCTCTGGTATGGTGGAAAGGATGAATGGCACTCTTAAAGCAGTCCTTACTAAAATATCACAGGATACGGGCTTGCACAGGCCTGATGCTCTGCCCCTTGTTCTATATTTCATCCAGACAACAGGCCTCACTCCTTTTAAGGTATTGATGGGCAGATCCATGCCTACTGCGACAAGGCCTCCTATCCTCCGTGATGTAGCTCTGCTCCTGACACAGGAGTCTCTGATTATATTGAGGTCCTGTCTCAAATTATCATTCAGAATCATGACACTGTCAAAGCAGCCATTCCTGTTCCTACCACTGATCCCATGCATCCTTTCCAGGGGATTACGTTATGAATAAATCATTTGAAAGGAATTCTCTCTGAGATGGATAGGTCCATTCCTTGTTCTTAATCCTAACTGTACTCAAGGTCCAGGGGAGACCAGAAGGGACACACATCACACAGTGCAAGAGGACGCAAGAGGGATACCAGTTGAACTCTGCAAAGTTACCTCCAAAGCCTACAACTGCAGATGGCTCAGCATGATTGCTATTACACTTATGTTGTTTTTGCTTATTTTTCTGTAATTGCATGTATTTGGCTGGGGCCTTCTGTATAATCTGGTGTCCTTGAACAAAGACTTGCATTTCAACACCTTCCTTTATATGACACATCTTTATGCACAGAAGGTCAACCACTCTACCTGCTGAGTTTGTGCACGTTCTTTTCCATTCTAAAGGTGGGGTTCCCTTGAGCCGTTCCTTTTAACAAGTCCGACACTGCTGAATGGTGGCTACATCAGGGTCGTTCTGCTGCTGTAGCATCTTTTCACATCCCTCCCTAGCTTCCTGTAGCTGATAACCGCCCCACCCTCTTATGGGGAGAACTCCCGCCTCCGCTGGCGATCAGCGGGATATAAGAAGGACACATTTAAAAGCTGGTTCCAGCCTCACTGCAATCTCTCTCACACCTCCACCCCTGTTCCTCACCTATGTCACAGCCATGACTACACCCCTAGGAAGTATTTGCATTAAAAGCAAACATCCTTCAGGATTGCAACCTGGTTTCAATAAATGCTTTCACGCCATCCTCCATTCTTCATCTGCTTACCGGTCCACTGCAGATGGAAGCATACTTAATCTCACTTGCCAACAAGACTTCCATCAATTCTTTTACCACCTTTTGGACTGGAACCCAATGCAATCATTTATTGGCCTTCAATGGCACTCACTTCATTTTGTGGCCAAAAATCCGACCCCTGGCTGCCTACCTCCTGGACTGGCGGCTGTTTTTTAGGTTATGTTGTCCCTTTCCTTTACCACTGTCACACTTCACCTTTCGAGATGTCAAAACCTCTTACCAAGAGTGCACTTACTACCTTTCAGCATCTTTTAACTATCTTCTCCCTTCCCTATGCCACCCTCCAGCTTGAGGTTGAGATTCACCATATTGCAATCACTCTGGAAGAGATTACTAATGCTACATCTTCAGCCTTTGACCTGCTCAATGCACAGATGGTCACTGTCCATACCATTGCTCTCAAATCGCATGGCTCTCAACTACCTCTTGGCCAAGAAAGGAAGCACTTGTGCTCTTATTGGCTCTGACTGTTGTACCTGCATCCCTTCCTCTCGTGAGAACATTATGAACATTGCTGCCCATATTCGCATTGTTGGCCTCCTCTCTCCATGGCACTATCCCCTATTGGGATCTTTGGATTTGGATGGGTAGGTTGCTTGGCTCTTGGGCTTCTACACTCCAGGGCCTTGTGGTTCTCAGTGCTGTTTTTGTTTTGTGCTCTCTTATTATTTTCCTGAAACAATGCTGTGGCTGTTTCGGCTCCCTACTGATGCCGAATACCCTTGCTTCTTCCTAGCTTGTACAGCTTCCTGTTTTGGAGGTTCCCCCACCAGTGGATAACTTCATTGACTCCTACTGTCTTGAGCCTGGTGACCTTGACTCTGACAGTTACCTGGACGACTCTTAAACCCCCACCGCCCGACAACCCTCCTGGGTGTGGTTATGTCCCTCCTTTTGCCGGTTCCTCTGATCTGCCGTCCTGATTTGGTGAGACAAGAAAGGGAAGGAATTGAGAGATTTGTTAGATCTGAAGCAGCCATCTTGTCACATCTAATAGCCTGGAAACCATTCTGAATCTGTGTCTGCTTGCTATGTTTGTACTTTCCCAGGCTCAGTGAGGTGGTTGGCCTTGCAGCCATACTGATACCTTTTGAATGAATTCTTTCCCATAATGGGAATCTTTTTACAAAAACTTATTGTCTACTAACCAACATTATCCAGAAACTACGTGACTGAGGCTAGTGACTGGGCAAAGTGCTTAACTTGCTCAGTTTATTAATTGTTAAATGATTGTAACCTATATAACCACACAACTCTCTGTATCCCGTTGGAGTAACTTATGACCATTTGGTCAACCTGTCTCGTGAGTTCACGAATAAACCATCAATAACTCAAGGTTTGTGTTGTGCGATTTACTTTTCCCCTAAATTGGACTGTTACGAGCAAATCAGCCACTGCATAATTCATCCTATCCCCACAGTGGGATAAAAGGTACCCTTGATGAGATCATTTCTCATTGTGTATAGTACAAACTCATGAAAGGCACTTGAGCAATCTTGCTTGGTATTTAAAAGTGTCTGATCTACTTCAGGTTACGTGGGAAGGGTAAGGTATCAAGTGCTGGAGGAATTAGGTGAAGCTAGCTGTTTCATGATGCTACTTGTCGTAGTATCATGATTGGTGTTCTCCACCAACAATATGCTGACATCAAGTGAAAGAGTTGTTTTGCCGATCACCATGAGTAATGTGATATGAATTTCAATGCCAATGTGATGCTGGATATGTGGGACACTTGTTCCAATCACTGGTGGACTGTATCAAACAACACATTCCTTTGGGCGAGTGCAACAAATAAGGTGCTAATTGTATCCAACCCCGTCAGCACTTGCAAAGCTTGCAACACCATGAGCAACATTATAGGTAATTCTGCAATTCGACAATATTTGCTGGATAATTCTGTTGTGTAAATGACCACAAGTTACTTTTAATTGGGCCACTTCTTAAGAAATGTCTCAAACGGATACTTAAACAATTAATTTTTATTGCATTTGGCAATCAAAATAAGACTGCCTCAAGTAAGCAAGCCTCACAACCCAACTTAGCCATTACCAATTTAATGTCCAATTTAAGCTATGATTCCAACCAACAAGGTCTGTCTCTGGACGTCCAGGTTCCGATCCTTCTGCAGTGTTGTTCTCCAGAGTTCTGCTGCTAAAGAATCCTGAAGTTGAATTCATAAAGGATTTTAAGTCTTGTGAAGTTTGTAATGTGACATTATTGATGATCCTTTAGATCCTTTTGTCCATAACATTGCTTACACTTCTGGAGTCATGCTGGATAATCCTTTCTGTATCAAAGGATTATGTTGACAACTAATTTAGGATTGTCAACTGGGCTCACAGGATGACATTGTTGCATATAGTGAAGGATACATTAATGTTCAAGGTCTGTTTTTTCTGCAGACAGAATATGTAAACACACTCTCCCTCCTTTCAATGCAACAAAAAGGTGAAAGCCTATTGCTGGTTCATTTCTCAGGGCAGTGCCCTTGCCAACGTGCATGGTTTAAAACTTAAACAAAACCTGCCAGCTAACTGCCAGTCATCAAACTGACACATTCTTCATGGCAATATCTCTACCAAAGTCCACTTGACAATCACTCAGCACTCTCCTTTTTTGCAGTATGAATGTTGGTTTTCCCCTTGAATTGATATTCTTGTGAATTGTCCTGCTGAGTGCAAGACAGAAAAAAAGCTTCAACAAAATGTGGCTTTTGTTAGTAATACTCAAATTCTACACTCTCAAATGACCATTTAATCACAGAAATGTTATCTCAATCAATAGAGAGGTTCCCAGAAATGAAGTTGTTTCTTTCAGATCACAGATTTCATCACCAGCATTGCAAAGTTGCACAAAATAGATGACAAGCTGATTACTAAAACTAATCCCTTCACTGCAGCAGCCAGCACCACCAAGCTTTGTATTTCGTGGCAGATTACTTGAACATCCAGAACATTACTGAAGTGATGCACAGGGGCGTATGCTCCTTTGCCCAATTCCATGATTTTCATGGGCAGAAGGCAGCTCCACTTTATTAGCTTTCAACTGCTGTGAAACTCCAAGCACACTGTGTACAAAAATGCCCCTTTATCCTGGTAGCAGCTAGATTTCTTTTTCAGTTTTCTGCCTGAAGGCTGGTCCAATCTACAGTCAGAACAGTGAGGTAAGTCTTGAGTTCTTTCCAGCCAGAACCAGGAATTGAGTTGTTGCCATTAATCTGTTCCGCAGGGCATATAGCCAACTGAATTGATTGGCTGCCAATGAGATTGAACTGCTGTGGCAACACCTACATTTATATGCATGTTGCAGCCTGGAACTATGGTTAGTGGTGTTAGAGACTAAAATAGCACATATGATACCTTTAGGTTTTGATAATCTAAGGTACCATCATTTATTCGAAAAGCAGGTAAATTAGGTGGATAGCTGTCATCAAGATCATGGTAGGATTAATCTCTGGAATCCTAAATTCAAATGCCTTCAAAGATCAGGTGTAACATTGCAGTCCAGCTCTGCCAATGTTTGAAAGATATCAGGGCCATGTAGCTTATCCACACAGCATCCTCATTGAGAGGTATTATAATTGAACATTAGGAGCCCTAAGCACAACCAGTGACAGAAGAGGATATTGAATTTACTTTGAGAGTTATGATCTGTCTCAGAGGTATGTCACAATATGTCATAGAGTTCTCCAGCACTGAGACAGGCCCTTCAGCCCAAACTGGTCCATGCCAATTAAAATGTCTGCTCATACTAACCCCATTTCCCTGCACTTGGCCCATATCTTTCTAATCCTTTCCTATCCATGTATTTGTCCAAATGCCTTTTAAATATTGATAATGTATCCATGTCAAACACTTCTGCTGGCAACTCATTACATATCCAGATGTTTCCTTTTATTCTTTTCCCCTCTAACCTTAAACTGATGCCTTCTAGTCCTCGATTCCCAACCCTGGGAAAAAAACTGAGTGCACTCACCCTATCCATGCAACTCATGATCTTAAATGCCTCTTTAAGGTTACCTCTCTGTCTCTTGCAGTCTGAAGAAAAAAGTCCAATCTTGTCCAACCTCTCCCTATAACTCAGACCATTGAGTCCTGGCAACATTCTTGTAAATTTCTTCTGCATTCTTCCCAGGTTAATAGCATCCATCCTATAACAAGGTAACCAAAACTGAACACAATATTCCAAGTGCTGCTTCACCAGCGTCCTGTATAACTGCACCATAACTTCCCGACTTCTGTACTCAGTGCCCTGACTAATGAGGGCCAGTGTGCCAAAAGCCTTTTTTACTGCCCGATCTACCTGTGAATCCACTTTCCGAGAACTGTGAATGTAATCTCCAAGATCCCTCTGTTCTACTACACTCCTTAAGACCTATCATTCACCATGAAACTCCCACCTTGATTTAACTTTGCAAAATGGAAGACCTCACACTTATCTATATTAAACTCCATTTGCCATTTCTCGGCCCACTTCCCCAGCTGATCAAGGTCCTGCTGTAATTTCTGATAACCTTCCTCACTCCACGATACCACCTATTTCAGTATCATCAGCAAACTTACTAATCATGCCTTGTACATTCTCACCCAAATAATTGACATGGATAACAAACAGTAATAGGCCCAACACTGATCCCTGAGGCTCTCCACTAGTCACAGGTTTCCAGTCCAACAAGCATCCATCCACTAATACCCTCTGCTTCCTACCATCAAGCCAATTTTGTCATCAATTTGCCAGTTTGGTCTGGATTCCATGCAGCCTAACCTTCCAGAGCAGCCTACCATGTGGAACCTCATCAAAGGCCTTATCGAAATCCATATATACTATGTCCATCGTCCTGCCCTCCTCAACCTTCCTGGTCACTTCATCAAAAAACTCTACCAAATTTGTCTGTGCAGGTTGATTAAACATACCTTTTCAGCAATTAATATATCTGATCAATAAGACTTAGGAGCAGAAGTAGGCCATTTGACACATCAAGGCTGCTCTGTTATTCAATGAGAACAGAAAATCCTCAACTCTACTTTTCTGCCTTTTGCCCATAACTTGATTGCCTTACTTATTAAAAATCCATGTCAGTCTTGAATATACTTAAAAACACAGCTCTACAACCTCCTGAAGTAAAGAATCACACAGATTCACCACCCTCTGAGGGAAGAAATTTTTCCTCATCTGTCTTAAATGGACAACCCCTTACTCTGAGATGTCCATTGGTCTTTGACTCTTCCATGAGTGGAAATAACCTTTCAGCATCTATCCCATTAAGCTTCCGAAAAATCTTATATTTCAATAAGGTCACCTCATTTTTTTAAACTCCAATGTGTCCATGCCCAACTTACTCAAACTCTCCTCTCAAAAAAATTCCTCCATACCTGGAATCAACCACATGAATCTTCAGTGGCATCCAATGCCAGTCCAACTTTTCGTAAATATGGGGACTAAAACTGTTCGTAAGATTCTAGGTGAGATCTAACTAGTTCTTGTATAGTTTTAGCAAGACCTCCCTATTTTTATACTCCTTTGCCTGAAACATTAAGACTGATGTTCCATTTGCTTTCTCTGATACCTGTTGAACTTCTTGAAATTGTCAAAAGGACATGCAAAATCCACTGTGCTGCAGCCTTCTGCAGTGTTTCCATTTAAATAATATTCAGCTCTTCTATCGTTCCTGCCAAGTGCATAAGTTCACATTTTCCTATAATACATTCCATCTGGGGCAGCACGGTGGCACAGTGGTTAGCACTGCTGCCTCACAGCGCCAGAGACCCGGGTTCAATTCCCAACTCAGGCGGCTGACTGTGTGGAGTTTGCACATTCTCCCCGTGTCTGTGTGGGTTTCCTCCGGGTGCTCCGGTTTCCTCCCACAGTCCAAAGATGTGCAGGGTCAGGTGAATTGGCCATGCTAAATTGCCTGTAGTGTTAGGTAAGGGGTAAATGTAGGGGTATGAGTGGGTTGCGCTTCGGCGGGTCGGTGTGGACTTGTTGGGCCGAAGGGCCTGTTTCCACACTGTAAGTAATCTAATCTAATCTGTCAAGTTTTTGCCTACTGACTTAACTTGTATATATTTTCTGCAGACTCTTTGCATCACCTTCACCCTTTGTCCTCCCACCTGTTTTTGTGGCATTTGCAAACTTGGTGATACTACATTCACTTCCCTCATCCAAGATATTAATATATGATGTAAATAACTGTGACCCCAGCACTGAATTCTGTGACACTAAGCACACCACTAGTATAATTTTTTAACTAGTTGCAATGCTCCAATTATCAGGTATTGGTTTAAAACATAAATTTGTTGTTTAAAATTAAAAGGAAATAATTGTGATATGCTGACATTACACAATGCATAACATTTTATCACTAAGATTTAACCATGAAGTTTAATTTTGCATTGCTTTAAATAGTGCCTTACCTTGCTTCCACTTTTCCACTGTATTTGCATACTGAAGTAAGGGGAGCAGGGAGGTAGGTTTGGGATTCCACAGAATTTCACACTATATAGGATTCCAGAACACCCCCAAAATTTGATAAGCATTGCTGTATCCTTTGGTTTATATCTTGTACAGATTTTGTATTCGCTTATGCTATACACAGTATGACCTTACAGAAATTACTTAGAATTTATACAGCTCCTCTTAAACGTTTCCAATTCGAATTAGTTTGATTGCTGTTGACATACCTGTAAATCGGACCATACTTATTGAAGTTACTTAACATGAGATTGTGCATATTTTTGATACCACCATTTTTCCAGAATGTGTAGACACTGACCCAGTTGCTCCTCCATTCCCCGGGTAACGCATTGTAGGATTTGAGTGTTTGGTCAGAAGATGTATACGGTTCACTAGGTCCTGAATGATTCCTGTGGATGTGAAGCTGACTGCCATTCTCTACAAAGGCAGAGGAAATCTTGTGGTCATAAATGCTGCCAGATACAGAGAATCTGAATCTTCCCCTGATCATTATAACATTGATTCGAACAGTTCTAAATGGGTTCAAGTGGTTCCGTCCTACTGCTGATTATTCCATTCACTCTGGTTTTTATATGTCACATTCAAGGACTGTTTTAACCCTTCTGAATAACAGCGTCACCCAAAGTTAACGAGTAACATTAATCTGTTAGTGGAAGCAAGGCATGACGTAGTCCCACTGGGTGAAAGGTTGCAAGTCTGTTGCTTTTCATATTGTTTTGCATTTTAACTTCTGCATCTGTTTGCAGACATGAGAAGGTTATGTTCAGCAGCAGCATCCTGTAAACCCCAGATAGAGTTAAGTAATTCTATGCAGTTAGAAATGTACTCCATAACATTTGCCATAGGGCCAAAAATTTGATTGTATCACTTTCATTGTCTAATATTTTAATGATTTTCCATACTATAATATTAAAATCTTTATTTGCATAGTAATTATAGCTATTAAAATCTTCATTGGCAACAGCCAAATTTCATATCTCTCAATACCTCACATCTTGCAGCTAATGCAATCAGAGGGAGGGAAAATGAATCAATGAGCTCAACTGTGCCAAGAAAGTGTGATGATAAAGTGTGCCAAATAATTTTGACATTCCCTCCCTTTTCAAGAAAAAAAGAGCTAAATTGGGAGCAAGTGCTTCCAAAGAAATTTCTAGAATTGCAAGTAGAACAGAAAACTGAGAAAAAATAAGCTTTGAGTATCTCAATTACAATGAGTGCAAAATTATATGAAACTAAAATGCAACAATAGCAAAGTATGAAGGTTAATCCAGTTAATAATCTGGCATCTAAACCAAGTTACTTCAGCACTGATCTTTCTGTAACAACTTTGTTGATGACCGAGGTTACCAAGAAGATTTTACTTTGCATGTTGCTCTTTGTTCAACTTCAATGTTTGAAGGCAGTCTTTCTTGACAATACAATTGCCCAAATTATTTCCCACAGAACTATAAACTGCTAATCTGCAATAATAAACAATCTTACTGCTGGTCTTCACTCCCCTATCTCAATTTTCTTCCATTCCCACTCAACCCCTACACTTGCCTCATTGCAATGTACAGCCATTTGAAATGAGACAAAAACTGCTTTCAAATTGATCAAAGTAACAAAGAAGCAATGTAAAAAATAGTGCAAAATTCATTCTTTTTTTTTCGTTTATTTTGTGACCAAGTGCAAATAGTGACAGCTAGAATTAACCTTGGTCATGATGCTATCTTTAATTTCTGAGATAGCTACTAAGGAGCACTAAATCAGTGACAAATGATCAAATTTTAGTATGTTCTTGAGGTTTTTACCTATATTTAGAATGTGGAACATAGAACAGTAAAACACAGGAATGGGCCTTCGGCCCATGATGTGCCAAATTAAATAAATTCCTTCAACCTGCTCTTGCTCCGTATCCCTCCATTCCTTGCATATTCATGTACTTGTGTAAAAGTCCCTTAAATACCCTTCTGGTATCTGACTCCACCACTAACCCTGGCTGTATTCCACACTCCTATCACTCTCTGTGCAAAAAACTTGCCCCTCACTCATTTGAACTTTCTCTCCTTTCACCTGAAATTCATGCCCCCTCGTATTAGACATTTCAACTCTGGGGAAAGGATTCTGACCGTCAACCCTATCTATGCATCTCATAATTTTACAGATTTCTATAAAGTTTCCCCTCAGCTTCCGCTGCTCAAGAGGAAACAGCCTGGGTTTTTCTAGCCTCTCCTTATAGTTCATCGTCTCTAATCCAGGCAGCATCCTGGTAAACCTCTTCTGCACCCTCTCTAAAACCTCCACATCCTTCCTGTAATGTGGCCACCAGAATTGAAAGCAATACTCATAAATATGGCCTAACCAAATTCTTATAAAGTGTGAAAGTAGTAAAAACTTAACCCATCATGCAGCAGTATGCTATTTGACCAAGGTAAAAGGTATCTTGGCTCTCAGCTTTAGTGATAAAATGCTGCTAGAGATAAAGAATGAGGTTGTGTAATTATAGTTTGACAAAATATAGGGAGTATATCTTAAGATCATTGGAGGGAATGCATCTTTAGCTCGTTAGTTTCTCTGTCCTTGAGCAAAATAAAGAGCAGAATAATGGTGATAGCTGCACAGTGCTTATCTTTATCTTGAATTATTGTAAAGTGCAGAATCTAAACAAAGTTGTTTGTATCGTTGTATAAGTATAGGCTGCCTGTTCTGCTCAAGAGTGCTGTGAGACAGTGACAGCTGTAGTTGCTTTTCTGTGAATTCACAAAAAATACAGCTCCTTGAAACAAGACTCAAAGTCTCAGACTAAGTAATTCCTTCAACAGAATCTGGCGTCGTCAGGCAGGATACCAATTAATATGGGATCTGAGAAAATAAAGGAGAATATAGTCCTTGGTAAAAGGGGGACTGTGGCCTAGTGCATCCCTCACAGGGTGGGGGGGGGGGGGGGGGGGGGAAACAAGTGTACAGACTGTCTGGCCAGTGGCTCCAGCTGAGCAAAGACTACTGAAAGGTTGAGATAAGATCGTGAAAAAGACTAAATGTACCTGGGCAGTGAGAAAGACTAAGAAGTGGTAGCTACCCAATTGAAATATGCTAGAGACTTCGAGACTTGTTTTCGACTTGTATTCAAAAGAGAAACACTGGCGACTGCTTATCAAAGATTAGCACATGCGGGTGCCGGTAACAGCAATTATTTCTCTCCTTTTCCTTTCCTGGCCGATGACATCTCTTTGTAGATTACAGAATTGGGAAACTGAGCCAGCAGTCAGTGCCTCTTCGTGAATGGGGATGTGAGGGACCCAGAAGATGGCCCAAAGATGGAAAAGCAAACAAAACAAAGTCAAGTTAGTTAGACATTCCCTGCCATGCACAAAGCCATGCTGACTGTCCCTAATTAGGCCATGCTCTTTTAAATGTGCGTAAGTCCTATCCCTAAGAATTCTCTCCAGTAGCTTCCCAAACAGCGTTGCGAGACTTACTGGTCTATAGTTTCCTGGATTATCCATATTTCTCTTCTTGTACAGAAGAACAACATTAGCTACTCACCAGTCCTCCAGTGGCGAGCAAGGATACAAAGATCTTGCTCAAGGCCCTAGCAATCTCCTCTCTTGGTTTTCTCAATAACTTGGGGTAGATACCATTGGGCCTGGGGACTTAGCTACCTTAATGCTCTTCAAGAAATCCTACACCACTTCATTCTTGATCTCAAAATGCCCTAGTATTTACCTTGAGACTAGGACACTTAATGCATACCAACTCAACTCTTAAACCTATACAAGTAAATATTCACTCATTAACATGAGAGGTTTCAACAGTAAAACTGGACCTACAATAAAGCAATTTTTACTTTCTCATGCTGTCTCTCTGTTCAACAGCAGACTCATCAAGAATGACTGCCATGGACAGGATTTCCTTTTTGAAATACCTCAACCTTGCAAACACTGCTTAATTTCAAAAGCTTTCTTGTAACCTACATTTGACCACACCTTTGGCTACTTTCCTGATCTCTCCAAATTGCTTCTCAGTGTCTGAATGCCTCCTATGGGAAACACATTGGAAGATTTTGCAATGTCAAGTACTATTACATAAATAACTAAATTGTGTTGGGCTGACTGGTTGTCCTCTTGTTGCTAAATTGAGATGGCACACTGTCCACTAATAAAAGGAGCTTTCTTATCAAGGATCATTAAAGCTATTAGTAGGAAACAGCGATGAGTAAAAAGAGGTTACCAGCATTAAAAGCTTCGAAAAATAACTGTGTTCTGACCATCCACTAAGATTGTGCATAGACAGCTGACTGATCTGAGATGGTCAGAATTGAAAGACACCTAATTTTCTGCTGAGGCACATTACAAACTCTAGGACTCAATACTGCATACAATTACTTCAGAACATGACTCTATCTCTCATTTTGATTACAACTACCGCTATTTCATCCTCCGTTATGTACTGCTTCTGTTTTGTTGCTTTATTGTCAGGTGAATGGACCTATTTTCTACTTTTCATTCCTATCAATTATACCCATTTTACATCTCTATCACTCCTTTACCCCAATAACACTCTTTTCCCTTTCGTTCTGGCATCCTCACGATCTTCCCATTTGCTCTTCCACCCCTGTCAATAGCATTAAAAAGCACTATTTTCCATCAGTTTAGAAGAAATGATATCAGGTTTGAAATGTTAACTCTATTTCTCTCTTCACGAATGCTGCCAGCACTTTGCTTTTATTCAGATTTTCTGCATGTGAACTACTTTTATCGGACTAAAATAAGACATTTAACGAATATTTTCCTTTATTATGAAACAGCTGTCAATCTTCAAGAACTCTAATGGTAGTAATCCCACAAAATGTTTAAAAATGGAAATGGATTAATAGCGAAAACATTGTTAAAAGCATAAAGTCCTGTTGCATAATTAGCTTGGGAACGGTCTCTCTCGTATTACTTTTACCTTCAACAAGGTGCAATTTTGGCAAAGGAATATATAAAAAAGATTCCATGTGTTGCTTTCAAAAATATTTTGTGATATGAAAGTCCACCTGTCAGACTTGACATTTGTACATGTATAACATTTAACATGTTATAAACCTATATTTGCTGTTGGGGAATAAAGAGATTTTGTAGGCATTTATATCAAAGAAAACAAATTATTAACTGTGGCAAAATTTATTATGGGCCATAATTCTTTGCACAATGTTGCGCATTCACCAGCATAACAAAAAGTAACTTGACTCACTACTTGTATGAACTAGGATTGCGAACTTTAGTCACATGTATTCCTGGAGATTTAATTTCCACAGATTAGTTTTGCTCAAATAGTTTGCTCAAAGTACTTGCTCAAATGCAATGTCCCATTTCCCATCGTCGGTTACCTAACATGTTTATCAGAGGCAGAGTTTAGTTTGAGAAACTTGGTTGGCGTGGACAAGTTGGACCAAAGGGTCTGTTTCTGCGCTGTATGACTCTAAGTCTGCACCAGTCCAAAACAACCATCTAATTATTCTTATCCCAATTTCCAGCACTTGGCCCATAGCCTTGGCATTGCAAGTGCACTCTACATCCTTCTTAAATGTTATGAAGGTGTCTGCCTCAACTACCCTTACAGTTCCAGATAGCTTGTGGGAGGTTGTTCCAGTCCTTGAAGAATTGGGGTTGACAATGTCAAGCCAAGCGACCAATTCAGGTGCCACAACCTTTCCATTACTAACATGTTCAGTTGGAACTGTTGATGCTAACACTTGAAGCTGGGTGACTTGTAAACTTGGTGTACTACTGAGAAACACAAGGCAGTCCCTGGATTGATCGTTCCTGAGTCTGTTTGCAAATCGGGATTTGTATGCAAGTCGGAACACAATGCAGGAAAACATAAAGGAGCCGTTCCGAAGTACAGGAAATGTTGTTATGTCGGGTCTTTAAAATTACACCTGTGCATGGGATCACTTTCATTAAGTCGGACCGTCGCAAATCAAAGACCACCCTCCAGCATCAAACCTCTTGTTGGAAAAAAAAGTTTTTCCCTCTTTCCCAGGTTTTGTAACGATGATGAAAGCACATTCCGTCGAGACTTTGGTACAGGCTCCAGAAGCAACCTCAAGCCCAGGTGAGCACCTTTCACTCCCGCCCTTCCCAACCCGCGAAGCAAGACCGTTAACTGTCTCCCAGCACACCGCGCATGCGCACTATCCGGCCGCACCTGGATGCCGGGCACGCTCAGGCCCTCCGGGACCTGGGACCAATCGGAAGGTGTCGTCTGTGGCACGTGATCTCCTGGGCTCGCTGGTCGCGTGGTCTGCCGGCCGCCTTCTGCCTTTGGGGAAGGGGCTACGGTAAATGTCGGGCGTTACTGCTTGGCGTGTGCTTCAGTGCTGCCCTTTTGTTTTCTTTCTAAATGAATTGAAGGTAATACATAACAGAGCGGGGGGCGGGGGATTGCGAAAATACAAGGAGAGATGATGATGAAGAAGGACGACGTGTGGAATTTATTCTCATGGATTCAGGACAACTTCATGCCCAGTGGAAACCCATTGCACAGTCTCGATGCATCTATAACAATTTGTTTCTTCTGTATTCTTCTGAAATGTGGTTCCTTCATCTTTCTATAATTTTTCATCAGCAATTTTGGTCACTGCCATGAAAGGGACTGATTAAATTGCAACTTCTGCTGTTGGCCTGCTCCCCATGTGTATATCCCTTCCAAACTTTTTCAAGGTGTTTTAATACATTTTTTGTAGTATGGAAAGAGGATCTCTAGTTCATCGTGTTCCCTCTGGTCATCAAACATCATCTGTCTATTCTAATCCCATTTTCCACATTTGGCTCATATCCAGGTGTGCTTTGATGTTTCAAGTGTGTATCTAAATATTTCATAACTTTTGTGGGTTCCTGTCTTTACTGTTTGTTTTGGCAGTTAATTTCTGTTACCCACCACCTTTTCTCAAATCCCTTTTAACCTCCTATTCACCTGAAAACTGCCCACAAGGGAAAAGACTCCCCTACGCATGTCACTCAGACCTTCTTTACAATTGAATCAGGTGGCCCTTCCCTTTTTTTTTGCTTAAAGAAAGCAACCACGGTCTCATTTTTCACAAAGCATAGCCGAAGCACTCCAGACAACATCCCAATGAATATCCTCTCTAGTGCAATCATTCTATTCAGTGATTTTTCAAATTGGGATGTTAATAGGTGCAAGTCATAAAAAGGAAGAGTGTGGTTAGGATCAGTTAATTCAAAATGGTGATTGCTGTATTAGTCACAAAAATCACATTTGTGTATGAGGGACATGGATACAGTGAACAGCCAAGCTATTTTCTCCAGGGGAGGAGTCCAAAACTAGAGGGCATAGGTTTAATGTGAGAGAGGAAAGATATAAAAGGGACTTAAGGGGAAGCTTTTTCATGCAGAGGGTGGTGCATTTATGGAATGAGCTGCCAGAGGAAGTGATGGAGGCTGATACAATTACAACATTTAAAAAGCATCTGGATGGGTATATGAATAGGAAGGGCTTAGAGGGATATGGGCCAAGTGCTGGTCAATGGGACTCAATTAATTTAGGATGTCTGGTTGGCATAGATAAGTTGGGCAAAAGTGTTTGTTTCTATACTCTACGTCTCTATGACTCTAAATAGCATATGCTACAGCTGCAATATGTCCCAGGGTGTTTTACAGCCAATGGGGTCTATTTGAAGTGTATTCATTTGTTACATGATAGGAAGTGTAACAGTCAAATTGTGCATAGCAAGCTTACAGCAATGTGATTGAAGAATAAATATTGATATGAACACTGGAGATAACTTCCAATGAAAATGTGTGATGGGAGCTTTTACATCCACTTGAGAGATTAAACTGGACCATGTTTAAAACCTTATCCAAAAAATGATACCTGCAACTCTGTAACATTCTCTCTTCTGTATTGGAATGTTGCTGTTAATATTTGCACTCAAGTCTTAGATATCTGATTGAGAGGTGACAGTGCGACTAACTAAGCTACAGCTGACATTATAAGTGCATGAGAAACGAACAATGTAGCAAAACAAGCAAAAACAATTTTACCTTTTCTTTAATACATCTGTGTGTATGAGAGAGAACATACAGGAAATAAGACTGTGAGTCTTAAATATTGGGAATTCAATTTGACAATTCTTCCAAAATGCATTGCCCAATGTAAGAATCATCTGTCTTATGAATTAAGAACCAGAGTGAAGTGATTTTAACTTTTTGTAATTGTGCAATATTTTGCAATATTTATGGTTTGTTGCTGTGTAAAATAGTTAAATCTTCTGTTTTTTCTCTGTTTCAGTGCTGAAAATGTGTTGCTGGAAAAGTGCAGCAGGTCAGGCAGCATCCAGGGAACAGGAGAATCGACGTTTCGGGCATAAGCCCTTCTTCAGGAAGAAGCCTTCCTGAAGAAGGGCTTATGCCCGAAACATCGATTCTCCTGTTCCCTGGATGCTGCCTGACCTGCTGCGCTTTTCCAGCAACACATTTTCAGCTCTGATCTCCAGCATCTGCAGACCTCACTTTTTCCTCTCTGTTTCAGTGAACAGGTTAAAGGCTCTGATTTAAGATGCACAAGAATAAGAAAGCCTGGTTTTCTGAAAGTGTAAGCAGACACATTTGTGATCTTTGGGGTATGTATATACTGTACTTTTTAATTCAAAATTGATTTTTAGTCAACTAGTTTCTTGCATTTCTAGATTCAAAATTAATATTATTGATGGGTGTTCAGTTCACTACAATCTTGTTTCCAATCTTGGCAGCAAGAAAATGTGGAAAATCAGTCAGGTATAAATGTGGCAGATCAAAGAGCATTGTAATGAACATTGAAAGGGCAGTGAATCTATTTAAATTGCTAAACATTCAGAGATGAGTAGAAGCTCTAAGCAATATTTGGAACAATCTTCACAAACACAGTTTGATATCTGCAATGTTAAACATAGAAAACTAAAGTCACCATAGTCCCAGAGGACCATAGGGCAACTCTCTCATTGGAGAGACGACTGGTGGTGATTTAACCTGAAGGTCACCAAGTTTACAACACAGAGTAAACACTCCTGCTTAATTTAAAGCAGCAACACAGAAAAGATTTATCCTGTATAGTAATCTGTGAAAATTTGAGAGACTAAGAACTATTTGAAGTAAAAATTAACAACTTTATTTCTTAAAGTATAACAGAGAATAATTAATTAACAACTATTTACAACTCCTTCCTCTAACCTATCTTTTACTTTCCCCTCTAAAATACTAGTCCCGATTAAGATTGACAAAACAAAACTTCTTATCTCAAAACCAGGCAGCTTTCGGTTCTTCTCTGTATTTTGGTGTTCTTTTCATCTTGGGGATTCTGCTTCACAGGTTACTGATCGATAAAGGTACCTTTAAGAGAGCTATTTTTCGGGCAGTCTTTACATGCTGGTCGCTTGGCAGTTCTCCTCTCAACTGTTCAATTTTCCCCAGTCTTATACCCCAAAAGCATCGTTGGCTTTTAAGATTGTCAACATTCTCAATTCAAACATGATTGAAACTTGGTATTTTCGGGGTACAATTTAAACTGATTGGCTGAATTTGAATTTGTTTTTGTCTCATAGCAACTCAGCCAGTGCTATCTGTTCTGAATCAAATGTTACATTGTAAATTCTCCAGCACTAGGTGTGCTTGCCAAGTCTTTCACTCTCTTAAAGGTATAATACACTTCTGCATCTTCATAATACAAAGTCTCAGGCAAAGGTTGAGAGGGGGGGACCTTCATGGTAACCTCAGTCGGTAGAAGAAACAAACTTGCACTATTGGCATCACTCTGCATCACAAGTCAGCCATCCAGCCAACCAATGAGTTAACGAATCATCTGACAACACCAAGAATTGATTAAATGTTTTTAATGTGTGGCAGAGAAGGTGCACATAGCATCCAGAAGGGTGTTTTACTTGAATGCAGCAATGCATATATTGTCCTGCAGCACAAAAAAACTAGACGTGGACATTGTGGTATTGAAGAATCCAAAGTCATTTATTAGTAGCTATTATTTACAAACGTTATCTTCCTCAGGCACAAGAGTGTCTGGGCTAATATTAAGTTTTAAGTTCACAACTGAGGAGCAAACTTCCAGTCGAGTTCATGTTTCAAGTGATCTGAGGTAAGAGATTTAGAGATCTTTATATATGCCTTCAGGTCAGATGCTATGATACAGTGATGATATTATGATTGTCTCTTAAAGGCATACTGATCATGTGGCATAACAAAGCAGCGCTAAATTCACTGACCTCTGTTATCTCTTGGATCATCTTCACAGACAGCTGAGCTTTCCATTTCTGCTCATCCCTTCCAATGCAATTCCAAACAGTCAGACTCCAAAGATCATAGCTGTCAGCAACTATGATCCAGTTGTCAGAGTCCGTTTTCCCCATCTTCATTGCATTTCGGAATCCTTGTAGCACAGGTATGGATGGCCAAGAAGTCTTGACCCAGTGGTCATTTTCACTACATAGGCAATCTTTGATTATATGGCCCTTATCCATCAAATGAATGTGACTGAGCTAGTGCAGGTCTTGTTGGGTTAGGCAGTGTAGATAGAGAAAAATTGTTCCCAGCCATTGAGAACCAGGGGACACAGATTTAAGGTGCATTACAAAAGAAGCAAAGATGACATGAGGAAAATCACTTTATGCAGTGACTGCTTCTTGTCTGGAATGTGCACCATACTGTCTGAGAAGATTGTGGACATAACTCAGTCAAGTCTTTGAAAGAGAATTGGATAATTATCTGAAAAGGAAACATTTGCAGGCTATGAGAAATAAGTTGGTGAGTTGTATTTGGATAAGTTGCTCTTATAGAAAGCCAACTCAGACATGATGGGCTGAATAGTTTCTTTCTGCACTGTAATAATTCTGTGATAAAGTGTCTGTCATTTTGAGCTGAGCTGAGATGAGGAGAAATTTCTTCACTCAAAGGGTTATGAATCTTTGGGATTCATAGTCATTGATTATGTTATGGTCAATAGGGGAGTTGTAGGACCTGGAAATAGAATAGAAAATTGGAGTTGGTGTGGAAATGCACCCTTGACATTGATTGGCAGAATCAGCTTGATGGACTGCATTATATATTCTTGATCTTGTTTCTAGGATACTTAGTTCTTATTATTTTTGACCCATTGAAAAGTCTGCTATATAGTTTTGTTTTATTCATGCAAACCAATAATTATAAATTGCTATGATCATTACTATACAAATTCTATTGGTGTTTATTAGCCATACTTGTTTATAGAGATGATAATATAAAACTATAAGTAGAAGTTTTTGCAAATTCTGTATTCTTAGCTGAGACGTCTACCTTATTAGTGGTAAGTTTGTATTTCACGAATAAGATTTGAATGTATTTCAACTTTTGTTGCTTAAATAGCTTGCATTCCTTGCAGTGATTAGAGTAAAACACATTTGTAAACATTTGATAATTTTAATACATGGTTTCTGTAATTGCTCCTGCAGTAACTGAAGGTGGAATCATCACAAACTGGTGTTCAGCCGATTTCTTATTTAGCAATGATGCTGCTCATCCTGACACACAAAGGTATAAAGCAATAGAATTTGTATAGTTACATTTTTAAAGTTAAATAATACAAATTAATAGCTGCACTCTTAAATAGAATAAAATAATTTAAAATGTGAGTGAATGATACAAGACTATAATAATAACTGTTGAAACTTTATTGCTGGAACAGCACAGCAGGTCAGGCAGCATCCAGGGAACAGGAGATTCGACGTTTCGGGCACAGGCCCTTCTTCAGGAATGAGCAGAGAGTGTTCAGCAGGAGAAGATAAAAGGTAGGGAGGAGGGACTTGGAGGAGGGGAGTTGGAAATGTGATAGGTGGAAAGAGGTCAAGGTGAGGGTGATAGGTCGGAGTAGGATGGAGGCGGAGAGGTCAAGAAGAAGACTGCAGGTCAGGAAGGCGGTGCCGGGCTGGAGGGATCCGGCTGAGACAAGGTGGGGGGAGGGGGGATGAAGAAACTGGTGAAGTCCAAGTTCATCCCCTGCGGTTGGAGGGTTCCCAGTCGGAAGATAAGACGCTCCTCCTCCGACCGTCGGGTTGTTGTGGTTTGGCGGTGGATGAGTCCAATGACCTGCATATCCTCGGTGGAGTGGGAGGGGGAGTTGGAATGCTGTGCCACAGGTTGGTTGGGTTGGTTCGTCCGGGTGGCCCAGAGGTGCTCTCTGAATCGCTCCGCAAGTAGGCGGCCTGTCTCCCCAATATAGAGGAGGCCACACCGGCTGCAGCGGATGCAGTAGATGATGTGGGTGGAGGTGCAGGTGAATCTGTGGCGGATATGGAAGTTTCCCTTGGGGCCTGCGATTGGTGGGGCCACCCCACCAATCTCCATGTACAGCGCATCATCCGCCGTCACTTCCGCCACCTCCAAACAGACCCCAGCACCAAGGATATATTTCCCTCCCCTCCCCTATCAGCTTTCCGTAGAGACCACTCCCTCCGTGACTCCCTTGTCAGATCCACACCCCCCACCGACCCAACCACCACTCCCGGCACCTTCCCTTGCAACCGCAGGAGGTGCAACACTTGCGCCCACACCTCCCCCCTCACTTCTCTCCAAGGCCTCAAGGGAAACTTCCATATCCGCCACAGATTCACCTGCACCTCCACCCACATCATCTACTGCATCCACTGCAGCCGGTGTGGCCTCCTCTATATTGGGGAGACAGGCCGCCTACTTGCGGAGCGATTCAGAGAGCACCTCTGGGCCACCCGGACGAACCAACCCAACCAACCTGTGGCACAGCATTTCAACTCCCCTTCCTACTCCACCGAGGATATGCAGGTCATTGGACTCATCCACCGCCAAACCACAACAACCCGACGGTCGGAGGAGGAGCGTCTTATCTTCCGACTGGGAACCCTCCAACCGCAGGGGATGAACTTGGACTTCACCAGTTTCTTCATCCCCCCTCCCCCCACCTTGTCTCAGCCGGATCCCTCCAGCCCGGCACCGCCTTCCTGACCTGCAGTCTTCTTCTTGACCTCTCCGCCTCCATCCTACTCCGACCTATCACCCTCACCTTGACCTCTTTCCACCTATCACATTTCCAACTCCCCTCCTCCAAGTCCCTCCTCCCTACCTTTTATCTTCTCCTGCTGAACATTCTCTGCTCATTCCTGAAGAAGGGCCTGTGCCCGAAACGTCGAATCTCCTGTTCCCTGGATGCTGCCTGACCTGCTGTGCTGTTCCAGCAATAAAGTTTCAACTTTGATCTCCAGCATCTGCAGACCTCACTTTCTCCTATAATAATAACTGTAGTGATCCCAGCATGAAGATATGACCGCAGAGCTCACTTTGTAGGAAGCAGCAGCCAATCCACATGCACAAACTAATTAAGACATTTCAGCGAACTTGTCAGAAATTTCTCTGCCCAGTGGAAGGAAATCAGTATCAGTGTCAAAATGTAAAAGATAGTGGTAAAAATTAGGATTTTGAACTAGTGGCATGTGTGTTTGGTTTAATGTGTTAGGGAGTTTAATGATCAACTCATCAGTATTTCTGGAGCCATGATTTTTATTTTAAACTAGTCTGAGAGAGGGCATCCTGGGGTGAAAATATGGTGGTACTGGGAGAGTTTTATTAGCAGACAGAATAAACATTGAGAAGCATTAGCTTGCTTTTCCTATAGAAGGATCAGGAATTTGTTTTTTGCTTAGGGGAAACCTCTAAGCCTGGAAAGTTTCTAGTTTTAGTTCACATGACTGTTGGTTAAAATTATATATATGAAACAGTTTCCTCTCGAATAAGGAGCTACTTCAGAGAGATTAAGAAATATGTTATTTCAATATGTTGAGATCTTCATTATTTAATTACATCTTTTCTTATTTTCGATTTGAAACTGCAAACCGAAGTTGAGAAGTAAACTTTGAACAACCGCTTGTTTATAAAACACGGAAAACAAGCTGATATTTCTTTATGGGAACACTGAGGTTGGTACACTTATGGAATGAGCTGCGAGCGGTTGAGGTGGGAACACTAGCAATATTTAAAAAGAATTTGAACAAAACATGGATAGGAAAGGCTTAGAAGGGTATGTGCCAAGTGCGGGGAAATGGGGTCAGCGTTGTTTGACATTTTAGTTGGCATGGACCAGTTTTGAACCAAAGGCCCTGTCTCCGTGCTGTAGGACTCTATGACTGTAACTGGCCTGGAAAGTTCATCGCTGGTTTGTTGTTGTCCTAAGAACATGGCAGATACTTGGGCACAGGGACATGCTACATTGAAGGACTGGCAGCAAGTTGAATATTGAGGTTAATTAAGGACAGAATCATGCTGGCTAGGCAATCACAAAGATCATTAAAAAAGAAAGAAAAACCATTGTTTGAATTTACTTTTGGGCAAAAAGCTATATGGCTATGAAACCTGCTGGACAGAGTTTTGTGCTCTTTAGTCATCCTCTGGTTAAAGAATGATTTAATGTTTCGAGAAAAGAATCCAAGGGATATTCCTTGGAACTTACTGCAAACTGCTTTCATTGACTGATGACTTCAGAATTCAAGCAAAATACAATCTCGTGCCTGTAAATCAATGCAATGTTCCAGGAGTTTTATAAAAGCATCATACTCATTATTGAAATGGTTATCAAACTGGCCAGTTACGACTCTTAGCATCATAGAGCATGGAAACAACCAGTCCATGCTGACCATGATCCCAAATTAAACAACTCCTAACTGTCGTTTAATTTATCCTTTAACTTTGTCTGTCTGTCTCTGTGTGATAGATATATACATTAGAGAGATTGAGATTACAATAAAAGAAGATTGGAATTGAATCAATCATAGACATTAATTAGATTGTTGTTTGCTCTTCTAAGATACAGTAATAATAAGTCGTTAATTTCCGTTTAAACTATATGCTTGATGTTTGAGATCTGTTATTCTAAAAGTCTGGTTAGGAACAATGCTGCAATATTTTAATTTCACAATATTGAGTATTAGCAAGTATGATTTAGTCTGACTTGTTATCTCTGTGTTAAAACAAAAGTTTTTAGTTTGAAAGTTTCAGAGCTACCAGAGGAAGTGGTGGAGGCTGGTACAATTGCAACATTTAAAAGGCATTTGGATGGGTGTATGAATAGGAAGGGTTTGGAGGGATACAGGCTGGGTGCTGGCAGGTGGGACTAGTGCAAGGTTTGTGAAGGTTTGTAGCTCAAGTTGAGGTTTAGGGTGTAGGTTTGCTCACTGAGCTGTAGGTTTGATATTCAGAAGTTTCATTACCTGGCTAGGTAACATCATCAGTGGCGACCTCCAAGTGAAGCAAAGCTGTTGTCTCCTGCTTTCTATTTATATGTTTGTCCTGGATGGGGTTTGTAGTGATGTCATTTCCTGTTCATTTTCTGAGGGGTTGATAGATGGTATCTAGATCTATGTGTTTGTTTATGGCGTTGTGGTTGGAGTGCCAGGCCTCTAGGAATTCTCTGGCATGTCTTTGCTTAGCCTGTCCCAGGATAGATGTGTTGTCCCAGCCGAAATGGTGGTTTTTTTTCATCCGTGTGTAGGGCTTCAAGGGAGAGAGGGTTGTGTCTTTTTGTGGCTAGCTGGTGTTCGTGTATTCTGGTGGCTAACTTTCTTCCTGTTTGCCCTATGTAGTGTTTGTGGCAGTCCTTGCATGGAATTTTGTAGATGCCGTTGGTTTTGTCCATGAGTTATACTAGGTCTTTTAAGTTTATTAGTTTTTGTTTGAAAGTGTTGGTGGGTTTGTGTGCTACTAAAGCTCTGGTTAGACCCCATTTGGAGTACTGTGTCCAGTTTTGGGCCCCACACCTCAGGAGGGACATACTGGCACTGGACTGTGTCCAGCTGAGATTCACACCCATGTTCCCTGGAATGGTAGGTCTAACATATGAGGAACGGCTGAGGATCCTGGGATTGTACTCATTGGAGTTTAGAAGGTTAAGGGGAGATCTAATAGAAACTTACAAGATAATACATGGCTTGGAAAGGGTGGACGCTAAGAAATTGTTTCCGTCAGGCAGGGAGACTAGGACCCGTGGGCACAGCCTTAAAATTAGAGGGGGTCAATTCAAAACAGAAATGCGGAGACATTTCTTCAGCCGGAGAGTGGTGGGCCTGTGGAATTCATTGCCGCGGAGTGCAGTGGAGGCCGGGACGCTAAATGTCTTCAAGGCAGAGATTGATAAATTCTTGATGTCACAAGGAATTAAGGGCTACGGGGAGAATGACGGGTAAGTGGAGTTGAAATGCCCATCAGCCATGATTAAATGGCGGAGTGGACTCGATGGGCCGAATGGCCTTACTTCCATCCTATGTCTTATGGTCTTACTAGGATTCTGAGGGGTCTTAGTTGTCTGGCTATCATTTCTGAAACTCCTTTGATGTATGGTAAGGTGGTTAGGGTTCATGGCTGTGTTTGGTCTGCTTGTTGTGGTTTGTTCTTGAGGAATCTGCGGACTGTATTTTTTGAGTATCAGTTCTTCTGGAATACGTTGTATAGGTGGTTCTCCTCTGTTTTCCGAATTTCGTCTGTGCTGCAGTGTGTGGTGGCTCGTTGGTGGGACTAGATTGGGTTGGGATATCTGGTATTCATGGATGGGTTGGACCGAAGGGTCTGTTTCCGTGCTGTACATCTCTATGACTCTATATGAAGTGTATGGTTATTTCAAGTTGAAAAACATCGAAACATGTGTCCAATCAAGGAAGAGGCTGTCACATTCTTAAGACTAAGAATTGAAAGAAACAGCTACGTTAAAAACTAAAGATGTGATAACAAAGTTGCTTCCCTCTGGTGTTGGAGTACTGTAACATGCGGGTTTTACGATATATGTAATTGCATTTTTAGGCTGTTCCCAAATTTTTCAATTTATGTATTATATGTTTTATATATATTATGTATAGCATGATTTGTTCTATTTTATCTTCCTTTCTCATTTGTAATAAACTTCTTTATCATTGTTATTATTATTGTCCAAGACAGTAGAGCTGGCACGGTAGGTAGTGTTTGGGCTGAGCCTGTCCGCTTCAGGCCAGCCGCATTCTTTATATCTCTCTGCTTTTCGTCTTTTTTTCTTTTTCTTTTTCTGTTCTTTTTCTTCATCTTCCTGACGTTGTGGGGAGGACAGTTAAGTGTCGCAAGGATTCCTGCCTTCGTAGGCCCGATGTGTGGACTCCTGGAATGGCAGCAGGGCATTGGCTGCAGTGATAGTTGAGTGGGGACTACAATAGGCCCAGAGTATGGACTCTTCCGGCAATGGCAAGTCATCAACAGCAACAGTGTCGGTGTCCAGAGTGGGGGTTCCATGCTGCAGTAGGCCCAAAACAGGAAACATCTAGCAGTCTGGAGCCGTGTTTGAGTCCCTGGCCAATGAAGATGAACTCTATTTAAGTACTTCCTTTTATTTTTCTGTATCCCAAAATGGAGCCGGATTGTGGTGACAGGGCATTTTCACTGTATCTCCTGAGATATATGTGACAATAAATCATTCATTCATAAAATCTGCAAAAATGTGTGCGTGTGTTTCAGTGAAGAACAACATTTTTAAATAAAAAAAAGGTTATCAAGCCAGGTTTCAGTTTGGGATCTGACCTGTCCAGTCGTAACATCAGCTGGGATAACACTGCTCCCTATTACTATATCCTTACGTTTTGCTAGGATATGGCCAGAAACTCCTCAGATGGTATATGAACATTTAACTTTTATAGACAATTCATAACTATTAGATTTTAGTTTGGTCCAGAGAAACTTACTGATGCGTTGTAGATCTTAAAATTGCTAAACAGCGTTTTGAAAAGGTTCATGGAACAAGAATATTTACATAATTAGTTACTTCTTGGCTCAGCTTTTAGTTTAAATGCAATTCAGCTTCATGGCCTTATGAATTTTGTTTTATCTTTTAGAATCTTTGAGAGTTTGGATTTTGTGGAGGACAAGGCTACAGTTTTTCATGCTAGTTATCTTTCGGCATGTGAAGACTCTGGGCTCAATGATAGTGTAGCTATGGGTCACTTTCTGCTTCCCCCATCCTGCCTTCATGAAGGTTAGTGCGAAGCAGATAAGAGATACAATTAATCTTTTAGACATTGGTTTCATCATTGGCAATTGTGTGAAGTTATTGTAGAGTTGTATGTCTGGCTTAACTTTAAGAGCCCACAGGAAAATCTTAGATGGGACTAAAATAGGACAATATAGGGAACGCCTGCTTTGGATAAAATAATGCCTTACCACACCTATGGAATGATTACTTTTCTCAACAGAAATGTAAAGACCACTGGGTGTAGGAGGTGGCAAACTTAGTAGGAATTTGGTCTGACGACAGTAGTTAGGTGAGAGTAGAACTCAAACAAAATAACATTGCTGTTGGTGATCATGTGTAAAGATGTTAATCCACATCAAAAATAGCCCCAAGGGGTTATGTTTTTAATGAGCTTTTTCTGCTCAGAAGGTTTAATGGCATTATAATTTAAATGTGCTTTTGGAAAGGGGAAAGTGTAACTCTTTAGTTTCATGCATCTTTTACGTGAAGTCAAATTTGATGCAACTTATAAGCAATATTTCCATCCTTTAGATTTTAGTCTTTCAGGTTAACTGGGGAGTAATGGAAGGCAACAGGCCGTAGTCATAGTGATATGGGACAGAATATTCCCCCCTTGAAAGTGGGGATAAGGGAAATAACAGAATAATGTGTCTCTGGAGAGATACTTGCCTGTATCATGCCACTTCAGTTAAATACAAGGCAAGAAGATTCAGTTGACATTTTCTCAACGTGCCAGCAATTAAAAATCCTTGAGTGATCAATTAATGTTCGCTTATGGGCCACTGCTTACAACTATCCCAGTTATTCAGCACTTGAGCAGGTGGGGAATTAGGTTACTCCAAGTTGGAGCCATTTGCTACCCAATCTGGGGTCAGTTAGAATCAAGGATAGGGGGCAAGGGTTGACCTGTGGAAGCTACCTCCTTGCCCATGCCCTTGCCTCTAAGTGCTTCTCTTCCTGCAATCCCATCTGATGAGAAGCAAAAGAAATCTACTTAGTTAATGATATGAAATATTTGTTTTAAACACAGCTGCATTTTTTAAAAACTCCTCCTCTTTTCATCCAGTTAGACTATAGCATTGATCAAAGCTTCAGAGTAGGTTACCAGCCTGTGACAGGACCCAACCAATAAGTAATGTTGTGTGGAAACTGAAAAAATGTACTGGTGGAGTACTAGATGGAGAATAAAAGTTACTTTGGAGTTTCTGTTCTCAATATTACTTGATTTATTTTTGTACTTTTTAAAGTTTTATTTTTAATTAAGCATCTGCAGCCCTCCTCACATCTATGAGCAACATCAGAATCGCTTGTAAAATTTGAGCAAGCAGGAATAGCATACTAGGCATGGGATTCATTTGAAGTTGAACATGAGGTTGAATTCTGCAATTTTTGGTCAGTTGCATTTGTCATCAAGGAATATTGTGACAGAACCCCTGGAGATTGAATGGATGATTGAGTCAAATGTGCATGATTCTGTAAAAGGAATAGGCTAAGTGGTGTTCATTACTTCCACTTTTCACATGCTTAAGACAAAATAATGTCTATATTTGGACTATTCCATGCGTATTTTGTGTTCTTAATTATTTCAGAAATTCGAGCAGCTGTTGGAAATTTCATTTGGGAGCTGGACAATCCTTTACAGCCTCAGCAGGTGAGGTTATTTCCTTCCATTTTGTGTTTTGTTTCTAAGGTGCTGTAGAAATTAATTGATGTATTCAAATAGGTATGCACAGTGTTCTAAATAAAATCCAATAATGACCCCCATAACCTAGACACTTGTAAGAATACATGCAGTGATTGTAAACATGTGTGACCTTGCTTGACGTGACTATTGAGTCATAGATGGAGGTAATTGGCAGTAATTTTGTGAATTATCAAATGAAGCTCCATGTTGGATCTGCCAAATTATTGAATTGAGTCACTGCTATACTATTCCAGCATGCTCCATCATTTGTTTGCTTTCCATCTTGTCGTAATATTTTACTGTCAACTATAATTGAACTGACAGCAGTTAGCTTCTGGGAAAGAACATGCAAATAAGTATTTGTATACACTTATACAGATGGACCATATACACAAATGCAGACAGATATGCATGGGTTCAGAAATATTTGCATTTATAGGCAATGAAAATGCCACACATTAGATACATAGTTACTGTTGCATCAGATTGTGACTCCTTGTTACTTTAAATTTTAACATTAGTCACATGAGAGAGGAGATGCTTCAAAAAGGAAGAGATCTGCAAACTGTCACCACCCAGAAATGGAAAAAATAGACCAAGACATTCATAATAATGGGCGCAGGTTTGTTTCTTCAGTCTAATCCTATATTGCAATGAAAGAAACTCTTGCTGTTTAAGTTGCAAATTATACTATAATTACTTGCGTTATTGAAAGGACTACATGTAAAACACTTTAGAGTGTCCATTTGTCATAAAACTTGCAATTAAAGGCCAGTTACATTTTGCTGAAATTTTTGATAATAAAAGAAATTCCAATATTCGTTTTCAGTAAAATATGCAAACATGCATTGTAGGCATGAGGAGAAAGTGAGGACTGTAGATACTGGAGATCAAAGTCAAAATGTATGGTGCTGGAAAAGCACAGCCAGTCAGGCAGCATCACAGGAGCAGGAGTGTCGATGTTTCGAGCATAAACTCTTCATCAGGAATGTGGCTACATCAGGAATCAGCTCACATTCTAGATGAAGGGCTTATGCTTGAAACGTCGACTCTTCTGCTCCTCGGATGCTGCCTGACCAGCTATGCTTTTCCAGCACCACACTTTTTGACATTGTATGTCATGACCCAATTTAGCTCAATGTTGGCTGTCTTAACTGTTAACACATGCATAGACTTGTAATTTCTATTATTCTTAAGAATATGACCTTCGATCAAAAATGTGAGTATGTTGTTTTAATTTTTAATTCTCTTTTTCACATATTCAACTGTAATGACTGCTGGGAACTTTTGAAGATTAGAATACTTAGTGCGAAATTACTAGAAATCTTCAATTATATTTTCTACTTACCTTGTTGCAGTCATAGAGTCATAGAGATATACAACATGGAAACTGTCCAACTCGTCCATGTTGACCAGATATCATATAAATCTAGTCCCATTTGGCAGCATTTGGGCCATACCTCTCTAAACCCTTCCTATTTATATACCCATCCAGATTTCTTTTAAATGCTGCAATTGTACCAGCCTCCACCACTTCCTCTAGCAGCTCATTCCATACACGCACCAGCCTCTTCATGAAAAAGTTGCACCATAGGTCCCTTTTATATCTTTCCCCTCTCAGCTTAAACCTATGCCCTCTATTTTTGGACTTCTCCACCCTAGAGAAAAGACCTTAAGTATTTGCCCTATCCATGCCTTTCATGAGTTTATAAATTTTTGATTTAATCCTTGAATTAAAATTTAGAATTTGTGAATTATAAGAAAGATATAGAAAAAAGACGGGGACCCTCTTGTGATGCAGTTAGTAGTGTTCCTACTTCTAGACGGAGTGGCTTGTGTCCAATTCCCCCTGCTCTAGAGGTGTGTAATAACATCTCTGAACAGGTGAATAGAAAGGCAAGTCAGGGACAGAATAAAAGTAAAGAAAATGCATACAATGTGGTGAAGATTGGTCCGAGCCAGAGGATTGTAATGAGTTTAAACACCAGCAGAGGACAACTAAATAAGCAATAAGGAGGAGAAGATGAAAAATGAGAATAAGCTAGCTAGTGACACAAAAGAATATTGAAAAGAGATTTTGAGACATCACAGTCTCAATGGTTAGCACTGTTGCCTCATAGTGCCAAGGACCTAGGTTCGATCCAGCCTTGGGCAACTGTGGAGTTTGCATGTTCTCCCCTTTACCTGTCTGGGTTTCCTCTGGCTGTTCTAGTTTCCTTCCACAGTCCAAGCATGTTCAGGTTAAGTGGATTAGCAATGTTAAATAGCCCAAAGTATCTCGAAATGTGCAGGCTAGGTGGATTAGACTTGGGAAATGCAGGATTGCAGGGTTTTGGGGGGTCTGGGTGGGATGCTTTTTGGAGGGTGGGTGTGGACTCGATGGGCTGAATGCCCTTCTTCCACACTGTAGGAATTCTATGAAAGAAACTGTTTTGGCTGTTGTTGTGGAATAATGCCAAAAATCCATATTTTAATCCAACTTTTCACAACAAGTTAGATCTCCATAGTCACAACTCAAAACTGCCTTTGAGCAATTTATTAGAATTGTTGCATAAAATATTAGATATTTGGTTGTGCATTTGACACAATAAGCATTATAATGCTTATTTTTCATGTAACTACATGTGATGTAGCAGCTGATACATTAGAATGTTATTGCATGTTATTTATTTTAGATATCATGATTATAAACTTTCTGATTCACAGTAGCATTGCTGAGAATATCAATTTTAGTTTAGTTGGTAATGGGGCGTGCCCCTTAAAGTCAATTTTCAGGCACCCCTTGTGAGACAGTGATTGGAATAGGTGTACCCTGAAGCAAATTATAGAAATATAGAAACATAAAAATAGGAGCAGATAATGGCCATTTAGCCCTTGGAGCCTGCTGCACTCTCCTTGGATGTTGCCTGAATTGCTGTGCTCTTCCAGCACCACTAATCCAGAATCTGGTTTCCAGCATCTGCAGTCATTGTTTTTACCTCATGCCTGATCATCCAACTCAATGCCCGTTTTTCCTTTCTCTATGTACCTTTTGACCCCTTTTAGCCCAAATAGTTACATAGAAATCCTTCTCAAAAAATTCAGTGTCTTGGTATCAGACACTTCCTATGGCAGTGAATTACATAGGCTGACCATTCTATGAATGAAGAAATTTCTCCTCATCTTGTATCTTTAAATTATTCTGGAATCCCAGGTCATCGGGAACATCCTACGTTTACCCTGTCTAGTCCTGTTAGAATTTTATGAGTTTCTTTGCGTCCCTTCTCATTCTTCTAAACTCAATAAATCTAGTCCTAACCAATCCAGTCTCTTTTCAGTCACAAGTCCTGCCATCCTTTTGTTGCATTCCCTTCACACTCAGAATATCTTTGCTCAGATAGAATCATATGATTCCTGCAGTTTGGAAGAGCATCCCACCCAGACCCATCTCCCCACCCTGTAATGCTGCATTTCCCATGGCTAATGCACCTAGCCTGCACATCTCTAGAAGCTATGGACAGTTTACCAGATATGGAGATCATATTTCACACAGAACTCCAAATGTAATCTCACCAAGATAATTGTACAACTGTAGCAAGATATTCTTGCTCCTATATTTGAATTTTCTCACAATGAAGGCCAGCAAACCATTTTCCCCTTCATTGTCTGCTATAACTGCTTACTTAATTTCAGCGATATGTGTATGTGGATACCCAAGAGTCCTGTTTTCCCCATCTATCACCATTCATTTAATAATCTGCCTTCTTGTTTTTGCTTCCAAACTGGATAACCTCACATTCATCCACATTATATTTCATTTGCCATGCATTTGCCCACTCACTCAACTTAAGCAAATTATACTGAAGCATATCTCTCCATCCTCCTCATAGTTCACCCTCCCACCCAGTTTTGTGTCATCCGTCTATTTGGAGAAATTACATTTAGTTCCCTCAGCAAAATCATAGTTATCTTATGAATAATTGGGGTCCAAGCACTGATTCCTGTCATGCTCCACTAGTCACTGGGTGCCACAGAATAAGATTCATTTATTCGTAGCTCCTAATTTCTTATGTGGGACCTTATCAAAAGCCTTCAGAAAGTTCAAGTAAATCACAGCACTGGCTCTCCCTTATCACATCTATGAGTTATGTCCTTGAAAAATTCCATAAGTTTGTCAACCATAATTTCCCTTTCATAAATCTTTGCTGTATCTGTCTGATCCAGTCACTGTTTTTCAAGTGGTCTGTCATACATCTTTTAAAATGGACTTTAATATTGCCGATGTCAGGCTAACCAGTCTCAATTCCCTTTCTCCTCTACCTTTGTATAATAATATGATTATGTCAGATACTTCCCCAACTATAAGAATTACATCAACTATTGTCAGTTAATTGATGTGAAATTTCTTCTGAATTGGAATTTGTATGATTCTCCTTGGGAGAGACCTAGTTATCTCAGGATTATGAATGACATTTAGCAGAAATAAGTGGCCCTCATATGACAACAACAGCTGAAGCTTATTTTTGTACAGTGCCTTTAACATAGTAAAGAATCCAGAGTTCTTCACAGGAATGTTTTAAGACAAAATATGACACCAAGACACAAAAGGAGATTAGTGAGTTTTGAGATGATTTGTAGCTCAGGTTGAGGTTCTGGATGTAAGTTTGCTTGCTGAGATGGAAGATTCATTTTCAGGCGTTTCATCATCATACTAGGTAACATCTTCAGTGAGCGTCCAGACGAAGCCTTCTGAAGGCTTCGTCTGGAGGCTCACTGAAGATGTTACCTAGTATGGTAACGAAACATCTGAAATTGAACCTTGCAACTCAGCAAGCAAACCTACATCCAGAGCAAAAGGAGGTATTCGGTCAGGTGAGCAAAAGCTAGGCCAAAGATGTGGGCTTTAAGGAGTTTGGTAAAGGAGGGAAACAAGGCAGAGAGGTGGAAGAAGGGAATTCCAGAGATTAGTGCCTCAGAATGATAGAGAAATTAAAATTGGCTATGCTCATGAGGGTAGAATTAGATGAGCATAGAGATCTTGGTGAGTTGTAGAACTAAAGGAATTACTGAGTTAGAGAGGCCAAGTGGAGAGCACAGGGTGACAACTGAAATGGAACTTGGCATGGGGACTGAAAATTATCTTCTGAGTATTTTCTTAGCGGAAAATTTCTGCTCCTCCAATTATTGATAACTTACCTGATAATTTAGCTGTATTGAAGGGTCAGGAGAGATGCGTAAATCATTGAGGAGCATGTGGCAAGTGACAAAATAGTAAGAATTACAGGATCACAGCAGACAGTATACAAAGGCTACTGGAGCTGTCAATCACTTATTTTTTGTTGGTGTAACATAAGGTTTTTATTGAAAGACAGGTCAGTGCGGATCTGAAGAAAGCTATTGTAAAGGAAAGGATGATATTTTCTTAAAGGAGAGGACCATCTAGAATTAAAATGTATCCAGCCCTATGGTTAGCTATGAAACTATTTACCAAATGGGCATTTAGCAACTGAAAAGCCCCTCAAGTGTTCATAATACATTGTGCCAAGTAACTAAATGAGATATTTTATGGGATTTTAGTGAACCTTGTGTGCAGTTTTGTAGCACTGCAGTCACTGCCTAGACCCATTGGGATTTACTAAATACATAACTTATAGTGTAGGCAAACGAAAACATTGGAAGCTGGTATAAATTCTTGGGAGTTCATCAAGCGTCTGTCAGTTTTAACCACAAATGTCATGACAATTACTTTAGTATCTCAGGGTTATACAAAGGTATTTGAACTTGGTTCTGAAATGTTGCTGTATAACGTTTTCAAAGCAGAAACCAGAATTTAGGGATTGAAACACCATCATTTGAAGCTACAACTTGTCACGTTCAACAGATGTACCCTGTAAACAACATGGTAACTGGTAAGAAATAGATTGCATTTATAATTTATGATCCCAGTTGATGTTATTACTGGTCAAATCAAATCCCAAACTGAAATCTGGTTTTATAGATCATTTTTGTTTTGGTTTTAAGAGTTTGGTCTTTCACTGAAACAAATGTATGTTATGCTGCCGATTTGGTTTTAACAATAAACCACAAGTTTGTTACATAAAAGAAATTAAGATAAAATTGAATAAGCCAACTTTACATACAACAAAAGTTTAATTATTTCAAAACACGCACTAAACCGCAACTAATCCTGACAGCATTCCTTTACAGTACTCAAAGGCAGAGAGAATTCCTTTCTCATACAGATGGTTTGACTTAGTTTTGGCTTCACTCCCCTTTTGGAGAATCTGATCATCTGTTCTTGAGCTTGAATACAATTGAAAGTAGACTTTCTCACCTTCAAATAACCCCTTCAAGAATTTAACCTAACATTTCTGGTCTGGAATTTAAAATAAACTCCTTACATTGAGGTGTAACCTATTTCTTAATAGCTCTAAACTTTCTTTAGGAGCAACTGTTTTACATATCCAGCTTGAGCTAAGACTTCTGCAAAGCTGCTTCAGACTAAAAGTCTCTTTTCCAGCTATGGGTGTTTCCCCTAAAGTTAAAAAATAAATCCATTTTGGAATCTTATACTTGAAATGTAATGCACATTTGATAACAATATTCACTTATAAAACTCACTGAATAAAACCAAATTCCCGTTACTCTCCAGAAGGTTTATTTCAATCTGTGTTTTAAATGAAAGTACCATGGCTGCAGCAAAACCTCCAAGTTAATAATTAAACCCTTCATAGACACCGACCAAATCCACATGCCACCACCTCAAAATCCATACTCTAAAATAAATGATATTTAAATACAAATTATAAATATATCTTGCATCATAACTTATTCAATACTGGTAAAATGTCTTGAATTTAATTGATTTCCCAGTACCAGCTTGGTAGCAGTTTTTCTATGAATTACATGTTGGGTTGAATTGCCGTTGCATAGCTTAAACATGCAATCTAGGGCGATATTTCAGTGCAGTACTTATAGAGTGATGGATGTTTAGATATTCTATTAGATAGAAATCGCATTTCTCTGTGTTTGAGGATAAGGAAGATCCCATTGCACTGTTCCAATAAGAAGATGTATTCCTCCACGTCCCAGTTTTAATGTCTTAACCAACATCATCAAAATACATTTTTTAATAATTTATCTTTTAGGGACTTTGCACTCTATAAGATGTCTGTTGTATTTGCTGCAGCAACTATATTTAAACATTCAAGCTAATGAATTTTTTGAGACATCCCAAGGTTGTGAAAGACAATATTAATGCAAGTTGTTTCCTTAATAACTCGTCCTCCAGAGACAATATTTGGTATGCTGTCCCTTTGAAGCTTTCTCATGGCATCCAGCACTCTTGATCAACATTCTTCCCCTAGCCTCCCTTTTGTACAGTTTGTTTATTCCTATTAGACATTATTCTTTCTCTCACATTCTGCACTGTTTCAATACCTGTTTTCATCAAAGCTGATTTTTGTTGTAGTTGCTCTGAATGGTGTTGTGGAGAAACATTTGAATTCAAAAGTCTTTTATTATGTTGAGTTACATAGAGTCCATTATTCCAGAACTAGAAACAGGCTGGTGGTTGTGCTTCACTCAATTTCTTCTTAAACACCATCAAAATATTCATCTGTTTGCTCCTCACAATCTATCTGTCTAAACCGGGGAAAACAAATACTGTCCAGGTGAGAGTTTTGCAGAATACATCTGTTCGATCCATGAGCATCACACCAAGCTTCTACTTGCCTGTTATTTTAATTCTCCACCTTGCTCTCCCTCTCTGTCTGTTGCTTGCTACAATGTTCCATTTAAGTTTAACACAGATTGAAAGAACTGCATCTTCTCATTCAGCTAATTTATAGCCTTTTGGATTCAGTTTTGAGTTCAGTATTTTAGTATGCCCTTTAGTTTTTGTTTTTTTCTGGTTTCTCGCTTGCTTCCTTTGCTTTTGAATTGTAACTGTTCCTATTCCTGCCATTCATACCCCCTCTAGACATACCTTTCGTTTCTTTACTTATCCCAATATCCCTCTTTTTCGCCTTGTGCCATACAATGTTTTGACATTTAATCATTATGCCTTCCTCCCTGTCGTAGTGCTTTCCTTTCACTTATTGAAAACCTATTGTTTCTAACTTCCTGCAGTTCTAATTGAAGGTCACAGACCTGGAATATTAACTTGTTTCTGTCTTCACTGATGCTGTCTGACTTGCATTTTCCAGCATTCTCTGATTTTTATTACAATGATATTTAATTGGGTATTATGAAATGAAAAATAGGTTTCTTAGCTGCTTTGCAATCATACATCTTCCAACACTTACAGTAGCCTCAATATGTGATATTTTGGTTGTATTTAAATTTTATTTTGAATCTCTGTGAGTTTCATTTTTCACTGAGATCATGTATTAAAAATTAGATAATTAGAAGTCACTGCATCTTGCAGCAAAGTTTCCCAAGATATAAAAGCACACAGGAGAAAGTGAGGACTGCAGATGCTGGAGATCAGAGCTGAAAATGTGTTGTTGGAAAAGGGCAGCAGGTCAGGCAGCATCCAAGGAGCAGGAGAATCGATGTTTCGGGCATGAGCCCTACTTCAGAAATGAGGAAAGTGTGCCAAGCAGGCTAAGATAAAAGGTAGGGAGGAGAGACTTGGGGGAGGGGCATTGGAAATGCGATAGGTGGAAGGAGGTTAAGATGAGGGTGATAGGCCGGAGTGGGGGTGGGGGCGGGGGCGAAGAGGTCAGGAAGAAGATTGCACATTAGGAAGGTGGTGCTGAGTTCGAGGGTTGGGACTGAGACAAGGTGGGGGGAGGGGAAATGAGGAAACTGGAGAAATCTGAGTTCATCCCTTGTGGTTGGAGGGTTCCTGGGCGGAAGATGAGGCGCTCTTCCTCCAGCCGTCGTGTTGCTATGGTCTGGCAATGGACTCCCCCTCCCACTCCACCAAGGACATGCAGGTCCTTGGACTCCTCCATCACCAGACCATAGCAACACGACGGCTGGAGGAAGAGCGCCTCATCTTCCTCCCAGGAACCCTCCAACCACAAGGGATGAACTCAGATTTCTCCAGTTTCCTCATTTCCCCTCCCCCCACATTGTCTCAGTCCCAACCCTTGAACTCAGCACCACCTTCCTAACCTGCAATCTTCTTCCTGACCTCTCCGCCCCCACCCCCACTCCAGTCTATCACCCTCACCTTATCACCCTCACCTTAACCTCCTTCCACCTGTCGCATTTCCAACACCCCTCCCCCAAGTCTCTCCTCCCTACCTTTTATCTTAGCTGCTTGGCACACTTTCCTCATTCCTGAAGTAGGGCTCATGCCTGAAACGTCGATTCTCCTGCACCTTGGATGCTGCCTGACCTGCGCTTTTCCAGCAACACATTTTCAGCTATAAAAGCACACAGTGGATTATTGTTAATTCTATGAAGAAAGTGCACAAAAGGGAATAGTTTTGATTTAACTGTAGTCATTTGTTTTGATACTTCTGGTTAGGTTTTATCTCTATTGACGAGCTGAAGAAGTACCCAGGAGATTTGTACGACTTCATTCCAGGCAGCGCAGGTTATTCAGTCTGCTGTGCCCATAGAGACAAAATATTTTCAGTTTTAAAAAGCAGAAACAGGAACCACACATTTATTCATACAAATTAAACAGGACTGAAATCAGCTTCAACTGAAAAAAAAGCCTTTGAACATTGGTGAAGGTATGAACTTTTGCAGTAGCCTGTTATGTTTTGCTCAATGATAGATTGTTAAGAATAAAGTTTTTTTGCTTACTATGTAAAATGTTTTGTAATTATTGAACTGTAATCCCTTTATGTTTGCATTAATATATCGAATGTAGCTCAATTACTTGTGTTAATGCATCACATCAAATGAATAATCATAGTGATTTCACACAAAATTACAGAGAAAATATAAAAGTGTAATCATCTGTGTTGGTGTTTAACCTCTTTGGGAGAAATATTTCTAACCCCACTTGCCCGTTGTTTCCAAATTTACTCTATCATTTTTTGAAGTTTTCAATAACTTTATAAAATAAATCAATTATTATAACAAATGCAGTCCCAATTTTCACATTTTACTTCAAAGATTCCTCACGTACCTAATTGTGTTTTTAGTGAAGTAAAAATGGAAAGTGCTAGAGAAGCTCAACAGGTCTGGCGAGAGAAAAGGATTTTATTTTTTAAGTTTAGTATGACTTCTTCTGAGTCAGAATGTTGTCAATTCAAATCTGTATTCAGATACTAGCTTGACATTTCAGTACAGAATCATTATTTGTAGAGCAGATTGGTAATCCTGACATAGTGTCTAATAGTTACATCTCAATTGACATAAATAATGCACACTATCTGCTGTTTTACCCTTTCTATTTGTGGAACGTCTTTGCGTAAAAATTGGCTTCCAATTGTCATTAAAGTTATTATGAGGGATTTTTGATTTTTGGGATATTGTGCATGGTACTTTGTAATGCAAATAAATGTGTATTCATAAAAATAACTTAATTCCTTGAGGTACTATTGGTGAGTTGTGAATCTAAACTCCAAAGTCCACATTGTCCATTAACAGCATAATAATTTATTTACCAAAATATACCACCGAACGTTTACTGAAGTTAAGTGCCATCTGCAATTACTTTGTTTATTCCACCATAATTAGTACCCCCTTGCAGCTATCACTGATCTTTAGCATTATTTGTTATGCCTCCTTTCTGCTAAGTTGAATGGAAATCCATCCAGACTTAAGTTGAAGTAATTGCTGTATAGAGAAAACAGAAGAAGATCCAAAAACTAACTTTAGACCTTCACTTCTAAACTGTACTTTGCATGTATATTTTGTTTCCTATCCCCAAACCATTATTTAGTTGCATTTGCTACACTCTTCCCATTTCCAGACGTCTGAATTTTCTCTGAGTCTCGTGGCAAAAAAAGGCTTTCTAAAAGATCTGTCGGCCACAGCCATTGAATTTTCTCCATTGCATTACCTGTCACCTCTTTTTGTCTACTGCAATAAATTTTCTTAAATTTGACTGGCTAATCCTAATCGTGTTCTCTTCGTTGGACACCTATTAATTCAAATTTTAATGCAAGATTTTAGCATTTTTCTTTGAATAATAGTCAAAGTGAATTGTAACTTATTGGGTTATCTCTGTTGGTACATTTTGGAAATTGAATCTTAGAATCTCCACAGTACTGAAGCAGGCCAGTCGGCCCATCGAGTTCACACTGGCCCTCCGAAGACCATCCCACCCAGACCCACCCTCTATCTTCTCCTAGTAACTCTGTATTTCCTCTGGCTAATCCATCTAGCTTGTACATCCCTGGACACTATGAGCAATTAAGCATGGCCAATCCACCTAACCTGCACATCTTTGGACAGGAAACCTACGCATCACGGGGAGAATGTACAAACCTCACATGGACCAAGCTCCAGTTTTCTGTTGTGAATTAGCACTGCTGCCTCGCAGCGCCAGAGACCCGGGTTCAATTCCTGACTCAGGCGACTGACTGTGTGGAGTTTGCACGTTCTCCCCGTGTCTGCGTGGGTTTCCTCCGGGTCCTCCGGTTTCCTCCCATCATCCAAAGATGTGCAGGTCAGGTGAATTGGCCATGCTAAATTGCCCGTAGTGTTAGGTATAGGGGTAAATGTAGGGGTATGGGTGGGTTGCGCTTCGGCGGGTCGGTGTGGACTTGTTGGGCCGAAGGGCCTGTTTCCATACTGTAATGTAATCTAATCTAATCTGTAATCTAATCTAATCGAATTCATTCTCAGTAGAATCTTAGAATACAAACTTTTTCAGAAAACATATTTTATTGGGGAGGAATACTGATTTACAATCTACCTGATTTTACAATCCGTCGCTTTTCTTTAAGCAGTGATCTTGAGATCATTTGTACCTTACTGAAGGGCAGTCCCCTTTACAATACTCAATTAGCAATTGCTTTTATTTGGTAATGTATTTTTTTAAAACCTTGGATTGTACACTGACATGAAAAAGTGAGTGTATTCTTTAGTTTGTCAGCATGTTGGAAGGATTCCCCAACTTGATTTATTCTACAAAATATTGTTTATGTAAGGGAAAGCTGAATGGGATTAACTAGAATCATTTACTGGGCATTGTGGAATCTCGTATCAAATTAAAGTCAGTATTTGGTCTAAATATTGTTTTGCATTTGTAATTGTATTTAAAACAATACACTTAACATGTTTATAAATAACATGCAGAAAAAAATCTCTCGTGTTAATTGATTTTTATCTTTACAGAACTTCTCACGAGCAGACATTGCCACACGAGGGCAGTATAGGAATATGTTTTAAGAATTACCTTGCATTTTCTGAAAGTCAGCGGTGATCATGCAGTTCACCAAATACAAGTGAATTTTATTACGATAATTTTAGGTTAATGTAGAAAATCATTGTTCATGATACAAGGATTGCAGAGTGCTACATTTTCAATGATGCACTAAAATGTGAAAACTTATATCTGCAATGGCACATAACTGTTCACTTGAATGCAGATACATTGTTGTTCAATGTTTGGGGGTGATAAAACAGAATAATTTAAGATGCAGTACAATATTGGATTAAATTCCACATTTCTGCATATATTAAGAACATAAAAGGTAGCGTGTATTACCCAGAACTACTATTGGCAGTATCAGTGATGTGGAAATGCCAGTGTTGGACTGGGGTGAGCAAAGTCAGAAGTCACACAGTTATAGTTCAACAGATTTGTTTGAAATCACAAGCTTTTGGAGCACTCCTCCTTTGTCAGTTGGAGTGGAAGGAAGTGCACAGGCACAGAATTTGTAGATGGAAAGATAATTGCAAGACAATTCCAGGTAATTAAGAGTGCCAAAGTATAGTGCAAATGGTGTGAGTGGAGTGTCAACAGGCTGAATAACAAGTCTTTGCAGATGATCAAAAGTCAAACGGTGTGAGTGAAGTGTCAACAGCTGAATAGCAAGTGAAGGTATGAACTGTGATCTGATTAATTAAGGCAGAGAGATAATTAGCAATATCAATAACTGAGTACCATGTTTATATGGCATCCCTCACTGCATTTTAGTTGTTAGCAATTATCACCATGTAATATCCAGGACCTAAAGGTGCTTATCAAAATCAAAAGATGGGTTTTGTTTCAGCAGTGAGAAGGCTATTAAACAGACAGCTGGCAATATGATAATGACCTGATAAATTGTTTTAATGATGTTGGATGAGGGATATGATTTGGAGGTGCCGGTGTTGGACTGGGGTGTACAAAGTTAAAAATCACACAACACCAGGTTATAGTCCAACAGGTTTAATTGGAAGCACTAGCTTTCAGAGTGACGCTCCTTCATCAGGTGATAGTGGAGGGCTCAATCCTAACACAGAATTTATAGCAAAAATTTACGGTGTGATGTAACTGAAATTATACATTGAAAAATCGATTGTCTGTTAAACCTTTTGTCTGTTAGAATACAGTGATAGCTTCACTTATTTCATGTGTAAATCACAAAACCTTTTTTTTAAAAAGGTGCATTCTCGCGTTAGCTGTTAACAATGGTGATAGCTAGATAATATGTTGAAGGTGTTGGCCCCCTGTGTTCTCTGTCTATGCCATGATGTTTAGATTGATTCTAATCTAAAAAGTGAGATAATGGAGTTTTACATAAATTCATGCAGTTTTTGAGCAAAGTACAATGTAACCCTGCAAGTACAAATTCACCCCACAAAATATATGTGTGCATGTGGGTCTTTGTCTGTCTATGTGTGTGTGTGTGTCTGTCTGTCTGTCTGGGTTGGGGGTTGTGAGTATGAAAAAGTGTATATGTGTGTGTGTGTAGTGAGTGCAGAGTGTCTTAAGTCTGTGAGGGGTCACATGTGTGGGAGTGTATGTGTCTGTAAAGGTGTGTGTGGGTGTCTGTGTGCGTGTCCGCGTGTGTGTGTGTGTGTGTGTGTGTGTAGGAGTGTCTTTGTGTATGTATAGTGCAATGGTGGTCGCCTGTAATGTGACATGAACCCAAGGTCCCGGTTGATGCCCTCCCTATGGGTACCGAACTTAGCTATCAGTCTCTGCTCGGCCACTTTTCTCTGCTGCCTGTCCCGAAGTACACCTTGGAGGATGGTCACCCGAAAGTCCGAGGCTGAATGTTCTGGACCACTGAAGTGTTCCCCAACTGGGAGGGAACCCTCCTATCTGTTGATTGTTGTGCGGTGCCCATTCATCCGTTGTCGTAGCCTTTGCTCAGTTTCCCCAATGTACCATGCCTCCGGGCATCCTTGCCTGCAATGTATGAGATAGACAACGTTGGCTGAGTCACATGAGTACCTGCCATGTACAAGGTGGGAGGTGTCCCCACGCGTAATGGTGGTATCTATGTCCACACTCTGACACGACTTGCAGCGTCTACCGTGACAGGATTGTATGGAGTTGTCCTGAGAGCCGGGCAGTTTGCTACGAGCAACGATCTGTTTGAGGTTTGGCGGTTGTTTGAAGGCAAGTAGTGGAGATGTGGGGAAGGTTTTGGTGAGATGCTCATCCTCATTGATGATGTGTTGCAGGTCACGAAGAGCATGGCATAATTTTTCAGCTGGGAAATACTGAACAACGAAGGGTACCCTGTCAGTTGCAGCACGTGACTGTCTCCTGAGGAGGTCATTACGGTTCCTTGCTGTGGCACGTCGGAACTGGCGGTCGATGTGTTGGGCATCGTACCCTGTTCTTGTGAGGGCATCCTTGAGTACTTCCAGGTGTACTCAGGATGAGGGATAGATATTGATGTGGACGCTGGTGAGGACACCCTGCTCTTCTTTGCATATGCCAGGGTACAAAGTCTCATTCAAAGGATATCACCTCCAATATTGCAACATTCCTGCAATACTGCATTGAAATGCTAGCCTGGACGTTATGCTCATTCAGTGGTACTTGAACCAATAATTTCTGACTCGGAGGTGAAAGTGCAACTATAGTTGCCAGGCAGAAATAATGTTCTATGGCATAAGTGTTTAACTTATTTCTTACAAACTGTAGAGGGAATTCATTCAACCACCATCATTATCTATGTTTGCCACTGCTAGAACAATTGGAAACTATTTACACTGTACTATTCCCTCTCTATAGCCCTGCATCATTTTCTACTTCAAATCCCTTAATAGATAATGTCCTGGTCCTACTTCAATGCGAATCAGTCACGAAGTTCTAACAAATGCTTGCACATAGAAATGACTCCCAAACTCTCTTGTCAGTCATGGTTATTGTTTTGACTCCTGTCTATCTCTGTTACCTCCTCTGGACCTCAGGATGGGGACAAAGTTGCAGAGCCGCATGCAGACTCCTGCCTGGGAATCCGCTCCTACATGCTGCCTTTCATTTTTTTTCTTCAGTTCTTCTTTTCTTTGGAGCCTTTTGTGGTGAGTTAGTTACAAAATTGATGTGGCAGCTAGAGTGGGCCGTTTATGGAATAGTGGCTCCTCCCTGCTGTGGGAAGCTGTGGCTGATGCAGCTGCTCATGGTGAGTGGAGGCAGAAGCAGCAGCAGGAACTTGCTCCCAACGTTCAAGGCTGGTGGCGGTGCAGCATCAGTGGCAAAGGTCCTCCAGCAATCCGAGATGGTGGCAGCAGACTTTTCAAGATGGTGGCACCAACAGGGGGAGATCTCGGAGGAGGGTGGCCAGAGCAGGTCTCTTAGCGGGACGGTGGCAGTGGCCTGGTCTGGCAGTGGAGCCAGGAACTTCTAGTTGCAGTAGGCCCAGAGCAGGGACTCCTGGTGTTGGCAAGGCAGCAGCTACAGCAGTGGAAGCATGGTATGCTTGAGTCAAAACTCCTGGTATAATCGAGGTGGCAGCAGAGCCAGGGAGAGTATGGGCTCAGCACCAGGACCTGGCATCGGTGTCAGCAAGGTGAGCCCAGTGATGACGATATAGCACCAAAAGAGTGGTAACTTCTACATTGGTGGGTCTTTGCATGGCGGCAGCGAGGCAGTGGAGGGGGGTTGGCAGAGTAGGTGTCGTTGGTGAAACGACTCAGGACTGTCTCAGTTATACCTTTTATTCTTTTTCTTCTTAAAGTATTCAAAATGGTGCCGGACTGTGTTGACTGTTGAACCATTTCACCGTATTTTACAGTATTATTCATTGTAAAATGCAAGTGGTAATAAATAAATCATTCATCATTAAGCTGATATCATTTTATGTTTCACCTGGCCCTCAAAGTTCTGGTAAATAAATTCCTTCTTCCCTGAGCAGTCTGCATTGATCCCTTTAAGAAAGTGATTGATTGGTTCCCTTTTGCATAAGGGTATCTAAGGATCAAATGCAGGGCAATGAAGTTGTGCTGCATTTAAATCACGACCTACTTATAGTTTGCTACCTCTGAAAATATCTCTAAAATTCTCTGAATACACTTCTTACCAACAAGACAGCAGTAGCAGGAATGGGATGAGAAGGATATTACAAAATCCACATGAGTGATCATCTTAATTCATTTTGCCCTCCAGAAATAATGCAGCCAGTAGTTCACAAGGCTGATTGTTTGGATAGGTTAATAGAGAGTAAAAGTACAGAGAAAGAAAATGTGAAAGGAGGATTAAAAAAATGATCAAATTAAATATAGGAGGAACAACCCTCTCGTCCAAAATAAAGGGGTAATGACATTAAGTGTCACCAGGAAGCCAGTGTGCAAAAGATGCTGCCTTGAGTAATTTCAAGAGCATTTCTCAAGTCACAATATAAAAATCTTTAGAACTGCACCTGTATTTCGACCAAATCTGAGTGGTGTATCAGGCACCTGATACTTGGTATTGTTTGAACATTGAAGACAAGACTAATCATTGTATAAGGATTGTGAAACTCAATAAATCAATGTTCTTTGAATTATCTGAAAGCTTTTACAATTATACTTTTTTTTATTGCTTGGCACTTTTCCTGTCATTAAAAGTGATATTTAACTTTTTAAGAAGTAGTTGTACAGACAGCTTCAGGACACAGTTTCTCCTCCACACCCAGGGCTCCTGTAATTTTTAATTACTTTATCTCGTGCTGCCCCTATATTCCTCTACATCCTGTACCTTGCTATCTGCTTCGAACACACCGTGTGACATATTCTATATCTTTGTCACTCAGTATAAAGAAATTCATCCTTAATTCTTTACTTTGATGTGTTGTTGGCTGTCTTGTATTTCAATCCACTTTATTCTGTGCTGAACCACAATTTGAAACTTTATCTACATCCAAACTCATAGTTTTTAAGATCTGTCTCCTCATGGTCTTCTGAAAAGGAAAAATAAAAGCCAGGACAATGTTTGTTGATTGTTGAATCCTTTCAATTCTCCAAACATCAGTATGATTTGTTTTTACTGCACTGCATCCAGTACTTCAATGTCTGTTTTATAATAAAGATAAAATTAGTCCAGAGAAACAGGCTGCCGTCTCATTGGAGAGAGACCACTGATGGTGAGTTTGACTTGTGGGTCACCATGCTTCAGGTGACATTGCGGTTGAGAAGGAAGGACCTTATGGTGACCTCACCAGTATGATAATTAACCCATGCTGTTGGCATCACTGTACACTGCAAACCAGCCATCCAGCTAGCTGAGCTACCTGACCTCCTGGTTACCTATCATGTGATGGGGTTGAGCTCAGGAAGTGATGAGAAGATTGTAAGCTGAGCACCGACACTATTTTAAAAGACTCCCCCTCCACCCCTGCTGAAAGCACACAAAGTGGGCACATGCAGAATCCAGACAAATACGCCAAAATCAGTTCAAAGAGCTTAGATCTTAAACATTATCTACATTGTTTTGCATTCTGTTTCTCTGCAATTAATTGCAGTACTTTCTTTCTACTCCTAATGCTCTAATCAATTTGTTTTGCTACTTCTAGTAATTTATCTTTCTGTACTTTACCTCATTTAGCTCCTTACTTTCCACAACATAAACAAGAATGGTGCGGGGGCGGGGGGAACATTATAGAAACGTATAAAATTATGAAGGAAATAGATAAGGTAGAGAGAATGTTTCCACTGGCAGGTGAAATTAGGAAAAGAGGACATAGCCTTAAAATTAGGGGGAGCGGATTTAGAATGGAGAAGGAACTTCTTCACTCAGAGGGTTGTGAATCTATGGAATTCCCTTCCCAGTGAAGTAGTTGATGCTACTTCAGTAAATGTTTTTAAAGCTAAGTAGATTTTTTTTTGAACAGTAAAGCAATTAAAGGTTACAGTGAGAGGATGGATAAGTGGAACTGAGGTCATGTAAAGATCAGTCATAATCTTATTGAATGGTGTCGCAGGCTCAAAGCGCCAAATGGCCTACTCCTGCTCCTAGTTCTTATGTAACATGGGGCACCAGACCTTATTGCCCACTTCCTACTACCCTGGAAGAGTTGGGCACATATTTGATGAAATGCTTAAATTTTAATAGATTTGCAACAAACAATTTGCTCTAATGTGAGTTAATTTCTGCTAAGTTATTCATGCAGCTTCCTATTGTTGTTTGATTATATAATTAATCATTTTGCTGTGTAAGCATTGCGACAGCTTGTTTGGTGATGTTTTGACTTTATAATTCTTACCCTTGCTTTCAAGTCCCTCCATGGCCTCTCTATTCACAATATGCTGTGATTTCCACAAGCCCCACGACTCCCTGCATTGCTCTTTTTTTTGGCTTCTAGGTTAGAATGGTGCTGGAAAAGCACAGCAGTTCAGGCAGCATTCGAGGAGCAGGAAAATCGACATTTTGGGCAAAAGCCCTTCATTAGGAATAGAGGGTAAAGACAAGGACTGCAGATACTGGAAACCAGATTCTAGATTAGAGTGGTGCTGGAAAAACACAGCAGTTCAGGCAACATCCGAGGAGCAAGAAAATCAACGTTTCTTTTTTTTGGTCCCTTGAGCATCTGTGACTTTAGTTGTTGGACTATTGGTGGATGTGCTTTTGGTAACCAAGGACCCAAGTTCTGCAATCCAATTGCCTCAATCTCTATCTCGCTTTCCTCAAGTTGCTCCTGAAAACACATGTCAAGCTTTTGATCACCTGATGTATTGTAACTTTCAGTAATTCTGTCTCACACTTGATTTTATCATGCTCCTGTATGTTACAAGTGTAAATTGAGATTGTGAAGATCCAAAAAAATGCAAGCTTTTTTATTTTTCACAATCGCAAATGTTATCAGAAGTGATGATCATTGTTAAAAAGTCGTTCAGTGGGTGCTGAAATTTCTATGAAGCAGGGAGTTCATGTAGTGTGCTGGCTTCATTCTGAGCCACTCACTTCATCCCCTATCTCTGAAATCAAACTGGAGATTATCTTGTCATTCCTGTCTTTGTGGTTGGGTTGGTGTTAAGGGGTGTGGGTATCCTGCATTATGCAAAATATCATCCCTGTGTTTCTTTAAGGTAAATGCCACTGCTTTACAGAATAGTTCATTGTATGTTAGTCACTTTGAAAAATAATTTGAGCTGCAATCTGGCACTATACAAATAAGTCTTCCTTTGAGTCAGAGCTATAGTCAATTTTAATAGGAGGCGGTGCTTTGTTATCTGTTTTCCAGGACAATTGCTTAATGTCACATTTTGTTTTGTAATGAAATTATAGATCTTTTGCAAATATTCCCTGGAAAAACCAGAGTAGTGAAATAAGCAAGTGTTTCAAAGCAACCCTTTGTTTAGACTAATGATTTACTTTGCCCTTCATGACCTGAGGTAAGTAAGGTATAACTATTGACACTGATTCGTCTTCGCTTTGAAAGTAATTACTTCTGAGGAGTGCAGGCCCTGTGCAATGAGCAAGAGATCCCTCAAGGTCAAACAACAGGCGGAAATTCCAGCTTCAGAAACTCTGTGAATGGAGAGTATTCATTCCCAGGATGATCCAGTGACAACTCCCTGTGCATGGTAAAAGAGCGAGACGAATCATTTCTGTTAGCGAACTGCCTAAATTACCATGAAGACCTGCTAAATGCAATTGAGCTAGAGCTCATAAAGCTTCCAATGTCCCCAATATCTTAGATTTTAGATAATATGGTTGTGCAACAACTCAGACAAAGGACTCCTTTTATATGTTTCATCTTCCTGGTTTCAGTAAACTTCATCTTTGAGCTATTGGTAGAGATTTATGATGTTAACTCTTTGTTGTGTCTTGGCTTTTTAAATTCTCACATTTCCCCCGTCAATTCCTATTTTCAATCAGCAGGGGAAGTTGGGGATGGGTAAACTGCTGAGAATTTCTCTCCTTGCTATATTTTAGAAATATTGAAGACCAAATTACTGAATTACCAGGGTTCACTGTTCCTTTCGAAAATGAAACAACCGGAAAAAAATTTCCTTAGTAATTAGTGGGTAAATGGAGTGAAGGTACAGATCAGTCAGGGAAGAACAGGTCTGAGGAGCTAAATAGCCTCCTCCTTGATCAATGTTCCACTGACACACAAACCTGAAAATTCCTGTTCTTGCATGAATTTAGAATATCCCAAAGCGGTTTACAACCATGTTATCTGTATTCTCATTCACTCTTATGTTTAGGATTAGGTATTTTGTATCTTCCTGTTCCACACAATTCACTATCCTACAGAACAATTAGATGTACAATTTTAAATGTTCTCCTACATCCATCCATTCAGCAGATGAGCTGTTTGCCAGCTGTAGATCTCATTCGGTATAACCAGGTGTGCCAACAGCCCCAGTGACATCATAAATATCAACTCGCATCCTTTGTTTAATCATGATAGAAGTTCCCAGCCACAGTTTCATGAGTGACCTTAAGGAGGTATTTTACCAGGAAGTGTTACTTTTATTTCTAACGTTAAAGAATATTATTGAATGCAGAAAAGCTTATGTTTTCATCGTAGCATTGGTGCATCTTGTAGACATGTTGGCCTAATTTTAATCTTTACTGGTTGAGTGGAATGTTAGTTTTACATTCTGCCCTCTAATGGTCTTCAGTGATTTCAACAGCAACCATTAAACCAGCATTTATCCAATTCTGCAGACCTCACCCTTCTACATTATTTAAACAGTGTCTACATAGGCACCATTTAGATGGCAACTTTGACCATGACTCCGTGTGGAGTTCGATTTTGAGACCATTGATTATGGGATTGGTGACTTAAACGAGTGCAAAATTGGGTGGGGTGTAAACACAGGTGATTAACCCCTCATCTATTGCCTGCTCCCTCCAGATGGGTTAGGTTAAAACCAATGTCATAGTATTTACACACTTGCATTTCCACCTAAACCCAATCTGTTGCAACAGGGAGCAGGCAACTTGACTGGTTTTACTATTTTAATCTCTGTCACTTCCCTTCCCTCCCTAGCTGGAGGGAATTTTTTCCTTTATTTCCTTGACTGAGAGAAGTCAAGTCTACCTGAAGAATGGAATTTGGGAACGTGTCAATGTGACTGACTGCGATAATGTATCACATATCCACCTATTAGCCCCTTTGGTAATACAATAATTTGGTAAAAAGACTAGGCAACTTGATATTGTATAAACAGCTGATTTGATATTAACCTCCTTTTGCACCATAAAGACTCCATGACACAATGACACCATGCCGAGTATCATCGATTATCACATAAACCCACCTGTTTAACATATGTTCTTTAGGGAAGGAAATCTTCCGTCCTTAACTGGTCTGGCCTACATGTGACTCAGATATACAGCAATGTGGTTGACTCTTAACTGCTCTCTGAAATGGCTTGAGGAGCCATTCAGCTCTGTGGCAATTGGGGATGAGCAACAAATGGCTCACATCCCATCGAATAATTTTTAAGAAAAGTTCCCGTTGTTGCGAATGCTAAGTTTTAGAATGTAACACCTAGGAACAAGAGGAGGCCATTTGACCTTTTGAGCCTGCTCCACCATTGAATAAGATCATTGGCAATTTGGTTGTGGTCTCAGCTCTACTTTCCTGTCTTTGCCACATACCCCTTGACTTCATATTCTAACAAACTGTTCAGAGAAATAAATAAATCTTCAGCTCTGTTCTAAAAGAGAGACTTCTTATTCCTAAACAGTATATCAAGTGTTAGTCTCCCCCACAAAAAGAAACATCCATTTTGTCTATCACTGCCAAGATCTGATATGCTTCACGAAGATTGTCTAATCAAACTATTTTCATAAGGTAAGCCCCTCATCCCAGGTATAACTTGAATGAACCTTTTCTAAATTATTTTTTTATTTCAAAAATATACTTTATTCATAAAATATTTTGATGATCTGTATAATTGGTGGTGCCATACATACATATACATTTTATTTCTTTACATACAGAGATTGGAATTAATCATTCGTATATACAGGTCTGTACATTTACCATCCATATATTTAGCTGAGGCTTCAGTGGAGCCTACTTACTGAGTGGGCCCCCTGTTTTTCTTTGACAGGCAGACGTTACATGGTGGTCTTTCCCCACCGTGCCTTGGTGGCAGCTGCCCCATACTTCCGCGCATCCCTCAAGTCCTGGACCTTGGAATGTGCCAGTCTGCAACACTCAGTCGGGGTCAGCTCCTTCAGCTGGAAGAACAAGTTTCAGACAGACCAAAGAGCGTCTTTCACCGAGTTGATGATCCTCCAGGCACAGTTGATGTGCGTCCCGGGGAACAGACCGTAAAGCACGGAATCCCACATCATGGAGCTGCTTGGGATGAACTTCACTGCATTCTTCTCCAAACTTCCTTTGCGTCAGCACATTCCAGAAGGACGTGTGTGACAGTCTCGTCCCCACCGCAGCCGCTTCGAGGGCAGCGTGCGGTGCACCAGAGAGTCCGAGAGAGTTTCAGACAGACCAAAGAGCGTCTTTCACTGAGTTGATGATCCTCCAGGCACAGTTGATGTTTGTCTCGGTGTGTGTCCTGGGGAACAGACCGTAGAGCACGGAGTCCCGCGTCACGGAGCTGCTTGGGACGGCCCTCGACAAACACCACTGCTTTCCTCTCCAGACTTCCTTTGCATAGGCACATTCCAGAAGAAGGTGTGTGACAGTCTCATCCCCACTGCAGCCGCTTCGAGGGCAGCTTGCGGTGTGGCAGAGAGTCCGGGTGTGCATAAAAGATCTCACAGGCAGAGCCCTTCTCACTACCAGCCAAGCCATGTCTTGGTGCTTGTTGGAAAGTTCTGGCAATGAGGCATTCTGTCAAATGACTTTGACAGTCTGCTCAGGGAACCGCTCAACAGGATCCACCCTCTCCTTTTCCCGAAGGGTCTCAAGGACACTACGTGCTGACCACTTCCTGATGGACTTCTGGTCAAAGGTGTTTTTCTTTATAAATTTCTCTACTAAAGACAGGTGATACGGAGCGTTCAGTGACAGCGAGGCCAGACAGGTAGAACCTCACTACGTAGTGACACTTGGTGTTTGCGTACTGGGGATCCACGCACAGCTTGACCAAAGGTGGCCATCAGGGTGAGGGTGCCATTGGATGTGTTTTTTACCCCGTTGCCCAGATCCTTATACATCGAGTCCCTTCGGACCCGGTCCATCTTTGATCTCGCGGGCCATCTTCCATTTTATATGGAGATCAAAAATGAACCTTCTCAAAATTCCTTCCAATGTAAGTATTTTTTATTCAAATATACAGATCACAATGATACACAGTTCTCCAGATTTAGTCTCACCAATACTCTTTTCAATTGTAGGAAATCCTCCCTACATTTTATATTACCTTATGCATGCAATAAAGGACAGCATTCCATTTGCTTTCCTAATCGCATGCTGCGCCTACATACTAACTTTATGCAATTCATGTACCAGGACACCCAAATCACTGTACCTCTGAGTCATGTATTTAAATAGTATCATTCCATTTAAATAGTATACCGCTTTTCTATTCTTCCTGCCAAAATGGACAAGTTCACATTTATCTGCCTATATTTCATCTGCAAAATCTTTTGCCTGCTCACTTAAACTATCTGTTTTCCTTTGCTGACTTTCCCCGTCCACTTCAAAACTTACTTTCCTACCTATCTTGGTGTTATCAGTAAAGCTAGCTACCACACATTTGGCACCCTCATTCAAATTATTTGTATAGATTTTAAATAGTTGTGGCCACTGATCCTTATGGCACTCCAGAACATGCTAACATGAAATGTGCCCATTTATGCCTGCTTTCTACTTTCTATTCGCTGACCAATTCTTTTTTTCTTGCCAGTATGTGCTCTTGTGCATTAACCTGTGGCATGGCCCCACATCAGATGCCTTTTAGAAATCCAATTACGCCACATCTAATAGTTCTCCCCATCTACCTTGAATGTTATTTTGTCAAAAACTCTATTAGATTACTTAAACATGATTATCTCCTTTAGACTATGTAAATACCTGTGGTTCTATGTGCATAACTAGAAGGCAAACTATTGGGGAGACATAATATGCTTGTGGCTTCAGTATCTCTCAACACAACCCTGGCACAGTTGCTGGCACCCTTATTGATGTCGTCAGATAGAGTCCTAGAGATGTACAGCACGGAAACAGACCCTTCAGTCCAACTCGTCCATGCCAACCAGATATCCCAACCCATTCTAGTCCCACCTGGCAGCACCCGGCCCATATCCCTCCAAACCCTTCATATACCCATACAGATGCCTTTTTAATGTTGCAATTGTACTAGCCTGCTTAAGTCCCACTGCAGAAGTTTGGGCTGGTAATCTAAGCATTTCTTTTTTTTTTAATGTATATATTGAAAAAAAATTACATTTTTATGAAAGCACAAACTAAAAAAGTGATAAAAGTACAAAAGTACAGAAAAATAAAAATAATATTGTAGTGTTATGTGATATGACAGTAACATTAACAATAAACTGCCTACTATTCTTTAAGATACAGACAACTCATATTTACTTACTTAAACCAAATTAGCACAAACTCAACTTAAATAAAATATTAAATTAATTACAATCCACTAAACTTGTTACACTACATTGTACTATATTACATTACTCCACTCACTGCACCTTCGTCAAGGCTCCCGTCCATGGGAGCAACAGCGATTATACCCGTATTTACCAGGCCTTCTCTCCCCTCACCTCCAGGGTCCCCAGACCGCAATATATGGCCCTCGTGGCTGTATAAAAGTCCGACTCAATACTGCCAACAGATCCATGTCTATATAATTTAGAAAGGGTCGTCATTTTTTATAAAATTGCTCTGTTCCATAGTGCACTGTACTTGTCAAGTAATCTTGAAGGACGTGCTGCATCACAAGTCTGCGTCGCCGTGCAAGATCTGGAGGCTTTTCTGGTATCCAATTCATTAGGATGTATTTCCCCACACAGTGTGTAACAATGTTGAATAACCTTTTCCCATGCTCACCCAAAGAGGAAAGATTCGGTAGCCCCAAAAGGAGGGACAACGCTTCCTCCCTAACTTCCATTCCCAGGATCCTCTCCAGCTCATTCACTGTGGTCCCCCAATATCCGCAGACCTTGTAATAAGACCAAAAGCGATGTGTGATGGTGCCAATACTGTTTTTACATTTGGGACATTTTGGGGAAGATCCTTTCTTAAGCTTTGCTTACCTCTCTGGCACCATATGGGCCCTGTGGAGGACCTTCAATTGCATTGCTTTTGCCTTATTGCATATTGAAATCTTCTTTACATTCCCCCAAGGGGGAATCTTCCACGTTTCCGATGAGATTTCTTCCCCTAACTCCTGATTCCAAATCTCATGGAATTCCAAATCTCCATATTCCCCTAGGGCATTCCCTCTCTGCAGACAATTTATGGTACTAACTGAGAGAGCGCCCCCACATCAGAGCACTCAATGTTCTGTGTTCAACTTGTAGGTCTGGGTCAAGAACTTGGTCTTCTTCTGTATGTAATCCCTAACCTAGAAATATCAGAAAAGGTTTCTATTAGAGATTCTGTATTTCTGACCTAATTGGCTAAAAGACATCAAGACCTCTCCCTCAAACAGATCTCCCAGACAGGAGATTCCTTTACCCTCCCATGCTCTAAAGCTGGTGTCCATTAAACCCAGTCTAAATCCTGGGCCTCCCACAAACTAGGTGAACGGCAAAGTCTTAAGCAAATTGCCCTCACCCTGCCACATTATCCTCCATGCTTTTACCCATATTTATGATAATCGGACTTTCACAATGCTCAACTAGTGACCTAATCTTATCCATGAATAGTATGTTTATGAAGGGACATTTCGCCTGCAAGGCCTCCATATTGATTTCGAGTCCTTACGCAATCATTTGCTTACATATGACAACAGGGTGCCTATTTGAAATCTCCTCAAATCTGGGAGGTCCACCCACCCCCACCCCATACATCCTGCGGAAGTTGCAACTTGGTAAGTTTAATTAAGGGGTGCCTCCGGCACCAAATAAATGATCCAAGCCATCCCACAAACCTCCGCAGCACCTGTTTGGGTAATACCAGCGGAAGCATCCTCGGAGGATATAACAGCCAAGGAAGAACATTGTTTTCAATCAAAGCTATATGGCCTAACCACAATATGGATAGTCCCTCCCATCACTGCAAGTCTTGCTTTATCCTTTCAAACAGCTGCAGAAAGTTCGCTCTGTACAGCTTCCGGAGGCAAGAGATAATAAAAATTCCCAGATAGAGAAAACCTTCCTGTGACCATCTAAAAGGAAACTCCATTCTGTCCTCCAGTTTCGGTACCCGCACCAATCCCACCATGGGCATGACTTCCGATTTTGTGAAATTTATCTTGTGTCCTGAAAAGCTACCAAATAATTAAATATATTATATTAGCCGAGGTATGGACTTGAAAATGTGTTGCTGGAAAAGCGCAGCAAGTCAGGCAGCATCCAAGGAGCAGGAGAATCGACGTTTCGGGCATAAGCCCTTCTTCAGGAAGGGCTCATGCCCGAAACGTCGATTCTCCTCCTTGGATGCTGCCTGACCTGCTGCGTTTTTCCAGCAACACATTTTCAGCTCTGATCTCCAGCATCTGCAGTCCTCACTTTCTTCTAGAGGTATGGACTTGTCAGGGTTAGCCAAAAACAAAAGGACATCATCCGTATAGAGAGTGATTTTGTGTTCCCGAACTCCCACCTTCGGTGCCATTATTTTAGGGTCTTTTTGGATGGCCTCTGCCAGCGGTTCAAGTACCAAGGTAAACCGCAGTGGCGACAGGGGACATCCCTATTGGCTGCCCCTCTCCACACCAAAATTGTTTGATTTAACCCAATTCGTGATAACCACCAACTTGGAGTCTTTATATAACACTGCCACCCACCTGGCGAAGGCCCCTCCCAAACCAAAACAATCTAGAACAGCAAAGAGATACAGCCATTCCAACCAATCAAAAGCCTGTTCTGCATTCAGGGAGATCATCAAACTCAGAATCTCTGCTGAAATACTTGCACTATGTTCCGCACCCATCTGGTATTGGAAGAGCTGCATCCCTTGATAAAACCCATCTGGTCCTCTTTTATAATAATGGGTAGTACTTTCTCCAGTCTCAGAGCCAACACTTTTAAGATCCATATTCAACAACGAGATGGGTCTATATGATACGCAGTCCTTGGGGTCTTTCCGTTTCTTTAAGATAAGGGAGATGTTAGCCTCCCTAAGAGAAGGCAGAAGACAGTCCTGACTATATGAATGATTATACATCTCCAGCAGTGGTTCATTTAACATGTGCATGAACTCCTTGTGTAATTCACTCGGGAATCCATCTGGGGATCGGGTGCCTACCACCTTGGAGCTGCCTTACTGCCTCCTGCACCTCCTGTAGTGTCAGAGATGCATTTAAAGGGAAGCCTGATCTGCGTTTATAGCGGGGAGGTTCAAGTTTTCAAAGAATGATTCAATTCTCACATCTCTATCCCTACAGCCCTCTGACCAGTATAATTCTGCATAGAACTCTCGGAATCTGACATTGATCTTCCTCAATTCACTAGTGACATTACCAGTTCTCTCCCTGATAGACACAATGGACTGTAGAGCACTTTTCTTCCTATCTACCTGGCTTATCCCCATATTCAACCAGCCTTTGCTTTGCAAAGGAGACCCCTCTCTTTGCCTCTTGTGTGAGCACTGAATCCAGAGCAGCCCGGACAGCCATGACACATTGTAATTTGACCACGGATGGTCTGGTAGAATATGCTGATTCGGCTGCCTTCAGTCAGACCTTGAGCATCTGCTGCTGCTCCCCCCTCCGACTCCTTCTCATTGCCAAGTATGAAATAATCATACCCCTTCAGAATGCTTTGGTGGTCTTCCAGAGCACTGATGGATTACTGGCCATACCTCGACTGATGTCCCAAAAAGCCCTGAACTCCCTTGTGATATACTGTACAAAGTTGTCATCCTTCAACAGATATGGATCCGTGCACCATTGCCGCATGTCTACTCCACTACCTTTGCTCATAACATCCAAATATACTGCTGCATGATCCGAAATAGTTGTGCTCCCAATTCTGCAGACTAACACCAAGTCCAAACAAACCATCAGAACAAAGAACATATCAGTTCTTGTGTGACACTTGTGCCGGTTGGAGTAAAAGGTAAAGTCCCTCCCATTCGAGTGGAGGCACCTCCACACATCCACTAGCCCCAACTCCTCTCACAAGCCCACTAACTGTGTAGACTGCTGAGGTGTACCCGACAGTCCTCTTGGCATCCTGTCTACCCCAGGGTCCATGAGACAATTAAGGTCCCCTCCTATAATCGTACAGTACACCCCAAGAGCCATTAATTTCGAGACTACATCAACTGAAAGTTTGAGTGATGCGCCGGAGGACATTAAATATTCAGGATGCCATACTCTTCTCCATGTTCAGCGCCTTGAGAATGACAAACAGTCCACACACATCTTTGATTTGACCTGTCATCTGAAATCGGAGGTTCTTTCATACCAGTATGGCCACTCCTCTGCTTTTGGAGTTAAAGGAGGAAAAGAATACCCTATCGTATTTCCCCCCCCCCCCCCCCCCCCCCCCCCCGCTCTAACTTCAGATGTTCCATATCAGTCAAACATGTCTCTTGCAACAGTGCGATGTCAACCCTTTCTTTCCTAAAATTTGAAAGCACCTTTTTAGTGGGGGAGTGGCTCCTCTTTATATTCCAGGTGCACCACCTGATCAGATCATTAGCCATGACCGCACTCGACAGCCCGCAGTCCCCTGAGAGGAAGAAGCCCAATCAATTTGCGATGAGTGGAGAAAAAAACAGACTTTATCAAATCTAAAGACTATTCCCATGGTATTAGCAATAACAATAACATTAGCAAATTTGCTGATGATACTAAGTTGGGTGGCAGGGTGAAATGTGATGTGGATGTTAGGAGATTACAGGGAACCTGGACAAGTTAGGTGAGTGGTCAGATGATGGCAGATGCAGTTTAATGTGGATAAATGTATGGTTATTCACTTTGGTGGCAAAAACAGGAAGGCAGATTACTACCTAAATGGAATCAATTTAGGTAAAGGGGAAGTACAGAGAGATCTGGGTGTTCTTGTACACTAGTCAATGAAGGTAAGCATGCAGGTACAGCAGGTAGTGAAGAAGATTAATAGCATTGAGTATAGAAGCAAAGAGGTTCTTCTGCAGCTGGACAGTGCCCCGCTGAGACCACACCTGGAGTACTGTGTGCAGTTCTGGTCTCCAAATTTGAGGAAAGACATTCTGGCTATTGAGGGAGTGCAGCGTAGGTTCACGAGGTCAATTCCTGGAATGGTGGGATTACCTTACACTGAAAGACTGGAGTGACTGGGCTTGTATACCCTTGAGTTTAGAAGACTGAGAGGGGATCTGATTGAGACATATAAGATTATTAAAGGTTTGGACACTCTGGCGGCAGGAAACATGTTTCCACTGATGGGTGAGTGCCAAACCAGAGGACACAGCTTAAAAATACGGGGTAGACCATTTAGGATAGAGATGAGGAGAAACTTCTTCACCCAGAGAGTCGTGGCTGTGTGGAATGCTCTTCCCCAGAGGGCAGTGGAAGCCCAGTCTCTGGATTCATTTAAGAAAGAGTTGGATAGAGCTCTCAAGGATAGTGGAATCAAGGGTTATGGAGATAAGGCAGGAACAGAATATTGATTAAGGATGATCAGCCATGATCATATTGAATGGTGGTGCAGACTTAAAGGGCAGAATGGCCTACTTCTGCACCTATTGTCTATTGTCAATGCTACCAAAACTAAAATCTAACCTCTACTCCTAACTTAAACAAATAAACACAAATAGCACACAAATAGAATGGTTGTGAGATTCCCCTCCCTTGCCCATAGGGGACATTCACAACCATCCTAACACCTTCCAGTTAAGGCCGTGCCCCAAACCCAAGCAAGGAAAACAAACATACTATTTACATTCCTACAAGTTAACATTGGGCGCCACCCCCCCCCCCGTCATCCCAACCCCACACATCTTTACATTAAAGGAGTAACCGCCCCTCACCCAGCAAAACAGAACAATAAAATAACTAATAACCTCCAAACAGATATAATATCAAACATACCGGGTTTTACTCCAAAGCAATGCCAAGCCTATAAAGCCCAAGATCCTAAAAGGGAGAGGAACAAATAGAGAGAAGATACAAAAAAAGTTAAATTATGCCATTGTCCGTATGCCTCTTTTCCTCCTTTCTCCTTGGCCAAAGTCGATCATTTCAGTGAGTTCAAAAAGTCTTTTACTTTTTTGGCAGTTGAAGTTGTAGACAGTTCCCTCATAATTGAGATGTAGCACCGCCGGGTACCTCGGAGAATAATGAATGTTTATATCTCTTAACTTTTTCTTTACATCATCAAGGGTCTTCCTTTTCTTAACTATGGCCCCAGAAAAGTCATGAAAAGACATTATTTTTGAAATTTGTAAGCCAAAGCCTGTGGATCTCAGTCTTCTGGCTGTTTCTATTATTAAATGCTTTTCCTTGCATTACTGGAGTCACACTAGGACTGGACAGAGGCGCTGAGCCGGCCTGATCCGGTAGGCCCGCTCCACACTCACCTGGCCCGACTCGATATCCAGGCCCAGCAACTCCGGAAGCCAGCTCTTGAGGAAAAGAGCAAGGATTTCACTTTCTTCAAGCTCAGGTAAGATTTTCGAGGTTGTCGACTTGAATTAAATTGAATTGAATTTATTGTCACATGTACTGAGGCACAGTGAAAAGCTTACACTTGTTCCTGCAGGGCCCGAGCCTGGCCTTCCAAGGTTCGGACCCTCCCCTTGGAGCTCTCCGCTGCGGCCTCTGAGGCCATGGTCCTCTGCTCCACTGCCTCCGTGTGCTGATTCAAGGCCCGGATCTCCTGCTCCTGTTTTGTCAGCACGGCAGTAATTGGTTCCAGCGCTCCCTTGATTTTATCACGGAGTCTTGCAAACTCAGTTAGTAAATTCTGATGCTCCAGTGAACTCAAGGGCACCGTCATGGGAGTCGAGGTAACGGCTGCGGGTGTGCCTGACATAGCAGGAGAGTGCCCTGCCTGCTGTGCTCTCTTTCCCTTAAATGTCTTCATATCAGCTCCAGATCTTCCAAATCCTAAATTAAAGGGGCTCCAGATGCTTTATCTACTCTATGCTGCAAACTTTCCTCGGGATGACGAATGGGGAAGAGGGGGAAGAAGCCCACCTTGCTTGGGGTATGGCACAGAGCCCAACACAGCAGACTGTTCAGAGTGGTGCCATCTTGAATCTCTCAATCTAAGCATTTCTATCTGTGTAATATTACAGAGTTTCTTTCACTTTGAATCAGTCTGTTCAGAGATGTTATGACAGCCTTCCGGAGCAGCTGGAACTTGAGCACAACCCTTGTGGTTCAGAGGTACGGAACTACCATTGCACCACCACAGCCCTCAGGGTCTGCTTTATTTTCTTTTGGATCTGAGAGTGTTAACACACACAACCGAATGACCAAATGACTGTGACGTTTTGTTTTGCATTTTTAACTATTAACACTACCAGTAGTCACCTGTGTAGCCAATTAAAAGTTTACATGCAAAGCCCACTATGGGCAATGCAAATCATCAAGAGTGAGGGGTCAGGTTGTGCAAGGAGAACAAGAAGGTGTTAAATGAAAATGGGGGAGGGGGAAATAGACCACTGTATCCCCTGTAGTGCCCACTTCTCTCAAAAGGCATTGAGGGCTTTATGGATGCCATAGCTCAAGCTGTAATAACACCCGGGCACTAACATAATAATGGAAAAGGGTCAGACAGTCAGCAGAGATGGCCCCACCCATGGCTCGCTAACTGGACCTATTTACATCCAGGCCAGGAGCAGACACACAAGGCGATCCCTCCATTCTGCCCACACCCCTCCGCAACAGGTGCCCAAATATGGAACATGGGGCTGAGGCGTAATCAAAAACACAACAAAAAGTTTTCTGAATGAATAAAAACGGGCTGCAATTGCCTGCAACCAATATGCACATGGTCCACGAACTTCACAGCACCGCAAAATACAGTTGGGATGGGAGCCCGTGAACCGCTACAATGTGCAGTCATACGGAACTGCTGCATGCAACACCCTGCAGCTCAGGTCCCCAGTGGAAAATAGGAGGACTCCCATGTAGAGAGTCATCCACTGGGGATCCCCACCACTTGGTGGCAAATGAGCATGCCAAGATGTGTCTGGGCAGCTGACAAAGGAGTCAAGATGGATAGTGTGTATCAGCAGCCTGTACATAAACTGCCTTATGCAAGGTGAAATGGCATATTGCACATACCCAAAACGCGACAGTGGGCATGTGCTCCTGAGGGAGGTTCAGGACCCTAAGGCCAGCGTGAAATTCCGTCTGAGCAGGGATACATGCAAATGGGATTCCACTGCACACCTAAGCGTAGCATTTTCTTAGCCCTGTCCTTGCTGAAAGAGTTGAGAACCAGCCCCAGGGCAGGGCTGCTAGAAGTGCTATCTTTTGCATGAGATGTAAAACTGAGGCCACATTTGCCTTTGCATATAAAAGATCCCAAAGTAATCCTTTGAAGAAGAGAAGATGAAGTCTCCCCGGTGTGCTGGTCAATATTTTATTTTGATTTATATCAAGACCTCATTTATAAAACAACCTAAATTTATTTAATATCGTCTGAGACATATCACTGAAAAGGTAGCCCGATTTTTGTTTCGCTGGTGGGATCTTGATTTGAGCAATTTGGCTGCTGCATTTCCTTTAATGGTTACAATAATCTTTGATTCACCCTAAGGCTGTGATAGGAGCTGTGTTACTGAGAATCTTCTTTTAGTCTCTATTATTAAATTTGTCAATTGTGTCAATGCAGAGTTATATATGCCCTTAATATTGGTCCCTAGTACTTCTGCCAGAGATTTAATTTGTGAATCAAGTTTGTGGCCACTAGCCATACAGACAAGAAAGGCCCAGACATTACCTTCGACAACTTAGCTTGGGAGGCAATAGGGGATCGATAGGCGAACTTAGCATCCTTGAATGAGAGGTTGAATGTATCAGGTAGGATCCCCATCCTGATAAAGACTTCTCAGCGGATGCCGGAAATCTGAAATAAACCCGAAGAATGCTGGATAAACTCATCAGGTCTGGCATCTGTGTGGAGAAAAACAGAGAAAATGTTTATTGTCCATCCTCGACAAGACAGGCATCACATGTTGGAGTCACCATTGTATCCAAGTTGATGGACAGATCTGGGATCATGCAGAAACTGATCTCAAAAGAAGGAAAGAGCTTCGGTTTACAGTAGTGCTTCTCAAGTCACTTCACAGGAATGTTATTGGCATTGAACCGCAGGACACTGTTGGACAGCTAAATGAAAGCATGGTCAAAGAATGGAGACTCTTAAATGATGAGAGAAGCAGAGAGCTTTAGGGAAGGAATTTCAGTGCTTATAGCCCAGGCAGCTGAAAGCACCAATACTGGAACAATTAAAAATTGAGGTCAGTGTTGAAACCATCGTTACTCATTCACGGGATATGGATATCTGTGATAGGGCCAACATTTATTGCCCATCCCTAATTGCCCAGAGGGCACTTAAGAGTCAGCCACGTTGCTGTCAGTCTGGAGTCACATGTAAACCAGGCCAGGTAAGGATGACAAATTTCCATTCCTGACGGGAATGAGATGGGATTTTACAGCAATCAACTGTGGTTACATGGTTGCCATTAATCCAGTGTTTTTTTTTTAATTTCCAGGTTTTTATTGCATTCAGATTTTACCATTTACCATGGTAGGTACAAACCCATGACCTCAAAACATTAGCTTAGACTTCTACATTGCTACTTAGTGACATTACCACTTTGATAATCAGCAGAGATAGGATAGGATCAAACATTTTAAACGAGTGAAATGCTTTGTGTTCTGTTCTGCTGTGTGGCCCTTGTTTCCTCACAGAGAATGGAAAATATCAAAAAAATGGAAATTCATAATAGCTAGAGGTTGTTACATCCACAAAGCAAATATTTTCCTTTCTAAAATACCTATTTTAAGCATCCATCTGGATAGAGCAGTTCGTTGTTAAATTTCTTTGCCTTGCAGCAAGGCTCCAGATACCAATTTCCATACCTAATAAATCTTTGTATAATCACAAATTAGGGCACAGCCAAAGCTTTCTAAACTTTCAAATAAAATCTGAGAAAGGGTTATTAGTAATTGGATTATATTGCAAAATATGATATCAGATTGTGTTGTTCTAAGTCTTGCCATTGTTCATTAATTTGATTTGGTAATTTAATACCAGCGTGAGAAAATCAACACTGATTACTGTTTGGGAGGAAGTGAGGACAGCAGATGCTGGAGAGTGTGAGTTGAAAAGTGTGGTGCTGGAAAAGCACAGCAGGTCAGGCAGCATCCGAGGAGCAGGAGAGTCGATGTTTTAGGCATGAGCCCTTCATCCAGAATGTGAGGGGTGGAAGGGAGCTGAGAGATAAATGGGAGAGTGCGGGTCAGGCTGGGGGTGTGAGGTAGCTGGGAAGGCCATAGGTGGATGCAGGATTACTGTTAGAGACAACTTTTCTCATTTGTAAGTATGAGTACCAATCTGTTACAATGATAAGCACTTCAAGTCATAGAGTTATATGGCACAGAAACAGACCCTTCGGCCCAACTCATCTGCACTAACTAGGCATCCAAATCTGATCTAGTCCCATTTACGAGCATATGGCCCATATCCCTCTAAGTCCTTCCTATTCGTATATCCATCCAGATTTCTTTTAAATGTTGTATTTGTACTAACTTCCACCACTTTGTCTGGGAGTTGATTCCATACATGCATTACCCTCAGCGTGAAAAGTTGAAGGGCTTGTCATATTGAGGCAGTTGAGGATTCTGGGTCTGTACTCGATGGAGTTTAGAAGGATGGGGAGTGGGGTTGGGAGACGAGGTAGTCTCATTGAAACCTACAGAATACTGAGAGGCCTGGATAGAGTGGACATGAAGAAGATGTTTCCACTAGTAGAAGAGACTAGGGCCCGAGGGCACAGCCTCCGTTTGAAGGAATGAGCCTTTAGAACTAAGAAGGAGGGGGGTGGTGAATCTGTGGAGCTCATTGCTGCAGAGGGCTGAGGAAGCCAAGTCATTGAGTATATTTAAGACAGAGATAGATAGGTTCTTGATTATTAAGGGAATCAAAGGTTTCAGGGAGAAGGCAGGTGTTAAGAATTTTATCAGCCATGATTGAATGATGGAGCAGACTTGATGGGCCCAATGGCGTAAATCTATTCCTGGATCTCATGGTCTGATGTTGCCTGTTGCATTTTGCATGTTACAATGATGACTGCAGTTTAGCAAAGTACTCCATGGGCTATAAAACACTTTTCAACATCTGCAAAAGTTGTGATGTAAAGGCAGAATCTATCTTAGAATGATAAGATGGTTACAGCATGCTTGGAAGCCATCAGTCTGCCATGTCCATATGGATCTTCAACACAGATGCTAGCAACTTTGCCACATGAGTTTGCGTACACACACCCCCACATTGATACTATTCGACTGTGCTTCCCCAATATTTTTCCTTCCATCAATAACATTGATGTTTGTTTGTTTGCCTGTATTTGACTGCATGCATTTGTAGGGGTTTAAAAAGGAGAGGTTCTGTGATAAGAGTGTGCATTGATAATTTTGTTTAGATGGTTAGAATTGATTAGGATGGTTAGAATTGTAATAAGTAGTGGAGTAATAGAGCTGTACAGCACAGAAACAGACCCTTTGGTCCAACTCATTCATGCTGGTCAGATATTCTAAATTAATCTAGTCCCATTTGCCAACATTTGGCCCGTATCCCACTAAATTCTTCCTATTCATATACCCATCCAGATGCCTTTTAAATGTTGTAATTGCAGCAGCCTCCATCAACTCTTCTGGCAGCTCATTCCATACACACACCACTCTCTGTGTGAAAAAGTTACCTCTCAGGTCCTTTTTAAATCTTTCTCCTGATACCTTAAACCCTCTAGGTTTGGATTTTCCCATCTTAGGAAAAAGACTTTGGCTATTCACCTTATCCATGCCTGCCATGATTTTATAAACCATGATAATGTCACCCCTTAGTCTCTGTTGCTCCAGAGAAGGAAGTCCCAGCCTATGCAGCCTCTCCCTATATCTCAAACAGTCCAGTTCAGCAACATTCTTGTAAATTTTTTCTGCAACGTCTCAAGTTTAACAACATCTTTCTCCTCAATGGGTGACCAGAATTGTACACAGTGTACTGAAATAAAAGTGGCCTAACCAATGTTCTGTACAGTCACAACATGACATCCCAACTTAATGTTCTGACCAATAAAGGAAAGAATGTTAAATGCCTTTTTCACTATCTGTGATTCCACTTTCAAGAAAATATGCACCTGCGCCTCTCGGTCTCTTTGTTCAGCAGCACTCCCCAGGGCCCTGTCATTAACTCTTTAAGTCCTGCCCTGGTTTGCCTTACTAAAATACCACACCTCACATTTATCTAAATTGAACTCCATCTGCCACTCCTCACCCCATTGGCCCATCTGATGAAGGCATTATTTTACTCTGATATAATCTTCTTCACTATCCACTACACCACCTATTTTAATGCCATCTGTAAGCTTACTAACCATGCCTCCAAAATTCACATCCGCATCATTTATATAAATGACAAAAACCAATGGACCCAGCACCAATTCTTGTGGTGTACCACTGGTCACAGAGCTCCAGTCCAAAAAGCACCACCCTCTTCTGCCACCTTCAAGCCAATTTTGTATCCAATTGGCTAGTTCCCCGGATTCCATTTGACCTAACATTATTAACCAGTCTACCGTGTGGAATCTTGCCAAACACTTTGCTGAAGTCCATATTGACAACGTCTACTGTTACTGCCTTAATCAGTCTGCTTTATCACTTCCTCAAAAAGCTCGTCATTGCTCGATTGTAAAATACACATGAAATTGGCATTTTCATTTCCCTCCATGTGAGTGAAAAGCCAGAAAAATACAAGGAAGTATAAAGAAATAATTCTAACAAGGGCTCGGCCCACTGACCAGCTATTAAAGTGAAGATCAATCATTGCTTTACACACAACAGTGTGTAAACATTCCAACAATCAGAAGGAGACAATAGAACCCACCCTTAAAGTCTGGACTCCTGACCTTCATAATTTTGTGCTATGTCTATTTTTTTTCACCCATAACATCTGTGTTAAATTGTCTGTCCCTTATCTATTTTAATTGTGAATGGGAGCCTCAGGATTGTAAATGAGAAATCCTATCGTCTGTCTGCCATTTGTTAAAGTGGAGTTGTTTCCTGTTATTTTCAATAAATTTCATTCAGAGGATGAGGGTGTCTTTGGCCATCCCAGCATTTATCACCCATTCTCATTGCTCAGAGGGCAGTTACGAGTCAACCATATAGCTGTGGCTTTGGAATCACGTAGAGTCATCCATCACAAATCCACCACCTTTGGCCTAACCCGTCCATGCCGATCAAGTTTCCCAAACTCAACTTGTCCCATTTGCCTGCGTTTGACCCATATCCCTCTAAACCTTTCATATTAATGTACCTGTTCAAATATCTTTTAAATATTATAACTGCGTCTGCATTTACCACTTCCTCTGACAGTTCATTCCACACAAAATGTGAAAATGTTGCCCCTAAGCTCCCTTTTAAATATAATGGCTCTCACCCGAAAAATGTGCTTTCTAGTTTTGAACTCCCATGCCCTGTGAAAGACGTTTGCTATTCACCTTATTATGCCCCTCCTAATTTTAAAACTCTCTAATGTCACCCCTCAATCTCCTGCACTCCAGTGGGAAAAGTCCCAGCTTATCCAGCCTCTCCTTATAACTCAAACCCTCCATTCCCAGCAACATACTACTAAATCTCTTCTGAACTCTCTCCAATTTAACAATTGGCAGGGCGATCAGAACTGAACACAGTACTCCAAAAATGTTCAAAACCAACATCCTGTAAAACCTCAACATGACATCCCAACTCCTATACTCAATTGTTTGAGCAAGTGTGCTAAAGACTTTCTTAACCACCTTGTCTTTCTGTGATACAAATTTCAAAGAATTATGTACCTAAATCTCTAGGTCTCTCTGTTCAATTCCTTCAGGCATCTGTGGCCCAAATTTGCACCCACACCTCCCCCCTCACCTCCCTCCAAGGCCCCAAAGGATCCTTCTATATCCGTCGCAAATTCACCTGCACCTCCACACACATCATTTACTGTATCCGCCTCACCCGATGTGGTCTCCTCTACATTGGGGACACAGGCCGCCTACTTGCGGAACGTTTCAGGGAACACCTCTGGGACACCCGCACCAACCAACGAAACAGCCTTGGCTTCTTCCATCGCCAGACCCTGGCCACAAGACGCCTGAAGGAAGAGCGCCTCATCTTCCGCCTAGGAACCCTCCAACCACACGGGATGAATGTAGATTTCTCCAGCTTCCTCATTTCCCCTCCCCTCACCTTATCTCAGTCCCAACCCTCGGATTCAGCACCGGCCTCTTGACCTGCAACCTTTTTCCCGACCTCTTCGCTCCCCTCCCCCCACCCGGCCTATCACCCTCACCCTCACCTCCTTCCACCTATCGTATTCCCAGCACCTCTTCCCCCAAATTCCCTCCCCCCTACCTTTTATCTCAGCCCGCTTGGCACACCAGCCTCATTCCTGAAGAAGGGCTTATGCCCAAAACATCGATTCTCCTGCTCCTCGGATGCTGCCTGGCCTGCTGTGTTTTTCCAGCACCACATTTTTCAACTCTGGTCTCCAGCATCTGCAGTCCCCACTTTCTCTCTTGATTAACAGTCCATTGAAAATACCATGAGGCTATTGCCTCCTTTGCTTTGTTAAAGATTAAACCTAGTTTGAATTTGTCCTGAAAAGCAGTCAGTGAGAGTAATTGGTTATCTTGGTGCTCTCATTGGGTCTTTGTATATTTGTGATGGCTTGTGGAACAGTGAGACATAACTATTGGCACATTTTTCCAAATTAACTTTTGACAGTATTGACATTTAACAAGCTGGTTTGCAAATTTCATTAAACGGAGAGCAGCCTGGGTGACACAGTGAGTTAGCACAATTAATTCCTTTCTCATTTGTTTGATTTATTTGGTGTATTTCTTAATTATTTTAGTCCCACAAGTTCTTTATATGTTCCAAATGCTTATTGAATGCCTCAGGTAAAATCACAAGATCCCTGGCTCCCCTTGTTTTTTTTTATGACAAGCATGTTATTTCCTCTTCAATGTTGAAAATTATGATCTGCTGGAGTTTTACATTCTCTCATCTTTTATCATGAATTCAGCAAAGGATGCCAAGTTTGTAAAATTACATCTATTGTTATAACTTTAACACCTTTCATGACATAGTGATCAATTATTGAGCAGTGAGATAAAACAGGCCAGAAGTGATTCAAGACATTTGATACACAAAAATTTCTTCCCAAATCACTAACTTTTCACTTATTCCCAGGCTGTGAGAGCAGGTGCCAAGTCCAGCATTTATTGCCCTTGATAAAGCGGTGATAAAGCATTATTGAATTGCTTTTGTTCTTTGAAGAGGCACTGTCTCAGGGTCACAATTTCAGTCATGCCTTCTGTAATGAAATTGGGTAATTACTTCAAGAAGGGTTTAAGATATCGTTTTAAGGCACATGATAAAACTGGGGTTTCTTTGAAGTATGTTACAAATTATTAGTTAGTCATTTCTGTGAAGTTGAAACAAACAAATTGCTGGAGAAACTCAGAAGATTTGGCACCATCTATGGAGAGAAAAACAGTTAACATTTTGAATCCAATGACCCTTGTTCAGAATTCTGCAATTTCTGCTTTTGCTTGTTTCAGATCTCCAGCGTCTGCAGTTCTTCCTTTATTTTTCTCAAAATCTGCTATCGACATGGCCAGAGCAATGTGGTACAAAATCACTTCATTTGGTTTGAAGACTCCCATTCGTGATGATAGTTTTCTGACCTGAATCAGAAAGAAACCATGTCGACCCATTTAATTACTAAGATCTACAATGAATTGTCATCAGCAAAGCATGAAACATTGTGAGTTCAACCCAATGCTTTACACTTCGCCAGTCTTCGGCTCAGGGTGTTAACCCCAGTTTGGTTTGCAGAGTGTGACTAGCATTGTCTGTGAATTTACCAGTATATGCCAAGTTTAAGAAAACATCAAAACCTTAAAATGTCTTTCAGATAAGTCACAAATGAAAGATGATTGAAAGAGTGAGGAATTGAAGTTTAGCCCAGTAAGGTGAGGTGAAGTAAGATGGAAGGTAGCTCATGTACAGCATAAAAAGCAGCCTTTTTTAACATTATTTGATAAGCATTATTTGCTCATCCTTAATTGTCTTTGTGAATGTGGTGGTGAGCTACCTTCATGTGCAGTAAGATCAGAAAACAGACAATCATAAAACTGTAAGAAATAGGAACAGGAGCGGGACATTCAGCCCCTCAAGCCTGCTTCACCATTCATTAGAATCAGGAATAATCTGACATTCCTTATGTCCACTTTCCTACCCTTTCCCCATAACCCCCTAATTTCCCGACTGATCAAAAATCTATCTCAGCCATAAATATACACAAGGATGCTGCCCCCACAGCTTTCTGTGGCAAGGAGTTCCAAAGACTCTCAATCCTCTGAGAAAAAAATTCCTCGACATCTCAGTCTGAAATTGGTGCTCCCTTGTTCTCAGACTATGCCCTCTAGTCCTAGACTCTCCCATGAGGGGATACTTCGTCTCACTGTTTACAATTTAAAGCCATGTAAGAATTCTATACATTTCAATGAGATCACCTCTCATTTTTCTAACTTGTGGGCAAAATGACCTGTTTTTGTAGCTCAGTGTTCTATATAATTTTCTTTAACAAACATTTTTGAGGTAGGTTCATTTTAACACAATTGTACCTTTCCCCATGATAATGGGACCATTCCTCATGCTGTGGCATTGAGTGTATTAGAAACTGCCATTCACAGCGTCACAGTCGCCAGTCCAAGAGTAAATAAATCACCAGGAAGTTTTCAGACCTTTAATTAGATGGCGGTTGGATCAGTGATTTGTGATGAATGAGTACTGTCAGAGGTCAGAGGTGAGGAGGCAATCCTTAGCTAAATGTTCAGTTGCTGAATTTACTTTCACACAGTCTCTTGGATCTGGTAGCTGGAGTTATTAGCCTAGATTTTCTGATCAGTTTAGGCTGAAAATGGAGCACAAATTAAGCAAAATTGTTTAGTCAGATGACCTGGCCATTTGTTTTATAGCCATTAATTGGATCTTGCAAGGTGACTGCTGTGCACAGCAAGATCTCACAAACAGCCATTTAATAAGTGACCTGATAACCTCTTTCAGTGATATTGGTTGAGGAATGAGTATCGGTCAAGGCAGCAGGAGAATTAGCCTGCTCTTCAAAATGGTACCACATTTAAGACCCTGATAGGGCAGCGGAATCTCACATTAATGGTGCCTGTCTGAAAGATAGCACTACCACAGTGCAGTATCCACTGAGTTCTGCAATGCAATATCAGCCTAAATGTTTTATACTCAAGTCTCTAGAATGGAACATGTACCTATAGCCAGCAGAATTAAAAGCAACCCATTTGAGTCCAGTCTGACACTTTGCACAGAGCACAGCTTCCCAAATTTTTCCCCAATGTGATCTATCTTGATGACTTAGAAAATCTGGAGACATAAGAGCAGTTGCTGAGGCGGAAGTGATTTTGGTTGCTGAGATGTAGGGCTGAGGGGTGTCTTTAGTTTTTCTTATATTAGAACAATTACTACACTTCTAAATACTTCATTGATTGCAAATTTGAGGGATTCTGAAAGGTTCTATATACATGAAAACAGTTTATTATGTAGATTTATGGGGTGGGAGGAAGAAGCGTTTTATTTTTGCCTTGTTCGTTCCTTGTTTTTCTTTCCTAGCTTCTTGCCTGTTTTGTGTACCATGCAATTTTTCACTGACACAACCCTGTGCCCTATCACGTGTAACATTTGTAAAGTTTCAATCTGGCAGCAAACTCTGAATCTCAACTGGTCTCAACTGTTACCCCTGAGCAACAATGTTAACTCTGCACTAGGAGGTGCCAAGGATTGTCGGAACCAGGAGCTGTGTTGGAGATCCTTGCCTGAAGAAGAGCAGGGAGGAGTTGCCTCTTGTTTAACTACATTGTTTTTCTTCTCTTCAATGTTGAGGCACAGTTGTGAAAATTGATGGGGCATCATCATATTTGTCCTAGTGATAGCAGAATGGAGTTCCTGTTGCATCCTTTGTTGGGAGGATCAAAAGATGGGTGGACTCATACTCAGCTTGTACCAGAGGTGCAATGACAAACTCCACTTCCCTCCCAGCTGCCATTTGTAATCCTCTGTCTCCAGAGTGAGATATGCATACTTTGATACATTGCAGGAGCAGTTCTTTGCATGCTCTTACTCGCAAATGTTGTTAATTTCTGTTACATGATTCCGCAATATCAGCCATAGTCCCAGAACAATGAAGTTTCTACATTATCAATGTACATCTGGGTCTGTTGACTTTGCCTAATCATATTAAAATGCCATAATCATAAACGCAATCCTAATTAAATAATAATTTATGCAGTAGCTTGTCAAGGTTGGTTTGTTATCATTTTTTGTTTCTGATTAGAAGTTTGTGAATTAAAACCACAACCCTGTACTTGAATATAAAATCAAGATGGATGACCATCCAATACAGAGGGAATGATGCAGCGTAGCATGAGCATTCTTTTGATAAGCTCTTAGTTTAGGACATTGGCATAGCTCCTTATCTGAAGAGCATGTTTAGTCAGTGTACGTCAGTGTGACAAATAGAGCATGAAAAAAGGCCCTTCAGCCCAATCTGCCCGTGCCACCCAGTTAAACTAGTCACTTGTCTGAATTTGACCCATTTTCCTCTATACCTATCCCATCCATGGACCTGTGTAAATGTTTCTTAAAGGACAAAATTGTATTCGCTTCCACCACTCTTGTGTCTTAATGTCAGGGCTTCCCAAACTGTGGGTTATGACCCCTATGGGTCCATGAGGCATGATTTTAGGGTCAGGAGTTTCAAAGCAGCGGTGGTTGACTTGAAGTTGGTATTGGATGCTAGCAACTTTCAGGCCTCATTTAGATCTCATATTTCCCTTCCTATTGTTTGGAGTGGCCGAATGGAAAACTATTTGTGGCTGAATAAACACAGCCTTAGAAAACTTAAATGTTTGTTCCTTTTTGTAGAAACCCTTCTTTTTTAATCACCCCTCCCATTGCTCAACTCCAGTTTCCTCCACATGTACCAGTCAAAAACTAAAGCTATGTCCCCACCCCCACCCCACCCCACTATTTGGCAATCAAAGCCCCTCAGAAGCTGCTGCTTTGCCTCCAAAGTCGCCGAACTCTGGAATCACAAAACGTCTGAGTCATCCAAATAGGTTCACACTGGGAGAGAATTTGAAAAGGGTGACCTTTTGTAAAGTTTCAGGCTTGATTTGATGGGTTGCTTTTATACCTGATGGTTAGAGGCTTGAGCGCAGAACTTTAAAATGACATTACATTGCAGTTCTCAGGGTATGCTGCATGCTGTTGGTGGTGCCGCCATTTTGGAGGGGAACATTAACCTGAGATTCTGTGTGCCATCTCAAGGGGTTTTAACCATGCACTATTATGAACAGCAGGCCAGTGCCCTGACCAGTACCCATCCCTCAAACCAATATGGCAGAAAAAAATTATCAAGTCATTTAGTTCATGTGGGATCTTGCTGTGCACAAGTAAATGCGAAAGATTCACATTTGTATGGTGCACGAAGAGTGAACATCCCCAAGTGCTGTACAACCAAGGAAGTATTGTCCAAATATAGATACTGTTATAATGTAGGAAACATGTTAGCCAATGTGCACACAGCAAGCTTGCACAAGCAATACTATGGTAATGCACTAATGATTAGATTAGATTAGATGACTTACAGTGTGGAAACAGACCCAACAAGTCCACACTGACCAGCCGAAGTGCAACCCACCCAGACCCACTCCCCTACATTTTACCCCTTCACCTAACACTACGGCAATTCAGCATGGCCAATTCACCTAACCTGCACATTTTTGGACTGTGGGATTAAACCGGAGCACCCGGAGGAAACCCACGCAGACACGGGGAGAATGTGCAAACTTTTTGTTTGGTGATTTAGGGGATAAGTATTCAGTATCCCAGGGGGCAACTCTTCAAATTAGTGCCATGGGATCTCTTAATGCCATTCAGGTAGAACGCTGGGACCTTAGATAAACGTCTGATCCCAACCCCTACCTGCAGCAGGACAGGCATGCCCATAGCACTGGAGTGTCTACCTTGAACTCCCATAACCCTCATACTCTGAGATAAGAGTGCTGCCAACTGAACCATAGCTGATGTTAAGAGTAGAGAATTACAGGAGGGGGACTAATCCCCTCCCCCTCCTTCACCTATTCCCCAACAGAAAGATGCCATTGAGGGAGACCCATCAAACTGGAAGACTTGCAAGTGATCAGAGATAGGTCAGTCATAAAGACTCTCTTCTACTGCAACAACAACCTGCATGCGGATAGTGTCTTTAATATGATAAAACATCCTAAGGTGCTTCACAGGAGCATTCCAACGCCATCCATGGAGTCGTTAGATCTGAACAAGGAACAGGCGAAGTCCATTCATCCCCTTGACTCGCACCTGCTGCACCATTCACTCAGATTGGAACCTCAAATTCGTATTCCTGCCTACCCCCTGAAATCTTTCACAAGTTGACAAGAATGAATATTAGGATTGGAGTGTATTGAATAAGGATAGAGAGGTAGAGAGACATAAAGAGAACATTTGAGAGCCTTTGGGTTTTGGTTGTTGAAGACAATGGTGGCACCAATAAAATTTGGATGATGTGCCTGATTTGGAGATTCTGAAGCAGAAAAATTAGAAACTGGTGTAGTCAGCAAGGATGAGCCCTTGCAAGTATGGCTATGAATCGGTCTGTGAGCACTCCAAGCCAATATCAGTTCAGTTCAGTTCAGTGCACTGAAACAACTTAACTTGTCATTGCCCTGGTCAAACAAAATATTTGTCAATTTTTTTTCAAGGTCAGATCGCTATCTCCCTTACCATGCACGCATGCTACATCTTATCATTATGTACTTACGTAATGGGCATGAAATAATATTGAAAGCTTTCTGTATCTTCACTACCAAAGGAATGCAATGTACAAGGTAAGGAGTGACTAACCACAAGTGTGCCATTCTGTCTCCTTCTTTCAAACTCGTAGCTAAGTAGACAATAGCATGACTGTTCTGGATGTTGAGAGCTGGAGATAAAGACTTATTGCGAAACAAGAACACTTTCACTCTTTAAGCTCCAACAGCAATGAATGATACACCCTCATGCAGCTCTGAAACTCCAGAATACAATTGAGCTGGAAAAGAAGGCCTGTTATTTAGCCAGTGCACTCCACGTTGGACATCTCAGTTAAAATCGATGCATGAAAATTTAGTATACGCTGGTCTCTGGACCTGAACCTCAAGTCCTCATAAAAAATGTAACTTTAGCTGTATCGACAACTGTTTTCCCTCCATGTCAAATCTCCCAAGATACTTTACAGTATCATTATCAGACCAAGACTACCACAGGAGACAAAGAAAGTGGTTTTAGAGTTGATCACTAAAGCCTGGTATAAGAGTTAGGTTTCCCTATCTGAGGCAAGGGAAAGGCAAAGAGGAACAGGGAGAGAACTTAGTTAAAGGAGGAACACAGAGGAGGAGAGAGTTATAGAGTCATACAGCATGGAAATAGATCCTTTGGTCCAACTCGTCCATGTCGATTTCCTAAATCGATCTAGTCCCATTTGCAAATTTGAAGAAAGTGTTTGGTATGCTTTCCTTTATTAATTAAGCATTGAGTATAGGAGTTAGTAGGTCGTGTTGCAGCTGTACGGGTTCGGCCACTTTTGGAGTATTGCGTGCAGTTCTGGTCTCCTTCTTATTAGAGGGATGTTAATCTTGACAGGGTTCAGAAAATATTTACAAGGATGTTGCCAAGGTTGGGGGATTTGAGCTATAGGGAGAGGCTAATAGGCTGGGGCTGTTTTCCCTGGAGTGTTGGAGGCAGAGGGGTGACGTTATAAAGGTTTATAAAATCATGAAGGATATGGATAGGATAAATAGACAAGGTCTTTTCTCTGGGGTGGGGGAGTTCAGAACTAGAGGGTATAGGTTTAGGGTGAGAGGGGAAAAATATAAAAGGGACCTAAAGGGCAGGTGTGTGTGTGTGTGGAATGAGCTGCCAGAGGAAGTGATGGAGGCTGGTCTAATTACAGCATTTAAAAGACACCTGGATGGGTATATGAATAGGAAGGGTTTAGAGGGATCTGGGCCAAGTGCTGACAAATGGGACTATATCAGGTTAGGATATGTGGTCAGCATGGACGAGTTGGACCAAAGGTCTGTTTCTGTGTTGTACATCTCTATGACTCTACGACCGAAGGGAAATCACACAACGTACCTCACACTAATCTATATCTTAACTCCACCATCACCCCTTCCCCCTTAGTGTGGTAATCTTTGTAATTTGAGTTAAGTGTGCCATGAGCCTTTCCACTAATCCCCTTTGTGAACCACAGCCACGTATAGTGATTTTAGCCAAGTGTAATTGGGTTTATGTGACTGTTACATCAGTTAAATTAGAGGGTGATGTTCACGATAAGCTTCATGTGTTAGTTGCCAGTTTTCGCTTGGTGTTGAGGTGGGAGTTATGATCTCACCATTTATGGAACTGATCATTTTCATCTGAAGCATTATACAGCAGGTCTATTGTTTGGAAAATCTTTAGGGTACTTGGAAGGTGGCACTTCCACCCTTAGTTCTGAGTCAATGATGATTTTTTTATGAAAGTGAAACAGCCACATTAGTCAGCTGAGTTACATGGATATCAATGTTTTGTTTTTGAAAAATAAACTTCCTTTGATATTCAAATCAGAGTGAGAAACAATTGACACTGTCAAGGGTGGTTAGGGATGGGCAGCAAGTGCAATCTTTACCAGTGATGTTCATTGTTGCAACTACGTTTTGCATATCATGAGCAAGAAATACATTCTTTTGGAATATTGCATGCAATTCTGATTTCCTTTCTGTCTGAAGGATGTTGTGAAACCTGAAAGAGTTCAGAAAAGATTTACAAGGACGTTGCCAGGGTTGGAGGATTTGAGCAAAGGGGACAAATTGAATAGGCTGGGGCTGTTTTCCCTTGAGTGTCGGAGGCTGAGGGGTGACCTTATAGAGGTTTATAAATCATGAAGGGCATGGATAAGGTGAATAGCCAAGGTCTTTTCCATGGGGTTGGGGAGACCAGAACTAGAAAGCATAGGTTTAGGGTGAGAGGGGAAAGATATAAAAGAAACCCAAGGGGCAACGTTTTCACACAGAGGGTGGTATGTGTATGGAATGAGCTGCCAAAGGAAATGGTGGAGGCTGGCACAATTGCAATGTTTAAAAGGCATCTGGATGGGTATAAGATTAGGAAGGGTTTGGTGGGATATGGGACACGTGCTGACAGGTGGGACTAGATTGGGTTGGAATATCTGGTCGGCATGGTTGAGTTGGACTGAAAACCTGTCTGTGAAACCTTCAAAATCCCAATTATTCAGCTCCATTGAATGCTGTAGGTTTCTAGGGAATGAATGGGAAGTTTTATTTACAGTGTTGGAACCTATCTTCATTACATGCACTGATTATAGGTACACTTTGTGTCAAATAGAATGAATGATCACTGAAACACGTTGACAACCTATGACAGATACAAGGTATATGCTGCAACCCTGTTGACTTAGTGGAGCAATGTGCTTTATATCGTGGTAATTATAAATTTCATAGCCACACATTGACAGTGCTTCTGAATCTGGAGGAATAGAGTTGTTATCAAAATAAAGAGGCAAGGTTCATAGACGATACATTTCTCCGAAGAATAAGCACTTCACCACACAATGTTATCAAACAGCACAGAAATAAACTGTTTGTCCAATTGTGCCTGTACATGTAGTCCTTGATTAATATTGCCCTGTTTCAGATTATTTCACTGGAATATTGTTTCTTTGTGGGTCTGTTGCTTTGAGTAATATTGAGTAAAGTATTAAGTCACATGCTGCGCTTCACTGCATCATCCCACTTCAGAGTCATCTGATCTCATTGCAACCCTTAAGTTATTTTGAGGTCTGAGTGGTCAAAGGAGGTGTATTGGTAATGTCTTAGAATCTTTACAGCAAGGAAAGAGGCTCTTTGGCCCATCATGTCAATTGAGGAGAAAGTGAGGACTGCAGATGCTGGAGGTCAGAGCTGAAAATGTGTTGCTGGAAAAGCGCAGCAGGTCAGGCAGCATTCCAAGGAACAGGAGAATCGACGTTTCGGGCATTCCTGAAGAAGGGCTTATGCCCAAAACGTCGATTCTCCTGTTCCTTGGATGCTGACTGACCTGCTGCGCTTTTCCAGCAACATATTTTCAACCATCATGTCAATTATCAAATATTCATCTATTCTAATCCAAATTGCCAGCTCTTAATTCCTAGCCTTGTAAGCTGTGTTCATCTAAATAGCTTTTTAATGTCTTGTGGATTCCTGCCTCTATCACTCTTTCAGGAAGTGAGTTCCAGATAGCCGCAAATCTTGAGTGAATAGCATGTGAAATGAAATCCTGAGGAAATGGTGGATGTGAGTACACTTGCAACATTTAAAAGACATTTGGATAAGTACATGGATAGGAAACGTTTGGGGGGATATGGGCCAGGAGCAGGCAGGTGGGAATAATTTAGTTTGGGATTATGATCAGCATGGACTGGTTGGACAAAAGGGTCTGTTTCCGTGCTGTATGACTATGACTCTGAATGAACATTACTTTTCCTCAAATCCCCTGTCATTTTCCTACTTCTTACCCTAAAGCTGTGCCCATCAGTTATTGGTCTCTCTACTAGTGGGAAAAGTTTCTGCTATCCACCCTGTCTATGCCCCACAAAATGTTGTACACCTCAATCGGACTACTCCTCAGCCATCTTTACTCTGAGGAAAACAGCCCCAGTCTAGCTATTCTCTCTTCATAGCTAAACTGCTTCAAACCAGGCAACATCCTGGTGAATCTAACCTCCATCCCCTTCAGTGCAATCACATTCTCCTTGTAGTGAGTCAACCAAATCTGCACACAGTACTTCACTGTAGCCTAAATAACATTATAACCAGCTCCATCATAACCTCCTGCCTCTTGTGTTCACTGGACTGGTAGTGTAGAGGATCCTGCACAGTTGAGGCCTGTCTTGTCCTTATCTGACATCCATATACTGTCAGCACTCATTGTCTGGTACATAATAGGGTCAACAGCAGTTCCGTTTGAGGATAGAGGATTGTGAGCTGTTAAGACAGGTGACAAAGCAGAGATCCTGATGTGAGAGTTCAGAGAGTTAAAGTATTGTTTGATTTTGTGCGTCTGATACCCATTCTCTGCGTTAATCAACCTTGGGTGAAAACAAAAATTGCTGGAGAAACTCAGCAGGTAAGACAGCATCTGTGGAGAGAGAAACAGAATTAACATTTTGAATCTGGAGAATGAAAACCAAGATTTGGAGATGCCGGGTGTTGGACTGGAGTGTACAAAGTTAAAAATCACATAGCACCAGGTTATAGTCCAACAGATTTAATTGGAAGTACACTAGCTTTCGGAGGTAGTCCTCCTTCATCAGGTAGTTGTGGAGGACACAATTGTAAGGCACAGAATTTATAGCAAAAGTTTACAGTGTGATGTAACTGAAAATATACATTGAAAAATACCTTGATTGTCTGTTGAGTCTTTTATCTGTTCCAATACCATGATAGTTTCACTTCTTTCATGAGTAAATCACAAAACGTTTTTTTTAAAGTTGCATTCTTAGGTTAACTGTAACAATTGGTATTAGCTAGATAATATATTGAAGGTGTTAGCCCCCTCTGCACTTGCAGAGTTACATTGTACTTTGCTCAAAAACTGCTCAATAGGGGACTCAGAGTCCTCTAATCCCGGAGTTTCCATTCTAAAGAAAGTTCCTTTATCTCGTAGTCCTCTCAGGTTCCCTGAGGCATGTCAACAAAACAAATGCTGGAGATTGATTTACAGCCAGTGTTTGAAACAAGTGTGTAGGGTGAAATTGTTCATAATCGAGGTTAAATGAGTTTCTGCACAGTTCCCTGATGTTTCCTGTGGAATGTGCACTGTACACTCCTCCCGACGTGACAAGGTAGTACACAGATCTTTCTTTTACATGTCACCAGTCTCAAGATATCCCTCTGTGCTTTGCACAGAGTGTAGTATACTCTGAGAGACAGGACCTTGTGGTTAATGCTATGCTTTTCTATCCTGGAAATATATAGGCTCCTTGAGCATGCCTCAAGTATCTGTGCAATTTTTAGAAGATGTACTAAGTTTTTCAAGATCCACTGATCTTGTGATATATTTGGAAATGTTATCGGGGCAAGACCGGAATATGGAGTGATTAGATCAGTCACAATCTCATTGAATTCATGTAAAACTCTGTTATTTCACTTTTTAGATTAGAATCAATCTAAACACCATGGCATAGACAGAGAACACAGGGGGCTAACAACCTCAACATATTGTCTAGCTAACACCAATTGCTACAGTTAATCTGAGAGTGCAACTTTTAAAAAAAGGTTTTATGATTTACACATGAAAGAAGTGAAACTATCATTCGAACAGATGAAAGACTCAACAGACAAGGTATTTTTCAATGTATAATTTCAGTTACATCACACTGTAAATTTTTGGCATAAATTCTGTGCCTTACAATTGTGTCCTCCACAACTATCTGATGAAGGAGCGTCGCTCCGAAAGCTACTGTGCTTCCAGTTAAACCTGTTGGACTATAACCTGGTGTTGAATGAAAACCAAGTTAAACAATACTGACCAAATGAATGAAAATCCGCAAATTCTTAATGGTTATTTTTCATTCAATGAATATACAAAAAACATACAAATTAGCAGCATGGGAAGATCACTGTGCCCCTTAAGCCTTCTATTTCATTCAATGGGATTGTGGCTGATCAAGTTACTCCACTTTTTTTTCTCGCCCTGATAATGTTTCCAAATATATTACATCTTCAGAACATTAATTCTGCTTTCTCTCCACAGGTGCTGCCAAACCTGCTGTGTTTCTGCAGCAATTTCTGTTTTTGTTTTAAGTTTCAAGTGCCCACAGTTCTGTGGTTTATTGTAGTTAATCTTGGGTATGGGTCCTAGAAAAACAGATAAATAATATTGCAGACAATCAGCAAGACGTATGAGAGTAGAGATTTTAAGCCATTCAACACTAAGCTCCTCTGCTAATAGAAAATGATGTATGATCTCCACATGTCTTCTAAGATATAAAGCACAGAATTGATAATATCTCATGGAGTGCAGGAAGAGGTCAATTGAGCTGGTATTAGGTGGTCCAGAGAATGATATTACTAGAGATGTTCACAGGTTTGGTTGGGTTCTGGGTAAAAAGATACCAAGGTGAGATTAAGAGCAGAGGCAGGAATTCTTAATAAGGAAGGGTCACCGGACCCAAACGTTAACTCTGATTTCTCTCAGCAGATGCTGCCAGATCTGCTGAGCTTTTCCAACATTGTCAGTGTTTGCTTCGAATTTACACCATCCGCAGTTTTTGTTTAGGGATTCGTAATGGATCACTTTGGCGATGTTCTCACTCGGGATGTGGGTATTGTTGGCTGAGCCAGCATTTATTGTCTGTCCCTAGCTGCCCTTGAGACCGTGGGAGTGAGCTGCTTTCTTGAATCACTGCAATCCATGTGCTGTAGGTCGACCCAATGACCCAATGAGTTGTCAGGGAGGGGAGTCAAGAACGGTCCATTGTTTAGGGAAAATATTACAAGCCTTTAACTTCCTCCTTGTTTACACTGCAACAGTTCACCCCCACCTTGGGGTCTCAAACCTTGCCTTGTTCCCACCCATAGCTTTCAATGACTTGTGCTGAAAGGAATTTAATTGCGAAAGATGGGGCCGTTAAGAGTGATGAGGTCATTAAAGCAGAGCTTTACTGGAAAAGGAAACCACATTCCTTCAATAGGGGACTCAGAGTCCTCTAATCCCGGAGTTTCCATTCTAAAGAAAGTTCCTTTATCTCGTAGTCCTCTCAGGTTCCCTGAGGCATGTCAACAAAACAAATGCTGGAGATTGATTTACAGCCAGTGTTTGAAACAAGTGTGTAGGGTGAAATTGTTCATAATCGAGGTTAAATGAGTTTCTGCACAGTTCCCTGATGTTTCCTGTGGAATGTGCACTGTACACTCCTCCCGACGTGACAAGGTAGTACACAGATCTTTCTTTTACATGTCACCAGTCTCAAGATATCCCTCTGTGCTTTGCAGCATAGTGTAGTATACTCTGAGAGACAGGACCTTGTGGTTAATGCTATGCTTTTCTATCCTGGAAATATATAGGCTCCTTGAGCATGCCTCAAGTATCTGTGCAATTTTTAGAAGATGTACTAAGTTTTTCAAGATCCACTGATCTTGTGATATATTTGGAAATGTTATCGGGGCAAGACCGGAATATGGAGTGATTAGATCAGTCACAATCTCATTGAATGGAATAGAAGGTTTGAGGGAGGGGCGAGGGGCCTACTCATGTTCTTTGTATGTCCATCTACTGAAAAACAATCATTAAAGATTTGCACATTTTCATTCATTTGTTCAGTAGTGTTTAACTTGGTTTTCATTTCACTTTACAATATATGGTGGATGAGGAGCAGGAAGAGATGGTTGAGTGGTGTTCTACAGAATTGTACAATAAAACATGCTGTAGGGTTCCTTACCAAAAGGGGTTTTGAAGGCCCGTGGTTTGCCATCTCTTCTGAACATTACAATCTCAAACTGTGTAACACTCAAGAGAGTTGTACAGCACAGAAACAAACCCTTCTGTCTAACTCATCAATGCTGACCAGGTATCCTAAATTAATATCATCCCATTTGCCAGCATTTGGCCCATATCCCTCTAAACCTTTCATATTCATATACCCATCCAGATGCCTTTTAAATGTTGCAATTGTACCAGCCTCCACCACTTCCTCTGGCAGCTCATTCCATACAAGCACCACCCTCTGCATGAAAAAGTTGCCCTTTAGATCCCTTTTACATCTTTCCCCTCTCACCTTAAACCCATGCCCTCTAGTTCAGAACTCCCTCACCTCAGGGAAAAAGACCTTGGCTGTTCACCCTATCCATGCCACTGATTATTTTATAAGCCTCTGTAAGGTCACCCCTCAGCCTCTGACTCTCGAGGGAAAATAGCCCAACCTACTCAGCTTCTCCCAATAGCTCAAATCCTGGCAACATTTTTGTAAATCTTTTCTGTACCTTTTCAAGTTAAGCAACATCCTTCCTACAGCAGGGAGACCAGAATTGAACACAGTATTCAAATCGTGGCCTAATCAATGTACTGCACAGTACAACATGTTGTACTCAATGCTCTGACCAATAAACATACCAAAAACCTTCTTCATCATCTTACCGACCTGTGACTCCACTTTGGAGGAATCTTGAACATGACTTCCCAACTCCTATACTCAATCTTCCAGTACTGAACCAGTTATGGTGGAGAGCATATGGATTATGACCTCAAGCCCCTGGAGTGGGTTAGATTTATTATTTTGCTTATGTTGTAGCTTCAGTGGGTGCAAAGTGCATTTGGGATTTTCCTTCATCTGATTCTTTGTCTTTCAGAGTAGAAGGAAGGCGGGGGCAAATTAAGTTGCATCAGAGGTTTGCTTTATCCCACTGATCCAGATACCCAAGACTCTCTGAGCGATAGAATTACTTCCTCACCTCTCCTCTAAACCTCCTGCCCTGACCTTAAATCTCTGTCCATGGTCATTGATCCCTTCACCAAAGGGGAAGGTTTTATCCCATCCACCCTGTCTGTGCCCCTCATACCTTTATACATCTCAGGAGAAAGTGAGGACGGCAGATGCTGGATATCAGAGCTGAAAAATGTGTTGCTGAAAAAGCGCAGCAGGTCAGGCCGCATCCAAGGAGCAGGAGAATCGACGTTTCGCGCATAAGCCCTTCTTCAGGAATGAGGAGGGTGTGCCATGCAGGCTGAGATAAAAGGTAGGGAGGAGGGACTTGGGGGAGGGGCGTTGGGAATGCGATAGGTAGAAGGAGGTTAAGGTGAGGGTGATAGGCCGGAGAGGGGGTGGGGGCGGAGAGGTCGGGAAGAAGATTGCAGGTCAAGAAGGTGGTGCTGAGTCCGAGGGTTGGGACTGAGATAAGGTGGGGGGAGGGGAAATGAGGAAGCTGGAGAAATCTGCATTCATCCCTTGTGGTTGGAGGGTTCCTAGGCGGAAGATGAGGTGCTCTTCCTCCAGGCTTCGTGTTGCCATTGTCTGGTGATGGAGGAGGCCAAGGACCTGCATGTCCTTGACGGAGTGGGAGGCAGAGTTAAAGTGTTCAGCCATGGGACGGTTGGGTTGGTTGGTGCGGGTGCCCCAGAGGTGATCTCTGAAACGTTCCGCAAGTAGGCAGCCTGTCCCCCCAATGTAGAGGAGGCCACATCGGGTGCAGCGGATACAGTAAATGATGTGTGTGGAGGTGCAGGTGATTTTGTGATGGATGTGGAAGGATCCCTTGGTGCCTTGGAGGGAAGTGAGGGGGGAAGGTGTGGGCACAAGTTTTGCATTTCTTGCGGTTGCAGGGGAAGGTGCCGGGAGTGGAGGTTGAGTTGGTGGGGGGTGTGGACCTGACGAGGGAGTCGGGGAGGTAGTGGTCTTTCTGGAACGCTGATAGGGGAGGGGAGGGAAATATATCCTTGGTGGTGGGGTCTGTTTGGAGGTGGCGGAAATTACGGAGGATGATACAATGCATCTGGAGGTTGGTGGGGTGGTAGGTGCGGACCAGTGAGGTTTTGTCCTGGTGGCGATTGGAGGGGCTGGGTTCAAGGGCGGAGAAGCGGGAAGTGGAGGAGATGCGGTGGAGAGCATCGTCAACCACGTCTGAGGGGAAATTGCGGTCTTTAAAGAAGGAGGCCATCTGGGTTGTTCGGTATTGGAATTGGTCCTCCTGGGAGCAGATGCGGCGAAGCCGAAGGAATTGGGAATATGGGATGGCATTTTTATAGGGGGCAGGGTGGGAGAAGGTGTAATCTAGGTAGCTGTGGGAGTCGGTCGGTTTATAGTAAATGTCTGTGTTGAGTCAGTCGCCCGAGATAGAAATGGAGAGGTCTAGGAAGGGGAGGGAGGAGTCTGAGACAGTCCAGGTAAATGTGAGGTTGGGATGGAAGGTGTTAGTAAAGTGGATGAACTGTTCAACCTCCTCGTAGGAGCACGAGGTAGTGCCGATACAGTCATCGATGCAGCGGAGGAAAAGGTGGGGGATGGTGCCAGTGTAGCTGCGGAAGATGGACTGTTCCACATATCCTACGAAGAGGCAGGCATAGCTGGGGCCCATGCAGGTGCCTATGGCTACTCCTTTGATTTGGAGGAAGTGGGAGGATTGGAAAGAGAAGTTGTTCAGAGTGAGGACCAGTTCAGTCAGTCGAAGGAGGGTGTCAGTGGAAGTGTACTGGTTGGGTTGGCGGGAAAGGAAGAAGCGGAGTGCTTTGAGGGGGACAGGAGCTCATATCCCACAACCCCGCACCGCCCGTTTCTACCTCCTGCCCAAAATCCACAAACCTGACTGCCCCGGCCGACCCATTGTCTCAACCAGCTCCTGCCCCACCGAACTCATCTCTGCATACCTCGACACAGTCCGGTCCCCCACCTACGTTCAGGACACCACCCACACCCTCCACTTCCACCATGATTTTCGCTTCCCCGGCCCACCATGCCTTATCTTCACCATGGACAACCCCCTCAAAGCCCTCCGCTTCTTCCTTTCCCACTGACCCAACCCTTCGACTGACTGAACTGGTCCTCACTCTAACCAACTTCTCTTTCCAATCCTCCCACTTCCTCCAAACCAAAGGAGTAGCCATGGGCACCCGCATGGGCCCCAGCTATGCCTGCCTCTTTGTTGGATATGTGGAACAGTCCATCTTCCGCAGCTACACTGGCACCTCCACCTTTTCCTCCGCTGCATCGATGACTGTATTGGCGCTACCTCATGCTCCCACCAGGAGGTTCAACAGTTCATCCACTTTACTAACACCTTCCACCCCGACCTCAAATTTACCTGGACCATCTCAGACTCCTCCCTCCCCCTCCTAGACCTCTCCATTTCTATCTCGGGCGACCACTCAACACGGACATTTACTATAAACCGACCGACTCCCACAGATACCTAGATCACACCTTCTCCCACCCTGCCCCCTGTAAAAACGCCTTCCCATATTCCCAATTCCTTCGCCACCACCGCATCTGCTCCCAGGGGAACCAATTCCAATACCAAACAACCCAGATGGCCTCCTTCTTCAAAGATCGTAATTTCCCCTCAGATGTGGTTGACGTTGCTCTCCACCACATCTCCTCCACTTCCCGCTCCTCCACCCTTGAGCCCCGCCCTTCCAATCGCCACCAGGACAGAACCCCACTGGTCCTCACCTACCATCCCACCAACCACCAGATACACCGTATCATCCTTCGTAATTTCCGCCACCTCCAAACAGACCCCACCGCCAAGGATATATTTCCCTCCTCTCCCCTATCAGCATTCCAGAAAACTCATCTCCGCGACTCCCTCGTCAGGTCCACACCCCCCCACCAACTCAACCTCCATTCCTGGCGCCTTCCCCTGCAACCGCAAGAAATGCAAAACTTGCGCCCACACCTCCCCCCCTCACTTCCCTCCAAGGCCCCAAGGGATCCTTCCACATCCATCACAAATTCACCTGCACCTCCACACACATCATTTACTGTATCCGCTGCACCCGATGTGGCCTCCTCTACATTGGGGGGACAGGCTGCCTACTTGCGGAATGTTTCAGAGAACACCTCTGGGACACCCGCACCAACCAACCCAACTGCCCTGTGGCTGAACACTTTAACTCCCCCTCCCACTCCGTCAAGGACATGCAGGTCCTTGGCCTCCTCCATCGCCAGACCATGGCAACACGACGTCTGGAGGAAGAGCGCCTCATCTTCCGCCTAGGAACCCTCCAACCACAAGGGATAAATGCATATTTCTCCAGCTTCCTCATTTCCCCTCCCCCCACCTTATCTCAGTCCCAACCCTCGGCCTCAGCACCGCCTTCTTGACCTGCAATCTTCTTCCTGACCTCTCCGCCCCCACCCCCTCTCCGGCCTATCACCCTCACCTTAACCTCCTTCCACCTATTGCATTCCCAACGCCCCTCCCCCAAGTCCCTCCTCCCTACCTTTTATCTTAGCCTGCTTGGCAAACCTTCCTCATTCCTGAAGAAGGGCTTATGCCCGAAACATCAATTCTCCTGCTCCTTGGATACTGCCTGACCTGCTGCGCTTTTCCAGCAACACATTTTTCAGCTTTATACATCTCAGACATGTCTCCTCTCTGTTTCTCTCTGCTCCAAGGAAAACAGCCCCATTCTATCCAATTTTAAGATATCTGTAGTCATAACAGTGGATTATCCATTAGATTTGTTTGGTATGTTGCATGTTTGGAAGGGCCTAATGATGGAGTGAGTTACTGCAGTTCATCTTGTGCACAGTACACACAACTGCCACTGTGCATCAGTGGTGGAGGGTGTTATAACTGGTCCTTCGGCAATGGTCCCCAATTTTCTATGATTCCACTTGGCAAACCCCAATTGGTAACACTGCCACGCATGGAGGGATAAACTGGCTCCCCTTCTTCAACCACTCCCTCAGTTGATTCCAACAAGGTTAATTTTAAAAAAGATCCTTTTTCCCAGTCAAAATATATTTATGTTTTCAAAGGAACCAATTCAACCAGGCTTTGTTATTTTAAAGATGAGTGGGTTTATTAATTATTGTGTATGAGAAAATGATAATACGATATGATCACAAGCAAGCAGATTAAAATTCAGAGGAAAGTCCAAAGAAAGGTAAATAAAAGATATACGAATCAACCTTTGGTTAGCCCATAATGATTAAGTAATGAAACAATGTGACTTTGGAAAAAAATCCTTGAACGAACTGCGGATGTTGTAAATTAGAAACAAAACACAGAAGTTGCTGGGAAAGCTCAGCAGGTCTGGCAGCATCTGTGGAGAGAAATCAGAGTTAATGTTTCGGATCGAGTGATGTTGTGAAGAAGGGCCACTGGACCTGAAACATCAACTCTGATTTCTCTCCACAGATGCTATCAGACTGCAGAGCTGTTCCAGCAGTTTCAGCAGGTTTTGTTTGTGAATGTGACTATTGAGTTGGTTGATTCTGGTCGTGCTAACTTAGGCAGTTAAGTAGTTACCTGGAAATTCTTGGATCATCTATTAGCTGAAAGGAGAATATCCATTTTCCCTCAACAGTGGGTCTGCTGACTTGTTTCCAACAATGAGAACTCTCAGAGGTATCTTGTGGAAGTTTACAATCATGTCTTTTCACAGCACACTTTAGCACAGTGGAACTTGAACCACAAGCTGTCACACTAGCGTGGCAGCTCTCTAGCACAGAGAATCGTGGTTGCAATTGGATTTTATCTATCTTTCTTGTTTATTCTTGCAAGGGTAAATCCAAACATGTTATTCACCGGAATCACCTTTCTTTCAACTCTTTTCATGTCTGCAGTCTGCGACATATCGCACAGGAGGTCACAATTCAGGTTTTTGAATGGCATCTCTCCCATTGGAGTGTTGCTATCTGAAATTCCCTTAATATTCTCAATGTTCCATGATTCCTCTTAGAATTCTTGGTAACTACTCATATATTTCTGACAGCCATTGAATTTACATCCTCAACTATCTTTTGGCTTGTAGATCTTATATATATATATGTAAATATAAAACATGTGTTGTACTTAAAAGTTCAACATATCAATATCTGCTTATTAAGGTGGGTGGAAGGTGAGCCGATCAGTTGGCTACTTTGCCCTTTCTGTAGTTGAGCTTCTTGAGTGTTGTTGGAGGTCAAAGGCAAGACAGAAATATTCCATCACACTCCTGATTTCTAGATGGTGAACAAGCTTTGGGAGCAGTAATTTGACTGGACTAGTAATTCTGAATCCCAGAGCCATGGGGACACAGGATCAAAAACCTCAACAACAGTTAATGGAATTTGAATTCGATGAATAAATTGTGAATTAAAAGGTGGTCTCAATAATGAAATATTGTTGATTGTTGTAAAAATCCATCTGGCTCATAACTGTCCTGAGGAGAAGGAAATCTGTCATTCTTACCTAGTCTGGCCTACATGTGACTCCAGACTTACAGCCACATGATTGTCTCTTGGCTACCCTTTGAAACGGTGTAGCAAGCCAATCAGTTCAAAGGTAACTAGGGATGGCCCACATTCCAAGTTGTGTGAGGATTGAAAAAAGGAGGCAGTTGCTTTGCCTGTGTTGCAGAATTCCCAGCCTTTGACTTGCTCTTGTAACCATGAACACACTGCACAGAGAGAAGTTCCCAAAATTTGAGCCAGTCATGATAAAATTAAGGAGGAGAAAGTGAGGGCTGCAGATGCTGGAGATCAGAGCTGAAAATGTGTTGCTGGAAAAGCGCAGCAGGTCAGGCAGCATCCAAGGAACAGGAGAATCGACGTTTCGGGCATAGGTAAGCCCAAATATGCTTCATATTATGACGCTGAGTGACTTGGAGTCAAAGTTGGGCATGGCATATCCCCATCTACCCCCTGTAGTTGCCCCTGGTGGAGGTATAGGTTGTAGGTTTGAGCGGCGCTGTGGAAGAAATGATGGTTTACTTGTATTGGAAGAGATCCAAGTATATAGAAAGTTATAACCCATACCTGAACATTAATTGATGTAAGTGACAAACAAAACATTGATAGAAGAATCTGCCTACATCCTGTAATCTCTACTACATTGGATTTACAATAAAATAATCATTGATTCTCCACTCCCTTTCAAAGTTCAATTATTCCATGTGCTGTTCAATTTCTTGAGAAGTCAAACATAGCCATCATGTGTCTATGTGTCACTATCATTGACTGTGGACTCAGCCCTAAGAATAGATCATCTTGTATTAAACCAAAACAGAAATTGCTCGAAAAGCTGAGCAGGTCTGGTAGCATCTGATGGAGAGAAATCAGAGTGACCCTCCCTCAACTTTTGTTATTCTGTTTTGCCAATCCAACAATAACCAGAAATGAAACTGAAGTGTTTATGCCAATTTTGTATGCAAGCCCCTAACTAATTGCTCCAATTTTGGCGTAAAAAGAGTTAAGTCAACAGTGAGCAATATTCAATGGAGATGCACCACTTTCCCCTCTCTTTAGACCTGTTTCGAATTGGAACAAGAGGATAAAGGAACTCCTCATTGTGGTTATTATTCTGGAACTGCTCGTTGTCCCTTTTCTGCAGATTATTTTGTTTGTCACACTTTTTGTTTTTGTTTCAATTATTTCCAAATCATTGAATTTGCTAGTTATGTCTGGCGCTGTAAATTCTATACAATTTGGAACATTATATTGTTGGGATCAGAGAGAAGTTAGCAAGAGTATTGTATCTTTAGGCAGAGGTTACACCAACTCTGTGCTCCCTTCTGAGCAAAGCCAATTTGATCAATTATATTTAATGAAGTACACAAGAAAATTCCTGACATAACTTGGGAAAAAACATTTTTCCATGGAACACGTAAGTTAGGTAAGGGAGGTTTTCTGTGTATGTTAATTGTTGACTTATGTTCTCAATGATAGCGTGTCCCTTATCTGATGATAGGCTGAACTGGTGTCAACATCTTTCAAGTTGTAAAATCCCAGTGAACAATCAAGGTCTGTAACAAAGGTATAGCCAGGTTTCAGAAGGGTAGGAAGGAAGACTGATCTAGAACAGTCATCATTGACTGCAAAATATAAATAGCCTTAGGCCTGATATTGGCTAACTCCCTGACTCACTGTAGGGACTGAGGAGGGTAAATCCTGGTGGAAGAGGAGGATGGTGTAGTTGAGACAAAAGCAGAAATTGCTGGAGAAACTCAGCAGGTCTGGCAGTATCTATAGGACGAGGAATAGGCCATTCAGCCTTTCGAGTCTATTCTGCCATTCAATAAGATCATGCCTGATCTGTGGCCTAACTCACATACTTACCTTTGGCCCATACCCTTTGATACCTAAAAATGTGACTGTTTCAAATTTAAAATTAACAACTGATCCACTGCCATTTGTGGAGGGGAGTTCTAAACATCTATTGCCCTCTGTGTGTAGAAGTGCTTCTTAATATCACTTTTGAACAATCTGAGCCTAATTCTGAGGCTATGTCTCCTAGATTTGGAATCCCCAACCTGTGGAAATAGTTTATCTGTATCCACCTTATCATTTCCTGTTAATATCTTGAATATCCATGGGTCACTGGAATCAAACCATTTATTCTGCTTTCTCTCCATAGGTGCTACAAGACCTGCTGGGTTTCTCCAGTAATTTTTGTTTATGTTTGTTTCAGAGCTCCAGTGCTCTCAGTTCTTTGTTTTGTGTTGGTGGTATAGTTGAGGTTGGACACAGATTCAGTATATTTCTGCTTAGAGTCATCGAGTCAAACAGCACAGAAACGGACCCTTCGATCCAACTCGCTCACGACTACCAGATATCTGAAAATGATCTAGTCCCATTTGCCAGTACTTGACCCATATCCCCCTAATCCTTTCCTGTTCGTGTGCCCATCCAGATGCCTTTTAAATGTCATTGCAAGTAGCCAAAGATAACCTGGGGTTGAGGGAGGGCAGCTGAATGGCCTGCCTGTACTTCTAATGTTCACATTTTGCTGCTCCCTCAGTAGCTGCCTGGGTTTGCGGAGTGGGGACTAGGAGGAGGGGTCAAGACCAGAGAGTGTAGCCGGCCTACTGTTAGATATTTGCACAGCCTCCGTGCCCAGTTAGGCATTGGAGAATGGGATTGGATTTGTAGATCGGCTTTGCATCAGGCCCCAGAGTAGTTGAGAGACAAAGTTGGCCGAATTCCTGAAAATTGGGTGAGCTTGGGAGTAGTGAGTCTGAGGTGAATGAAGAAAGATTCATCCAAATCCAGTCTTCACCTTCCTCCAGGCTTCAGGCTATCTTCCTTGGATTGCCTGGTTCCTGCTCTGATTCACTGATGGTCTGGGCTGGTACAGATACTAACCTTATGGCATTAACTTGGAGTCTCTGGCCATGGAAGAATAATTGCCAGTATCTAATGACCAATATTCTCCCACAGGAAAAATCCAGCAGAAGCATTAAAATGGCATTAAATAAAATGGTGACTCTTTTTGTCACTTTCTTTGAAGGCTTCCATTTATTCACTCAAGAGAATCTGAGAAAACATATGGTGGGGAAGGAAATCCTTTGACAAGTAATTCAATCAGGTGACAGACTCTGTTTGTTTCCCAGTGTGCAAGAGATTGACATGTTGAGTGAGAAACGCTGGGAGGCTGTCGATCCCAATATTAGTTATCAAGGCAGGTGGACCTTTCATGATCATCCAAACAATACCCCATCCCAAATCAGGGACTGCAGCTGGATACTTGCAGAAGGAGATCCCACTCAGCCTGACACCAACATTCCCTTCTTAAAGAGGTACTCAGATTGCCAGTGCCTCCGTGCCTTAAACTCCAAACGGAGACAGAGTTTGGGAGAGATCAGACGGCTGACGAGGCCCACTGTTGAAATGAGGCAGTGCTTTCCATATAGGACCTATATAAGAAAAATTCCCTTTCACCCTGGAGTTTCCTAACATTGATTACATTTCAGCTGACAACCTGACAATTAAGCAGTGAGCTTAAAGTGCTCCAGATCTTGTCTCCTGCTTGGCACACAAGTGTAAAATGGGTTCATGAAGAGAGAAGTGTTCATTTCATGGCTGCCATTGGATCTGTAACAGATGTGACAAGCCGCCTGTCAGGAACAGGTTACACTGTTGGCAACTGAGAGTAATGTTATTTTGAACCCTCAGCAAAGCTTTCCCAGTTGCCTGAATGAACCTTGAAAGTTTGGGAAGCAGTTTAGGCTTGTCACCACCATAGAGAATTCACTAAAAGACAACTGTAGGAGGGGTTCATCCTGATGGCAATGTGTAAGATCCCATAATGCGCTAATGAGCAGAAAGTTTGTCAAAGTGTGGGAAAATTTAATTATTCTACATGTGCAGAACTATCATCCACCAAATGTTGATTTTATGTGCATCTCTCTTTCTTATTTATATAGAATCCCTACAGTGTGGAAACAGGCCCTTCAGCCCAACAAGTCCACACTGACCCTCTGAAGAGTAACCCACCCGGACCCGTTCCCCTACCCTACATTTACCCCAACTAATGCACCTAACCTAGGCATCCCTGAACACTATGGGCAATTTTGCATAGCCAATCGACCTAACCTGCTCATCTTTGGACTGTGGGAGAAAATCAGAGCAACCCTGCATAGACACAGGGAGAACATGCAAACTCCACAAGCAGTCACCCAAGGCTCCAATCGAACTCGGTTCCCTGGTGCTATGAGGCAGCAGTGCAAACCACTGAGCCAGCATGCTGCCCTAATCTCTCAATTCTGAAAGACCTGTTGAGTATTTTAAAGCCTTTTCTGTTTTTATATCTGTTTTACTGATTTTAAAAAAATCATTGAAGGAATGTGGGGCACCACTGGCAAGGCTAGCATTTGTTGCCCATCCCTAAGTGTTCTTGAACTGAGTAGTTTGCTAGATCTATAACAAAGGACATTTGAGAGTCACCCACGTTTCAGTAAGCTGGAGTCACATGCAGTCAGGATAGCTAATTGCAACAGTTGTACATCTTCAAAGGACATTGGTGAACCTGATAGGATGTTATGAGAATCAACATCGACTACATGGTCGCCATTAGACTAATTTTTTATTTCGGTTTATTGAAGTCCTTGTGCGTAGAACATTAGTGAACATTTCTGGATTATTAATTCAGGGAAATTATCAGTATACCTGTACTGGCTGAGGGCCATGTACATCAAGGATAACTCTGACAGTGCGATATTTTCTCAGTACTGACACTCTGACAGTGCGGCACTCCCTCAATACTGATCCTCTGACAGTGCGGCGGTCCCTCAGCACTGACTGTCCATCAGTGAAGCACTTCCTCAGTACTGATCCTGCAACAGTGCAGCACTCCCTCAGCACTGACCCTCTGACAGTGCAGCACTCCCTCAGTACTGACCCGCTGACAGTGTGGAACTCCCTCAGTACTAACCCTTTGACACTGCAGCGCTCCCTCAGTGCTGACCCTCTGACAGTGCATTGCTCCCTCAGTATTGGCCCTCTGACAGTGCGGTACTCCCTCAATACTGACCCTCTGACAGTGCGGTACCCCCTCAGCACTGACCCTCTGACAGTGCAGCTCTCCCTCAGTACTGACCCTCTGACAGTGCAGCACTCCCTCAGTACTGACCCTCTGACAGTGCAGTGCTCCCCCATTACTGGCCCTCTGACAGTGAATTGCTCCCTCAGTACTTGCCCTCTGACAGTGCAGCGCTCCCTCAGTACCGACCCTCTGACAGTGCAGCGCTCACTCAGTACTGACCCTCTGACAGTGCAACGCTCCCCCAGTACTGACCCTTTAACAGTGCAGTGCTCCCTCAGTACAGTCTGGACCTTTGAGCTGACATCTCTGGAGGAGGACTCTGTATGTATGAGTGGATGTGAACCCACAATTGTCTGACGCAGAGATGAGAGACAAGAATGTGACCGACTTATCCATAAATCTACAGTGTTCCTGTCATCAGTGCTCAGAGGTTCAGGTCCAATCTAAACAATGTATAACTTTGCTGCAAAAAATAATGTAAAACTTGTATTTAAATAGTGCCTTCCTTATCCTCAGATCCTCCCAAAGTACTGCACAGATAGTGAAGTGGTTTTGAAATACATTCACTATTGTAATATCAGAAACCCAGCAGCTAATGTGCAAACTGTAAGCTCCCACAAACAGAAAGGTGATAATCCTAGTATCCCAACAGTGTGGGAGCTGGCCATTCAGCACATATCGACCCTCTGAGGAGTATCCTACCCAAACCCACACCCCCTACCCTCTCTGTAACCCTGTATTTCCTGTGGCTAGTCCAGCTTGCCTGCACATCCCTGGACACTATGGGGCAACTTAGCATGGCCAATCTATCAAAACTGCACATCTTTGGACTGTGGGAGGAAACCAGAACACCTAGAGGAAACCCACACAGACACAGGACAAATGTGCAAACTCCACACCAACAGTCACCCGAGGGTGGAGTTGAACCCAGGTCCCTGGCATTGTTGGGTAGCAGTGCTAACCACTGAGCCACTGTGCCACCTCGCTGTGGCTAAAATGTATCTAAATGAGACTTGTTTTGAACTGATAAACAATAAAAGGATAGAGGCAATTTATGTCACGAGCCATCAAGTAAAAATATTTCAAACATTCCTGAAAAATGTAGCAAGATTTTCCTGGACTTGCACCTGGATGTATTGGTTTCACTGAATACGGGAAATTCAAGTGGGGAGGAGTGCATTAGGGAGCTCCTTTGTTCTGTCATCATTTACATAACTAAGAATCAGGTGAAGCCCCTAACCAGATTACCACTTCATCATGTCATGTAATTCAATATGGCCTGGCAGATAGCAAAGAAAATGTGTTCTACGACCTAAGGAATGTGATATACTATTCACTTAACACATCGCAAAATTTGCCAAAAATCCAAACAACTTTGTTTGTTGAGTGACGAATAAGTGATTCACTATAAGTGAACTTTCCTCAGCTTTGAACAGTGCTGTGCAATCCTTTGTGTTTGCCTTAGAGAGTAGAGATTCTCACTTTAATATTACAGATTGGTAGGGCCTTAAGGAGTGCAGTGAAACGAAGGGACCTTGGAGTTCAGGTGCACGGTTCTCTAAAAGTGGAGTCTCAGGTAGACAGGGCAGAGAAGAAAGCTTTTGGCACACTGGCCTTCACCAGTCAGGGCATTGAGTATAGAAGTTGGGAAGTTATATTGCAGTTATACAGGACATTGGTGAGGCTGCACGTGGAGTATTGTTTTCATTTTTGGTCACCTTGCTATAGGAAGGATGTTATTAAATTGGAGAGAGTGCAGAAGAAATTTATAAAGATGTTGCCTAGACTCAATGGTCTGAGTTATAGGGAGAGATTGGGCAAACTTGGACTATTTTCTTTAGAGGAGAAAGTGAGGTCTGCAGATGCTGGAGATCAGAGCTGAAAATGTGTTGCTGGAAAAGCGCAGCAGGTCAGGCAGCATCCATATTTTCTTTAGAGAGTAGGAGACTGAAGGGGAACCTTGTAGAGGTGTATAAGATCATGAGAGGCATAGATAGGATGAATGCACTTTTTACCAGGGTTGGGGAATGGAGGACTAGAGGGCATCAGTTTAAAGTTAGAGAGGAAAGAATAAAAGGGAACCTGAGGGGCACCATTTTTTATACAGAGGATGGTACGCATATGGAATGACCTGCCAGCGGAAGTGGTTGAGGCAGGTATGTTAACAATGTTTAAAAGGCATTTGGACAATACTTAGATAGGAAAGGATTAGAAGGATATGGGGCAAGTGCAAAGTGGCCAAAGGGCCTGTCTCTGTGCTGTATGTCACCATGACTCTATGACTCTAAAACCGCACTGTTGTCAGTTTGATCTTAGCATATCTGATCTGCAAACATCTTGATACACCTGGCTTGGTACATGGGCAATAGAGGGACCCTGAAACTTCCAGGAATGAATAAAAGCACAAAAATTGAAAGAGAAATGTAGATTAGAAAAGACAGAAAGAATGTGCTGATGGATTTGAGGTAGATAACTGATCATTTAGGTGATAGACACCAGATAATAATGCTGGCATAAACTAATCAGCTACAAAGGTTCAGAGAAATGTAGGTTGTCCTTATGAAGCAGAAGCGATTTACAAGACTGGTATCAGAGATGAGAAACTTGAGTTATGAAGTGAGGTTAAGACTGGTACCAGAGATGAGAAACTTGAGTTATGAAGAGAGGTTAAGACTGGTACCAGAGATGAGAAACTTGAGTTATGAAGAGAGGTTGAAGAAGTTGGGACTATTCTCCTTGGAGAGAAGAAGGCTGAGAGGAGATCTAATAGAGATTTTGAAAATCGTGAGCAGTCTGGACAGCATGGATAGGGAGAAACTGTTCCTGCTTATAAAAAGAACAAATGTGAAAGAGATAGATTTAAAGTGGTTTGCAAAAGAAGCAAGGTGATACGAGACAAAACCTTTTCAACATCTAGCCTGTCAAGTCCCCTCAAAATCTTGTGTGTTTCAATAAGATCACCTGTCATTCTTCTAAAAATGAATGAATAAAGGCCTATCCTGTTTAGCTATTCTTGATATGTGTCAGCCTCTTTATCATAGTTATCAGAAAAGTGAATATCTTTTGAATTTTGGCATCAAAGATGCCCTTGAATTTCACACACCACCCTGACCATCCCTCATTAACATCTAAAGGATCAATACAGCAATTTCCGAACAAAACTCGCTTGCAACGATTCTCCATGTTTGTTTTTTTCTGTTCACTTTTTCAATGTCTTTATTTATCACTCTATTAATCAGTCTTGCTTTCCTTCTTTAGTCAATCATGGTGTGGCACGGTGGCTCAGTGGTTAGCCTGTGCACTGCACAGCACCAGGGACCCAGGTTCGATTCCTGCCTCAGGTGACTGTCTGTGTGGAGTTTGCACTTTCTCCCCAGGTCTGCATCTGTTTCTTCTGGGTGCTCCAGTTTCCTTCCAAAGATATGCAGGTTAGGATGGATTGGCTGTGCTAAAATGTCCAGGGGTGTGTAGGTGAGGTGGTTTAGCTATGGGAAATGGTCCTGACAAAGGGCTTTGGCCCAAAACGTTGACTTTGCTGCTCCTCAGATGCTGTCTGACCTGCTGTACTTTTCCAGCTTCACATCTATTGACTCTGACTTCCTGCATCTGCAGTCCTTACCATCTCCTAACTGTGGGAAGTGCAAGGTTACAGAGATGGGATAGGTCTGGGTGGGATGTTCCTCTTCACAGGATTGGTGTGGACTCAATGGGCCGAATGGCCTGCTTCCACACTGTAGGGATTTTATGATTCTCCCTCACTGGTGTGTGTTGCGTTCCTGCCAATAACAGTAATTAGACACTGTCAATTACAATGTGATATCAATAAGAAATGGTGTCTCCGGCTGAGCAGTGGCCTGGTCTCTGAGAGTCCTCTGAGTTCCAGCGACATGAAACGTTTGTCTCTCGGCAGGCTGTGGAAATCAGGCAGTGACGTTCTTAGCAGTAAATGACTCTAATTTAGCAAATATACCCTCTGAGGTGTTGGTATGTGAGCTGGTGAAGGATGCAGGAGGCAGCTTTGCTGTGGATCCTCTCAACATCCGCATCCTCTTCCTCAGAGCCGGAAGTGCAGAACTATTCCCAGGCTGGCATCAGCCACTGATTCCATTGTACCTGCAGGAGACAAACGCGAGAATGCATTGTGACCAAGGGGTGGAAGTGCAGATAGATTACAAATATATTCTCGCTAGTAGTAAAGGGAGAGAAGCACATTCTTAGCCAATGCTTCTTTCTCAGTTGTAGGGACATGGAAGATTTGGCATTCCATTGGGAGCAGAGCTGGTCTTCATTTTTCAGGCGGTCAACATCTTCTCTGTCTAGTGGGTGAGAGGCTGAAAATTGAGTATCCTGGCACCCATCTCCCCTCTATTGATTTGATTTGATTTATTATTGTCACATTTTGGGAAAGCAAATCTTAGCAGGACTTATGCACTTAATGGTAAGGTCCTAGGGAGTGTTGCTGAACAAAGAGACCTTGGAGTGCAGGTTCATAACTCCTTGAAAGTAGAGTGGCAGGTAGATAAGATAATGAAGAAAGCGTTTGGTATGCTTTCCTATATTGGTCAGAGTACAATAGATTATAGAGTCATAGAGATGTACAGCATGGAAACAGATCCTTCAGTCCAACCCGTCCATGCCGACCAGATATCCCAACCCAATCTAGTCCCACCTGCCAGCACCCGGCCCATATCCCTCCAAAGCCTTCCTATTCATATACCCATCCAAATGCCTCTTAAATGTTGCAATTGTACCAGCCTCCACCACATCCTCTGGCAGCTCATTCCATACACGTACCACCCTCTGTGTGAAAAAGTATACTAGTTTTCTTTAACAAAAAATGTTAAAATTCCATTTGCCTTGCTTATTCATTTTACTTGCTTACTAGTTTTCTTTGATTAATTCATGAGGACACCCAGATCCCTCTACATTGAAGCAATCTGAATGTTTCTCTCCAATTGGATGATAATTTGTTGCACATCTTTTCTTCCAACCAAACTGGATAACCTCATCCTTATCCACATTAAACTCCATTTGCCAAATATTGGCCCTTTCACTTAATCTAACCATATCCGTTTGTAACTGTCTTATTTCTTCAGTTATATTCCCACCTATTTTAGTGTCATCTGCAAATGTGGTTATATTGCTTTCTGTCCCTGCACCCACACCATTAACATAGATCGGAAATAATTGGGGTCCAAGCACGAAGCCATGTGGCACCCCATTCGTTACAGTTGGCCAACCAGAGAAAGACTCTGGCTCTCTGCTTTCTCTTTGCCAGCAGATTTTCTATCCAAGTGAATAAATTACCCGTAACCGCATGTGATCATACCTTGTGTATTAGCCTTTTGTACAGCACCTTATCAAATGCCTTGCTTGCTACATCTTTGAAGGATTGTAGTAAATTAGCTATGGGAGACGTTATAGTGTGGGCTTACTACATCAGTTACCAACTGACATTGCTCTCATTTCCTAAGAGGATGGGTACCTTGGCCTTCCTGGAGTTTAGAAGAACGAGAGGTGATCCTATTGAATTAAACAAGGTTCTGACAGGGTGGGCCATATTGAGTACAGGAGTTGGGAAGTCATGTTGTGGTTGTACAGGACATTGGTTAGGCCACTGTTGGAATATTGCATGCAGTTCTGGTCTCCCTTCTATAGGAAGGATGTTGTGAAACTTGAAAGGGTTCAGAAAAGATTTACAAGGATGTTGCCAGGATGGAGGGTTTGCACTATGGGGAGAGATTGAAAAGGCTAGGGCTGTTTCCCCTGGAGTGTTGGAGGCTGAGGGGTGACCTTATAAAGGCTTATAAAATCATGAGAGACATGGCTAGGATAAATAGACAAGGTCTTCCCCCTGGGGTGGGGGAGTCCAGAACTAGAGGGCGTAAATTTAGGGTGAGAGAGGAAAGATATAAAAGAGACCTACGGGGCAACGTTTTCATGCAGAGGGTGGTACGTATATGGAATGAGCTGTGAGAGGAAGTGGTGGAAGCCGGTAAAATTGCAACATTTAAAAGGCATTTGGATGGGTATATGAATAGGAAGAGTTGAGAGGAATATGGGCTGGGTGCTGGCAAGTGGGATTAGATTGGGTTAGGATATCCGGTCAGCATGGACAAGTTGGACAGAAGGGTCTGTTTCCATGCTGTACATCTTTATGACTCTATGACTGTATGTACCTAGGTACAGTGAAAAGTTTTGTTTTGCGTGCAGTACAGGCGGACCATATCATACAAAATGAATTAGGATAATAAAACGAAGTGAGGAATACAATATTATGGCTGCAGAGAAGAGGTCAAAATTAAATTTGAAATTTGAGAGGGCCATTCAGCAGTCTAATAACAGCAGGGAAAAAGCTGTTCTTGTATCTGTTGGTCCACGCATTTAAGCTTAAATATCTTCTGCCTGATGGAAGAGGTTGGAAGGGATTATAACCAGGGTGGGATGGGCCTTCCTGGGGCAGCGGGAAATATAGATGGAGTCAATGGATGGAAGGCTGGTTTGTGCGATGGACCAAGCTGTGTCCACAACTCTCTGTAGCTTCTTGTGGTCCTGGGTGGAGCAGCTGCCATACCAAGCTGTGATGCATCTGGATGGAGTGCTTTCTGTTGTGCATCTATAAAAATTGGTAAGCATCTTTATGGTCATGCTGAATTGCCTTAGCCTCCAGAGGAAGTAGAGACATTATGAGCCGTTTTTGCCTGGAATAAGAGATAGGGAGGGACTGAGTAGGATGAAAGTGGCTGCTATGGCTATTAAGTGCTGGTGTGGGTGGGAGAAAGATGGTGAGGTGTCCTCAGTGACTGAGTGGGCAGCACAGAGGGCACACAGGGTTAGTATGCTTGGAGTGTCAGGTTAGGTGGGACCAAGTGAGGAAGAATGTTGCATGCGACAGTGAGAGTGATAGACCATGAGCCTCGATGGGAGGTGAGTGAAGTAGGAAAGATAGAGTATGAGGGTGTCATTGAGAAGATGGTGGCACTTATCCTGGTAGAACAAAGAAAGCTGTTGAGGTTCTTCCTGCATTACTGGGAGTTTCTCTAAACCCCACTGGCATGGGTGATAACTTTGGTATTGCGACCTTCTCTGTGGATCCTGGAGGAAGAAGACAACTTTCCTCTACACCACATCCCATCCTCTAGGAGCTCTAGGTCCCTGGCCACAAGGTGCAGTGCCAATCTTCCCTTATCAGGCATGTTCAGGCAAGTTAATCAAATCATATAGGGGAGCCCTGGATGGCCAGCTCTTGACTGGGCATTATAAAGATGGCACCGATGCCAAGAATCCTAGGATGCATTGTCAGTGGCAGATACACCCAGCTACAGTGAGGGAGAGAATAGGACAAACATGAGGCCATAGGGATACACTGCATAATTAATGAGTGGGTTTGGGATTGTAACATGAAAAAACAAACTAGGGCCTCGTGAAGAGAAAGCCTCCACATGACTCAACAAAAATGACATTCATCTCAGAATCTTGATTTTTATGCAAATAAATACGATGCCTGGGGCGCTTGTGGTACAATTACAATGTTTAAAAGATTTCGGAATGGGTAGCTGAATAGGGAGGATATGGGCCAAATGCTGGCAAATGGGGCTTATAGAGCTACCTTGATTATCCAAATGAGTCGGACAGGAAGTATTTTGTTCGGATAACTGATTATGGTTCCTGTGGTGACTGCAATAGGAGGAACAGGGTTTCCGTGGCAATGGCAATAACAGGTATAGGGTTCCCGTGGTGACGGCAATGGCAGGAACATGGTTCCTATGGCGACCCTGTTCCTGCTCCTGCCCTCAGCCCAGGTTGCCTGCTCTGGCTGTGCTTTTATTTAAATTGAATATAATTTTTACGGGACCTTGAGATCTTGTTTGGATAATCCGAAATTCTGATCTTTGATGTTCGGATAACTGAGGTTGTTCTGTAGATTAGTAGAGACTGTCTGGTCAGCATGGATTAATTGGACTGAAGGGTCTGTTTCCATGCTGTACAACTCTATGGTTTGGAGATGCCAGTGTTGGACTGGGGTGTACAAACTTAAAAATCACACAACACCAGGTTATAGTCCAACAGGTTTAATTGGAAGCACACTAGCTTCCAATACAGTGTATTCTAACAGATGAAAGGCTTAACAGACAATCAATTTTTCAATGTATAATTTCAGTTACATCACACTGCAAATTTTTGCTATAAATTCTGTGTGTTAGGATTGAGCCCTCCACTACCACCTGATGAAGGAGCGTCGCTCCGAAAGCTAGTGTGCTTCCAATTACACCTGTTGGACTATAACCTGGTGTTTGTGATTTTCAATTCTATGGTAGTATTCCTGTCTCTGATCCAGAAAGCCAGGATTTTAATCCTACTTGGTGCAGAAGTATCCAAACAGGTTGATTGTAGTGGCTGTATGGTGCTTCACTTTACATCTCTTCCACTCACCTTTGTGTCATTTCCCTCGTTACTTGGCAGACAATCCAAACTCAGCAAAGTGCTTTGAAACTGTGTGCATTTTGAAAACTTGTGTAAACATTGACCAACACAAGCCAGCAAAAATTAGGCAATGCTGAAAAACAATCAGTCTTTGAACAACCTCTAGCCTTCCATGCCTATTATCTAGGTTCATGAAGTCTGTTTGTTACTCATCAGCAATATTAAACCCGTGAAAAGACCTATACTGCTAAGTCTTTGCTTACGATGTTTCCTTGCCTTAGAGTTGACCTGGCCACAGTGCGAACTCATGTCCACTTATTTTTCTCAGAGTAAAGACTTTTAATCTTCAGTGAGGCTGAGTAGGCAGGTACGTTCTTTACATTTTCAAAAGCTCCCCATCAATTCATCAGATTGTCCTGGCTGTTTGACCGTCAGGTTGGATGTCTCATTGCAAATGCTTGAATCTTAGGCCTCTGGAATAGTTTTCATACCACTTGGGCTTTGTCAGACAAGCCTTTGCGACTGTTACCTGTCCTGCAGGTATGCGGGCCAAACCACTTCAGCTGCATTGAGAGTGTGGAAAAGCAGCTGTAGTCCAGTAGGGAATTGAGGAGAAATGTTAGGAAGGTGAACCCGTTAGATGTCGAATAGCTGAAGTGAATCGCACTGACAGAGGGAAGCTGGATAAACATATCAGCAAGAAAGGAACAGGATGATATATCAATTAGGTGAGACAAGATAGGTAGAATAATATTCTTGAAGAGCATCAATGCAAGATGGGTTTGATGGCTGAATGAACTTTGTTCAATATTCAGCTAGACCCAAAGAAATATTTGCATTTATACACCATTTTCCAACAATATAATAGGAAAGAAAATTTGAAAAATGTTTCAAACTGCTTTGAGACATTCTGAGTGCTGAAAAGGAGCTCACTAATACATGTACTTTAATCTTTCAGTCCCTTGATGGAATAGAACTTGAATCAAACTGAAAAGAGAGACATGTCACCGAAGGCTACCATCTTATATTCATCAGGACAATTGCAAGAATGCCAAATTTCAAATAGTCACAGCACTTGATACTATTGGAGTGATAGGCACTGATTGGTTGGCAAGTACATTGCTGTGGAGCAGCACAGAGGAAATTATAGGCTCCTCCAGCTCCCAGGAAGTGCAAGAATACCAGAGACTTAAACAAATTCCTTTTGTTTGAGTAGTTGTGTGTGACTTCTAACAAGAGTAAATGAGCCAAGTTATGGGCTCAGCTGATTATCTTCAGCGGGCTGTTAGTGTAGTTATGAGCACACTCAGGATTGCTTGTCAGATGGCAGTGGCAGAGTAGGCAGCATCCAGGCTGCTGGACTCGTGCTTGTCCTCTCCGTCCACTTTTCCTTTTCTTTTCATTTTTCCTTTAGCCCTTCTTTTCTCGGTTTTATTGAATTTTCACTCAAATTTGCCTGATGAAGAGAGTTCTTCAGTAGGAAGGTGGTTTTGTTGGGATCCGTAGCAGCGGTGGTGTCTTCAGAGGTGGCGTGGCTACAGAGTAAGCTTACCTGAAACCTGGAGCGGGACTCTCACTTGAATATGGAGTGGGCTGGTGAATCCTGGAGTGGGACCCTGGCAATGGCATAGTATAGGCTGGTGTAGACTGGACCAGGACTGTAGCAGCAGAGCAGGGAACTTTGGACTCTATTTACCTTTATTTTTTATTTTATTTTAAACTAATGAGAATGGCGCCGATGCACAGTGACGGTACTCACTTTTCACTGTGTTTTATGTTGAATACACGTGATAAAAAAATGATTCAATACAATTTCACCTGCACTTCAATTCCCTGCTGCATTGTTGGACAACTTTGAACTATTGCCTTTCAGGCTGTTATCTTCTCATACTGGTCTGAAGGAATGCTGGGTATTTTCTGACCAACTTCTTCGACGGTGATAGCAGCAAGTGGGCTTGAACAAAGGCTCTTGACCCAGGGGTGGGGTTACTATAACTGTGACGCAAGAGCCCTTGCATGAGATATTATGCAATGAGGGAACAAGTGATAGATATATTAGTTAAAGGTTGATTGATTGTATAAATATCAGGAACTGCTAAACAGTGGGTGTAACCTCTTTGGAGTGTGGCTGACTGAAATAATGCTCTCTCTAAAATTGAGGGCTTGAGCCCTATTTAAGTACTATTATCTATATATTGTTCGGCTGAAAGTACTTAATGGATTCATTAAGGTCAGAACAAAATGAGTACAAGAAGACACATGCAATTTAATATGAAGCAAATTTATTGGCTTAATTAACTTAATATCATTGAGAGACATACACACATCAATGAATGAATCTATTCACTTAAACTACATAATATACCTACATTTACAAACAAGTGGATGTCCCTTCTATCTGTGGCAACTTTGCCGACAGTGGCACTCGGAGTTCTGACTCAGATTCCATAGTATTGGTCTTGTGTACCCGAGCCCCATGGTGAAAAATCCAATTAATGGGGCAAGGTTCCTGATATTAATAATATTCTGAATCTAAGATTATGCGTTGACTCTCTATTCCGGAATGCTTACAGTACTTTTCCAGGTATTCCATTGCAGAGAAAATAAGCTGAAAACATCTCCAGTTGGCTCTGCGTTAACTATACAGAAAAATGGTTCCCACAGACAATCATGGATGTACGTTACCTCCCAGCCAAAACAGTCATTTTTTTTAAACCAAGACTGCAATGTCAATCCTGATTTCCCAACCTTCTCTATCAACCCAGTCTGTGTATCATTATTTAATGCATCAAATGCAAAGGAAGACCATTTGCCAATGCACTGATAGGAATTTGTGTAAACATAGAATTTTTCTCTTGCAGTGTAACTTCCATGTTCTTAATCTTCTCCTCACTCCCATCCACCCCACAGGATGTAAACTATAAAGTAAAAGTCAAAACTGAGTTGCATATCCCCAGTAGATCAAGTCCAAAATGAGTCTCACCCTCCACCAAAAGGCAATTACTTATATTCACAAACAAGCAGAAAAAGAACTGGGAATTAAACCTTTCCATTTGTCAGGAAGTTTTAAAGACTCCCTACACTTCACAAGTTCCAACTGTCTCAGTCAGTTAAAGTTCACTCTGACATGGCTGATATAGCACATTGACTTGGCAGTGACTCATTGCTTATCTGTTTTGCTGTTCGGGAACAGGGTATCATCAGGGGAAACAAGTGAGCACATCCCCACTTGATGGACTTGATGAACTAGATTGTCACTTTCTGTATAGTACTGAGAGAGTGCCACACATTCAGAGTTATCATTATTTGGAGGATATCTTAAACTGAGACTCCACCTGCCCTATCAGTTGAACATTAAAGATCCTTGCAGTATATAAGTAATGTGTTACATCGGCCTGTGTGGTGTACACCATCACAGGCCGCAATGCAATTTCATGGCAAGACAAAGCCACTTTAAGATGGTACTTAGAGACAGTTAATATTTTCTTGATCTAAGAAGGCTCTGTAAATATTCTTTAGTGGCCCAACAAGATCATAAAAACTGAGTATTGCAAATTTTTTTTTTCTTTATGACCAAGTGTGATACTCACTAGAAAGAGAGCAACAAGAACAGAACTCTGTAGGAAGCTGGGGATTGCTGGCCCCATTGCTGAGATACTGCATCATCGATAGTCACAGGTGAGGTGCCGGGAGACTGGAGGTTGGCTAACGTGGTGCCACTATTTAAGAAATATGGTAAGGACAAGCCAGCGAACTAATGGATCCTGACGTCAGTGGTGGGCAAGTTATTGGAGGGAATCCTGAGGGACAGAATGTACATGTATTTGTAAAGGAAAGGACTGATTAGGGATAGTCAACGTGGCTTTATGCGTGGGAAATCATGTTTCACAAACTTGATTGAGTTTTTTGAAGAGGTAAAAAAGAGGATTGATGAGGGCAGAGCGGTGAACGTGATCTATATGGACTTCAGTAAGGCATTCAGCAAGGTTCCCCATGGGAGACTGGGTAAGCAAGGTTTGATCTTATGGAATACAGGGAGAACAGCCATTTGGATACAGAATTGGCTTGAAGGTAGAAGACAGAGGCTGGTGGTGGAGGGTTGTTTTTCAGACTGGTGGCCTGTGACCAGTGGAGTGCCACAAGGATCAGTGTTGGGTCTGCTACTTTTCGTCATTTATATAAATGATTTGCGTGTGAGCATAATAAGAGGTATATTAAGTAAGTTTGCAGATGACACCAAAATTGGAGGTGTAGTAGACAGCGAAGAAGGTTACCTCAGATTCCAATGGGATCTTGATCAGATGGGCCAATGGGCTGAGGAGTGGCAGATGGAGTTTAATTTAGATAAATGCTGCATTTTGGGAAAGCAAATCTTAGCAGGACTTATACACTTAATGGTAAGATCCTAGGGAGAGTTACTGAACTAGGAGACCTTGGGGTACAGGTTCATAGCTCCTTGAAAGTAGAGTCATGGGTAGATAGGATAGTGAAGAAGGCGTTTGGTATGCTTTTCTTTATTGGTCAGAGTATTGAGTACAGGAGTTGGGAGGTCATGTTCCGGCTATACAGGACATTGGTTAGACCACTGTTGGAATATTGCGTGCAATTCTGGTCTCCTTCCTATCGGATGGATGTTGTAAAACATGAAAGGGTTCAGAAAAGATTTACAAGGATGTTGCCAGAGTTTGAGGATTTGAGCTATAGGGAGAGGCTGAAAAGGCTGGGGCTGTTTTTTCTAGAGTGTCGGAGGCTGAGGGGTGACCTTATAGGGATTTATAAAATCATGAGGGGCATGGATAAGATAAATAGACAAAGTTGTTTCCCTGGGGTGTGGGAGTCCAGAACTAGAGGGCATAGGTTTAGGGTGAGAGGGGAAAGATATAAAAGGAACCTAAGGGGCAACGTTTTCACGCAGAGGGTGGTATGTGTATGGAATCAGCTGCCAGAGGAAGTGGTGGAGGCTGGTACAATTACAATATTTAAAAGGCATTTGGATGAGTATATGAATAGGAAGGGTTTGGAGGGATATGGGTTGGGTGCTGGCAGGTGGGACTAGATTGGGTTGGGATATCTGGTCAGCATGGACGAGTTGGACTGACGGGTCTGTTTCTGTGCTGTACATCTCTATGACTCTATGACTCTAAGTGGTGGATGTGGACACCATTACGACCTTTAAAAGACAGTTGAAAAAGGACATGAATAGGAAAGGTTTGGAGGGATATGGGCAGGTGGGACCAGTTTTGTTTGGGATTATGTTCATCATGGACCGGTTGGACAGAAGGGTCTGTTTCCATGCTGTCTGACTCTACGACTCTATGACAGACTAACTTTCCCTCAATCACACATTGCATTATCTTGGACTGTTTATAAATGGCCTTCTACATTATGCAATTGTTAATCAATAATCAGCAAAACTTTGGGAAAAGTTTGACAAACTCTCACAACTTCAAAGAATGTCAAAGGATTATGTAAAATAGCCTGCAATTGCCCAATGGTAGACTTTGATTCACAAAGTGGTGGGGGGGGGGGGGGGGGTGGGGGTTGCAGCAGGGGAATTTGTGTCAGCTTTACTTCAAGGACAACAGAGAGATGGAAAGATATTTTAACTGTTATTGAGCTCAACATCTTTTAAAAGGCAGCCTGCGTTTTAGGCTGAGACTGGGGATGGCGAAGCCGGAGAACCTGTCAGTTGTTGCTCACTCTCCTGGAGATCTGCGGCTGGTAATCAGTAGTTTCTTTGCTTTCACTCTATGTATCTGGGCTCTCCCCTTGGGTGGCCAGATTATGCACTGTTTGAGATGCAGTGTTATAAAGTGTGCACAAATCGTATTGACATCGTTATTTTGACTGTTCAGTAAAAGAAAGAAAAAGCATTTACTCAAGGCATCAGAAATTCAATTGTGCCCAGATAATGGACATGCAGGCAGGTGGGGGTAGTAGGGGAGCTAGACGCACATTGTTTACACCTGTCAGTGTCGTCCAGCTGTCTAACTGGTGCAGTCCTGAGGTATTCATCAACTGCACATGTTTGACAGGGGTCTGGCTGGCTGGTGCAGAATGCTGTTGAGTGTCTATTGAGGACATCTCAAGTAGAGGGCAAACTCTGTCAAGCCTTCTAATATGCTTCAATGTGAAGACCATAACAACATTAAATGTGAGAGCTACGGGAAAGTGAGAGGTGCAAAATATGTTTTACACACGTGCCACTTGGTACTGTGCTAAAATGATTCAGGGGGGCCCTTTATACACGATATCCTGCCTTGCATACAGACAGGGGCTCAGGGAAGACAGGGCCACCGTTAACAAGAATGGTTCCATTCCTCCACCTCCAGTTACTTGAAGTAAAAATCTTTAAAATCTCTCCGAGTGACTCATTTATTTAACAGGAACAGTTTTAGCAGTAAACATGTTTGCTACATTCAACAAGTGTGATTAGAGATATGATGACAGATTCTACCTCCATGAGATATAATTCACTGCTTTGGTTTACTTCCAACATGTCAATTTGAGGTCAGACCACGGCGAGTGCAGGCAAATAACACAAGCTAAAGTGTTTTTGAGTTGAGTTGACCCACTTGGCTGCATGCAGGTATTCCAGAGGTTTGTTGCAATATTTCCCCCTCGGGCTGGTTTCAATGCACCTGAATATCATACAAAAAACAACGCAGTGAAGGAAGAAATTATTTCAGATTAAGAGTTAAGATTTGGGGAAGATTGCATTGCAAGTTATTGCATCAGGGAATTTGCATTTCCCAACAGCCATGAATTTGAATGGCAGCCAGTTCAAAAGTAGATTCCCACAACGCGTGGTGATAGATTACTGCTGAATTAGATAATGTTCTGGGGACTCGGGTCTGAATTCAATTAAAAATAAATGTGAAATTAAGACTCAAATGATGACCATGAATTCATTGTCAATTGTCGGAAAAACCCATCTGATCCACTGGTGTCCATTAGGGAAGCAAACTGCCTTCCTTACCTGGTCTGGCCTACATGTGACTCCAGACCCACAGCAATGTGGTTGACTCTTAATTGCCCTCTGGGGAATTAGGGATGGGCAATAAATGCTGTGAATAAAAATAAGTCACCAATTGACTGTCAGAGCTTTGCAGAAGGCTACCATGGGATGGCAGAGTGGCTCAGTGGTTAGCACTGCTGCCTCACTTTACCAGGGTCCCAGGAAAAATTCCAGCTTCAGGCGACTGTCTGTGTGGAGTTTGCACGTTCTCTGCATGGGTTTGCTCCGGTTTCCTCCCACAGCCCAAAGATGGGCCGGTCAGGTGAATTGACCATGCTAAATTCCCCATAGTGTTAGGTGCATTAGTCAGAGGAAAATAGATCTGGGTGGGTTACTCTTCAGAGAGTTGGTGTGGACTGGTTGGGCCGAAGGGCCTGTTTTCACACTGTAGGGAAATCTAATCTAATCTGCATTTTGTTAACATCTTTAACATGGTAAATCATTTTCAAGTCTTTGAGTCATCATTGTCTACAGGTTCAGCACCAGAGGACTGGAGGATTGCAAATGTTGTGCCCTTTTTCAAGAACGGCAGTAGAGATGACCCAGTTAATTATAGATCAGTGAGCCTTACATCTGTTGTAGGAAAAGTTTTGGAACGGATTATAAGAGATAGGATTTATAAGCATCGAGCAAGCAACAATTTGATGGAGATAGTCAATATGGTTTCGTCAAGGGCAGGTTGTATCTCACAAACCTCATTGAGGTTTTTGAGATGGTGACCAAGCATGTAGATGAGGGTAGAGCAGTTGACATAGTCATAGAGTCATAGAGATGTACAGCATGGAAACAGACCCTTCGGTCCAACCCGTCCATGCCGACCAGACATCCCAACCCAATCTAGTCCCACCTACCAGCACCCAGCCCATATCCCTCCAAACCCATCCTAATTCATATACCCATCCAAATGCCTTTTAAATGTTGCAATTATACCAGCCACCACCACATCCTCTGGCAGCTCGTTCCATACACGTACCACCCTCTGCGTGAACAAGTTGTCCCTTAGGTCTCTTTTATATCATTCCCCTCTCACCCTAAACCTATGCCCTCTAGTTCTGGACTTCCCGACCACAGGGAAAATACTCTACCTATTTATCCTATCCATGCCCCTCATAATTTTATAAACCTCTAAAAAGTCACCCCTCAGCCTGCGACACTCCAGGGAAAACAGCCCCAGCCTGTTCAGTCTCTCCCTGTAGCTCAGATCCTCCAACCCTGGCAACATCCTTGTAAATCTTTTCTGAACCCTTTCAAGTTTCACAACATCTTTCCGATTGGAAGGAGACCAGAATTGCACGCAATATTCCAACGGTGGCCTAACCAATGTCTTGTACAGCCATGTTGTACATGGGCTTCAGTAAAACCGTTGATAAGATTCCACATGGTAGGCTTTTGGGGAGGATGCAGAAGCATGGGATTGATGGTGATTTAGCAGTTTGGATTAGAAATTGGCTTTCTGTAAGAAGGCAGCGAGTGGTGGTTGATGGTAAATATTCAGCCTGGAGTCCGGTTACTAGTGGTGTGCCACAAGGATCTGTTTTGGGACCAATGCTGTTTGTCATTTTTATAAATGACTTGGAGGTAGGCACAGGTAGATAAGTTATTAAGTTTGCAGATGACACTAAAGTCAGTGAAGTAGTGGACAGTGTGGAAGAATGTTGCAAGTTGCAGGGGGACTTGGATAAACTGCAGAATTGGGCTGAAAAGTGACAAATGGAGTTCAATGCAGATAAATGTGAGGTAATTCACTTTGGGAAGAATAACAGAAAGGCAGAGTACTGGGTCAATGGAAAGATTGTTGGTAGTGTGGATGTGCAGGGGGATCTTGGTGTCCATGTACATAGATCCCTGAAAGCTGCCACCCAGGTTGATAGTGCTGTTAAGAAGGCATACGGTATTTTAGGTTTTATTGGTAGAGGGATTGAGGTCCGGAGTTGTGATGTCATGCTGCAACTGTACAAAATGCTAGTGCGGCCTCACTTGGAATATTGTGTGCAGTTCTGGTCGCCCCATTAGAGGAAGGATGTGGAAGCATTGGAAAAGGTGCAGAGGGGATTTACCAGGATGTTGCCTGGTCTGGAGAGAAGGTCTTATGAGGAAAGGCTGAGGGACTTGGGTCTGTTCTCATTGGAGAGATGAAGGCTAAGACGGGATTTACTAGAGACATACAAGATGATCAGAGGATTAGATAGGGTGGATAGTGAGAGTCTTTTCCTTAGACGATGATGATGTTGGCTGGTATGAGGGGGCAATACTGCAAATTGAGGGGTGATAGATTTACGACAGATGTCAGAGGCAGGTTCTTTACTCAGAGAGTGGTAAGGGCGTGGAATGCCCTGCCTGCCAATGTACTTAACTCAGGCGCATTAGGGGCATTTAAATAGTCCTTGGATAAACATATGGATGACGATGGGATAGTGTAGGGGGATAGGCTTAGATTAGTTCACAGATTGGATCAACATCAAGGGCCAAAGGGCCTGTTCTGTGAAGTATTGTTCTATGTCCTATGCTCAAGATTCTTTACCTTGAGTTATCAACAGAATTTGGAAGAGACATGATCCACAAGCTTGGTCAAACAGGGTCTCAAAGAGGAGACAGAGTTAGTGAGGTTTAGGGAGAGAGTTTAGAGTTTAGGATCTAGCTGATTAAAAGCATGACTGCAGTGCTGGCAGCAACTCAAATTGGATATGCCAGTCAGCGACTGGAAGAATGCAGAGATTTTGGATGGTTTTATAGTGCTGGAGAGGATTACAGACTAAGGGAAACCAAGGTCAAAGGCATCTGGATGTGTATATGAATAGGGAGGGGTTAGAGGGATATGAGCCAATTGCTGGCAAATGGGTCTAGATTAGGTTAGGATATTTGGTCGGCATGGACGAGTTGGACTGAAGGGTCTGTTTCCGTGCTGTGCAGCTCTATGACTCTACACTGCATGAGTGGCTAGAATGCAAGAATGGGAATATTCAAATTGAAATGCGTCTGGATTGGGAGACAGAGTGTGTTGGTGAGCATAAGGGAAATGTATGACTGGCGTGACTGGCAATTACAGCCATTGCTTTAAGGTTTCCACTGTTACAAAGTATGGCTGGACTTACTTCAACAAACACCACTACATCAGAGTGACCAATGAACAGATGTCACCGCCAGTCGCTGGAATATAGTCCAAGCCTCTTGCTGGCAAGAATTGGCAGAGAACTGGGGATAGGTCATGTGGTCACATCTGTGTCACATTGTCTGTACCGGGGCACTGTCTCACACTTGCCCAGACAACAGTTCTGACCTCTCAGTTAAAAATCACACAACACCAGGTTATAGTCTGACAGGTTTAATTGGAAGCACTAGCTTTCAGAGCGCCGCTCCTTCATCAGGTGGTTGTTGAGTATAAGATTGTAAGACACAGAATTTATAGCAAAAGTTTACAGTATGATGTAACTGAAATTATATATTGAAAAAGACCTGGATTGTTTGTTAAGTCTCTCATCTGTTAAACAACCACCTAATGAAGTAGTGACACTCCAAAAGCTAGTGCTTCCAATTGAACCTGTTGGACTGTAACCTGGTGTTGTGTGATTTTTAACTTTGCACGCCCAAGTCCAACACCGGCATCTCCAAATTCTGACCTCTCAGTGTCAACTGTGGCTCTCATCCACATTGAAAAATCCCGGAGACATTGTGTACCATTAGTTTGAATCCAGGTTGTGTTTTTAAAATCCTTGCTGACGAGATGTTCTGCAAACAGTGCTCAGATATAACAGAATTGTGTCATGATGTGTAACCTGAGCCTGAGGCATTTGAAGTGAATAGGATGCAAGTATTAGATTAGATTACTTACAGTGTGGAAACAGGCCCTTCGGCCTAACAAGTCCACACCGACCCTCCGAAGAGCAACCCACCCAGACCCATTCCCCTACATTTACCCCTTCACCTAACACTACGGGCAATTTAGCTCGGCCAATTCACCTAACCTGCACGTTTTTTGGACCGTGGGAGGAAACTGGAGCACCTGGAGGAAACCAACGCAGGCACAGGGAGAATGTACAAACTCCACATAGACAGTTGCCTGAGGCGGGAATTGAACCCGAGTCTCTGGCGCTGTGAGGCAGCAGCGCTAACTACTGTGCCACCGTGCCGCCCCATATGTGAGCACTGCTTGTTACAACAACATCAACATTCAGATGTGAATGGCGGGGACACATCCTCCCTGTGGAGCAAGAAGAAATGCCAAAGAATTGAGCATGAATTTAACAACAGAGCAATTTATTTGAAAACTTACAAATGGAGGAAAATTGCAAATTAGCTCAAGGTTGTAAAGTAATAGGTATACCTTCCTCTGTGAGCATTAAATCCAAAAGCAAAACTGCACCCTCACATCTAAACTTCAAAACGTGGCAATATTACAGAATCATAGAGCCACACAGCAGAGAAACAGGCGTTTCGGCCCACCATGTCTATGCCAGCCCACAAACACCAAACTACACTAATTCTGTTTACCTGCACTAGGCCCATATCCTACTCTGCCCTGGCATTTTATCCAGATTTGGAGGTGCTGGTGTTGGACTGGGGTGGACAAAGCTAAAAATCACACAACACCAGGTTATAGTCCAACAGGTTTAATTGGAAGCACTAACTTTCGTCAGGTGGTTGTACAGTATAAGATTTTAAGACACAGAATTTTTAGCAAAAGTTTACAGTGTGATGTAACTGAAATTATATATTGAAAAAGATTTGGATTATTTGTTAAGTCTCTCATCTGTTAGAATGACCATGTTGGTTTCAGTTCTCTCATATGTAAATTGCAAAACCTTTTTAAAAGTTACATTCTCAAGTGAACTTTAACAATAGGTGTCATGTTGGCCCAGATAATGTACTGAAGGTGTGAGCTTCCCTGTGTGAGACTGTGCCACACTGGTCAGACTGATTCTATTTCTAAAAAATGGATTTACAGAATCTTACATGGACTCATGCAGTTTTTGAGCAAAATCAAATGTAATTCTGCAAGTACAGATTCACCCCACAATCTTATTTGTGTATGTGTGCATGTGTGTTTGTGTGGGTGGGAGGGATATTTATGGAGTGTCTGTGAGAGGGTGCGTGTGTGAGTGTGGGAGTATATGTGTGAGTGTATGAAAGAGGGTCTGCGTGAGTGTGTGCGTGTCTCGAGTGTCTGTGTAGGAATGTGTGTGTGTGTGTGTCTCCTACACACACACACACATTCCTACACACACACACTCACACTCTATCATACACTCACACATACACTCCCACACCCACACATGCACCCTCTCACAGGCTTACACACCTTTACACTCACATTCACACACGCATCCTCTCACAGACACCCATTAACATCCCTCCCACCCACACAAACACACATACACAAATAAGATTGTGGGGTGAATCTATACTTGCAGAATTAGATTAGATTAGATTACTTACAGTGTGGAAACAGGACCTTCGGCCCAACAAGCCCACACCAACCCTCTGAGGAGCATCCCACCCAGACCCATTCCCCTACATTTACTCCTTCACCTAACACCATGGGCAATTTAGCGTGGCCAATTCACCTAACCTGCACGTTTTTGAACTGTGGGAAGAAACCAGAGCACCTGGAGGAAACCCACGCAGATACAGGGAGAATGTGCAAACTCCACACAGACAGTTGCCTGAGGCAGGAATTGAAACTAGGTCTCTGGCACTGTGAGGCAGCAGTGTTAACCACTGTGCCACCGTGCCGCCCAACTGTGCCATTCCACACGCAAACCACTCTCTGTGTAAAATATCTGCACCTCATGTCGTTTTTAAATCTTTCTCTACTCACCTTAGCAATGTGCCCTCTAGTCATGAAATCTCCCATCCTAGGGAAAAGACAACTACCATTAACCCTACCTATACCCCACCACCCTCAGGCAGCACGTTCCATATTTCTACCACCCTCTAGATGAAAGAGTTCTTTCTCAGTTTGCCTCTAAGCCATTTGCTGTTCTCCTTAATCTTATACCCTGTAGTCTTAGACACGTTTGCCATGGGGAAAAGACTCTCATGATCTACCCTGTCTATATCTCCCATAATTTCGATACATCAATCAGATCTTCCCCCTTGGTCTCCTGTGCTCTAAGGAAAGCAAATCCAGTCTATCCAGTCCATCCTTGTAACTGAGACTTTTCATTCCATGCAACATCCTGGTGAATCTCCTCTGCACCCTCTACAGTCCAACCATGTCCTTGCAATTGTACTTCTGTAATACCACCTAATGGCTACCCGGCTTGCACAATGCACAGATACTTCAATGTAAAATGTGACAGGAAATCTGGTGTAGATCATTGTCAGTCATGGTGTCAGAGTTTAACTATGTTGCATAATTTGGCTCCGACTCCCCCTGAATATCTAATAATTCAACAACAACAGAAACAGAGATTGCTGGAAAAACTCAGCAGATCCGGCAGCATCTGTGGAGTCAACGTAGAGCTAATGTTTCAAGTCTAGTGACCCTTCTTCAGAATTTCTGTTTATTTTTCAGATGTCCAGTTTCCACAGTTTTTGTTTCTCTTTAATAATTCAGCCAATTCGTCTAAGAACAAATAGTTTTTCCATCACACATTGGTGAATTACACTGCATACAGGAGCTAGTTAGGCATTATAACAAGCAATTCTTTCAGCTGCTTCTCTCTGAAGACATTTTGGTAAATCAGTGGTGACTGAACTCTCATGGTGGCATGTATTGTGCTTATGTTGCTGGTTTACAGATTGGTGTGGGGATTGCAGAGAGATTAGAGATTGCCAATTAGATACAAAATTGGTTTAATGGCAAGAGACAGAGACTAATGGTGGAGGATTGTTTTATGGACTGAAGACCTATGACCAGCAGTGTTCCACAGGTGTTGAGTCCACTTTTGTTTGTCATTTGTATAAATGATTTTGCTGAGAATATAGAAAACATGTTTAGTAAATTTGCAGATAACACCAAAATTGGTGGTATAGTAGACAGTGAAGAAGGCTATCTAAGATTACAAAGAGATCTTGATCACTTGGGGCAAGGAGTGGCAGATGAAGTTCAATTTGGATAAATGTGAGGTATTGCATTTTCTTAAAAAAACAAGGGCAGGACTTATAAAGTTAATGGTAGGGTCCTGGGTAGTGTTGTCGAATAGAGAGACCTAAGGGCACATAATTATTTGAAGTTTGCATCACATATGGGCAGGTAGGTTATGAAAGCGTTTAGAGCTGAAAAAAGTGTTGCTGAAAAAGCACAGCAGGTCAGGCAGCATCAAAGGAGCAGGAGAATCGACGTTTCGGGCATAAGTCCTTCTTCTGGAATGAGGAGTGTGTGCCAAGCAGGCTAAGATAAAAGGTAGGGAGGAGGGACTTAGGGGAGGGGCATTGGGATTGCGATAGGTGGAAGGAGATTAAGGTGAGGGTGATAGGTCGGAGAGGGGGTGGGGACGGAGAGGTCGGGAAGAAGATTGCAGGTCAAGAAGGTGGTGCTGAGTCCGAGGGTTGGGACTGAGAAAAGGTGGGGAGAGGGGAAATGAGGAAGCTGGAGAAATCTGCATTCATCCCTTGTGGTTGGAGGGTTCCTAGGCGGAAGATGAGGCGCTCTTCCTCCAGGCGTCGTGTTGCGATGGTCTGGCGATGGAGGAGGCCAAGGACCTGCATGTCCTTGATGGAGTGGGAGGGGGAGTTAAAGTGTTCAGCCATGGGGCGGTTGGGTTGGTTGGTGCGGGTGTCCCAGAGATGTTCTCTGAAACGTTCCGCAAGTAGGCGGCCTGTCTCCCCAATGTATAGGAGGCCACATCAGGTGCAGCGGATGCAATAAATGATGTATGTGGAGGTGAAGGTGAATTTGTGATGGATATAGAAGGATCCCTTGGGACCTTGGAGGGAAGTGAGGGGGGAGGTGTGGGCACAAGTTTTGCATTTCTTGCGGTTGCAGGGGAAGGTGCCGGGAGTGGAGGTTGGGTTGGTGGGGGGTGTGAACCTGACGAGGGAGTCGTGGAGGGAGTGGTCTTTCCGGAACGCTGATAGGGGAGGGGAGGGAAATATATCCTTGGTGGTGGGGTCTGTTTGGAGGTGGTGGAAATTACGAAGGATGATACGATGTATCTGGTGGTTGGTGGGGTGGAAGGTGAGGACCAGTGGGGTTCTGTCCTGGTGGCGATTGGAGGGCCGGGTTTCAAACCCCAGCTCAGGACAACACTCTCACAGACACCCTGCAGTCAGCCCTACCCCCAGCTCAGGACAACACTCTCACAGACATTGAACCCTGCTCCTCCAATCGCCACCAGGACTGAACCCCACTGGTCCTCACCTACCACCCCACCAGCTTTCCGGAAAGACCACTCCCTCTGCGACTCCCTCTCAGTCCCAACCCTCGGACTCAGCACCACCTTCTTGACCTGCAATCTTTTTCCTGACCTCTCCGTCCCCACCCCCTCTCCGACCTATCACCCTCACCTTAACCTCCTTCCACCGATCGCATTCCCAATGCCCCTCCCCCATGTCCCTCCTCCCTACCTTTTATCTCAGCCCGCTTGGCACACCCTCCTCATTCCTGAAGAAGGGCTTATGCCCGAAACGTCGATTCTCCTGCTCCTTTGATCTTGCCTGACCTGCTGCGCTTTTCCAGCAACACATTTTTCAGCTCTGATCTCCAGCATCTGCAGACCTCACTTCCTCCTATGAAAGCGTTTAGCACACTTACTTTAATTCCTCAGACTTTTGAGTGTAAGAGTTGGGACGTCATGTTGAGGCTATGCAGGATGTTGGTGAGGCCTCTTCTGGAATACTGTGTCCAGTTCTGATTGCCCTGTTATAAGAAAGATATTATTAAACTGAACAGGATTCAGAAGAGATTCACCAGGGTGTTGCTGGGAATGGAGAGTTTGAGTTATAAGGAAAAGCTGGATAGACTGGGACTTTGTTCAATGGAGTGGAGGAGAGTTGAGGGGTGACCTTATCGAGGTTTATAAAATCATGAGGGGTATAGATGGCCAGGATGGGGTATTTCAAGACTAGGCGATATATTTTTAAGGTTAGAGGAGAAAGATTTAAAAAATATGAGGGGCAAAATTTTTACACAGGGAGTGGTTCATGTGTGGAATAAACTTCCAGAGGAAGTGGTGAAGTGGTGGATGCAAGTATAGTTACAACATTTAAAAGACATTTGGATAAATACATGAATAAGAATTGTTTGGAGAGTTATGGGTTAAGCGCAGGCAGGTGGGATTAGTTTAGTTTGAGATTATGGTCAGCACGGACTAGTTGGAAAATAGGGTCAGTTTTGTGCTGTATGACTCTCTGACTCTGTGACTAGTTAGGGAAGGGTGAGGCCATGGAGGCATTGTAAGGCAAGGATGAGCATTTTAAAGTAATGGAATATAGGGGTGATTGCAGAACAGACCTTAATGTGTGTACTGACATGGACAGCTGAGTTTGTAAAGATGTCAGTTTATCAAGGCTAGTATGCAAGGAGCCAAGAGAACAAGAGAGACAGATATTTGGATGCCAGAAATACATTCTCAGTTTGGTACCCATACTGTGTACCAAATTCATATAGTCTTGACCAATATCACCAGCTTAGAGCATGTAAATGTTTGTGGCACACATAACACACGAGGCATTACATGGGGCTCTGCCAAAGCTGGAATGATGAGTTACTGTACCTAATGAAAGGCTGCTATTTCTTCTTCAATCACAATCAGTTTTTTTTTTCGGATTAGAAATAGTTTGGGGTATGGGCGCAGTCTGAATTTGCTTTTGGGGCTGAAATTGAAAAATACATTCCATTTTGCAATAATAAAGCATCATTGTGGGACAGAAGGTCAGACTAACATTTCCTACAATCTTAGGGTGTAGCTAAGTATTTTACATCGTACTCATTATCTTAATGTGGGAAAATATTGCACAGTATTTGTACACAGCTATGTGATAATGGCTAGATAACAATATATTGGTTGAGGGATAAATACATCTCATGCTGTTCATGGAAGTAGTGTGTAGGATCCTTTATATTTGCCTGAGGTGGAACCTCTGACACATCCTCAGACCCAGCATGGGGAGTGTCAACCTAGGCAAAGTGTCTGGAGTGAGGCTTGAACCTATGACCCTCTGCCATAGAATCAAGATTGTTACCAACTGAACCAAGTTTTGAGATTTTTTTGTAATCGTGACTATCCAAAGAGACTTGTGGGTTTGAGGTACAGGATCTTTAAAATATCATGAGCAGGTGCAGAAAATTGTCAAGAAGGATAATGGATTGCTGGACATTATAACTCAATGTTTGGAATGTTAGGATGTAGAAGTCTTGCTTCAGTTATTCAAAACTCAGGTTAGACCACACTTGGAGTGCTGTACACAGATCTGGCAGCACACTTTAGGACGGCTAAGTTGGCCTTGGAGGGAATTAAATGCTGGGACAATGATACCTGGACTTCAGGGTTTAAGCTATGGGGAGAGAATACAGTCAGTTCTACTATAACGCGCCTTTCTTCAATGCGAGTTGGCTTTAACACAATTGAAGAATTTAGACCATTATTTGTAGAGCACAAACTTTCCTTACCGGTATTGGCTATAATGTGATTCCGGTCCCGTTAGTTTAAATGGCGTGGCTCTTGCGCGCTTTTCTTATAATGCGTGATCATATGAGAGCGAAACTATAGGGTTATATCAGAAATGGCTGTACACAAATTAAACCTTTCGTCTCTAGAATTTAGAAGGTTAAAGGGTGATCTGATCGAAGCCTTCAAAATATTAACAGGAAAAGACAGAGTAGGTATAAAGAAATTATTTCCACTGGTTGGGGATTCTAGAACTAAGGGACATAGTCTGAGAATTAGGGCCAGACCATTCAGGAGAGATGTTAGGAAGCACTTCTACACCAATGGGTAGGAGATCTTTGGATCTGCCACCAACAGCAACGGTCGCTAGATCAGTTATTAATTTTAAATCTGAGGTCAATCTTTGTTAAACAAAGATATTAAGGGATATGGAGTTAGGCCACAGATCCGACATGATCTCATTGAATGGTGGGACAGACTTGAGGGGATGAATGGCCTGCTTCTGTTCCTATGAAATCTCAGCATGGTGATTCTGTAACAATTGGGAAGGATTAGACCGTTCTCAAATACGTTTTCTATCCTCTCTCCACAGGAGAAACGTCCAATCCCAGAGCCAGGTTTTAATGGTGAGTCTTCTGACCATTGTGTGTCTGCAGCTGGCCTCAGTCTTTAGTTTCTGTTGCTTTCTACATTTTAGCAAAACCACCATTGTTTTGCAAGTGGCGAAATAATTCAGGGTTTAAAGGATGTCACATTCATAACATGCACAAATATCATAAATAAAATTGATAAATGGGATTCGTAATTGGTCATTTCATAACATCAGAGAATGATTTGCTGTATAATGAAGCCATTTGGCCCATTGAGCTAATGCTAACTCTTTAAAATAGCAGTCCTATTGGTTTCACTGTCTTGCTTTTACTTACAAACCCTTCCCCCTTTCAAGTATTTGCTTATGGAAGATAATTATTGAATCAGATTCCACCATCATCTCTGGCACTGCAATGCAGACTGTAACAGTGGAACATAGAACATAGAACATAGAAGAATACAGCGCAGTACAGGCCCTTCGGCCCTCGATGTTGCGCCGATCCAGGCCACCTAACCTACACTAGCCCACTATCCTCCATATGCCTATCCAATGCCCGCTTAAATGCCCATAAAGAGGGAGAGTCCACCACTGCTACTGGCAGGGCATTCCATGAACTCACGACTCGCTGAGTAAAGAACCTACCCCTAACATCTGTCCTATACCTACCCCCCCCTTAATTTAAAGCTATGCCCCCTTGTAATAGCTGACTCCATATGTGGAAAAAGATTCTCACTGTCGACCCTATCTAAACCCCTAATCATCTTGTACACCTCTATCAAGTCACCCCTAAACCTTCTTTTCTCCAATGAAAACAACCCCAAGTGCCTCAGCCTTTCCTCATACGATCTTTCTACCATACCAGGCAACATCCTGGTAAACCTCCTCTGCACCCGTTCCAGTGCCTCCACATCCTTCCAATAGTATGGCGACCAAAACTGCACACAATACTCCAGATGCGGCCGCACCAGAGTCTTATACAACTGCAACATGACCTCAGTACTCCGGAACTCAATTCCTCTACCAATAAAAGCCAGTATGCCATATGCCTTCTTCACCGCACTATTTACCTGGGTGGCAACTTTCAAAGATCTGTATACATGGACACCAAGATCCCTCTGCTCATCCACACTCCAAGTATCCGACCATTAGCCCAGTACCCCATCTTTTTGTTACTCTTACCAAAGTGAATCACCTCACACTTAGCTACATTGAACTCCATTTGCCACCTTTCTGCCCAGTTCTGCAGCTTATCTATATCCCGCTGTAACCTGCCACATCCTTCCTCATTGTCTACAACTCCTCTGACTTTCGTATCATCCGCAAACTTGCTCACCCAACCTTCTAACCCCTCCTCCAGGTCATTTATAAAAATGACAAACAGCAATGGTCCCAAAACAGATCCTTGCGGAACACCGCTAGTGACGGCACTCCAAGATGAACCTTTGCCATCAACTACTACCCTCTGTCTTCTTCCAGCCAGGCAACTCCTAATCCAAACCTCCAACTCACCCTCAATGCCATACCTCCGTATTGTTTGCAGTAGTCTACCATGGGGAACCTTATCAAACGCCTTACTAAAATCCATATACACCACATCTAACGCTTTCCCCTCATCCACCTCCTTAGTCACCTTCTCAAAGAATTCAATAAGGTTTGTGAGGCACGACCTGCCCTTCACAAAACCATGCTGACTATCCTTGATCACATTATTCCTATCCAGATGTTCATAAATCCTATCCCTTACAATTCTCTCTAAGATTTTGCCCACAACAGAAGTGAGACTCACCGGCCTATAGTTACTAGGGTTATCCCTACTCCCCTTCTTGAACAAGGGAACCACATTTGCTAGCCTCCAATCTTCTGGCACTACTCCTGTAGACAATGAGGACATAAAAATCAAGGCCAATGGCTCTGCAATCTCCTCCCTTGCTTCCCAGAGAATCCTAGGATAAATGCCATCAGGCCCAGGGGACTTATCTATTTTCACCCTTTCCAGAATTTCCAATACCTCTTCTCTACATATCTCAAAGCCATCCATTCTACTTAATTGTGACTCAGTATTCACATTGACAACAATGTCCTGTTCCTGATTGAATACTGACGAAAAGTATTCATTCAGTGTTTCCCCAATCTCTTCAGCCTCCACACGCAACTTCCCACTACTATCCTTGACTAGACCTATTCCTACCCTAGTCATTCTTTTATTCCTGACATACCTACAGAAAGCCTTAGGGTTTTCCCTAATCCTACCAACTAAGGACCTTTCATGTCCCCTCCTTGCTGCTCTTAGCTCTCTTTTCAGGTCCTTCCTGGCTACCTTATGACTCTCAATCGCCCCAATTGAACCTTCACGCCTCATCTTTTACATAGGCTGCCCTCTTCCATTTAACAAGGGATTCCAATTCCTTATTAAACCACGGCTCCCTCACACGACCCTTTCCTCCCTGCCTGACGGGCACATACTTATCAAGGACACTCAATAGTTGCTCCTTGAACAAGCTCCACATATCAATTACGCTCTTGCCTTGAAGCTTACTTTTCCAAGCCACACATCCTAAGTCATGCCTCACCGCATCATAATTTCCCTGCCCCCAGCTATAACTTTTGCCCTGTAGTGCACACTTATCCCTCTCCATCACTAGAGTAAAAGTCACCGAATTGTGGTCATTGTCCCCAAAGTGCTCACCTACCTCCAATTCTAACACCTGGCCTGGTTCATTACCCAGAACCAAATCCAGTATGGCCTCACCTCTTGTTGGCCTATCTACATATTGTGTCAGGAAACCCTCTTGCACACATTGGACAAACACTGACCCATCTAACGAACTTGAGCTATAGCTTTCCCAATCAATATCAGGAAAGTTAAAGTCCCCCATAACAACCACCCTATTACTTTCACTCTTCTCTTGAATCATCCTCGCAATCCTTTCTTCTACATCTCTAGGACTATTAGGAGGCCTGTAAAAAACTCCTAACAGGGTGAGCTCACCTTTCCTATTCCTAACCTCAGCCCAAACTACCTCAGATGGCGAGTCTTCATCCATCGTCCTTTCCACAGCTGTAATACTATCTTTGACAAGCAATGCCACACCTCCCCCTCTTTTACCCCCACCTCTGACCCTACTAAAACATTTAAACCCTGGGACCTGCAACAGCCAATCCTGTCCCTGTTCTACCCATGTCTCCGTAATAGCCACAACATCGAAGTCCCAGGTACCAACCCACACTGCAAGTTCACCTACCTTATTTCGTATACTTCTTGCATTGAAGTATACACACTTCAAGACACTTTCCTGATTACAGGCACCCTCCTTTGAAATTGATGCCATGTTCCTAACCTCCCTACACTCCAGGTCCTGCACCCTAAAGCTACAGTCTGGGTTCCCATGCCCCTGCAGAGTTAGTTTAAACCCCCCCCAAGAGCACTAGCAAACCTCCCACCATAGTTCACCTTATCTTCCCTACTGCCCTTTCACTAATTGCCTTAATTCGTTGTCCTTTAGCTGCTACCAACACCTTCTCTTAATAAACTCTATCAACATCCTTCATATTTAAAGTTGCAGCAAGTTGGAATGTTTATAATGATTGGGCTTGTAATATTCTGTGCCAGTACTTGGAAGAATAGAATATAGTTCCATAACACTCCTGTTATTGTGACACAGATTTGGGTAATATTTCCTGAAGCTAGAGTTAGAGACATGGGGCATTGTATGGGTGAAATTGTATGGGAAGATTGTGGAAACTTCAATTTATAAAAGTACACACAGGTATTAAAAATCCTTCCTCAATTAAACCAGTGCTCATGCAAGTTGATGAATGATGAAAGCAACTCATCTCCTCAACAGATCTCTCAGGAGATATGAGCAATCCTGAGCTGGTGTTGGATTACCTTGTGGGGTATTAATATTCATTGCAGATTGCATTCAAGTACAAAAAATGTTGTCATTCTCTTGACAAACAGTGTGTGGACTCACTGACATCTACAAGGTGAAACTGAGGATTGTAGATGCTGGAGATAGAGTCAAGATTAGAGTGGTGCTGGAAAAGCACAGTAGGTCAGGCAGCATCTGAGGAGCAGGAGAATCGATGTTTTGAGCAGGAGCCCTCCATCAGGAATGCTCATGCTGCCTGACCTGCTGTGCTATTCCAGCACCACTTTAATCTTCACTGACATCTACAGCCTTGTCCCACACAAATTTGTGCTCTGTTCATCAAGGTTTGATGTTTTTCATTGCAATAGCGTTTTTCACCACCCCAGGCCACCTGAAAGCGCTTTGTAGCCAATGGGAGTACTTCTGAAATGAGGCCATTGTTGTAATGTCGAAAATGCAGAAAATGCACACCAAGCTCCCACAAACAACAAGAAGATCATGGCGGGGGCTAAAAAAAAGAACTGCGGATGCTGAAAATCAGAAACAAAAACAGAAATTATTCTCGAGAAACTGAGCAGGTCTGGCAGCATCTGTGAAGAGAGAGCAGCGTTTAACATTTCAGGCCCAGTTCTGAACTAGGGTCACCAGACCCGAAATGTTAATTTCTGCGCTCTCTCCACAAATGCTGCCAGACCTACTGGGTATTTCCAGCAATTTCTGGTCTTGTGGGAATAATCTGTTTTTCCAATGTGGACTGACAGATATCGGAGACAATCTTTGCTGAATTAATGCCATAGGATCTTTAGCATCTGCCCTTCATTTAGCATATCATCCAAAGCCTAGTGCACCAACAATGCTGCCTGCCCTCAGTACTGCAGTAGAGGATCGACCTCGATTTTTGCACATACGTCCAAAAGTGGAACTTGATTTAAGCATTTATTGTCTGCCTGTAATCCTTTGAGAAGGGCAATACTGCCCATGACATGCCCATAATGGGCCTTAGGATGATTTACTGCAGTAGAGGCCCTTTACATGTGCCAGTGATTGTTTTTGGAATAAATTTAGAGGCATAGAGATGTACAACATGGAAACAGATCCTTGGGTCCAACATGCCCATGCCGAACAGATATTCTAAATAAATCTAGCCCCATTTCCCAGCATTTGGATCATATCCCTCTAAACCCTTCCTATTTATATACCTATTCAGATGTCTTTTAAATGTTGTAATTGAACCAGTCTCCACCACTTCCCCTGACAGCTCGTTCTGTACATGCACCACCCTCTCCGTGAAAACGTTGGTCTGTAGTTCCCTTTTAAATCTTTCCCCGCTCATCTTAAACTTATGCCCTCTAGCTTTAGACTCTCCTACCCTGGGGAAAAAACCTTGGCTATTCACCCTATTCATGATTTTATAAACCTCTATAAGATCATTCTTCACCCTCCAACGCCCCAGGGAAAAAAAGTCCTAGCCTATTCAATCTCTCCCTATAGGTCCAAACCTGGCAGCATCCTTGTAGATCTTTTCTGAACCCTTTCAAGATTCACAGCATCTTTCCTATAGCAGGGAGACCAGAGTTGTAACCTCATTGGAAAGTCAATGAAATGGGTAATCCAAGCAGATGACTCGATGTGGTGTAAGATATCTTGAGACAGATTGTTAGTTCTCATAACTTCATCTGTTCCATATTTCTGTTGGGTTTCAGGTGAGCTGGTAATCTGATTTGTGAAGACAGAAGTAACACTAGTTCAATCGAACATTGAAGGATGCTAATATTTATCAAAATATTAAAGCTGTATTTTTACCAAAGAGTACATTTGCCAGTCCCTCATCAACCTTCTATGCTGTATGTTCAGAGGTGCTCCTGAAGATGAATGCAGTTGGCATCTGTGCCACAGACGTCCATTACTGGCAACAAGGAAAACTAGGAGATGCCGTCATAAAAAAGCCCATGGTCCTGGGACATGAAGGCTCGGGGACTGTGGTTAAAGTGGGATCAGGCGTACAACATCTCAAAACAGGTCAGTGTCTATCTAAAACTCGGAGAAAGTTAATGAAATAACTGCACAGAGGCAGGTATCCCATCACCAAGTCACCTTTTATTTCCGTATAGTTTGTAGTGGGCTCTGATCAGCCAGTTCAGAGCCATACCTTAACATGAGGAGACTCTCTGAATCCCTTGTTTATCTCTGTCAGTCAGGGCTCCCTGATTGGCCCAGATTAACAACCCCAATCAAGAATCTTATTGTCAATGAGATCCCACTGGTTCTAATCACCGCAGGTAAACTTTGAAAAAATTAAACTTCTATTAAACTTTAGCTTGAGGTACAAATGGTCGTAATCCTCATCCATGCAGATCATTTTCTCGTTATGTATGGAAGGAACTAGGGAGGAGGACATCAAAAGAATTTGCTGGTGACTAAAATGCCATTCAGGTTGCTGGAAAACTTATTCGAGTTGATGGAAAATGTCTGGTGGGGGGAGATTCAGAAAAAGGAGGCAGAAATACAAGATTATCACAAGCCCGTTCCATTCAGGAGCTCATTCTGAAAGCTCTTTGTCACGTAGAGGGCAGCAGAAATCTGGAGTTTAGTTATGTTATCTGAATGGTGATTGGGAATTTAAGACAGAGATGGGCAGCTTTTATTGAGGAAAGAATTCAAGGAAGCCATTACCCTCTAGTACTTGCCCAGACACTAAAGACTTCAGTCAAGAATGTCCACGACCTCCTTTCTTTCAGGTGACAGAGTTGCCATTGAACCTGCTTATCCATTATTAAATGATGACTTCTGTAAATCAGGACGCTACAATCTGTCTCCGAAAATGTTCTGCTGTGCTACTCCACCCTACGACGGGCACTTGTCCCAATACTATGCCCACAATGCCAACTATTGCTTCAAGTAAGTACTGTGTGACATGTGATTTGATGATGCCTGGTCATTGTCACCAGTTGGATGGTTTCCTCATCTGGATGTTTTTAAGGAAAAGCTCAGTTGAGGGCAGCAAACAACTTGTAATCCTCTCTTGAATAAATCAAAACAATGCAGATGATGGAAACCTGAAATAAAGGATTGCTGGAGAAACTCAGCAGGTCAGCAGCATCTGCAGAGAGAGGAACAGAGGTACAAGGATAGAAATTGCCGGTTCTAAAGAAGGGTCACTGGACCCGAAGCATTAACTTTGATTTCTCTCAACAGATGCTGCCAGACCTGCTGCGTTTTTCCAGTAATTTCTGTTTTTGTTTCTGATTTCCATTATCCACAGTTCTTTCAGTTTTTTGTTCAATGAACAACAAAGGTAATGTTTTGAAGCTGATATGTCTTTTCAAAAGCTGTGACTTGAAGTGTTGACTCTGTTTCTTTCTCCACAAATGTTGTAAGACTTGCTGAGTTTCTCCAGAATTCTCTGCTTTTATTTCAGATTTCCAGCATCCACAAATTTTTTTTTTTGGATCTGTTTGCTGACTCCAAAGCACTGCATTAACAAGAGATGGTTATTGAATATTGAGTAAAGTTTTACTTTGTTTTACACTTTATTTACATGAACTTATGTAGAATATTTTCACACTACCACTGATTTATTGGCCACCATTAATTTATTATTTTAACCAAAGCATTGCCAGTTATTTCCGACAGTATTAAGCTAGATTTTGGAAAATAACAGTTCTCCTTTTCTTTACACTTTATTTCTTAGTGAGTTTTGAGAAGATTTGTAGCTCAGGTTGAGGTTCTGGATGTAGGCTTGCTTGCTGAGCTGGAAGGTTCGATTTCAGATGTTTCGTCATCATACTGGGTAACATCTTCAGTGAGCCTCCGGATGAAACATTGATTGGTGTAGCTCACTTGCTATTTATATGTTTGAGTTTCCTTAGGTTTAGTCTGTGACCCTATACACAGCTCCATTAAAATATTATTATTAATTGATATTTGCAACTATATTTGTGAGATGCTATTAATAACAGGCAAGCTCCTTGGAATCAGCAAAAATAGTGTTTGCTTTTTTATAGGCCAGTGGTGGTGTTTGTATTTCTGATGGACCCCCTCCTAATCTACTTCATTTCACTCCATCAGAGTATTTCATTCTCCCATGCTATGGACCAGACCAGAACCCCTCAATATATTTTAAGAAGGCAGCTGAGACCCTAACTTTTTCTTATTTCAAAGAAGAATGTAACGTGACTGTTCCAAATGCAATGTGACTGAAGCAACTCAATGTTAAGCACAAATTATAATAAAACACAATCTGTTTAAACACTCAAGTTAAAATACAACCAAAGGAAGAAGAATTTCGAATTAACTCTATTGGGAAACTTAACAGAATTATTGGTGCAATAACTATGACTAATGAGCTGTGCCAATACAGTAACATTGCCATAAACACACCCCTTGGCAAAAAGGAAAATTCAGACACAGATTCTCATATGTAGTTCTCACATCCCGGAAGAAAAAAGCATCTAGAGAAAATTCAGACAGAGTAGTAGCCAGGAGACATTCACTGAAGTTTCCAACTCTGATGAGACCCCAAAGGCTTCTGATGTTACTGAACAAACCAAAATCTAGAATCCTAATTTTAGAGAGCTGGCCACATCCATTCAGGCTGCAAAAAGATAAACCTAAGGCTTCCCAAGTTGTTTACATTGCCCCAGACTGCTCTGTACCTCTGCCTTACAACCTCTCTTAAAAAAAAGGACAAAATAACTTCCCAAAAGCACATCATCGTCACACCCCTATGTATTCATTTAGCTTTCCATTAACTACATTTAAACTACTTGCCTTTCTCTAGCAATGTGTTCCACATTATTGTAATATTCCAGGTCTTATTGTGCTGCTAAAGAATATTTACAGATTCTACTAAGGTAAGGAGACTGTTTATTTAAGAAATATCTTATTGTGCCTTCATCTTGTCAAAAGGCTGCAAGTGGGAGAAAATCCATGTGACGCTATCTGATTTCCTATGGTGATGTATCATTAATGTATCACACAGTCGGACTTAACTCTTTATATTCTTTACAACCAGTCCCTGGGTGATGTTCTCCAGTTTATTACAGAGCCACTGGGATACCCCAAATTGTCACGCTCCCAAGTGAACTGGCTCTGCTTCTTTATTCACCTGCCCCTCAGTTGGTTGAAACAAAGTTAATTTTGAAAGAACCCCTTCCCTCATGGATGCCTTTCAGACAAATAAATTTATGTTTTAAAAGGAGCCAATTTGACCAGGGTTTTATGAATGAGTGAAAAAAATGAGGTACTGAACGCAAGAAGCAATGATACTTCATCCCATGTACACACAGATTCAAAATGACAGATGAGTTCAAAACAAGATGAAAGTTAGAAAAGATATATGGATCAGTCTCTGAGTTCCTTGAAGAACAGATGTAGAGGTGTTGTGGCCATTCTGTTTGGTGATACTGCTAGCACTAAGGTTAAGTTGAGAACTGATTTCAAGATGCTTGAATTTGCAGATCAGCTGAAAGATAAACAGTCCTGTTTTATTTCAAATTTGTTTTGACTTATTTTCTGGCTTCCATCAAAGAGATAGATAAACTTCCTTTTTGCCTACAATGCAGGGATGACTACGGGGTTTTCTCAGCTATGGCGATCACATCACATACCTTCAAACACAGGCACACTCAGATCAGAGTTCAAAATGGCTTTTAACCCCCAATCTTATGTGTTCCTGAAAGATGAAAACATAAACATGCTCTTGACCAGACTGCTGTATTTACTCCCATCATGTTGACAGTCTGAGATAACTCACAGGAGATTACAGTTCAGTTTGGAGTATCTTTCTCCTCTTAAATCCTTCCCTTGGAAGTTTCCTTGACACCCTTTGGGTATGACATTCCATGACTTCCTTCAAGGCTGAGAAAGTCCCCACAGACCTTCCACGCAATCATTGAATTAATCTCAAAAACAAATTAAATAATTCTGTTTGTGATCCAGATGTGTGCACCATCATCGTGACAATGTTACAATACAACAGTTGCCTTATTCAAGATTACTTACTTCAGAGTTAGTTGAGTTTAAGGTTAACTTTCGCACCTATGCTGACAGGTTCAACAATCCTGCCATTCAGTACAATCATTGCTGATCTTGTACCTCAACTTCCTCCTCTATCCTTAAATCCCTTGATTCTCTTTGAAATCCAAGAGTCTGGAATATCCTCAATGACTGAGTATCCCAACTCTCTGGAATAAGGAATTCCAAACAGCTGAGTGAAGACATTTCTCCCCACCTCAGTCCAAAGTGACTGGCCCCTTACCCTGTAACTCGAGGCATCTCTAATTTTGGATTCTCATGGTAAATGCAAGCAGTTAAAGGCATAGACTCAGTTTATCGAAAGAAGGGTGTAATGCATGTGATCCAAGTTGTTTCTCTGTTTCAGGCTTCCTGAGTGTGTGAGTTCTGAAGAAGGTGCTTTCATCGAGCCTCTCTCAGTGGCAATTCATGCCTGTCATCGAGGCCGAGTGAAACTAGGCAGCAAGATCCTGATCTGTGGAGCAGGTAAGCATCAATTGCTTGAATGTCATTTGTGGCAGTGAGAAAGGGTTGAGTCATCTGTGATTCGGTAGCTTTGGTGGTAAGCAGTTATCATGCGGCCAAGCGTTGTCACTCAAGGCAGTGTGAAAACAGTCGCCATGTCAAGACTGACCTGCATCCCTACTTAATTATACAGGGCCCATTGGACTTCTCAATCTGCTGGTTGCCAAAGCGATGGGTGCGGCTCAGGTAGTGGTCTGCGGTAAGACTCAGTTTCATCTTTCTCATCTCACTTGACTTTACTGCCAGTATTTTTCATAATGTGGAGGTGCTGGTGTCGGATTGGGGTGGAAAAAGTCAAAAATCACACAACACCAGGTTATAGTCCAACAGGTTTATTTGAAACCACAAGCTTTCTGAGCCTCACTCCTTCCTCAGGCAGCTAGAGAGACAGAATACATCGGACACAGAATTTATAAGTAGAAGATCAAAGGGTCATACAGCTTTTTTAAAAAATACTTTTGTTGAGAAAGTTTTTCTTTACAAAATTATGAAATTACAAAAATGTAACAATCTAAAATTATAACGACCATTACAATGAACAAACTACTACCCTACTCTCCAAAACAAATCAAAACTACAAATCAATAAGTAAGTAAATAAATAATGCCACTCAGCGCAACCATACCGAAGCTCCCAATCTTTGGGACCATTAATTATTATACCTGTATATATTTACGATTCTTCCTCTCAGGGCACAAGGCTCACTAAACCTAATCATCATGGCTAAACAAAAGTCCTATTTAAAATGGCAGACAAATCTGCTTCCAGGTAATTCAAAAAGGGCTGCCATGTCTTATACAAAAGTTCCATTTTATGGTGCACCATGTTTGTGAGGAAATCTAAAGGGATGTGTTCCATAATTAATTCATGCCACCCTAACAGACCTGGAGAGTTCTCAGTCACCCAGCTCATCAGAATGTTCTTCCTTGCACATTAAGTGAGAATGTTAAATAGCTTTTTCCCATGTGCATTTAAGGAAGATAAATTCGGCAAGCCCAAGAGAGACCGGGACTGCCTTATCTTCAGTCCCCAGGACCCTCTCTATTACTCCTGCCACAGCACACCAGTATCTACAAAGCTTGTGGCATGTCCATAAACATTCAGTGAGGGTACCTATGCTTATTTTACATTTGGTGCACATTGGAGATGTTCCCTTTTTAAATTTCACAAGGTGATCTGGAGCCAAATTAACCCTATGAAGAACTTTCAACTGCATGGTGTGTGTCTTGTTACAGATTGAGATTGTTCTCGCGTTCTCCAAAATGTCCTCCCATGTCTCTGAGGGGATCTACCATTCCAACTCTTGCTCCCAGACCTCGCATAGTCACTCAATATCTTTCGAGGCACCACACCCCAGTAGGTGGTAGTACTAACCAAGAGAGTGCTTGTGGCATGAATCAGGGTCATACAGGGTCTGCGAATATATTGAAGAAACCTAGATGGCTATTAATACTTTTATCAGTAAGAATGGAGATGCAGGTTTTGATTGATTAATATGTAAATCCCAGAACTTCTTTGAAGTCACTGCCCCAAGATAACTTCAGATTTTATCAGAATGTAGGTAACATCTCAGGTCAGACAATGCATATTAGGTGTGAGGCCTTGTTTTGAGTCTGTTTCTGTCACAACTTGGACTCAGATCGAATTTTTTCAGGGGAAGGTTTCCATATCCCTCTGCTTTCTTCAGTCTGAATCTAGAACAGCAGCCTCATGGAATTACGTTTGGTCATTGATCTGTAGCACCTTGATGAACCTGGTAACCGAGCCCTCATTTAGATTGAGAAAAGGATCAGGATCATTTACAATCCATGGGAGTCAGTGAAAAGCGGTGAAAAACAAACTCCAGCTCTCTTCACTTGTTGACTATTCTGAGCTTTATGTGGACTTGAATTCGACTTGTTTCGAAATTTGAGACTGTTTTTCCAGAGTGGCGAATGACTGTATTACATTATAGTGTTGCTGTGTCGGGATGGACAGGTTTAATTTTCAACTTGTAAATTAATTGTTATTATGGTCTTCTATCCTCAACCATTCTTTCATTTGGGAGGTATGGCTTCATGGTATTGTCGCTAGACTATTAATCCAAAGATCCAAGTAATGTTCTCAGGACCCGGGTTCAAATACTGCCATGATAGATGTAGAATTTGAATTCAACAAAATTCTGGAATTGAGAGTCTAATTGATGACCATGAGGTTATTGTTGATTGTTGTAAAACCACATCTCATTCAATAAGGAAACTGCCATATTTACCAATCTGGCAGACATGTGACTCCAGACCCTTAGCAATGTGGTTGTCTCTTAATTCTGTCTGGGCAATTAGGGATGGGCAATAAATGTTGACCTAGCTAGCGATACCCACATGCCATTAAAGATTTTTTTTAAAAAAGTGTTAACGTGTTTATAAAGGGGCACAAGAGTAGTGCCCCTACCTCTGAGCCAGAAGCACTGGGTTCAAGTCCTACTGTAGGAATTTACAGCCCATGAATCACAGAGATGTGATGGGTGCAGGGGAAGCCCACTTGGCCCATCGTATCTACACTGGCATTTCAAATGAGCACCGTTCTCCAGTGCCAGTCTTCTGCTTTCCATCATACCCTTGTAAATTATTTTTTCCAAAGCCTTCCCGGAAGGTGTGTTCGTTACGCAGCCAAACAGGTTAAGTGTTAATCTGTAAATGATCCAACACATGCTGCAGGTAGTAAGAGCAGGAGACTGTCCTGGCCAACAGTGTCATGGAAAAATGTTGGATCCTTTATTACTGATATGCTCCAAACTGCAGCATACTTGTTAAAGTGTCTGTCACTATAGCAGCTCAGCATCCTAACGGGGTTGGTGGATGTGTGGTTGGCGCAGTTGCCTAGACAGCCAGTGTGGATCAGATTGGTCACAACTGCATGGGGTTCAGCTTCCATCCCAGCTGAGGGTACATTCAGGATGTGCCTCCTTACCCCAACCCGTGGTGGAGATCATGGCACTGAATGTCAGGCCTGCCTCCTTACCCCAACTGTGGTGGAGATCATGGCACTGAATGTCAGGCCTGCCTCCTTACCCCAACCCGTGGTGGAGATCATGGCACTGAATGTCAGGCCTGCCTCCTTACCCCAACCTGTAGTGGAGATCATGGCACTGAATGTCAGGCCTGCCTCCTTACCCCAACCCGTGGTGGAGATCATGGCGCTGAATGTCAGGGCTGCTTTCAAGCAGACAATAGAAGAAAAAGAACATCTTTCTGCCAAAAACAATGCATCTCTGTTAGACAAAGCAAATCTGCATGAATGGGTCTGTCAGTCAACCCCATTTCCAGATTTTGATTCAAAAATCATGAACTCATTCTGTGGCATCATAATAGCTCTTCATAGCAACAATTACCCACTTCCCTTTTACGGTGTGGCCTTGAACTTTCTGTATGTCTACCCCGAGCAATGCATGTAACTGAGACACAAATCAATTGCAGGGGCTAAATGATTATGGCTGTCAGTGAGGTGCACCTATCATACAATACTCACAAATCTCCATGATCTATTACAGGTTTATTAATCATTGTTTTGACTGAATACATCTCTTGCCCTCTATCTCCAACAATACTGACACAGCCCACAAGTAACAAAGTTTCCTGAAATTTGCCTCCCTCATATTCTATGTTTAACCTAAGGTGAAGGATATCCAAGTACATGGTATTAGAAGAAAAACTGACATCATCCCAGTGAAATTTTTATTTTAATTTTAGATTTTCTTTTATAATTGCTTTATATTTACAGCGTCCCTTTAAGATGTTGCTAAATATCACTTATTGTAATTGTGTCTGAAACACGCTGCCAGAGGTGGTGGTGAAAGCAGACACAACAGCAGCATTCAAGAAACACCTGGACGAATACATGAACAGGAAGGGAATAGAAGGATTCAGATCCTGTAAGTGAAGGCAGTTTTAGTATGGAAGGGCAAAATGTGTCGGCACAGATTTGGAGGGCCAAAGGGCCTGTTCCTGTACTGTATTGTTCTTTGTTCTTCAATTAATTTGTTGTGATTGCTCAAAAGAGAGTTCAAAAGGTTTTGTAGCACAATGGTTGTGTCCCTACCTCCTGCAGGTTAGGTGAATTGGCTGTGCTAAATTGCCCATAGTGTTAGGTGAAGGGGTAAATGTAGGGGAATGGATCTGGGTGGGTTGCTCGGAGGGTCGGTGTAGACTTGTTGGGCTGAAGGGCCTGTTTCCACACTGTAAATGATCTAATCTACTCCAAAGCTGTATAGTAACATTCTGAGCCGGTGGGTTATGGGAAAATATTTTTTTAAAGTGTTGGGTACTTTACCTTTGAGCCAGAAAGGATTAATATCCGGCCACATCTGACCAAATTGATTAAAATGATAAAGAGCTGGGCTCTTATGGTGCAGTGATAGTGTCCCTGCCTCTGAGCCAGGAGGCTGGATCCAAGTCCTACCTGTGCCATAACATCTCTGAGCAGGTTGATGGGAAAATATCAATAAAGAAGGGCACAGTGGTCGTGTCCTTACTTCTGATTTAAAGTCCTACCTGCTGTGTAATAAACTGTCTTAAACAGCTCAATTCAAATAGTTATAGAGTTTAATCATGTTCCATATAAATGCTGAGCATACTTTTGAAGGGACTGCTTCTTACTGGTTTATCTGTGCTTTTGCTCATTGGGTTAGGGGGAGGTGGAGTCAGGACAATTGAGTGGCCTTACTTGTAGGCCCTGATGGGCCTGACCGAAGTAGCTATAAACAGAGTTTACGGCGCAGGTTGTTTGATCCAACTGCCACGCTCTCTTCCATGGTTAGGTCTGAGCCTGGGTATTCCTGGATAGGGAGCCCCTGATGTGTGTGATGACTGAATTTGTTGAAACTAATTTTCTTGTCAATGTGAGTGCAATGCTTCCTCTGGATCTAGATTATTTTACTCTCACTTGTTCCCATTTGGCAGTTGGATGATGCTATTGAGATCCACAGGGAATCTGAATGTAACTTGACATTAGCAGAAAGAGTGAATTTTCAAATTTAACATGTTGGCTGCACCCAAATTCCAAATTTCGATGTTTGCTTCCCCAAAATAGAAAACAAAACTTCCTTCCTATTCCTTTGCGATGTTTATTTGACCACTTTAGCATCTTGCTCAGCTTATCGCTCTCACCTTTTCCGCAGAGCTCTTTTATTTTGATTTTCAATCGGTTTCCATTTTGTATAGTTTGTTTCTTTTCCCCAGCTGTTGGTAAGAAAATATCAAACTGCTTCGCAGCACAAAGATCATGCTGTTTTCCACATTTTGTTTCAGGTGAGACAGAGGAGTCAGTAAAACTGAAGAGAGTCAGTGAGAATGGGGAGAGTGAGTGAAAGTGTAGAGTGAATGGAGGGCACCATTGATAGCAGCAAAAGCCATTGCAAATGGAGAAACCAGTGAGAGAGTATAGTTCCATCGTTCTGATATAATAACCTTTACCAATTTCGATACATATCAGTGATGAAGCATAGCTATTTTTATTCACTGTTGACCCGGGGCATCTGAAGGTGTTCTTGTGCTGGCGAACAAAGATGAGTTTGTTTCCTTAGATTTATCAAGTACACGTCTGGAGAAGGCGAAGGAGGTGGGTGCTGATTTTACCATAGTGGTGGCAAAGGAGACGCCCAAGGATCTTGCCCAGAAAGTGGAGGAAGCTCTTGAATGCATGCCAGATACAACAATCGAATGCACCGGTGCTGAGTTCTGTGTCCATGCCGGAGTCTATGTAAGTACTGCATTAAATCAACATCCTTGTATTATCACCATCGAGTTACTGAGTCATAGACTCAGACAGCACGGAAACAGAGCCTTTGGACCAACCAGTCCATGCCGAACATAATCCCAAACTAAACTAGTCCCACCTGCCTGTTCCTGGCCCATATCCTTCCAAACCTTCCTATTCATGTACTCAAGCAAACCAGCCTCTGCGTAAAAAAATTGCATCTCGAGTCTTTTTAAAATCTCTCTCCTCTCACTTAAAAATGTACTCCCTAGTCTTGAAATCCTCCATCCTAGGGAAAAGACACCTACCATTAACCTTATCTATACCCCTCATGATTTTATAAACTTCTATCAGGTCACTTCTCAACCTCCAACACTTCAGTGGAAAAGTCCCAGCCTTTCTTTGTAACTCAAATGTTCCATATCCGGCAACATCCTGGTAAATCTCTTCTGAACCGTCTCCACCTTAACAATATCCTTCCTATAATTGAGCGACCAGAACAGGACACAGTACTCCTGAAAGGGCGTCACCAGTGTCCTGTACAACCTCAATATGATATCCCAACTCTTATACTCAAAGGTCTGAGCAATGAAGGTTACACAAACTAAACACCTTCTTAACCACCCTCTCAGCATGGGATCCTAACACCGCGTGATGACCAGGCCAACCATTTGAAGAAGGAGCCAAATACCGAAGAAATAAATGAAATGAAACAGCAAGTGCTGGAAAGTCTCAGCAGGTCTGGCAGCATTTGTGGAGAGAGAAACAGTTCGCATTTTCAAATCTAACTCTTTTCACTCTTCTATGATTTCCTATCTAATGGAATGAATGGCCTGTTTCTGCCTTGTATTTTGTACTCTATGTAATAATCATCTTTCAACCAATAGGTGATTTATTACATAGAGTATAAAGTACAAGACAGGAACAGGCTATTTGTCCCATTATGCTGTGCTGCTCACAAACATCCGCCCATTCCATCTGCTTGTCAGGTTATCTTCCTGTTCGAATACTCATCTAATTTTCTTTGGAAAGCACTTTGACTGTTTGCACCAACTCCTGTCAGTGGTAGTGAGTTCCAAATTCCAACTACTCGCTGAATAAATACATTTCCAATTATTCCCCAATTGGATTTATTCATGACCATCTTGAATTTTTGCCCCTTGATTGCCTAACGGTATGGGATCCTTGATCACCAGCTGTGAATTCTTTTTATTCTTTCACAGGATGAGGGCATCACAGACTGGGGTCAGCATTTATCGCCCATCTCTAATTGCCCACAGGGCAGTTAAGAGACAACTACAGTATGCATTGCTGTGTGTCTAGAGTCACATGTCAGGTAGACCAGGATAGGATGGCAGTTTCCTTTTCCATTAAGGAACCAGATGAGTTTTCCGATAGTTGACAATGGTTTGAATCTTAGAATCATTATTAGAATCTTAATTTCAGACTTTTATTGAATTGAAATTCCACTATATGCTATAGTGGGATTTCAGCTTGAGTCCCCAGGTCATAACTTAGGTCTCTGGATTAATAGTCTGGTATTAATGCCATTAGGCCATCACGTCTAAAGTTTGGTAAAGTATTAAAAATGTGACTTATGTTTTCTGGCTATTTTGACCATATTTTTTGAGGTGCTTCATCGATCTGTCATTCCATGTCTTTGTGAAAATTAATTTCAAACTAAGCAGCATGGCTTTTCCCTCCCTGTTAGCTCATGTGTGTAATATTTCCCTTAGTCCACTCGCTCTGGTGGGACTCTCCTCCTCGTTGGTCATGGTGAAGCTTTGGTCACTGTCCCCCTGCTGAATGCAGCCATTCGAGAGGTTGATATCCGTGGGATGTTCCGATACTGCAACACGTAAGTACTAGCACGTTCCTGGCTCCAGAAACAAAATAACTTGCTCCTGGCTTTTAATCTGAATTAAAGGTGAAGATTTGAAAACCAGGGCTGAAGTGATCAAAGCATATGGGGAGAAAGCAGGGTCAGGGGACTGAGTTGGACAATTGGCCATGAATGTATCAAATGGGGGAGCAGGTTTGAAGGGCCAAATGGCCTGCTCCTGCTCTTGTTTTCTCTGTTATCTGCAACCATTTTCAAATGAAGTGAACACCTTCAAAATCAGTGGACACATGACAGAGCAGATAGGGAGAAACATTTGCACTGACAGAATGATTGAGAACCAGAGGACATTGGTTTAAGGTGATTGGCAAAACGAAGCTACGGTGTCATGAGGGTTTCCTCTTTTAGGCACTGAGTGTTTAGTATCTGGAATGCACTCTCTGAGAGTCTGTTGGAGACAGTTCTACCCACCCCTACCCTCCTCTCATTTATCTCTCTATCCTTCAGGCACTCTGCCTATATTCCTGACAAAGGGCTTTTGCCCGAAACGTTGATTTTACTGCTCCTTGGATGCTGCCTGAACTGCTGTGCTTTTCCAGCACCACTAATCCAGAATCTGGTTTCCAGCATCTGCAGTCATTGTTTTTATCCTGTGGTAGAGGCAGCTTCAATCGTGACTCTCAAAAGGTGATTGGACAACTGACCAAAAAGAAAAATATTTGCAGGTCTATTGGGTGAGAGAGGAGTGGAGTGGAACTCCATGAGTTGCCCTTGAGAGAGCTGACATTGACATGATGGACCGAATGGTCTCTTTCTACTCTGTAACCATTCTTTGACTCTCTTTGAGACACAGGTGTATGATATTTAAAGATCACCCAGAATGTTTTGCCACAATGGAATGCTAAGTTACAGTTTAAGCTCATTTCAGTTAAATATTTTCTTTATCCTACTACTCTTGACACTTAACATGATTGAAGGAGCTTGTGGTGTCCATGTATCTTCCTTATCTCAGAATCAGAAGGCTACAGACCTTGGCGTATATAATCTGGGTTGACACTCCTCGTACAGAGATCATTGCCCATTTAAGGGTCTCAATTGACAGGACGGGGAGGGCAACCACAAATCCTCTAGCCAGGGGCTTAATAAGGGTCATGCTGGAAGGTGATGGTGTTCCCAAATGGCAATATTCCACTGGATTAAATTCCACCCCACAACCTTCAAACCCACCCCTGGGAGAGCTGTTAATATTCTGCTTAGTATTCCTATTGCACACCACTTAGCTTTGGTGTGGTGATTAGTTGTTCACCTTTTTTACTGCTGCTCTGTATTTGAAACTGTCTCTCACTGGTGCAAAAGTGAATGTATGGTAGCCTGCAGACACTGGGAGATGCTGTGAAATTCAGTGTAAAATAACATTGAGAGTGACACAGATTCAGATTCACCAACTTCAGTGGACAGAGTCCTGCAGGGTTCCTCACACTTCTTTTAAATTTCAAAAATATGCTTTATTCATAAAAATATTGCTATTGTACATGCATAGTCACTAAAGCAGTTGGGTTCTGTACAATAGGGTATGAAGAAACAAACAACCATTGGAGTTTGACTCTATCCAACAACAAACCCAAGCCACTTGTAACTTGCACAAGACTATATTTACATTTATTTGAGGCACCGGGAGGGTCTAATAACTGAATGGACCAGACACACACACATAGAAAGTAAGGAGACTCACATTATGTCCTTTGCAGTATTTTTTTCACAACCAGCAAACAAACCTGTTCAAATAATTTTTTTAAATGTTATTTTTCAAGACATCCTTGATTTTACTTGAAGGCTCCTACAGCATTGTCCTGAAGATCCATCTTTAACATCTCCAGGACAATCCTGGAGGTTTTGGTGACATGACATAGGGTTGACAAGCAAGTCAGAGTTTGGGGGAAAGGGAAATGTGTTAACACAGAGGTGAATTAAGTTGAAACATATGACTTTTGCATATACATTCATCTTAAGTGTGGTTGGCTTCATTTTTAAAATAATTATATCTTTCAAGAGATTAAAGATAGCAATTTGGTACGTAGTATTTCCATTCTCCAAAATGCATGCTAGTTTTTCAAAAGCAATCTTTGAAAACAACTGGTTGCAGAGATTACCATCTATTACTCCCCAAACTAATGAGGCATTCTCAAACTTCAAAATCCACATTAACAGCACTCCGGTTCTACTCAGACTTTGCTGCCCTAAAGACCAAGTGTTAGTACTGTCGCCTGCTTCCATGTTCTAATTTCTATCCAGGTTTCACTGATGGAAGTTCTTCAAAATGAGCTGGCTCTCTGAAAGAAATATGGGTTTGTAATCAGCTTTCCTGGTTGTGTTCACTGACCATCACATCAGAGCAGGCATTACTGTAAGCCCAATGGAAATTCAATAGGTACTGGCCATTCAGTTCCATGGAAGCTCTTGTATCTTTCTTGATTAGCAAAGAAAGAGGTTGCATTTATATAGTGCCTATTACCACCTCGGAATGGCCCAACGCACTAAGTGCTTTGTGAAGAGTGATCACTTATTCATTTGTCTTACTTGACAATGTCAGATACTTGGCAGCTAATTTACACATAGCAATCTCCCACCAACAGCAGAATGATCATCATCAATTAATCTGTTGAAAAAAAGAGACACATTGATGACATTTTTTGGGCCAAAAATCAATTCTTCAAAGGTATAGGTTGGTTAAACAGCATTTCCCTTTCTCAAAACCTTGATGACTCTTCCTGATTGGCTTGAACCTATCAATTCCTTCCTGTTTTGTCTTCAGTAATAAAGACTAACATCTTGTCTGTGAGAGACTTTGTGCTAACTGGTCTGTAGTTTCCTGCTTTCTGTAACAATCCTGTACAATACACCCTGCCATATAAGACAAATAAGAAGAGGTGATTATTTAAGGGATGGGCCTTATATCATTTATTTGCATATTAGAGATAAATTCCATATGTCCTACTGTTGCAATAAGTCTCTGACATTCTTCTAGAGTCATGATTTCATAACATTACTTCAAGAATTTATTTTTGGAATAGTTCCAACTAAGGTCTGACTTCACAGGAATGATTTTAAAATATTATTGTTGAGTAATCTGACATTGAGATATCAATGAGTAGGAAAGCTGAAAATGTTTTTACTTTGCACACAAGGAGGAACTTATGTGGGAGCATGTATGAAGGATGTTCTATTCGAGAAGCTTTCTCTTTGAATTGGTCCTTTGCTCCTGCAGAACTTTGTTATCTGACAATGGACATTGTGGAGACTCACAAGTTCCCCTATATTCAGTCATTTGCACAATGTTTCTGGCTTCTAATTGTACCATTCAGGTTCCCTTGATAAGAGTCAGGCATGGCTTAGTTTGGTACCTCCTTTATTTCACAGTCCAAAGGTTGAGGTTCTAATTCCTCAAAATTTACTGTAATACACAATTGTAGTGTCAAGAGAGTGGTTGCACTGTTGAAAGTGCAACGACTCAGATAAATTTCTTTCAATGTTAAGCTCAGACATTATTAACCGTGTCAGACTGGTGTGAAAGACTCTGTGGAAGTACTTTGAACAACCAGAGGGGTGGTCTGGTCTTTACTTCTAATGGGAGGGCATTTTCACTCAAAATCAACATAGTTATTTTAATTAAAAATCACACAACACCAGGTTATATTCCAACAGGTTTATTTGAAAGCACTAACTTTCAGAGCGCTGCTCCTTCACCAGGTGGTTGTGGAGTATAAGATTGTAAGTCACAGAATTTGTCTCAAAAGTTTACAGTGTGATGCCACTGAAATGATATATTGAAAAAGATCTGGAGTGTTCGTTAAGTCTCTCATCTTTTAGAATGACCATGTTGTTTCAGTTCTTTCATTTGTAAAATCCAGAACTTTTTTAAAAAAGTTACAGTCTCAAGTGAACTTGAACAGTAGGTCCATGTCATCTCCGATAATGCATTGAAGGTGTAAGGTGCCCTGTGTGAGGCTGTCTGTGCCCCAATGTCCAGACTGATTCTATTTCGAAAAAAGATTAGATTTTTTTTTTAGATTAGATTACAGTGTGGAAACAGGCCCTTCGGCCCAACAAGTCCACACCGACCCGCCGAAGCGAAACCCACCCATACTCCTACATTTACCCCTTACCTAACACTACGGGCAATTTAGTATGGCCAATTCACCTAACCTGCACATCTTTGGACTGTGGGAGGAAACCGGAGCAGCCGGAGGAAACCCACACAGACACGGGGAGAACGTGCAAACTCCACACAGTCAGTCGCCTGAGTCGGGAATTGAACCCGGGTCTCTGGCGCTGCGAGGCAGCAGTGCTAACCACTGTGCCACCGTGCCGCCCACCAAGGGATTTACAGAATCTTACATGGATTCATGCAGTTTTTGAGCAAAACAAAATACAATTCTGCCAAGTACAAAATCACCTCATAAACTTATATGTGTGTGTGTGTATTTGTAGTGCAGTGGGGTCACCTGCAGTGTGACATGAACCCAAGATCCCGATTGAAGCCATCCCCATGGATACCGACCTTGGCTATCAGCCTTTGCTCGGCCACTTTGCTTTGTTGCCTGTCCCGAAGTCCACCTTGGAGGAGGGTCACCCGAAGTTCCGAAGTCGCATGTTCCTGACCGCTGAAGTGTTCTCTGATTGGGAGATTCAGGAAGATCACACATATTGACATGGACATCAAGTTTCTGCAGAAATGCAGGAAAGCAGGAAAGATCCAAAAGGATTACGGATCACAGACCCACTCAAGTCAACCTACAACACAGATTACATGGAGAGACTTTGTCATCGCACCTCTCGCAAACTCAATCACCTCATGCACCAACTCCACGGCAGGTGCCACAACCTTGAAATTCAGATGGAGTCCACACTCCCAGCCTGCACTCAGCATACAACAGTACAATTAACGGGACATTGCCAAACAGGCAAGGTGACAAAACTACACCACGTACATGCAGACCAAGAACAAGAACCTGGAGAAACTTGGCATCACCACCAGCAGTAGCCAAGCCCCATCCTGGCACCACAGTGGGAAACGTTATCACCATGGGGAAGTCGATGGTCAACTTATTGGACCACACCCTTCAACTGGAAGAGATTGAAGTTCTTAGCAGGGGTCTCAATTTCTGCCCCACCAGCAAAATGGACCCCTTGGGTCTTGCAGCAAACATGGAGGAATTAATCAGACAAATGAGACCCTGGGAATTCTTTCAAGTTGCCAGCAGTTATCCCAATGGGCCCACTGAGGAACTGGAACAGTCATCACAGCGATCCGTAGAGGAGTGACCAAAGAAGGAGTCAACTTGGACCCCACCAGAGGGCCGCTGCCCTGGACTTGACATGTACGCTTAAACCAGCAGGAAATGTATAAATGCCAGATTCATCAGCCGTCCCCACAAGGTAGAGCAAAACATCACCCGATCACAACACAAAGCCACCCATACTCTCAAAACCAGTTGCAACATTGTCATCAAACCAGCAGATAAAGGCGGAGCTATCGTCATTCAGAATAGAACAGACTAATGCAAGGAAGTGTACCGACAACTGAACAACCAGGAACACTACTGGTAACTACCAGCTGATCCAACCAAAGAGCACACTCGTGAATTAAACCCATTGATCAGGGCTTTGGATCCAGTCCTTCCAATGCACCCTCATCACATGTATTTCTCGTGTAGATAACTTCTACTGCCTTCTGAAGATACACAAAGCCAACACACCAGGACGTCCTATCGTATCAGGCAATCAGACCCTGTGTGAAAAGCTCTCTGGCTATGTCGAAGGCATCTTGAAACCCATTGTACAGGGGAACCCCAGCTTCTGTTGCAACACTACAGATTTCTTACAAAAACTCAGCACCCACGGACCAGTCGAATTAGGAACATTCCTCATCACAATGGACGTTTCAGCACTCTATGCCAGCAAACCCTCGTGATGACAGCATTGCGGCAACAGCCTCACTACTCAACACCAATAACTGCCAATCTTCAAGCACCATCCTACAACCCATCCACTTTATTCTTGATCACAACTTTTTCACTTTTGACAACCAGTTCTTCATTCAGACACACAGAACAGCCATGGGGACTAAATATGCACCTCAATATGCCAACATTTTCATGCACAGGTTCGAACAAGACTTCTTCTCTATGCAGGACCTCCAATCAGTGTTATACACCAGGTACATTGACAACATTTTCTTCCTCTGGACCCATGGCCAGGAGTCACTGAAACAACCTCACAGTGATATCAATGAGTTTCATCCCACCATCAAACTCACTATGGACGACTCTTTAGTATCTGTCTCATTCTTGGGACACATGCATCTCCATCAAGGATGTGGACCTCAGCACTTCACCTCACAGCAAGAAACTGTAATGGCCTCCTCACGAGACAGACACAAGCTGCAACCGACAGGGTACCCTTTGTTGTCCAGTACTTCCCAGGAGCTGAAAAACTACACCATGTTCTTCACAGCCTGCAACACATTCTCAATGAGGATGAGCACCTCGCCAAGACCTTCCCCACACCTGCACTTCTAGCCTTTAAACAACCACCAAACATTAAACAGATCATTGTTCGTAGCAAGCTGCCAGCCTTTCAGGACAACACCATACAACCCTGTCATGGCAGACACTGCAAGATGTGCCAGAGTGTCGACATGGATACCACATCACACGTAGGACACCGCCCATCATGTATGCGGCAGGTACTCATGTGACTTGGCTAACGTTGTCTATCTTATACACTGCAGGCAAGGGAAAGGACTACAAAAGAAGGAAATCACAGTGATAACTGCTGATTCAGGCCTGAGATGGAAATATTTAATTCCTAGATCATCTCAGATTCCTGACCTTTGACATGGGGTGAAATGGAAAGTTGTTGATTGGGCAGGCACCAAGTTCAACATCCACTCGTTGGCGCCAGTCACTGGATCGAGATGGGAACCATCTCCAGGTTGCAGTGCTCAAAGACAGGTTCCAATGGTGACACGGCTTCTAAAAGAAGTTGTGGAGTAGAGCAGACTGGAGATTAGAAGGTCAGCAGTGTCACTGCATTGATATTTTCTATGTAGCATGTTCAGAGATGTCATTACACACCTCTGTAGAAGATGGGACTTGAACCCAGGCCTCCTGGTTAAGAGGTATAGTCACTACTACTGCAGTACAAGTGCCCAAGAATCATAGTGTATATAAGTTGCTGGACAGTCAATCATAAGATAGGCTGAATCACCCTATTTTGTGCATAAGCCACATCACTGAATGACTCCCTGCGCTGGCCCTGACAGTGAACTGTTAATGTGCACCAGATGGTTTGGTTTTCCCAATTGGCTCATTAACCAGCTCCTCCAGGAATTTAATGGGCCATTAATTTGAGTTGAGCTAGATCCCTTATTTTATAATCCCTGCCCCTCCACTCAATCTCACTCTGAAAATAGCCTCACGTTTCAGAGGTCAATTAGAAGCTTGTTTCCAAATGGTGTCCGCACACGAATTAGGATCAGGCATAGACCATTCGGCGACTTGAATCTGCTCCATCATTTGATGGCTGATCTGATGGAAGCCCTAACCTGACTTTCCTGCTTGTCCTCCTCCCTATTATAAGAAGGATATTATCAAACTACAGATGGTTGAAATGAAAGATGTAGAAGTCATTTTAATCGCATTTGAAAAGGTGGCTAAACAAATGCGATAACCAGTGATCATGTGGGTTTGTTGATCCAAATAAAACTTGTAGGTAGAGCTAGTGAGGTATTTGCATCACTATCAGAGGAGGTACCAAGGGAGTATGAGGAGGTGAAGAAAGTGCATATGAACTTGTGCTAGAAGGCCTACAGACAACATTTCAGGAATCTAAGGGGGGGACCCTGGTCAAACCTACATTGAGTTTGAAAGGTTCAAACAGAGTAATTTTGATAGATGGATGAGAGTTTTACAAATAGAGCAAACCTACAACACTGTTAGAGAGACAATTATTTTAGAGGAGTTCAAAAGTTCACTTCCTGAAGTAGTGAGAACTCATGTGGAAGAGCAGAGAGTTAAAACGGCAAGGTTAGCAGCTGAAATGACTGATGACTGTGAGTTGATCCATTAATCAAAGTTTAGCTTCCAAAATCAATTTCTGCCCTTGACGGACAGAAATTGGAGAAAAGAGAAATCCTCACGTGGAAAGGGAAAGGTAGAGCTTGGGTGAAGCTCAGCAGAATAACATCACAGGGTGAAAAGGAAACCATTAAAGGGGAAAGAGTAGTTAAAAAGCTGTGGTGTTTTCACTGCAATAAAGTAGGCCACATGAAGTGTTGGTGGGTTAGGAAAATGATTGGAAAGCCAGGTGTAGGAAACGGAAAGCACAGTGGAAGCTAGAAAGGTGCACCAGAATGTACAAGCTGGTTGGAGGTTAGTTAAGGAGCAAGTAGATAACAGCAGATAAAGAGGTTACAATTTTAAGAGATACAGGATCCTCTCAACCTGTGATGTTGAAAGATGAGGAGATATGTATCTCTGAAGGACCATTGTCAGAAAAGGTACTAGTAATGGGAATTCACAGTGAGAGAAGAATCGCTCAAAGATACAAAGTAAGGTTAGAGTGTCCAGTGAAGAGTAGAGAAGTCATGGTAAGAGCACTGGACAAACTCTTAGCTCCAGGAATATAATTTGTCCTTGCTAATGATATAACTGGTTCACAGGTAGGAGTGCTGCCTAAAGTGGTTGAAAAGCCAGTGGAAACTCAGGCAACTGAACTATTGCAGGATGCATACACTGGGACTTTTCTGGACTATGTGGTAATAAGGTCACAAAGTCACCAGGAGAAACAAAAGAGAATAGAATACTGAATAACTTAACCTGTCCAAAACCCAACAGATTATACCAACTAAATAATGCTGTTCCCAATTCTTGCAACAATCCCCATAAACACCTCTTGGCACAAACAGTAAAATCAAACCCAGGGTCCTACAGGAGAGATATCAGAGAGAGAGAAGATCAGCTTTTTTGGGTCCAGCTTTTGGACCTGCTTTTTTGGATCCAGCAACTTCAAAGCTGCCTGACTGCTTTCAATTAATTGCCAGACTAAACCAGAGAAAAGCTGAGCTGGGAAACATGGCCGCTTCCCTTTCATTGTACAAGCTTTTTTTTAACTTGAAAGCCTGTTGCCTGAGGCAGTATCTGTTAGCTATAATCAAACTGGCCCTAAAACCCTTCAAATGCAGGCGTTTTGGAGTCTGTGTCTTTATGACCCTGTCTGAAAAAAATATCAAGTACAACATCATCCTGTTAAAGGAGCAGCATCATCACAGGGTTGTGCGTATGAGTAATGAACTTCCTGAGGAAGTGGTGGATATGGGCACAGTTACAACATTTAAAAGACACTTGGATAAGTACATGAATAGGAAAGGTTTGGAGAGATATGGGTCAGGAAGAGGCTGGTGGAGCTAGTTTAGTTTGGATTATGCTTGGCATGAAGGGTCTGTGTTTATGTACTGTATGACTCTATGACTCTAGTCCTTTGACTCCCTTGTTAGTCAATGACATGTCTCTGTCAGACCAAATAACATTCACTATCTCAGAAAGAGAGTTCCGCAGGCCAAAACCTTCTGATTGGTCCTGATTCTTACCTCAGTCTTAACTGGAAGATTGCTCATTTTTAAACAACATCCCCTAATTCTAGTCACTCCGACGAGGGCAGATATCCTGTCAAGTCTCCTCAGGATCTTATAAATTTCAATTAGATCACTTCTCATCCTTCTAATCTCCAGTGGGAATATGCCAAGCATGTCCAACCTATTGTCATTGATAACCCACGCTGCCCCCTACCCCACACAGCCCCAGCAATGAGATCACACCCAACCCTCACTTCACCTCCCCCCATCCCATGGATGATTAAAAACCAAAGCGTACGAGTTGGAGAGAACAATGAAGAAGCCAGCACATAAACTGAAGGACTGGTGTTGGGTTTCAAAGGATATGAGGAATGCATTGTATCCTGCACTCTGTGCTGTTACCCCGATGCACTTGTATCATACGATCTGCCTCTAAAGCACGTAAGAGACCATGTTTCACTGTACCTTGGTGCATGTGACAGTAATAAATCAAATCAAACATTCTTGCAATGTGTTGGTCAATACTTTCTAAATAACATGCTTAATGTTTCAAGTCTAGATGACTGTTTATTAGAGCTCAGATGAAGAGTCATCTAGACTCAAAATATTGGCTTGCTCCCTCTCGGTGGACGTTGCCTGACCTGCTGTGATTTCCAACATTTTTTGTTATCAGTACAGATTCCAGGATCTGCAATAATTTGCTCCTATTTGTAAATGCCATGGTGTTTAGTCATGATTTGGAGATGCCAGTGTTGGCCTGGGGTGTACAAAGTTAAAAATCATACAACACCAGGTTAAAGTCCAACAGGTTTAATTGGAACTGAAAATGTGTTGCTGGAAAAGCGCAGCAGGTCAGGCAGCATCCAAGGAACAGGAGAATCGACGTTCCGGGCATAAGCCCTTCTTCAGGAATGATTCCTGAAGAAGGGCTTATGCCCGAAACGTCGATTCTCCTGTTCCTTGGATGCTGCCTGACCTGCTGCGCTTTTCCAGCAACACATTTTCAACTCTGATCTCCAGCATCTGCAGTCCTCACTTTCTCCTCGAAGGTTTAATTGGAAGCACACTAGCTTTCATAGAACATAGAACAGTACAGCACAGAACAGGCCCTTCAGCCCACAATGTTGTGCCGACCACTGATCCTCATGTATGCACCCTCAAATTTCTGTGACCATATGCATGTCCAGTAGTCTCTTAAATGTCCCCAATGACCTTGCTTCCACAACTGCTGCTGGCAATGCATTCCATGCTCTCACAACTCTCTGTGTAAAGAACCCGCCTCTGACATCCCCTGTATACTTTCCTCCAACCAGCTTAAAACTATGACCCCTCCTGTTAGTCATTTCTGCCCTGGGAAATAGTCTGGCTATCGACTCTGGCTATCGACTCTATCTATGCCTCTCATTATCTTGTATACCTCAATTAGGTCCCCTCTTCTCCTCCTTTTCTCCAATGAGAAAAGTCCGAGCTCAGTCAACTTCTCCTTATAAGATAAGCCCTCCAGTCCAGGCAGCATCCTGGTAAACCTCCTCTGAACCCTCTCCAAAGCATCCACATCTTTCTTATAATAGGGCGACCAGAAGTGGACGCAGTATTCCAAGTGCGGTCTAACCAAAATTTTATAGAGTTGCAACAAGACCTCACGACTCTTAAACTCAATATCCCTGTTAATGAAAGCCAAAACACCATATGCTTTCTTAACAATCCTGTCCACTTGGGTGGCCATTTTAAGGGATCTATGTACCTGCGCCCCAAGATCTCTCTGTTCCTCCACACTGCCAAGAATCATATCCTTAATCCTGTACTCAGCTTTCAAATTCGACCTTCCAAAATGCAACACCTCGCATTTATCCAGGTTGAACTCCATCTGCCACCTCTCAGCCCATCTCTGCTTCCTGTCAATGTCCCACTGCAGCCTACAACAGCCCTCTATACTGTCAATGACACCTCCAACCTTTGTGTCATCTGCAAACTTGCTGACCCATCCTTCAATCCCCTCATCCAAGTCATTAATAAAAATTACAAACAGTAGAGGCCCAAGGATAGAGCCCTGTGGAACACCACTCACCACAGACCTCCCGGCAGAACATTTTCCTTCTACTACCACTCGCTGTCTTCTGTTGGCCAGCCAATTCTGTATCCAGACAGCCATGTTCCCCTGAATCCCATTCCTCCTGACCTTCTGAATGAGCCTACCATGGGGAACCTTATCAAATGCCTTGCTGAAGTCCAAATACACTACATCCACAGCTCGACCCTCATCAATTTTTCTAGTCACATCCTCAAAGAACTTGATAAGGTTTGTGAGGCATGACCTGCCCCTCACAAAGCCATGCTGACTGCATTTAATCAAGCCATGCTCTTCCAGATGGTCATAAATCCTATCTCTCAGAATCCTTTCTAACACCTTGCAGACGACAGACGTGAGACTTACTCATCTGTAATTGCCGGGGATTTCCCTATTTCCTTTCTTGAAAAATGCAATTCCTCAGGTACGACTCCAGTGGAGAGCGAGGATGAAAAGATCTTCGCAAGTGGCTTAGCAATTGCATTTCTCATTTCCCAAAGCAGCCGAGGACAAATCTGGTTCGGGCCTGGCGACTTGTCAATCTTAATGTTTAACAAAATTTTCAGCACATCAGCTTCCTCTATCTCTATCCATTTCAGCATGCACACCTGCTCTTCAAAGGTTTCATTCACTACAAAGTTCGTTTCTTTCATAAAGACAGAAGCAAAAAACTCATTTAGGGCTTCCCCTACCTCCTCAGACTCCACACACAAATTCCCTATGCTATCCCTGATCGGCCCTACTCTTTCTTTGACTATTCTCTTATTCCTCACGTAAGTGTAAAATGCCTTTGTGTTCTCCCTAATCCGTTCTGCCAAGCCTTTCTCGTGCCCCCTCCTGGCTCTCCTCAGACCATTTTTAAGCTCCTTCCTCTCCTGCCTGTAATCCTGTAGAGCTGAGCTTGACCCTAGCTTCCTCCACCTTCCTCCACCCTACTTTTTTCCTTTTGACGAGAAGCTCCACCGCTCTCTTCATCCAAGGTTCCTTTCGGAGCGTTGCTCCTTCATCAGGTGGAATCTAATCTAATCTACAAAGACGTGCAGGTTAGGTGGATTGCCCATAGTGTTTGGGGGTGTGTAGGCTGGGTGTGTTAGCCACAGGAAATGCAGGGATGGGTTGGGGTGCTTTTCAGAAGGTCAGTGTGGACCCATTGGGCCAAATGGCCTCTTTCCACACTGTAGGGATTCTATGATTTGATATCTTTTGATGACATGACTGTATTATTCTTTGTTATAAATCAATTGACAATTAAAGTATTGAGTCAACTCATAAAATTCAAAGGTTAAATATATGAATGGTACTTTCAGAAATGCACTAAGTGCTTCACGGAAGTATTTTTTAAAAAAAACCTTTCCTTGTAAATATCAGTCATTGACCTCTGTGTTCTTGAAAAAAGTCGGAAAGAATAAAACTGAACAGGATAACTCCTGTACTGAAAACAAAAACTGCTGGAAATAACTGGGTCAGGCAGCAGCCGTGGAGAGAGAGTAAGCCAACATTTCGAGTCGCGATGACTCTTCATCAGAGTTGTTGTGAAGTGTGAAGGGGCAGTAGTTATGCAATGGTGAGGGGGAATAGAGTGCTGAGGTAGAACGTGTATTGATCATTCAGATTAAGTGATCAGAACGTGATAATGGTAGAACAATGGTGTGTCTACCTGCCAGACAGGAAAGAACAGACTGGAATGTTGAGGGGAGAGGGGACTCAGTGACAGAGAATGTAACAAGGAAAGCTAAAAGAAAGGGAAGAAACGGTTTCACAATCTGAAGGTGTTGGACTCAGTATTGAGTCCAGAAGGTTGTAACATGCCTGGTCTGAAGATGAAACAGTGCTCCTCCAGTTCTCACTGTGATTTGCTGGAGCATTGCAGCATGCTGAGGGCAGACAAGTGGGCATGTGAGCAGGACGCTGTGTTAATCCTGTGTTCACCTATCCATACCTCACCACCTCATTCTCCCTCTCCTCCATTCACCCAACCCTTTACCTGCAGTTCCCCCCACACCCACCCCCAGTCCTGAAGAAGGGTTACACCTGAAACATTAACTTCTCCACCTCCTGATGCTGCCTGGCTTGCTGTGTTCTTCCAGCCTCCTACCATGTTAAAATTACTGGCTTCAGGAATATCAGGATTTTACTTACACATGGATCGGAGGAGTTCCTGTTCTCGTGGCTGCACTGTTTCTGCTTGTTTCACCCAAATCCAGAGCCTCACACACCCCAGGATTACTACGGCTGCGAAAATTACAACAGGAGTTCAAGATTGGGCGTCATGCTACTCATGTGATGTGACAGCCCAGTGCCCTGTGCAATAACTTATCCACAGGAGCAGTGGATAAGTTATTGCAGCCATATCTTGGGTGGCATGGTGGCTCAGTGGTTAGCACTGCTGCCTCACAGCACCAGGGACCCGGGTTTGAACTCATCCCTGGTCAGCTGTCTGTGTGGAGTTTGCACATTCACCCTGTGTCTGCATGGGTTTCCTCCGGGTGCTCTGGTTTCCTCCCACTGTGCAAGGGTGTGTAGGTTAGTGTGGATTGTCAATGCTAAATTCTCCTTACTCCCAGTCAGGAAACAGAACTGGCGAGGTGTCCCCTTAGCCTGGTGTAGTGGCTTCCTGGTCTGGCATGATGGCCTTCTGGTGGTACGTGGCAATCTCCCAGCCTGGCATGGCCTCAGCATGGACTTCCGGTCTCGAGGTGGTGCTAGAGCAAACTTCCAGCCTCGTGAGCCTTGAGGAGAAGTGAATGGTTAGGGTCTGAGTTGCAATGCCTGGAAATGATTCAACTGAGGCATTCAAGGTGATGTTGGTGAATTATTTAAATGGGAGCAATGTGTAGGCGTATGGGGAAAAGGCAGGAGATTGGCATGTCATGGTCCACGTGCTCAGAGTGCCAGTGAGGATACACTGGGCCGAATGGCCTTCTTTTCACCGTAACAGGTCTGTGATTCCTTTGTAAAAGTGGTAGCTGTTTCTGTGCTGCTAGTATTAACCTCACTACCATAGGGCGCATGTTGCCTCCATGATAAAATCATATCCGTAAGAAGGTTAGGTCAGATATTGGATGCCTGGTGCTGCAAAAGGTGAACTTGTTGAAGTGCTACAAAGTGACAGGAGGTGGCAGTGTCTTAAACAATTAAAAGAACATTTTTGTGATAAGGATTCATTGAGAAAAAAACAATGAAATTATTAATGGCCAGGAATTTGCTCAAAGCTCCACTGATGTAACTCCTGTACAAATGCGACAGAAACTGCAGACATATATTCCTGGTGTGGAGGGAGGGACAGCTCAAGAAGTTCTCAATCTGTGTGATCGGCAGACACTGCCCTAGTAACAGACTCAGAGCTTTTAGATACAGATTTTATTCATTCTGCAGAATTATTGCAATTTGTTTAGATTTATGAATTGCTTGAATTAGAAATACAGTGAGTGTTTTTAACAAAGCAACTGAAGGAGGAAGTATTTTTCTTTAATTTGAAATGTTCCTGTGCTGATGTCTGTACTCAGTGTTTGGAGGTCAGGAGATGAAGAAGGATGGGATGGGTGTGTGGTTTCTGAGCTGCACAGTTTACAGGGAACATTGAGCGTGACATCATCCTGTGTGAGTTTATCAGCTTTCTCTTTTGCAAGTTCCTTCAGTCTTGTACAATCCGAGCTTTCGTTTGTTTGTACTTGCTTAAAGGAGTAATTAGGTGTTCCCAATTGCATCATATTTAATCCTCTTACTTAACTAAGATCATATTTTATTGCCTGTTTTAGAACAGATTTCTAAATAATTGTGACTTCATTGCAACTATGTCTCACGAATTCAGTTTCCTTGTGAGCTCTGCCCACATCTTACAAAATTTTAACTTTTTTAAAACTGTGGTTCACATTCCACTAAGCTTTAATCCCTTTCTGTCCTAGTAACCTCCTTCAGCCCCAAGATATACCAGCATATCTGTTCTCCAATTCTAACCTCTGATGTGTCCTGAAATGCTTCCCTCTACTTCACTGTTCCTCCATCTCTCTCTCTCTCTCCATGACTGTCCCTCCAACTGTGTATCTCTCTGTCTCCATCTGCTTCTCTCTCCCACCATCTCTGGACAGGCTGGGACATTTTTCACTGGGGCGGTTTTCACTAGGAGGTTAAGAGGTGAACTTCTAGAGGTTTATAAAATCTCGAAGGGTATAGCCCATGGTTTCCCTGGGGTGAGGGATTTCAGCATTAGGGGACATATTTTTAAAATGAGAGGAGAAATATTTAAAACAGGCATTGGAGCAATTTTTTTACACAGAGACCAGTTCGTGTATGGAATGAACTTTCAGAGGAAGTATTGGATGTGGGTACAGTCACAAACTTTAAAAGACATTTGGATAGGTACATGAATAAGAAGGTACATGAATGGAGGGATTTGGGCCAGGAGCAGGCAGGTGGGACTAGTTTAATTTGGGATTATGTTCGGCATGGGCTGGTTGGAACGAATTGTCAGTTTCCGTGCTTGTATGACTCAATGACTATAACTCTCTCTCCCTTAAACTCTTTCACATTTGCTCTCTTTCCTGTCTTTCTCTTCCCTCCACCTCGTTTTCTCTATGTCTCTCCAACTCTCTGTCTCAAGCATCATCTTTCTCCCTCTATCTCTTTCTCATCTCCCTTTCCCCCCATATCGCAGCCCACCCTAACTCTCTCTCTCTCATCTCCCTCTCCCCCCTCATATCTCTGCCCACCCCATCTCTCTCTCTCATCTCCCTCACCCCCACATATCTCTGCCCACTCCATCTCTCTCTCTCACATCTTCCTCTCCCCTCCATATCTCTGCCCACCCTATCTCTCTCACATCTCCCTCTAGCTCCATATCTCTGCCCACCCCATCTCTCTCTCATCTCCCTCTCCCCCATATTTCTGCCCACCCCATCTCTCTCTCCCCTCAGTGGGCGGCACAGTGGCACAGTGGTTAGCACTGCTGCCTCACAGCGCCAGAGACCTGAGTTCAATTCCCGCCTCAGGCTGTGTGGAGTTTGCACATTTTCCCCGTGTCTGCTTGGGTTTCCTCCGGATGCTCCGGTTTCCTCCCACAGTCCAAAAAAAATGTGCAGGTTAGGTGAATTGGCCATGCTAAATTGCCCGTAGTGTTAGGTGTAGGGGAATGGGTGTGGGTGGGTTGCGCTTTGGCAGGTTGGTGTGGACTTGTAGGGCCGAAGGGCCTGTTTCCACACTGTAGGTAATCTAATCTAATCCTCAAAACCTGATCTCTTTGAACTCAATGTTGCTCGGTGCCAAATTTTGTTCAATAGGGTCCTATTAGGTGCTTCGGAATGTGTTTGTATTATCAGCTTTGGTGTGAATGCAAGTTATTTTTTTCAAATGTTATTCAGCTAGGTACACAAAATATGAAGTATGGTTAAGCATTGCACAGTTTTGGTCTGCTTCCTTCCGAAAGAATATAATAGCTGTCCAAAGAAGGTCCATTTGTCTGATTCTGAGGATAAAGTGGTTATCTTATGAGGAAATGTCAGATAGGTTGGGCCCATATCCATTGGCATTTTGAAGAATGAGAGGCGATCATATCGAAATTAGTAAGCTCCTGAGGGAACCTGACAGGGTAGTGGCTGACAGGGTGTTTCTCTTGTGGATGTGTCAGAACTGCGGGCATGGTTTAAAAATTAATGCTTTCTCATTTAAGTCAGAGATGAAGAGAAAATATATCTCTGAGGATCATTAGTTTTTGGCATTCTCTTCCTCAGAGAGCTGTGGAGGCTGTCACTGAACATATTCAGAAAAGCCCTACAGGGCGGGAGCAGGCCATTGAGTCCACACCAACCCTTTGGAGAGCATCCCACCCATACCCACCCTACCCCGGCATTCCCTCTGGCTAGTCCACCCAGCCTGCCCAACACTGGACACCATAGGCAGTGCAATGTGGCCAATCCACCTTAACCTGCACATCTTTGGATTGTGGGAGGAAACTGGAGCACCTGGAGGAAACCCATGTCGGTACAGGGAGAATGTGCAAACTCGAGGGTGGAATTGAACCTGGGTCCCTGGCGCTGTGAGGCAGCAGTGCTAATCACTGGGCCACCAGGCCACCGTGAGGCTATCCAAGGCTGTATCAAGTCCATTTTCAATCAACCAGACTTTTGAAGAGTTTTTGAGGCATCAAATCTGAAAATATAGTTGGGGCCGCAATTAGACCAACCGTGTTCTTATTCATTGTCAGAACAGGCCTGAGGGGTTGAATGGCCTGCTTTTAATTTGTTGTGTTCCCTCTGTGTTCTCCATATCAGGTATCCCATGGCGATTGCTATGTTGGCTTCAAAGAAGGTGGACGTGAAACCTCTGATCACACATCGTTTCTCACTGGACCAGGCCATTGAGGCATTTGAGACCACAAGGAAACGGCTAGGAATTAAAGTGATGCTGAAATGTGACTAAGGGGAAGACTCCTTTTACAGGTTCCTCAGCATGTGAGCCTGGGCTCATTAACTCTCATGGCCTGCAGCAAACTCTGGGGCGATGTGTTAACAATTGAAAGGGGGTTTTGTCGATAATCATGGAGGCTTTGTAATTAAATTGGCACTTTTAAAATGTTTCCTTTGATTAAAGCTGTATTCTCCATTTTCTTCCTGTTTCCACCTGGACTCCAACTTTAACTTCAGTCTCCCCTTGAGTCTTGTTTTTGGGTTCCAGTGAACATTTTGATACGATCAATAATGAGATTTATAAAATAAACAGAATCAGTTCAAAGGAAGAAACTTGTATTTGTACAACGACTTCTGTGACCTCAGGATAGCTCAAATTAGCTGTGAAGCTAATTAATCATCTGCCATTTGCCTATCGCTTTCCCGTCTCTAATGTGCGTGACCTAATTGCAGTGCAAACAACGTGATTGAAACAGAGAATGTCAATGCCCCTGTGGATTGGCAGAGTAAGTCATTCGTAAGCATCCCTCTTACGCAAGGTTTCTCCCCTTCCCCCTTGCCCTCCCCCTGCATCCCCAGCACCTCCAAGACCTGCATTCAAATGCAGCTGAACCATCCTGAGATGATTCTTGAAGAATAAAGACATAGGCGACATTGCAATAAAGTAAACAAAAGGACACAGAGCATACATACCAGCATGGACCAGTTGGGCCAAATGGCCTGTTGACCTGTTGCTTTACATTTTGTGTATTAAAAGACCACGACTCTCTTTTTAACTGCACCTCCAGAGCTTGGTCATTTTGCTTCCATTACTTGGGCCCTTAGTTAGACCGTACCTGGATGGTGTGTGTAATTTTGGCCTCCTTATCTCAGAAAGAATCGAGTTCAACAATTTTAGGGCTTGAAGCACCTTCTCCCATATTCTTACCCCAACCCCTACACACCAGACCTTGTTATCAATGGCCTGCTATTACACACAACCAATTGTTAGCCACAATTGTGCCCATTAGCAGCTATTCATTCTCCAAGGTTGATCGTTATTGTCTCTCTTTGGGCTCTATCTCCACCTACTGTTTACTCCCTATCCCCTCCCTTCACCCTATCTTCTACAGAAAGGACAACCTTTTCCTAATGACCATCAGTTCTGATGTGGAGGAGCCGGTGTTGGACTGGGTTGGACAAGGTTATAAACCACACAATACCAGGATGAAGGAGCAGCGCTCCGAAAACTAGTTGGACTATAACCTGGTGTTGTGTGATTTATAACTTTGACCATCAGCTCTGAGGAAAGGTCACTGGACCCGAAACATTAAATCTGACTTCTCTCCACAGATGCTGCCTGACCTGTTGAGCTTTTCCAGTAATTTGTTTTTGTCTCAGAAAACATGTTATTGCCAGAGAAAGAGAGTGTAACAAAGGTTCATGGGATAGTGGAACTATGAAGAGAGATTAGGCAAATTGGGTGTGTATTCTCTCGCATTTTGAAGAATGACAGATGATCTCATTGAACCTTGCACAACACTTTAAAAATGTGTAGACTTTTGGTTAGATATTTCCCCTTGGTTGGGGAATCTAGAACCAGAGAGGACAATTTAAATATAAGGGGAATCCCACTTGGATCCAAGTTGAGGAGAATTTGTTTTTACTCAGAGGGTTATGAACCTTTGGAATTCTCTACCACTGATGGCTTTGGGGGCTCAGTCTTTGAGTATGTATAAGGAAGAGATTGATAAGAGCAGGAGGTTTAGAAACAATTGGAGGAAAATGTATTTTACCCAAACATTAGTGGGAATGTGGAATGCAGTGCCTGGGAGGGTGGTTGTGGCGGGAATCCTCACAGCCTTTCAAAAGTATATGGATGAGCACTTGGAATGGACCATTCTCTAGGCCAAGTGCTGGAAAGTGGGATTCATGTAGATATGTCAGTGCAGACTTGATGGGTTAAAAGGCCTCCTCTCTGCTGCATGACTCAAAGAACATGACTCCAAGGTGTTGGATATAGTTCTTAGGGCTAAAGGGATCAAGTTTACAGGGAGGGAGTGGGGGATAAGCATGGAGGAGGTGATGACCTAGTGGTATTACTGCTAGACTATTAATCCAGAGGATCAGGTCAAGTTCTGGGACTCGGGATCAAATTCTGCATGGTAAACGATGGAAAAAACTGGAATTAAGAGTCAAATAACGACTATGAAATAGCTCTTCATTGTCAGGAAGAACCTAATGTCTTTGTAGGAAGGAAATGGCTGTCCTTACCTGATCTGGCCTGCATGTGACTCTAAACCCACAGATCAACTCTTAATTACTGTCTGGGCAGTAAGGAATGAGCAATAAATGCTGGCCTCGCCAATGCTGCCCATATCCAGTGAACAACAAGAGGTACTGATTTGCATGATCAGCTGTGACCATACTGAATGGTAGAGCAGGGCTGCTCCTGTATACTCCTGCTCCTGTATTCCCACTGTAGATTTTTGATTGTCAATTGTGTAGAGGGTTGAGTAAAAGGCATTGAAGTACTCAATCAGCTATTGTCATGTTAAATGATGGGGCAGGCAAGACAGTCTGAATGAGTCCACTCTTCCCAAGTACCTCGTTGTCTTGGTAATTTTGCAATAATTCTGATTCATTTGATTCCAGTGTACTTGCAAAGGAAACATTCACGAAAACTGAAGTCACTGAGAGCAGGAACACAAGTTGTCCTCACCTGAATCAATATGGTCTAGCAATCAATCAGCAAAATGTTGACATTATTAGAAGCATGCACATATATTTGAAATAGATTACAATCAACAGGAAGCAAACACAATTGAGCCCTGACGTGGTTTCCTAAAATGTTAACAACCTGACTAATCTACAGCAAATAGCTGTCTTTAGTTATTATGAATTATGGTGGTGGAGAGTAGAATTATGCACTGTGTATAGATTCACTGATAAATCCAATGGGGAAATTCAGTCAAGGCCGAAAAGTGATTGGAAGGGAGAACATTCTATCACTTGGAGCAGCTGAGGCTGGAGGGCATAGATATCTTTAAGGGGAAGATAGATTAAAAATGTGAGGGCAAAGTTAATACAGGTTATGTTGATAGAGTGAAGTAAAGAAGCATTGTAAGATTTTCTCAAGGATGAGGGATTTTAAGACTGGGAGTACATTTTAAAGGTGGGAAGAGCAAATGTTTTACACAGAGGGTGGTTCGTGTGTGGAATGAACTTCCCGAGGAAGTGGTGAATGTGGGCACAGTTACAATGTTTAAAAGATATTTGGATAAGTACAAGAGTAGGAAAGGTTTAGAAGGATATGGGCCAGGAGCAGGTAGGTGGGACTACTTTAGTTTGGGACAACATTCGGCATGGACTCGTTGGACCAAGGGGTCTGTTTCCATGCTTTATGTCTCCATGAGTAGAACCATCGGCAAGCACCAGTTGGTTTGGCATTCTGTTCGTGTATTATAAACAATGGCGTCCCTTTTATCTACAAAATCCACACACAATGTGCAGATGTACCAAATGTCTTTTGTTGGTCTTGATTGAGAGGCTAAAATGAACAATACATGTTTGGTAGTCTTCCGCTATTAATAGCCCAAGCGTCCAATCTGTTACAGCACATCTTACAACTGGGAAAAGATGAAATACATACTTTAATTTAAAATACAATGCCAAAGATTGCAGATATTTTCTAAATGAACTGTTCAGACATGTTTCTGGAGTGGGGTACTTGAAGCCAGGCCTACTGGTTCAGAGGTAGGGACACTACCACTAAATCACAAGAGCTCTTATGTCAAAGAAAATGCCAACTCCCTGGGTCTGATTGCACTTTCATGTAAAAACAGGGAAAAACATTCTATTTTGGAGGGCCACTTTCCAGAATAGGCAGTCACATTGATCCTTAGATGATTCTGAAGTGTAAAAAAGCTGCATTTGAAACAGTACTGACCCAGTGCATTAAAATTCCGATTTGTAGAGTTACGTAACTCATACCACAGGACAGTGAGGCTGAAGTGCTGAGGCAGGACAGTACACTGAACATGGAGCTAAGCGATTGCACAAGAAGATTAAAGATCCGCGATGGCATGTTGCAAATGGGACAATTTAATTGCCATTAAGCACAATTAAGCAATTTATAAGAGATGGAACCACTATGAGCTTTGTCAATATTGAAGAGCTGAAAATATACTTAATAACGTTTTGGAGATTCCCTTGTTGAAGTTGGCCTCATCGGAACATACAAGACAGAGTCAGAGGAACTGGGAGAATGGAATGCAGTCTTTACAAAAAGCAGTGTGCGAGGATGTATAGTCCAGGTAGCTGTGGGAGTTGGTGGGTTTATAGTGGATATTAGCGGCCAGCTTTACCCAGAAATGGAAACAGATGTCGAGGAAGGGAAGGGAGGAGTCAGAGGTAGACCAGGTGAAAGTGAGGGCAAGGTGGAAATTGGCCACGAAATGGATGAACCTTTCCAATTCCAGACGAGAGACCTTGAAACAGTCCATCAGAAAGAAAATCTCGACTTTCAAATGTCTAGGGAATCTGCAATTGTTTACATTTTTTGAAAAGTATTTTGAAGAGTTTCTATTGCGATCAATTGCAATTTCCTTGAATAATAAGAAATACTGAGTCAAGTGACCCTCAACCTGGAGATGGTACACCTTGAATGAAGTCAACACAGAATCCGTGTAGTGAGACACAAAGCAGAGTCACAACCAAGAGAGGTGGAGGGAGAGGATGATCAGCACACTAATGTAGAGGCAGCAGCCAGAGACATAACAGGAGAACAGTATTCACATGAGGAAAAGCTAGTAAAGTTCTCTATGAAGAGGTCAGTTTGCTGTTTCACAATGAAAAGAAAATAAGATTCCAGTAGCTTTTGGGCGTTGAGACCAAGGCGATTATCAAGGGACCTTGGATGGAAAATAATTGCCAGTGAAGACAACTCAAGGTCATTACTAATTGAGGAAATGAGAGATCCTGCATATTGCAGAATGGATTTATCAAAGTTAGAAGTGAATTGGGTGTCATATGTCAATAGGAAGTGATTTGGGTGGTTGTAATTGCATAACAGATATCTGTGTTGCATGCAGTTGTTAAAATGAAATGTACCTTTTTATCTGAAGAATCATTCACCTATTAATTCTTGTTTTGCTTGTGTTGGTTCTAGTATTTCTTAAAACAGATGTTGCAACATATGAAATCTACTTTGGAATGTTTTCATTTGAGAATTGTTTCTTAAACTTGTTTTATGGACACTGTAACTAATTTGCCAAACGAATCAGCTGTCCATTTTTTTAATGTACTTATCAAGCGCTTTGGTTTTGAATTATTTAATTCTGCCACTGGAGTACCAGACAAAGATAAATTTGTGTGTTAAGCATTCACAAAGTAATTTCTTGACTACAGCGATCTTTAAAGAATAGACCTTTTATAAAATCATGGGGGACATAGTCAAGGTGAATAGCAAGGTGTTTTCCCCTGGGTAGGGGAGTTCAAAATTAGAGGGCATAGGTTTAGGGTGAGAGGAGAAAGATTTAAAAGGGACTTGAGGTGCAAGTTGTTAAGCGGAAGAAGGAGGCTTATGTGTTGATGAGACAAGATGGTTCAGATGAGCCGATGGAGAGTTACAGATCAGCTCGGAAGGATTTAAAGAAAGAGTTAAGAAGAGCAAAGAGAGGACACGAGCAGTCTTTAGCAAGTAGAATAAAGGAGAACCATAAAGCTTTCTATAGGTATGTGAGGAATAGGAATAGGGTTAGTCAAAGACAGAAGTGGGAAGTTGAGTGTGGATCCTGTAGAAATCGGAGAGGTACTAAACAAACATTTCTCATCGGTTTTCACTCAGGAAAAGGAGAATATTGTAAAGGAGAAGAATGAGATATGAAATACTAGACTAGAAAGGATCGAGATTAGTTACGAAGAGATGTTATCAATTCTAGAAGGAGTGAAATTAGATAAGTCCCCTGGGCTGGATGGGATTTATCCAAGGATTCTCTGGGAAGCTAGGGAGGAGATAGCAGAGCCTTTGGCTTTGATATTTGAGTCGTCATTGTCTACAGGTTTGGTACCAGAGTACTGGAGGATTGCAAATGTTGTACCCTCATTCAAGAATGGCAGTAGAGATGATTATAGACCAGGTAATTATAGACCAGTGAGCCTTACGTTTGTTGTAGGAAAGGTTTTAGAAAGGATAATAAGAGATAAGATTTATAATCATCTAGCAAGCAACAATTTGGTTTCAGATAGTCAACATGGTTTCGTCAAGGGCAGGTCGTGTCTCACAAACCTCATTGAGTTTTTTGAGAAGGTGACCACGCATATAGATGAGGGTAGAGTAGTTGACGTGGTATACATGGACTTCAGTAAAGCCTTTGATAAGGTTCTTCATGGTAAGCTGTTGAAGAAAATGCAGAGTCATGGGATGGAGGGTAATTTAGCAGTTTGGATTAGAAACTGGCTTTCTGAAAGAAGGCAGCGAGTGGTGGTTGATGGAAAATATTCAGTCTGGAGTCCAGTTACTAGTGGTGTGCCATAAGGATCTGTTTTGGGACCACAGCTGTTTGTCATTTTTATAAATGACTTCGAGAGCAGGCATAGGTGGATGGATTAGTAAATTTGCAGACGACACTAAAGTCAGTGGAGTAGTGGACAATGTGGAAGAATGTTGCAAGTTGCAGGGGAAGTTGGATTATCTGCAGAATTGGGCTGAGAGTTGGCAAATGGAGTTCAATGCAGATAAATGTGAGGTGATTCACTTTGGGAAAAATAACAGGAAGGCAGAGTACTGGGCCAATGGAAAGATTGTTCGTAGTTTGGATGTGCAGAGGGATCTTGAAGTCCATGATATAGATCCCTGAAAGTTGCCACCCCAGTTGATAGTACTGTTATGAAGGCAGACGGTGTGTTAGGTTTCATTGGTAGAGGGATTGCGTTCCGGAGCAGCAATATCATGCTGCAACTATACAAAACGCTGGTGCGGCTGCATTTGAATATTGTGTACAGTTCCGGTCGCCATATTTCAGGAAGGATGTGGAAGAATTGGAAAACATGCAGAGGAGATTTACCAGGTTGTTGTCTGGTCTGGAGGGAAGGTCTTATGAGGAAAGGCTGAGGGATTGGAGTCTGTTCTGTTCTCATTGGAAAGAAGAAGACTAAGAGGGGATTTGATAGAGACATACAAGATGATCAGAGGATTAGATAGGGTAGACAGTGAAAGTCTTTTTCCTAGGATGATGACGTCAGCGTGTATGAGGGGGCATAACTACAAATTGAGGGGTGATAGATTTAAGACAGATGTCAGAGGCAGGTTTTTTATGCAGAGAGTGGTAAGGGCATGGAATGCCCTATCTGCTAATGTAGTCAACTCAGCCACATTAGGGAGAATTAAACAATCCTTAGATAAGAACATGGATGATGATGGGATAGTGTAGGGGGACGAGCTGAGAATAGTTCACAGGTCGGCGCAACATTGAGGGCCGAAGGTCCTGTTCTACGCTGCATTGTTCTATGTTCTATGTTCTACATTCTAACCTTTTCACACAGAGGGTGGTTTGTCTGTGGAATGCACTGCTACAGGAAGTGGGAGATGCAGGTATAGTGACAACGTTTAAAAGACATTTGGACAGCTAAATGAATAGAAAAGGTTTAGAGAGACATGGGACAAATGCAGGCAAATAGGACTAGATTAATTTGGGAAACTTGGTTGGCATGGTCAAGTTGAACTGAAAGGTCTGTTTCTGTGATGTAGGACTCTATCCTCTCAACAACAAGTGTAATATGCAATAACCCAACTTCAACACATTGTCTAATTTTTTTTTTATTCAATGGAGACAACCATCATTAAGTAATTCACGGTTTACATTATTTTATATTATTTACATTTCATTGTCAAAAAACGCATAGTTACACACAGCAAATGTTTCCCTACAATGCCCAATTTCTATTGATAGTATTAATAAATAATCGACTTCTTTTCAATCTAATTAACAAGTCAAAGTACTTCTATTAGCTGTGGGGTTTATGGAAAGGTAATTGAGTGATTTCAGTTTTAAAAGCCTCTCCTACACTAAATCAATATAAATCACTATTGGGAACCTTTGCTGTGAAAGTGATCCTGGCACATTGAAAACGATGCCAGGGTCAGCCGTCTCCCTGCTCAGAAATGTTGGCAAAAGCTTCTCAAAGGAGAGTGTGGCATAGGACCCGGGCAGCATGTGAAAGCGGGCATATACAAGGATAGGGTCGGGTTTGGATGTGTGAGAGGTGCATTGGGCACTGGGTGCCCATCAGCATAACCCCAGGTAGTTCATTACTCTGCAATAAACACGTGATCAGGCCAGCCCGTGGTATTCATTGGTTAGAGACAAAAGTTCTCCAGATGCTGGAATGCAAAGTAGTCAGGCAGGAGGCTGGAAGAACACAGCAAGCCAGGCAGTATCAGGAGGTGCAGAAGTCAATGTTTCGGGTGTAACCCTTCATCAGGCCAACCTTTAATCATTGGCCTTTTTGAGGGGTGTTAGATATTGGGCTGATCCTTTAAAGGGATATACAGTCTGGGAAAAGGAAACGTGGCTCCTAGAAGCCTGGGAGTGCACCACGTTTCCTCTTCCCCCTTGAAGACAGAAAGCCCTCCATGTACCAGATCCACTGCTGATGGGGAAAGGGCGCACAAACATTTAACAGCCTCAGCTCCAGGTATGACCACTTCTCTGAGCATCCTCCCTTTGACTTGAGGGTCACATTGCTAATTGAATTTAACCCTTCTCCATCACTGGTCATCCTCATCCACTGCATGGTCACCCTTGCTCAATCCACAGATGGGGAGCCTGAACATTGCCTACATAGTACATCCTGGCATAGGGGTCATATCCATTCACATCCACCATTATTTGAAATTGTTGAATAGTTTTACAGTCAAATGCCCTTCAGCTGCTAACCCTCCAGGTCTATCCAAGCTTAGGACTGGCACCACTACACACTGGCATGCCTGCACCAATGGCAATACTCCAAGCAACAAAAATGCTCCATGATTTCATCAGGATCATCAAGGTAAGGGCATTCTGCTCCTGGTGTTTGTCCACATCATCACCATTTGCAGCCTCCATACCCCTGCCCCACTTTAAATCCCTCTCCTACAATCATTGTATCACATCCTTCACTATTTTGCTTCCTCCTCCTTGCCCCGGGCAGCTCTCGCTTGCACCATTTCATCTTAAACACTGTGTATCAGTTATCCTAGTGACATGGTTCGGCTCCTAGTTTACTCAGACTCTTCCCACAGTTCAGGATGTCTCTCTCCCTCCACAAAGAGACCTATTGCAATATGGCAGGGGATAAAAAAAAATGCAGATGCTGGAATCCAAGGGGTCCTGACGAAGGGTTATAGACGAAAAGTCGACTCCTGCACCTCCTGATGCTGCCTGACTTGCTGTGTCTCCCACCCTCCTGCTTGTCTACAATGTAATATGGCAGGCAGAGAATTTTCAATCCTGCCATAATGGCAGCATAGCAGGCCATTTCAATGCCTGAAAATTGTACGCATGGAACTGAGTTTCCGAGCCAAAGCCCCTTCAACATTCAACGCTACTACTTTTTAAAAAATTCATTCACAAGACATGGTCCTCACTGGCTAGACCAATAGTTATTACCCATCCCTAATTGCCTCAAACACAGTTAAGACTCACATTGCTGTGGGTCTGGAGTCACATATAGGCCAGAACAGGTAAAGATGGCAGTTTCCTTCCCCAGCGTGAACTAGACATCATCAATGGCTTCATGGTCATTATTAGATTCTTAATTAGAGACGTTTTAATTCAAATGCCACATTGTGGCATAGCAGGATAATACCATTAGGTTGTTGTGGTTCTGTTCGCCGAGCTGGGAATTTGTGTTGCAGACGTTTCGTCCCCTGTCTAGGTGACATCCTCAGTGTTTGGGAGCCTCCTGTCAAGCGCTTCTGTGATGTTTCCTCCGGCATTTATAGTGATTTGTATCTGCCGCTTCCAGTTGTCAGTTCCAGCTGTCTGTTGCAGTGGTCGGTATATTGGGTCCAGGTCGATGTGCTTATTGATTGAATCTGTGGATGAGTGCCATGCCTCTAGGAATTCCCTGGCTGTTCTCTGTTTGGCTTGTCCTATAACACTACTATTATAGGACAAGCCAAACAGAGAACAGCCAGGGAATTCCTAGAGGCATGGCACTCATACATAGATTCAATCAATAAGCACATCGACCTGGACCCAATATACCGACCACTGCAACGGACAGCTGGAAATGACAACCGGAAGCGATAGATTCAAACCACTACAAATGCCGGAGGAAAGATCACAGAAGCGCTTCACAGGAGGCTCCCAAGCACTGAGGATGTCACCTAGACAGGGGACGAAACGTCTGCAACACAAATTCCCAGCTCGGCGAACAGAACCACAACAACAAGCACCCGAGCTACAAATCTTCTCACAAATTTTGAATACCATTAGGCCATTGCTTCCCCACTCCCACCTCATTATAGTATTCTGTCTTAATCATAGAAGAATACATCTACCTTTGGTGCTATCCAAATCCCTCAACGTTCTTCACTTGGTAGAATATGACTGTCTGACCCTACAAAGATTTATCAAGATATTAGTACCCATGCAACTTCTCAGAGTCTGAATGGCAGATGAAGATGAGAATTATTGAGGAAAATCTTACTTGTTCCATTAGCCCCTTTGCTTCCAAAGAACCATGTACAACACATAAGCTCATTGGCCCAACACGATCTAGTTGAGCTCTTCAAGGGTAAGTCGAGCAAAACATTTCAAACCTACAGAACATCATTTTTAAAATAACCGCTCAACTGAGGAGAATGTAGACTTCACTTGAATTTAGTTATGTTGGTCCTCCAATCCCTCGAAGAATAAATATCAACAATGGCACCACCTAGTGGTGGACAGCATGTGATCACATTCAATGTCGTCAATACAATTTGGAGGCTTCAATTTTGAATTGTGTTGAAATCAGATGAGGAGGAAATGTATGATTGAGAGATAAGAATGTGACAAATTCGATACAAAAAAAACAGAGATGAGTAATTAAATGTCCTGTGATTATATTTTGCGAGGATAAATTATGATCTTCCTGCATATCTTTTCAGTTGATCAGAAGTTCAGAAGTTCTCATAGTGATGCATGAAGTGAGCCTGGTCTCTCTTGTTGATTTGCTGACAAGCTTTCTCCACATTTTTGGTCAGTCCTGGTGGTCCACAGCTGAAAACTCCAATTTTTCCCACCTTTTAATAAAGTTTAAACAAATTTAGCTTTGATCCAGTCCAACCCAATAGCATACCACCCTTCCACCCCATTGGCTCACAGCCGACTCTTGTTTTTAAGAATACAAAAGATTTCAAATCTCTGCAGTCACAAAATTCAGCTTCTATCTTCAGCAACTTTCTCCAGCTCCCCTTATTTATCACTGAGACAACATCTAGGCTCAGTCAATCAAGCATGGTGAACAATGATCCCTTACCAGACTGCATAATTCATTGCAGAATAATTGAGCACATGGAACAAGTTGGAAGGTGATGGTGGTTGAAGGGTACATATATGGAGATGGCAGTGGGGTAGGGGTTGAGGAGGGAAGCAATCTATAATTTGTGAAGATTTCCACCTGACTCCAACATGTTCCAGCTACAAATACCTAAGCCTCATTGAGAGTTCAGTTGGGAGCATATCGCTGTTGAGTCAGAAATTTATGGGTTCATGTCCCAGGACTTGAGCATAAAATTCAGCTAGTGGTCAGTGCAGTAGCAAGGAACTGCCAGAGGGTCAGTACTGAGGGAGTGCCGCACTGTCAGAAGGTCACTGCTAAGGGTGTACTGCAATGTCGGAGGGTCAGTGCTAAGGGTGTACCGCATTATTGGAGAATCAGTCCTGAGGGAGTGTTGCAATGCCGCAAGGTCAGTACTGAAGGAGTGCCGCACTGTCGCAGGGTCAGTGCTGAGGGAGTGCCACACTGCCGAGGGTCAGTACTGAGGGAGTGCCGCACTGTCGAAGTTGCAGTTGAAGTCTTAAGCCAGGTTCCACAAAGTGGACAGAAAAGGTCATATTGAACTGTTCAAGAAAAAACAGTAAGTTCTCTTCAGTGTCCTGGCCAATACTGAATTTTGGACAATCTCATTCTGGTTGCTGATGGACACATGTCTACCTCAGAGGATTGTGCAGAGTTGATCTCCAGGATGATTGAGATCATTTAAAGATGATCTTCGGTCAGTAATAGAAGCATCAGTCTCAACATCAAAGAATGTTATAGTAGAGCTTTGAACTAAAGATTATTGTTGATGTCGAACAGCTAACCTCTATTGTGAATCTTCAAACCTGGCATTTTATATAAAAAGTGAATTGATGGTAACTGACAGGAATGTATTATCTTCCCTTCATGATATGCAGCTGTAACTTGCAAAGGTTCCAAACAGAGTAAATAAAGAGAAACTGTTTCCAATAGCTGAACAATTGCTAGCCAGAAATTGAAGTCATTTGACAGAAGAGCCAAAGTTAACATGAGGCAAAACAGGTTTACTCAATGACCTGGAATGCATCAACTGATACGGTGGGAGGTGTATCAGTTTCCTTGCGAATGTGGCCTTCAAAGGAGGTTTGGTTAAATACGCCACCTAAAGGATGAAAATTACCGAGTTGTAGAGAAAAAGCAGAGGAGTGGGACGAATTGGATTTCCCATCATAAGGGTCCAGCACAGAACTGGACCATTTTGTGCTGGACTTTTAAAAATTCTATTCAGTCCGTGTCCTCACCCAATTATTTATTGCAAGTATGAAAGCCCTGTTGAAAGGGGCTAATGAAGGAGTTTAAAACTCAGTTCTCTAACCTGAATGAGACAAAAAGAAGACACAGAGTCAGGACCTTGATCTCGTTGATAGCAGACACAGAATCCTGACAGTGTAGAAGCAGGCCATTTGGCCCATTGAGTCCACACCAATCTTCTGAAAAGCATCCCACCCAATTCCTGTAACTCTGCATTTCCCGTGGCTAATCCACCTAGCCTGTGGATCCCTGGACACTATGGGCAACTTAGCATGACCAATGCACCTAACCTGCATATCTTTGGACTGTAGGAGGAAACCCACGGGGAGAACGAGCAAACTCCACACAGACAGTCCGCCCGAGGATAGAATCAAACCCAGGTCCCTGGTGCTGTGAGACAACAGTGCTAACCACTGAGCTACTGTACTGCCCTTTGCGTAAGGTGTTACTGTCTTAACATGAAAGCAGATACTGAACTCACCTCTGGGTGAACCTCCTGTAGTGAGTTGAAGAATGGTATAAACTGGGGTCTCCCAAAGTGAGTGATAGAACGAAGTCCTGTGAATAGGCTGCGGTTTGACACTTTCTGGAAGTGACGCTCACAGATATACTAAAGGAGACAGAAACATCAGAAAAGTACTAATGACATTAACACCTGAAAGCCAATAAAATGTAAGGATTAAAAGCGTGGACAGTAGCCTTTTTAATTATGGTGATGATTAGTGAATAAAACTAGTCACTCTTAACCATCGAGTTAATTATGAGAAAGTGAGGACTGCAGATGCTGGAAATTCATAGTTAGAAGCGTGGAGCTGGAAAAGCACAGCAGGTCAGGGAGAACCCGAGGAACAGGAGAGTCAGCGTTTCAGGTACTGGCCCTTCATCAGGAAGGGCTTATGGCCGAAACATCAATTCTCCTGCTCCTCGGATGCTGCCTGACCTGCTGTGCTTTTGTAGCACCGCACTTCTGATTCATCGAGTTAACTACAGTACCCCATGTAAAGGTCCTGTGAACATCTGGTTGACCTGTATATTTTGAGCCTTGCAATAGCTGGTTAATACTTGACTTTAAATAATAGAGAATTGAAACTGGTCACTAGTGATCAATTAATCATCATCAACATTTAGAGGCTTCTTGCAGCATAGTGGTGATGTCCCTACCTCTGACCTGGAAGGCCCAATTTCAAATCCTACCTTCACCAGAGGGGTGTCATAGCATCTTTGAACAGACTGATTCGCAACTATCCTTCACCAAGATTTAATCCTCCCTATTTCATGGATTTGCCACCTCAACGTTGGCTGATGTAGCAGAGATGTCCAAGAGTGGTATATAAACTGGCAATTGGTGTATTGGTATGTTGTGGACTGTTCCAAAATCAGCATGTGCACCGTAGCATCAGTATCTAGAAGTAAGTTGTGTTTGGCTTATATTGAATATAGGGCATATGTTAATCTCTGTTGTCTGACCTTTGGAGACAAAGGGAATTTCATCATCAACTTATCAGATCATAAGGCTGCTCTCCGATTACAGAGCAATGATTGATAGTGCTTCAACCAGTGAATTTCCATGCCTCAGGTGAGGGAAGAGGTTGAGAAGCAGAGTCCTTCACTATAACCTCAGCCAGTGTGGGAATGGAACCCACCTTACGCTGTACTGCATGCCCACCATCCAACGGACTGAGCTAAACCAAATCCCTTGGCGGCTAAAGGAATGTCTTACAAACAGGTGAAAAATTTTCTAGCATCTCAGGTCATGGAAATTGTTGTGTTGTCAGTTCACAATTCTCACCAGGAGATGAAACCACAATTACTTACCAACATAGTAGTTCTGAGATCAAATTTTTCAGCGAGTTGGGTAATGTAGATATGGACAGAAACCAGATCATTTTTATCATTCTCCTCAACTTCACGAATTATATCCGCCATCCATTCGAACTGTCGCTGGGTCCGAGTCACCCAGATAAAATAGACCTAGTGGAGAAAAGGGTGAGTACACCTGAGCGTGTGAAAGATTTGGTGCCAAGAATGAGAGATTTTAGAAACAGAGAAAACTTGATGGGTTGTTCACCTTAGAGCAAAGAAAGCCAGAGAGATGTAACAGGAGCGAACAATTATGAGGCATTTCAATAAATAATTAAGAATCATAGAATGGTTACAGCACGGAAGGAGGCCACTTGCCCCATCATATCTATGCTGGCTCTTAGAAGGAGAAATTCATGGAGAGCCACCCATCCCCAGCTTCTCCATTTGACATTGCAGTTCCTTTCTTCCTGATAATAATGCAGTTCCCTTTGAAAGGCCTAATAAATGCATGCTTCAGCACACTCTCTGGCAGCACACCTTCATCCTGATCCTACGCTGCTTGGAAAGGGGGTTTCTCACATCACTTCTGCTTAGACTCAGAGTCGTAGAAATGTCCAGCACAGAAACAGACCCCTTGGTCCAACACGTTCATGCCAACCAGCTATCCTAAATTAATCTAGTCCCATTTGCCAGCACTTGGCCCTTATCCCTCTAAACCCTGACTATTCATATACCATCCAGATGCCTTTTAAATATTGTTATTGTCCCAGCCTCCACCATTTCTTCTGGCAGCTCATTCCATATCGCACCACCCTTTGCATGAAAACGTTGCCCCTTAAGTCCCTTTTAAATCTTGCCCCTCTCTCCTTAAATCTTTGGCCTCTAATTTTGGACTCACCTATCCTGGGGAAAATACCTTGTCCATTTACCTTATCCATGCCCCTCATGATTTTATAAACTTCTATAAGGTCACCCCTCAGCCTCCGACGCTCCAGGGAAAATAGCCCCATCCTATTCACCCTCTCCCTGTAGCTCAACATCTTGGTAAATCTTTCAAGTTCGGAAGACATGAGATATATTTTTGATTAAAATTGCACTGCAGGTTAATAACATTACCAATTTTGGGAAGTTGGATTCTAATATAAAGGTAAATTTTGATTTGCTTTAGTATTGTCACATGTACCTAAGAATAGTCAAGCGTTTTGTTTAGCATGTAGTACAGGAGGTCATAGCATACAAACATACAAAGATCATAGGGTGATTGAACAGAATGTGGATTACAATGTTATAACTGCAAAGAGGGTGTACAAAGAGCAAGATCAACATTAGCTTGAAATTTGAGAGGAGTTTGTCTTCAGTGCTGTGAAGGTCCGATTTTTTTTTAAGACCTGGGTCAGAAAGTCATCTGGAACAGTGAACTAAAGACAGTCTTTCTAAGACATCATTTGATTTAACCTAAACAACTCAATAAGCAACTTGATGAGATAATTGGTACTTATTATTGTCTTGTTTTTCTGACAAGGGAGAGGGAGACTAGAGGCCAGGGAGTAAGTTGAGTTCAGCAGATTCTTACCGATGTCACAAAGCTGGTCTCTTTTACTAAAAGCTGTTCCTTTTCTCAAAGATACTGTGTCATTGATTTCTTTCAGAAGGGTCATAAACCACTCCCATTTCCGAGATGACTAGTTTAGTATAGAGATTAAAGGGTATTGAGAGGCCTTTTTGTTTATATGTGAACAGATGAGACCTCAGGTCAAAGTGGTCATAGAACATAGAACATAGAACATAGAGGAACATAGAAGAATACAGCGCAGTACAGGCCCTTCGGCCCTCGATGTTGCGCCGATCCAAGCCCACCTAACCTACACTAGCCCACTATCCTCTATATGCCTATCCAATGCCCGCTTAAATGCCCATAATGAGGGAGAGTCCACCACTGCTACTGGCAGGGCATTCCATGAACCCACGACTCGCTGAGTAAAGAACCTACCCCTAACATCTGTCTTATATCTACCCCCCCTTAATTTAAAGCTATGCCCCCTTGTAATAGCTGACTCCATACGTGGAAAAAGATTCTCACTGTCGACCCTATCTAAACCCCTAATCATCTTGTACTCCTCTATCAAGTCACCCCTAAATCTTCTTTTCTCCAATGAAAACAAGCCCAAGTGCCTCAGCCTTTCCTCATACGATCTTTCTACCATACCAGGCAACATCCTGGTAAACCTCCTCTGCACCCATTCCAGTGCCTCCACATCCTTCCTATAGTATGACGACCAAAACTGCACACAATACTCCAGATGCGGCCGCACCAGAGTCTTATACAACTGCAACATGACCTCAGTACTCCGGAACTCAATTCCTCTACCAATAAAAGCCAGGTCATGTTTTACAAATAACCTGTATAATCAAAAGGGAGTGATCAGCTCTCTAGCTGAGCAGTTCAGTCCAGAGCTAGTTGGGAGTTCAACAGTGAACTGTGTGGAAACTCTCTCTCTCTCTCTTCTGCCCTTCTAAACTTCAACCTGTAAGCATCTGTTCCATTTTTAAACTGTGGTTTAGAACATAGAACATAGAAACGTACAGCACAGAACAGGCCCTTAGGCCCACAATATTGTGCCAAGACTTAATCCTAATGCAAAATATAGTAACTTAACATACGCACCCCTCAACTCACTGCTTTAAGGGGGTTTGCTTATTAGGACTGTTGTGTATATTTGGAACAGTCTAGTTTGGATAGACTGAGTTCTGTAGATGCTCTTTATTCTGTTCTTTGTTTCATTGTATAATTTTGTGAATACATTTCTGTCTGTTTTAAAACCTAGTAGTTAACCTAGCTAACTTACTCCGGGTAATTCTCATTGCACACTTACCGAAACAAATTGCAAAGTTATGGTCTGGGTGCCTGCACAAGAATGTTTTGAGTGGTCTGGCCTAGTCCATAACATGGGCAGAAGGGAGAGTCTATTTTTGGCAACTTCCAGACCCATAGAACTGGGCAGAAGTCTTAACCTGTTTCAGCAGTACAAGATAACAAGGTTGGGAAAAAAAACCTTTCGCTTTCCTTAAAAAATCAGCCTGTGTGCCTTGGGAAGAAGTGCTGATAATCATATCTGGAGAACGTGCAGAACATTTCTGAAAGAAAACACTTGCAACCTCATCGATTGAGTAAGAATTTAAGGAGTAAAGATGGGAATGCTATTCCACTGGGGTTGTGTATCTGTGCATGATGTTGTTGGGAGAAAGGTTGAATCTTCCTTTTTGATAAGATCTTACCAAATAGTTACACAGATCTTTGATTTCTCTTTGATATAATAAGTCAAAGTACACTGGCAGCCTCTCGATAATATGTTCTGTGACTGATCACTATGGTAAACAAACTGCAAAATAAAAACCTATGGTCTATCAAGCCAGGTTTCACTTTGGAATCTGACTCATTCAGTCTTACCACCATCTGCGATCTTAACCTTGAACAGTGTTTGTTGGAGTGAGTGATGTACTATCCCCCACCTCAGTAAGGGTGGAACACGTTTGTAAAAGAGCTTGCTTTAGCAGATTTCTTTTAGTTACCTTTTTGCAGGCGATCTTGCTGAACATAGATGACTTGAAGACGAGGTCTTTGAGAATTGATGAAAATGGTGTCACACCGATGCCTCCCCCAACCAGAACGGACACCTCAAACTGGTTCCATTCTTGATGACCCTCACCAAAAGGCCCGTCCAGATATATCTGCAGGACACAGGAAAGTTTTGGGTCAGTCAGAAGGCATTTAGTATGCAGTCACTTTGTGATTTGAAAATGTAATTCTTGGTCAAGACCAAGATAATTTTTAAGAAGTTCGCACTTTCCAAGGGATGTAGGCATTGCTGCTCAGGTTAGTATTTGATGCTCATCCCTACTTACCCTTGCACTGAACAGATTGCAAGGGCTATTTCAGAGGGGAGTTAAGGATCAACCACCTTGCTGTAGGCTTGGACTCATTTAAAGGCCAGACCGGGTAAGGACAGTAGATTTCCTTCCCTGAAGGACATGAGTGACCTAACAGCAATCAATGATGGTTGCATGGCACTGTTGATTATTCCAAATTTATTAACTAATCTTAAATTCCCACCAGTTGCCGTGCTGAGATTTGAACCCATGTTCTCAGAACACTAGAAACGAAAACAGGAATTGCTGGAAAACCTCAGCAGGTCTGGCAGCATCTGTGGAGAGAAATCAGAGTTAACTCAGTTCTGAGAAGGGTCACTGGAGAAGGGATGCTGGTTGGGCAGCTCATCATATCTGATTGGCCTATGCATTTCCATGGAGACAGCATCGGGGAAACTATAGATTCCCCAGTTCTTCAGCAATTCACAAAAGGTACAAGAAACATAGTAGGAGTTTAACATTCAGTTATTGAAACAAAGACAGCAATTGCCGGAAAAGCTCAGCAGATCTGGCAGCTTCTGTGCAGAGAAATCAGAGTTAATGTTTTGCGGTCAAACTACCCAGTCCAAAATTTCCCATGGCTGACCCACCTAGCCTGCACACTGTGGGGCAATGTCCCATGGCCAATACACCCTAATCTGCGAATTTTTGGACTGTGGGAGGAAACCAGAGCACCCAGAAGAAACCTATACAGACAGTCGCCCAAGCCTGGAATCAAACCCTGGGTCTGTGAAGCTGGTAAGCTGCAGTGCTAACCACTGAGCCACCCCTGAAGTCCAGCACCTTTTAAAAGCAGTTGGTCAATGTTGAACCACAATTAGAGCTTTGGGGGGAAAAACTGGGAATCAGATTAAATGTGTAGCTCGACCAGAGGATCAACTCTGACAGGGTAGGCTGAATAGCTTCTTCCCATGCTGTATTTCTCCATCAGCTGGGAATTGCCTTGTCACTATTCCACCAGGATCATATTTAAGAGCCTCTCAATCATTTCATTTTGCTAACTTGACTGTTGTTGTGATAAACAATGCCTTCAGTATTGGGTGTGTAGGCCATGGCATCAGAATACGTTTATCATTCTCAAGACAATTAATGAATTTCAATGCAAACTTAGCAATTAAAATTCCATCTGTGGCAAGTCATAGATTAAGTATAGAAGTCAGTTTAGAATAATTTTTACAACATTATGGACCTCACTGTCAGTGCTGGCACTAACAGTGCCCGTTCCTAATTGCTGTTGAGATGTGCTGGCTTGTCACTGACCGCTGAATACAACTACATGTCTTGTTGGGCCATTTCAGGGGATAATGAAATATTCACGCAGTTTTGGTGAGTCTGGAGATCATATATAGGCCAGGCAGGGTAAGGTGAAGAGTTTCCCTATCGCTATAGTTCATAAAGGCATTTTGTGGGCAATAAAATGCTGGCCAGTGATGCTCAGATCACATGAATTAATTTTGAAAAATCTAAAATCATCAAGTTGCTCTCGTGACTTGAGCTATCATAATAGCATTCTTATCTTTATCATTTACAGGTGCTGTACATTTTCATCTGTAACTGCTTTTCCTTTAACTTGACCACACCCGACTTCAGGACGTGACACACAGTCTGCTTATAAGGGTTTGATGCACATTAATAACCAGCAGGTATGATCTTAGGAAGACATGAAATGGAATTGTGTGACTGTTCCTGAATGACACCTTTTCCCATTCTTAAAAGATGTCAGGCTCAAAATGGAAATGTTCAGATGAAATAGGGGAGTCTTTCCTAATCACTATAGCGCCTTGTGGAACTAGCTGTGTGCAAATTGAACACTGAAATACATTTTCCAAACTTATCCCTTTGCAATAAAGGACATTGGTGAATAACTTTAAGCTGAGAATGCATTACATTTACCTTCACTTGCGTATTACCTTTGGGTTGCCTCCGAGATTTCCGACATTCTCCGGTGAGTAGGTTTCTCGTAACTTTGTCGTCCAGGGCCCCACTGCCCTAATATGGAGGCTGAGGGTGTCCTCATTTGGGGCTGAGGTCAGTGTGAAGGGATGATACTCATCAGCACCCAGGGATATACATGCGATACGCACCCACTGCCCAGACTTGTACTCAAAGTCCTGGGGCCGTTTAAATTCAAGGTACGTTACACCTGCAACCAAGGAAAAAAAACAGCTAAGTAGCCGGTGTCAGTGCCTGAAGGTGAGGACCTCAGCGTATCTTCCAACTGTAGCCAGAGTTCAAACATCACTCCCCTAGCTACAATCCCCGTCTGATGTCCTGTGATCAGGATATATGTGACCTCATTGCAAGCTATTCTTCCTTTCTGGGCATTGGTGCCTTTGCATCATTTTTTGCAAACACCCGAAACTTGAGCTTTAATATTGGGAATTAGGTTAGATATCTCTTGATAAGTAATGGATAAAATAAAATCTTAAAAATAACGGTTCCTGCCACACAACACTACAGATACTATAGGTTTACCCATATATCATGTAATTCCAAATGTAAAGGTAAAGTCACCAGAGTCTCATCAGACCCTAGTCTGTTCTCTCGTTAGAGAGAGAGAGAGAGACATGAATGGTGGTGGTTGAACCTAAGGGTCACTACGCCCCAGATGAGTGGAGAGATTGAGATGCAGAGTCCTCAATGATAACCTCTGCCAGTTTAGGAATGGAACCCATGGCAGCATGATGACTCAGTGGTTAGCACTGCTGTCTCACAGTGCCAATGAGCTAGGTTTGATTCAAGCCTCGGGCAACTGTGTGCATGTTCACCCCGTGTCTGCGTGGGTTTCCTCCGGTTGCTCTGGTTTCCTCTCACAAACCAAAGATGTACAGGTCAGGGTGGGTTGACCATGGGAAATTGCCCCATGGTGTCCAGGGATGTGCAGGTTAGGTGGGCTAGCCGTGGGAAATGCAGGGTTACAGGGATAAGGTGGGGAGGATGCTGTTTGAGGGTTAGTGTGGATTTGACAGGCTGAATGGCCTGCTCCTACAATATAGGAGTTCTATAATCCATTACAATCTATAATCCAGGTTGGTGTCACCCTGCATTAAAAACCAGCCGTCCAAGTGAATCCATCGCTAGCTCCATATGAAGCTTACACCGTCTTCTATAATAAATATGGGCTCAAAGGCCAGTCTCAGTCATGGTGACTGTGAGACTAACATCAATTGTTAAAGAAGCCCATCTGGTTCTCTAATGTTCTTTAGTGAAGGAACTTGCCCTCCTTACCCAGTCTGATGTTCAGCTGACTCCCGACCCACCACAATGTGGTTGACTCTTATCTGCCTTCTGAAATGGCCTAGCAAACCCCTCAGTTCAAGAGTATTTAGGATTGAGCAATACATGCAGGCCTTGCCAGTCGTGACCACCTCCCATTAAAAACAAAACAAAATTAAATAAATATACCAGACCAAAACACATACATTACCCAGTCCCATATCTGCTATGTCATGTTATGAGTAATCATTATTTATCTACAGTAAATTACAAAGTTACAGATATTACATTTTATCTCACAACCTTGTTTTATTGGTGCTAATTAAGGGAGATTGGCATTTAAATTAATCATCTCATGTTTGTCTGGTCTGTGATGACATGTAACACATCAATACCATTCAGGTTATATCATTACTAAAAAAAAGTATAACAATATGCTCATTATTAATTACTCAACAACAAGTTCCACTGAACATGTTAGTGATTGATATGGTTTTATTGTAATAATTCCAGGGAAGCACAGTCCAACCGAGCTCGTAGCTAAATTCACCAGCATATCAAACAAAGTTGGTTCCCCTGAACAACTGATAAGGGTCTGAAAGTTACGACAGCATTTTTAATATTGTCACAGAGTCATGCAGCACGAAAACAAACACTTCGGTCCACATAACCCCAAACTAAACTAGTTCTACCTGCTTGCTCCAGGCCCATATCCCTCCAAACCTGTCCTATTCATGCACTTATCTAAGTTTCTAAACTTTGTGACTGTGCCTGCATCCACCACTTCCTCAGGAAGTTCATTCCACAAGCGAACTACACTCTGTATAAAAAAATTTCCCCTCATGTCTTTTTTAAATTGTCTTCTTTCACCTTAAAAAATATGCCCCTTAGTCACAAAATCCCCCAACCTAGGGAAAAGATACCTACCATTAACCATATCTATGCTCCTTATGATTTTATAAACTTCTACAACATCATCCCTCAACAATTCCAAGACATGGCCATACACACATGACCAACTATGTTCTTGAAAGCTTGAAGTATAAAAGTCTAAAGGTGGGAAGGAAATCGTTGGTCTTTTGGTCTCCGTGTGGATAGCAAAGTGGAACAGATTCTGGAAGCAGAGAGGGGAAGAGATGGGAGTGGGTAATGTTAAGCAGATGAGATCGTCATAACTGATCAGAGACCATCAGCAACATTATATCATGTGGCACAGTGAGCACATGTTTGGTTTCCGTGGTCAGTCCCACTCCCCTGCTCTATCCCTAGGACCCTGCCAATTCATTTCCCTCTCAGTCTCAGTCCAATTTGTTATTGACGTTGGGGAGGAGTTTGAAACGAGGGTCATGATGATCTCTGTGGCCTCATATCTCCGATTGTAGGCAACCGGGGAGCTTGATGGAACAATGAACATCAAGATTTGAGAACAGAGAAAAACTAGGTTTATCTGAGGTGATGTTATATTGGATAAAAATATGTCTCAACAAATCTGATTAAGCATATTAGTTGCTTGTTGTGTGAGGCTATCACCAGATTGGGATAATGGTTTCAGATATGACATTTAAAATTGTCTTCAGAACTCAAAGATTGCCTCTGAATGTTTTATTCACTGCTACCACTTGTACAGGACCTTTGTGTGAGGAGTCAATGGTGATAGCTTAGTGCATCACAAATATGGGTTGTGATTCTCAGTAAGGGGGTGTGAGTTTTAAGATCATGAGCTCCAAGGCAGAATTGCCTGCTATGGAGCCCAGAGGAAGTGAAGTGTACAGCGTAAAAGTCACAATGAGGTAGGCACTTAGATCCTGCACAGGGACAATGTTTTTAGATCAAGGTATTGCACAAAGCAAAGAGGTCCTTTGAGGCTTTCACTGAATGCACAAGTATGAACAGGAGGAGGCCATTCAGCCCGTCAAGCTTGGTTTGCCATTCTATCAGATCATGAACGAGAGATGATTGCTTTGAAACAAAAAATTAACGGGGTCAGTACTGAGAGTATGTTCCACTCATCTAGGACCAGAGAGCAGAGTCTCAGAATAAAGGGGCACCAATTTCAGACTGAGATGAGGAGGAATTTCTTCTCTCAGAAGGCTGTGGGTCTTTGGAACTCCTTGCCGCAAAGAGCTGTGGGGGCAGAGTCCTTGTGTATATTTAAGGCTGAGAGAAATGGATTCCCGATCAGTCGGGGAGGGACGGCTTATGGGGAAACACAAAGAAGTGGACGTGAGGAAAAACTGGATCGACAAGAATCTATTGATTCAAGGGGTTGAATGGCCTACTCCTGTTCCAATTACTTATGGGCGCATCTCTATCCACCTGTAATTTCACCAAATCCTTTACCAAAACAAAAATATCAGTTTGAAGTTTTCCAAGCAGCCTTTGCAGAGCCAAAGACAGAAGAAGCACAGCAGGTCTGGAAGCATCTGTGGACAGAAATCAGAGTTATCGTTTCGGGGTCCAGCGACCCTTCCTGAGAACCCAGCTTTTTGGAGCGGGGGGAGAGTTTTGCATTTCTGTGAAATTACATTTTGAGTGAAGTAATTTTGTTATGTCACCCATTACGTGGCTGAGCTCTCGCTTTAAGGTCTTTTCCCCCTTGATCTACATTCCCCAATGAAAGGATATTGCTTCTCTATAACTTATCAAATCCTTTCAACACTTCAGACAAGTCAATCCTTAACCTTCAATACTCAAAGTAGGTACAAGCCTAAATCATTCCATTCTATCCTCAAGAACTTAGTACAACAGCAGGCAAGGTGAGGATTAATACTTGGCACTATGGTACCTGAGGGCAGCAATTCAGCTTTGACTACTGTGACTTCCTTCTTCTTCCTGCTGAGGCTGATGAGTTTGTCACACAAGTAGATAAGTCCAGGCGCAATGAAGTACAAGTAGAAACTCTGTTGTTGGATCAGATTCGAACTCCCGTGAATGAGAATCTGTGAGAGACGAACAAATGAAATGGAGTGTTGGGAATGAAGCTTAAAAATCTGGGTCTGCACAATTTTCGGGGGAAAAAAGTCCATGCCATATCTATCCCTAGTTGCCCTTGAGAAGGAGCTGCCTCCTGGAACAACATAAGATGAAGGTAAACCCTGTGAGGCTGTTAGGGATGAAATTTTACACGGCAATATTAAAGGTATGATTGATTGGGTTACAACCCCCATGGGGGATCGTTCAACCAAAGTAGCCATCCCCCCGCAAAACTTACTGACATGTTCATGCTGCATGTAGCTTTTATCTTAAAACAAATTCCTGCAAATTTAATGTGAATTGACAGGAAAATTGTGGGCTGCACGAACAATAAATTACACATGGAGTAGCCGATACAACAAAGACTATCTGGCATCACTGCATTGCTTCCAGGTCAAAGGCCAGCAGAATACGTCTGTAAATCAGAATAGTATACACCCTTACTCTTCTGGGCAGTGAATATTCTGTAAGTTGGTCTTCTCACCACTCCAGTCCAACTTAAGAAATCAGAGCATGATACAGACTGTTCAGGTCGTTATGCCTGCTCTGTCATTCAGTCAGATCAAGGCTGATGTGATTGTCATGATAACTACACTTTCTTGCCCATTTCTATAATCCTAGACTCCCTTGTAGAGCAAAACTCTGTCTCGTGCAACCTTGAATTTGATTCGATTTGATTTATTGTTGTCACATGTACCTAGCTACAGTGAAGAGTTTTGTTTTTTCAGCAGTACAGGCAAATCATTGAATCATAAAATCTGGGAACAACAAACCCACACTGACTCTCCAAAAAACATGCCTCCCCCCAACCCCCCAGACTCATCCCTATCCCTGTAACCCTGCTTTTTCATGGCCAATCCACCTAATCTGCACATCTTTGGACTGTGGGAGGAAACCGAAGCATCCGGAGGCAACCGGGATGTGCAAACTCCCAAGGCTGGAACTGAACCAGGGGATTCCTGGCACTGTGAGGTTGCATTGCTACCCACTGAAACACTGCCATCCCATACAAAATGCATTAGGGTTAAAGAACACAGCGAGGAATACAATGTTACAGCTGCAGAGAAGGTGTACAGAGAGTGAGATCAACGTTAGGTTTAAAATTTGAGAGGTCCACTCAGATGTCTAATAACAGCGGGGAAGAAGCTGTTCTTGAGACTGTTAGGCATATATCTTTAAGCTTTTGCATCTTCTGCCCGACGGAAGAGATTGGAAGAGATTGTAACCGGGGTGGGAGGGGTCATTGATGATGTTGGCTGCCTTCCTGAAGCAGCAGGAAGTATAAATAGATGAAATCTGTATAACGATGAAAAGATGCAAAGATTTGACGTTAAGGTAAAGGATCAGGATTATGTTAAGGACATACCAGCTGTAGATGTTCAAGAAGGTGACCCAATCATTAGCTTCTCAAGCTAAACTGATAAGCAGTACATATAGTTTATGAGTGACAATAAGTGATAGCCATAGCATAAGGCTGACTTAAAACAAAATTGTGATCAGAGCAGCAAAGTCACATTTGCAAACACATGGTGGTTCGAGTATAAGCATAATTACCAGAATGTACAGAATGACGTAGAGGTGGTGAGTCACCCAGAAAGCTCGGAAGCTCATCCGACGGAGCTGGCGTGAGGCGAAGACGTACATAATCGCCATGACAACAAGAAGTAGAACGCCGGTCATTCCTAAAATTGAAAACATTTAACAATATTACATTCTCTCCCTCTACTCCCTCAATTCCTATGCAATGCCCCACATTCATTAGTTCCATTATCAAAACTGCCGGCGATCTCTAGACCAACTTGCCTAAATGTCATACACACATTGACACGGGAGCGTTGTAAAACACATTTTACACTGAGCCAGATAAGGAGATATTACAGTGGGTTTGCAAAAACAAGTGCAAATAGAGATTTTTAAGGATGATCTCGAAGGGGGTAAAGAGTCGGAGTTTTAGAGAGGGAATTCTAGAGTTTAAAGTTTGGGTTTCCGAAGGTTTAAGTCACCTTTAATGCTCATGAATAATGGAATGCTTATGTGATATTTGTAATGAAACATGTGTAATTTATTTACATGACAATGTTATGTTTGGAGTTTGGATTTTATTCTAGTGGCATATAGGTATTGATTATTTATTTGAAGGGCTTCCTTTGAAATGAAGCAAGGTCAGCAAGTCTTTCGGGAACAGTGACCTAATCGGGTACGGGTCGGAGAGCAGGTGACTGCAATCAAGGGCTTGGGTGACATCCTCAAGTGTTAATGGAATAAGTTGTTTATACTGTGGGGTTTGTGACAGGTAAGGTGAAAGTGGGTACTGCAGATGCCGAAGTTTAGAGTCAAGATTAGAGTGGCGCTGGAAAAGCACAGCAGGTCAGGCAGCATTCGAGAAGCAGGAAAATCGCGTTTCGGGCAGGAGCCCTACATCAGGAATGAGAAATTTGTGCCTCAGGAATTTGTGACAGCTTTGTATTCAGCTTAGAATCAAGTTATTTTACAATTGAGTTCAGGAAACAGTAAAGTGGTTGCCAGCAGCAATTATAGCTTCTCTCTTAGAAAGGAGACTTTCAGGGCATCAGTCACCCTAGCAGATGTTAATTTGTGCAGCTTCCCAAACCAGGAGAGTTTGGTTAGAAATCATTGCTTAGAAATTGGTTAGAGTTTGGTTATTAGAACTAAGAAATGTTAGGCTCTCCGATTTGTGGAAGGGTTGATGTTGGCAGTTTGGGAAAAGGTTCATTGAATTGTCTCCATTTTCCAAAGCCAATGCAATGTTAGGAGTTGGTGAAGTGAAACCCTAAAGGGTTGCGATAGGAATAGAATTCCTCTGGATTTGAGTTTATGCAATGGATAGAGTCGGGAAACAGGTTGGAACTTTGTTTCACTGTATTTTAAGATCTTTCTAACTATGGTTTATATCTAGAGAACTTTGTTTTTATTTATTTCTTCTGTTGTTCAAGAAACTCCACAGCTCATGTGACAATGTTTTGATGAATAACTACCAGAACCTATGACCTATCAAGCTAGATTTCAGAAATCTGACTTGGCAGATTATAGGTTCTGTTGGATATTCTGAGATCTAATTTGACTAGTTGTAACATCAGCTGATATTAGAACAGGAGTAAATTCTGAAGCTAATGCACGGTTCAAAATGTTCTAACACATCTGTGTATTGTATATCGTGTTCCTTTTACATGTATGAAAGAAACACACTGGATGGTCACAAGGTCATTGATGAAATAATCCCTCTTTATGTTGATATTCTAGTCACTCAGAAACAACGGTAACAGTTACCTGGAATCGTCTCAAAGAACCACCAGTAATATTTCTGTGGGAGCTCTGATCTGCAAGACAAAAATAAAAAGAAATGTAAATTCAAATTTGGATCCTCTGCATCTCACTTCAGACACCAGTCACTAGCAATGTGTCTCTTGTTAAATGTGGTCACATTATTATCTATTTCGCACAAATCTGCAGAATATTTGAACTAATGAGACCAGATTTTATTTTACAAGAAGGCAGACAAGACTTTAACCTTTCCTTTCAGCTGCAAGAGTTTCAGTGCAGGACTGAAATGAGCCTGAAAATCATGGGGAATTCTTTTATGTGTCTCATGGTCTCAGTGCCATTTACCTTCCAGTTTCTGTACTTCTGTTCAATCGTAAGTGGAAGGAAAATTGATGCATAAATTGGACTAGCGCTGCCAATGTTGACAAATGAACCTGTATCAAAAATCATCCTTTCAGAACCAATTGTTTCGAAACAAAGCTGTGCCTTTTTCACCAGAGAGATTAAAGGTTTGAAACCCACTTTGTAGTGTTCCATTTATTTTGGAAGTCAAACCATTTGTACCTTCTTTCTCAGTGCGTTTTTTGAAAGGAAGTGTGACTCACAGCGCCACCACCCCCCAGCATGCATATAACAAGGAGGCAGGTCCGAATCCACCCCCTAATGAGAATGGGGATTAAACCCCATGTCACTGGCACCAATCTGATGCACAATGGCCATTCAGCACCAGAGAAGTCAGGAGCTCTGGAGAATGATGTTCTTTTCACCACATGGCTGAACAGGAATCTCTCACTATGGGCTTGTGTTGGAAGGATTTGTAGGTTGATCCTCTGCCTGTGTAGCCACATGATGAATGCATTTTCCTTGTCCATCAGGTCCTGGAATGGGACTCAAATGTGGAGCTCCTCGCCCAGAGGCTGGGGGACTCTCCACTGCTTGAACAAAGCCTCCTGGATTGTGTCTGTAGCTTGGCAACCTTTCTCTGGAGCTGTTGCGGTTTTAGGTACCACTTCCAAATCTAGCTATATAGACCAGAGTATGACTCCACACTTGACCCAGACTCAATCCAATTCAGGTTACCTCACGGAGGCAGAGGTTGGGGAGAAGGCTGCATAGCTCAGCCAAAACGTGCTGAGACACGTCTTGCATTAAGGTGCAGAGATGGCAGTACTGTCAGAACAGTGTTAGCACTGGTACTGTTTGCTGTGTGGAATTTAGAGGGTGTCACTGACTGATATGAAGTGTAATCCAGTCTGGCTCGCTCTACTGCAATTGGAATTTTAACATTGAGACACTGAATTGTCATGTGCAGCTCATGCAGATCAAGAATTTTAATGTCTGTGAAAAAGAAACCCAAGAATAATTTAATTGTTAATTACAAGGCCCTGGATTGAGAGTGCCCCAGTGATGTGCATCGATCAATATTACAGAATTGGTGGCTTCCACTGCCAATAGGGGCCCAGTCAATAAGAAGCTCTGGACTATAAGGCTTCCTTTGATCTCTAATCCAATATTCTACAATAGTAGCTTTGTCCTCTGTGTCCACACACTGAAGCCGCCCCATCCTGTGTTTGTTCTGCCTCCCTTTTTTCCCTGCTGGCCTCCCTCACTTGCTTGGCCAGTTATAAACACTCGGTCATTCACTGAAACCCAAGTCAGCTGATTAGAAGCCTTTCCAAGGGTCAAGGGTGTCTGGGGAGATGCGATCTGGAACTTACCCATCATCGAAGAACACACTGGGGAACAGGCAGGCAAGGCTGCTGAGGGAACTGACACAGAATGAGTAGACATTCACACCATGTCCAGCACTGTGTAAAACTGGGGGAATCAAGAGAAATGTTACAATAGTAAGCAACCATTTCATTTACAGCCTTCATACAATATAATAAAGTTATCTTTGTCCCAGAAGTGTTCTCTCTTCTTAGCGAGAGACTCCTTGTGGTGGTTTAACCTGAAGGTCCCTACGCCTCAGGGTGAGGGGAGAGGTGGAGTAGGAGAGTTCTTCATGGTACCCTTAGCTGGTTCGGGGAACTGAACTGTCAGTGTCACTCTGTATTGCAATCTAACCATCCAAGCTAACTGACCCCCTATGCTACACATAATGCAATAAATAATATGTACTGCAGTGTCATATCCCTGCGATAAGTTGTAATACTCTCTATGTCTCCACTATAAGTATTAGCCAAGAAACAAACAGTTTGAAAGAATACATCAAGTAGATTAGGTGAAGTAGTGTGGAAGATAGATTCTAGATACAACCATGAACTAGGTACAAATAGAGGCCATTCAGCCCTTCAAGTCTCCTCCACTATTTTATAAGATCGAGACTGATTCGATTATGGCCTCATCTCTACTCTCCTCTCTGCTGCCGACAGCCTTTGACTCCCTTATTAATTAAGAATCTATCTAACTCAACCCTGGACACCAGTCACACCATTGTTGATGTCTTCTCTAAGCCTCTCTTTACAGTAAATCATTCTGAACCCTCCCCATTGCTTCTAACTAATAAAGGTCTGATGTGGAAATCTCCCCTGGTGCCAAGAATTATCAGCCATGCCCCATTGAGCCTTAGAGTCTAGCTACGGGAAATTTCTTGCTTTCTTCTGGAGCTGTGCTTTGGGTTAAAAAGCTTTTACTGACCTTGAAGCTTCCCTCGGTACCAACAAGTGGTCTGTAATTGTCTACAGGTTTCTATAACACTTAAACATCATAGGCATCATGGAGCAGAACAATTACACAGCAAGAGGCCATTTGGCCCAACTGATCTGAGCTGGTGTTTATCCTCTCCTCATCTCTCAATATTCCTCCAATCATTTCTCTTTCATTTGCCTGTACAGAAATCGCACTTTACTGAAAAAGGGAAACTTTTTAAGCAAAAATGTTTTGTCTTGCAATCATCAGGACCAACGCAAGAATACCAAATTTCAAACAATCACAATGAGAGAAACAGGAACTGCTTGACTGGGAAGCCAACACAGTGGCATTGCTAAACAACAGCTGTCTACAGCCTCTCCAAACTCTTGGCTAGTTTAATATAAAAGGAGAGTTTGAACATCTAATGTTTAGGGAGAATGTGTCATTATGTACATCAGTTCTAGCAAGTACAAATAAGTATCCATTACGAACTTGACTGATTATGCTAACTTGTTAGTATGCCTATCGGCGTATGCGAGTTTGTTCAGCAAATGTCACCCAATCGTGGAATCACATTGAGCAGCAGATATTTTGATTTGGGTTTTGGAAACATGGGCTGGCTGAAGACATTCTGTTCTCTGCCAATAACAAACTGAAGGTGCACGCTGTTTAATTTAATCAGCTAATTACTGCTGCAGTTTTTTTAGAATTAGAATCCCAACAGTGTGGAAATAGGCCCTTTGGCCCAAGAAGCCCACACTGACCCTCCGAAGAGTAACCCGCCCAGACTCATCCCCCAACCCTATTATTCTACATTTACCCTTGACTAATGTACCTAACCTACACATCTGTGAACACTAAGGGCAATTTAACATGGCCAATCCATCTGACCTGCACATCTTTGGATTGTGAGAGGAAACCGAAGCGCCCGGAGGAAACCCACGCAGACACGGGGAGAATGTACAAACTCCACACAGAAAGTTACTCGAGGCTGGAATCGAACCTGGGACCCTAGTGCCATGAGGCAGCAGTGCTAACCACTGAGCCCCATGCTACCCGTATGTAAGGTGACTTACATAAAAGCATCACAATAGCACATAACACTGTTCAACGGTGTGCTAGGCAGAACACTGACAGCATGTTTCTCTTTCTTACTCTTTAATGAACTTTCACCTCAAGTACAATTGACTACCACAGTTCCTTTCAAAGCTGCCTTTTGGTGCGTGAGTCTCGGGAGTGTAATGTTCTTGTGCACCTTAATGGGCTCTAGATATGAACCAAGGAAAATGCTAGCGATATCACAAAGAAAGCAAACTAACTTGCAAGTACAACAGCCGACATTGCAACCCAACGATGGAAGTCCACAGCAGCATCGAAGGGAATGTAATGGTTGAGGAAGGTTTCACGCAGGAAAGTGATGAGGTTACGACACATCGTAAGGAGGATGTAGGAGTACATGAAGGAGATGCTGGCTGCTGAGCCACGTGAAATGATAATGCCAATGTATGTAGTTTGTGGGATCCCAGTCGTCTCTGCACCAATTGCATAGTCTGGACAAAAGAGAAAAATGAACCTTAGAAAATTGACTGAGTACAAATTAAATTTGCATGGATTATAACTTCAAATAAATGGACTTGAGAGGATAAGGCTTCACTATTTCCCAGTTCTAAGAGACCAGGAGGTACGTTTACTCATCTTACAAAGAGACACTCAAAAACAATGAATTGCTTCCCGCTACAGTAAAGATGTTGTGATACTTGAAAGGGATTCAGAAATGATTTGCAAGGATTTTGCCAGGGTTGGAAGGTTTGAGGTATAGGGAGAGGATGAAGAGGCTCGGGCTATTTTCCCTGAAGGGTCGGAGGCTGAGGGGTGACCTTACAGAGGTTTGAAAATCATGAGGGGTATGGATAGAGTGAATAGCCAAGGTCTTTTCCCCAGGGTAGGGGAGTCCAAAACTAGACAGCACAGGCTTAAGGTGAGAGGGGAAAGATATAAAAGGGACCTAAGGGGCAACCTTTTCATGCAGAAGGTGGTGCGTGTCTGGAATGAGCTGCCAAAGGAAGTTGTGGAGGCTGATACAGTCACAACATTTGAAAAGCATCTGGATGGGTACATGAATAGGAAGGGTTTGGAAGGATATGGGTCAAATGCTAGAAAATGGGTTTAGATTAGTTTATGATATCTGGTTGGCATGGACAAGGTAGACTGAGGGGTCTGCTTCCGTGCTGTATATCTCTATGATTCTATAATTACCTACTTCCCATGTGTCAACCGGCATACATTACACGGTGCCTGATTCCAATTTCTATTATATTTAATGAACAAAAATCAAGCAACAATATTGACTGTGAGTTAATTACAGCAAACCTCAAGAGCAGAAGAAAAATCAGATCCATGCTTTCTGCAATTTCAGTCTTCATTGATTTAGCATAAATTAGATATTATAGCATGGAACAACATCAGAAACTCTACAGTGACTATCCATCACTCCAGAGTGTAAAAACCATGTTAAGAAAGGTACTAACCCTCAGTCTTGAGGAAACAGACACTGATATTACAATGGATAAATAAATAATGTCTTTGTTCTCACATACTACACAGTTAATATGACAGTGCCTTAAGTGAATCGTTAACACTGTTCACAGCACACCTGTCATACTCTGATGTCAGACTGATTACAATTTTGAGATTTATTAGATTGCAGTGTTTTGGGATTTTGTCTTTATTTTACAGTGAAATAAAGGGAAGATGAAGTCCTGCAGGCTGTATTACAGCAAGCTTGGACAGTTTGATTATTAGAGATTAGGGCGTGTCCAGACTGTCTTACTGGGAAGAAGCTGCAAAGTGTTTATATGGGGGAAATCCTCAGTCTATCCATGGTAAGTAACACAGGCCAACATTGTGAACAGCCGACAGACTGTGTCTCTGAAGTTCCACAGAAGTGTCAGGAAGTTTGCCTTGTAAACATTGTACTTTAAACCATCCATTTACTTACAAGATAGAAGATAGTTGGGTGTCAAAGATGACCAGCCAGTGTTTCTACTTGGGTACAAGGCCCAGGTAATTCACACTGCCATAGTGTCATGGGCAGCTTTATGTGTTCTGTTTATCAGCAATGAACAGTATATGGTGTGGTATTTAAGAAATGTATGTTTGCTATCCCCTAGAATGTAGAGACCCAAATTAAATGATTTCAGCAGCAAGCCACTGTAATCTCAGGACATATGTACTTAGACAGCCTTTTACAAGATGATCAGAAGATTAGATAGGGTAGACCGTGAAAGTCTTTTTCCTAGGATGATGACGTCAGCGTGTACGAGGGGGCATAACTACAAATTGAGGGGTGATAGATTTAAGACAGATGTCAGAGACAGGTTCTTTACGCAGAGAGTGGTAAGGGTGTGGAATGCATCACCTGCTAATGTGGTTAACTCAGCCACATTAGAGAGACTTAAACAGTCCTTAGATAAGCACATGGATGATGATGGGATAGTGTAGGGGGACGAGCTGAGAATAGTTCACAGGTCGGCGCAACATCGAGGGCCGAAGGGCCTGTTCTGAGCTGTACTGCTCTATGTTCTATGTTCTTTCCTTTGCATTTAGTTGTGGCTGAAAGAGTCAGGTCATGGTAAACAAATGTAGTTTCTGAACATTACAACTGTGCTACAGCCTTCTAGATCATCCATAAACAACACTAAGGAGAGTGGCTAGCTAAACCTAATACATAGAATTTAACAGAACAGAAACAGCCCACCCTGTCCTCACCAGACTTGTTTTATTCAGTCACAGGATATGACTGTCACTGACAAGGCTGCCAACATTTACCTGTACTTCGACACATGTCATCGACTGCATCCTTTGCACCAGATGTGCTCTCCTCTGCATTGGGGAGACAGGACACCAACTTGCGGAACATCTCTGTGACACCCACCCTAACCAATCCCACCGCCCTCCGTGGCTGAACACTTTTACTCCCCCTCCCACTCCACCAAGGACATGCAGATCCTGAGCCTCCTCCATCGCCAAACCCTAACCACCCGCCAGCATTTACTGTCCGTGTCTAATTGCCCTTGAACAGGAGCTGATGAGCCACAACAATACATGTGTTATACGTACACCCAGTGTGCTGTCAGAGAGGGAATTCCTGGATTTTGACCCAGCGACACTGAAGGAACGACAATATATTTCCAAATCAGGCGGCTTGGAGGGGAACTTGCAGATGGTAGTGTCACCATCTATCTGTTGCTTTTGTCCTTTGAGCTGGTATTGGGTCATGGGTATGGAGGAAGGAGTCTTGGTGAGCTGTTGCTTCCTCAAGTGTTACCTATCAAACCTGATTAACCAACCCTTGCTTCATTATCTCACTTAGCCTTCAATGCATCTTTGCTACCCGTTTCACCGGGTGCGGGTATCCCAAGTCAATCTGACGAGACACTGGAAGGTGGCACTTACGATAGGCTCGTTCCACAAACACGCCAGCTGCTATACCGTAGAAGATCAGAACACAAACTATGTGACGCCGGTAGTTCTCAATGAAACGTTTAAACTGTTGAACTTTCTGGTGCACTTTGCTCCGATTGTACTTTTCCCGCTTTGCTTCAGTGTAGGGCCTGGGGCGATGGTGAGGAGATCTACAAGAGGTTGCAAAACAGCAGGTTGTTATTATTGCACATGCTGTTGATCTGTCTGGTTTGTTTCCTTCCTTGCTGCCCCATTTTATTTTTGCCCCTCCCCTACTCAAGGCCAGAGACGGTTAAAAGTTCTGCATTTGGTGGCTGTCCTTCACCAGATGGACATTCCAGACCGAGCCCAGGCCGTCAATGACAGTGTGCTATTTAACTCTGGAGGGCACTTGAAGAGTTCACAACTGCCTCTGAGTCTTTACTCATTTGAATTTCACTGCCCCTGCATTTTTTTCAGACTAGCAATGAGGAGCATGCTCATGGATATTGCAGACCAGCAATGAGGAGCAGGAAGCCTGACTGATATTCCCTCAGCGTGATTGAGGTCCCTGCAGTTCCAAGCTCAAGTCGTATCGCAGGACAAGGTAGTCAAGGAAGGTGTCTTCGTAATGTGGCTAAACAGACTGAGAACCAAATGACAGACAGTGAGACAGGGAGAGATTCCTGACCAGCTCCACATTACAGAGAAATTGGAGCCTCTGCCAACCCTACAGCAACTCAGTCACATTGTCCAAGTTTAAGAAGTAATTGACACTCATGGTGGCTCAGTGGTTAGCACTGCTGCCTCACAGTGCCAGGGACCTGAGTTTGATCCTCCCATCAGGCAAATGTCTGTGTGGAGCTTGCACATTCTCCCCGGGTATGCATGGGTTTCCTCCAGGTGCTCTGATTTCCTCCCACAGTCCAAAGATGTGGAGGTTAACGGTGGATTGGCCAAGGGAAATTGCCCATAATGTCCATGGACATGTAGACTGGGTGGATTAGCCAATGGGAAATGAGTGGTTACAGGGATAGTGTAGGGAAGTGTGACTGGTTGGGATGCTCTTCGTAGGGTCAGTGCAGATGTGATGGGCTGAATGACCTCTTTACGCACTGTAGGGATTCAATGATTCATCAAGTGACCATAACCAACAATCTGGTCACTTGAGTTCTTCATAGAATCCTGGGAAGCTCCTGGCACAGAAAAAAAGTTATTTGGTCCATTGGGAACATCCTAGTCAAAAACCCCAAACCCCGAGCTTAATTCCTCTGACTCATTTCTGGTCCATAGTAATGCAGGTTATGGACTTGGGTTCACCACTCTTTCAGGCAGTGACTGACAGACATCTGCCACCCTCTGGGTTTAAAAAAAAACTTGAAAAAGGAACACACAATAAATGGGAGAAAACTGAGAGACCTAGACATGGATGGTGATGGTATGGGCTCCATTTTCTGCCTAGCATGTGGCTTACCAGGAATCATGAGGTAGGTGTTTGTTAGAAGGACTCCCAGGTTGGTCTGAGCCTGTTTAGCCACATTCTGGACACCCTGTCCTTGACCATCCTGTCTTGGGTGGGACTTCAGCTTGGAACTTCAGAGTCAGGGAAACAACCCAGTGCCGAAGAATCTCACTTCCTGCACAGTGCTCAGTATTCTTTCATTCATTACACATTCCATTACCTTCTCTGATCTTCCCAAATGCATCACTTTGTACTTTTCTGAGTTGAATTCCATTTGTCACTTGTTTGCCCCTCTGACAGGTCCATTAATACTTTGCTGCCATCTAAAGCTCTCCTCCTCACTATTAACCACAAGGTCAGTTTGTCTATTATCTGTACATTTCTGGACCATGCATCTATATTTATGCCTAAATTTTCACTGTGAAGTACATCTCTTGGGCCTGAGGCAGTGCTGTCAGTCTGTTATTTCACTTCTTTATTTAAACGGTACACCACACACACACACACACACACACACACACAGGCACACACAGACACACACAGACACACACAGACACACACAGACACACAGACACACAGACACACACACACACAGACACACACATAGGGACAGACAGACACACACACAGAGACAGACACACACACACACACAGACAGACACACACACACAGGGACAGACAGACAGACACACACACACACAGGCACACAGACACATAGACACACACACACACGCACACAGGGACAGACAGACACACACACACACAGGCACACAGACACATAGACACACACACGCACACAGGGACAGACAGACACACACACACACACACAGGCACACACACACAGGCACACACAGACACACAGACACACAGGGACAGACAGACACACACACAGGCACACACAGACAGAGACAGACAGACATACGCACACAGACACACGCATACACACACAAACAGAGACAGACAGACACACACACAGACACACACAAACAGAGACAGACAGACACACACAGACACACACACAGGGACAGACAGACAGACACACACACAGACACACACACAAACAGAGACAGACATACAGACAGACACACACACACACACACACACACAGAGACACACACAGATAGACAGCAGACAGACACACACACACACACACAATAAAACAGCACAGAATACAAGGTCTTACTTCTTGTTGACTCGGTTTCGGAACTCTTGTCCAATATTTTCCACAGCAGACTCCTGCATGTTTCTGTTGGGATGTACAGAATGAGGAGATTAGTCAGGAGGCTCCAGGGAGTCTGGTCCATTCACAAGTGAATTACCAGCCTCTATTATCATTCAGTGAGGGAGTTACACATGGGAAAAGTAGTTTGGAAATGAGGTGGCCTACGAGCCATTGACAGATTACTCTGATCTGTCTGAGTATTGAGGGCCTCCTAATGAGAAGCTCCTAATTTTCGGTTCATTAATTGGCAATTGCCCAAGGAGGAAGGGGCAGTATTTAATCTGGTGGGAGACTGGTGGCTCTGGGCCTCAACATCTTCCTGCCCCTGCCCCAGTTAAGGGTCAGGGACGGCTTTCCCACCCTGCCAGCAGTTGAGGCGGATGAGTGGGCTATTAATCCCAATATCCCATCAATGCTGGCATTCACCCAACAGCAGGCAGGGAGTCACAGACATGGCAAACCTGAAAAAGGGCTTATGCCCGAAACGTCGATTCTCCTGTTCCCTGGATGCTGCCTGACCTGCTGCGCTTTTCCAGCAACACATTTTCAGCTCTGATCTCCAGCATCTGCAGACCTCACTTTCCCCTGAAAAGAACACCCTTGTGTTTTTTTTGCTGCCACTCAGGTGCATCCATAGTTCTTTGTGCTAAAGGGTTTGGGGAGAGAACATGATCGTGGTACTGAGTTGGATGATCAAATTAGGAATTTTTTCACTGGAGCGTAGGAGTTTGAGGAGTGACCTTATAGAGGTTTATAAAATCATGAGGGGTACAGCTAAGGTGTCTTGACCCTTGTGTGGAGGATTTCAAGACTGGGGGGTATAAGGAGAGAGGAGGAAGATTTAGAAAGGACATTTTTTACACAGTGTGGTTTGTGTGTGGTAGATGTAGGTACAGTTACAACTTGGAAAGACATCTCGAAAAGTGCATGATGAGGAAAAGTTTGGAGGGATATAGACCATGGGTGGGAGTATTACCTGGTTGGACCTATTCAGAGATGTTACGGCATACTTCTGGAGCAGGTCAGATTTGAACCTAGGTCTCCTATCCCAGAAGTAGGAACACTACCACTGCACAAGAGCCTTACTTCAGCAGCTCTTGGGGGGTGGGGGCATTGATGGACAGAGAAGATGGTCCATAATCCCAACCCCAGCATTGACCCTCATGTAGATCTCAAAAGTATGATCTAATGATCTATTACATGGTTTCTTGAAGTGATTGGAGATGCATCTTTCAGTGTATTTTTCTTGCCCAGTGTAAACCACGGGTTTCTGTGGTATTTCTGCCACTCCTAAATCTGTGGGAATAAATTGACAATAAAGGAACCTCAAAGTATTTACTCACTTGTATGGGTTTACTTTGAGGAAGGAGACTCTGTGATACTTGTTTGGTTTCTCTCGAATATCCATACCTGAAAGAACAGAAGGCAACACCAAAGAGTGCTTTGTGTCCAACAACAAAATTACAAGGAAATGAAAGAGGTTTAAGCAGCCATAAAACTTCAAAGTAGGCAATAATATAGAAATTGCATAAGAAGTAAATGAAATGGTAAACAGTGTAGACACGTTAAATCGAAAACACTACCTCAATTTAAAAATCACACAACACCAGGTTATAGTCCAACAGATTTATTTGGAGCTACAAGCTTTCAAAGCGCTGCTCCTTCATCAGGTAGCTAGCTCTGAAAGCTAGTGCTTCCAAATAAACCTGTTGGAATATAACCTGGTGTTGTATGATTTTTAACTTTGTCCACCCCAGTCCAACACCGGCACCTCCACATCATACATCAATTTAGTTTGTAATACAAGAGCATGGGTAGCAGACTAGAAAGAGGAAAGTTATATCGTCCACTTCTTTACATGACGAATACGAACGGAGAGTCATACAGGAAGCCACAACAGCGGCTTAGTATTACAGAATCTGTATGTCACTGAAAAGACACATTGGAAAGCGTTCCTTTTCACACTCACCAGGACAAAGGCAAGGGTACCAAATGATCATTTGAAATTAGACATTCTTGCCTTTGTCCTGATGAGTGCAAGGTGAAAAATGTAAGTATCATGTCTCTATTTCCAGCACAGTTTGCTAGCAAATCCCAATGGGAATTTAGGAAAAACCTCTTGGAAGAGGAGTGACAATATGAAATTCCTGTTCAAGGTGAATAGTATTTAAATATAGGACAGCATGGTGACTCAGTGGTTGGCACTGCTGCCTCACAGTGCCAGGGACCCAGTTCAATCCCTGCCTCAAGCAACTGTCTGTGTGGAGTTTGCACATTCTCCCCGTGTCTGTGTGGGTTTCCTCCTACAGTCCAAAGATGTGCAGGTCAGGTGAATTGGTCATGCTATATTGCCCATAGCATTAGGTGAAGGGGTAAATGTAGGGGAATGGTCTGGGTGGGTTGCGCTTCGGTGGGTCGATGTGGACTTGTTGGGCCGAAGGGCCTGTTTCCACACTGTAGGGAATCTAATCTAATCTAACAGGGTAGGGGAATGGGTCTGGGTCTGGGTGGGTTACTCTTTGGAGGGTCAGTGTGGACTTGTTGGGCTGAAAGGTCTGCTTCCACACTGTAGGGAATCTAATCTAATCTAAAAAACCAAATTGGACAAATCCATGAAAGAGTATAGAAAAATATGATGACAGTGTTAGACGGGAGAGGTGGGAGGGAGACTCCACGTGGAGTACAGACACTGGCATTGCTCAGTTGGGTTGAATTGTTTGCTTCAATGCTGTGCACGCCATGTAATTACTCAGCAAGAATTGTGGCCCATTGCAAGTTTTGGAAATGCAACAGCGCTGACATTTTCAGTTTGTGTGGTAATGTGCTTCCAATACCTTAGAGGAGACAATCTGTGCATGACCACACAGCTCTAAGCGATTATTGGTTAACAGCCGCACCCACCCCCCGACCCCCTTTCATTTGGGAGTTGGTGATGCTGACTGGTTGGCCTGCAATGCCGAGTGATGTCTACGGCATGGGTTCAATTCCCACACCGGCTGAAGGACAGTTCTCAACTTGTCCCCTCACCTGAAGCGTGGCGACCCTCAGGTTAAACCACCACCGGTCTAACGAGAGAGCTGAGTAAATTACATGGAAAGCACAGCATTGAAGCAGGCAACTCAACCCAATGAACCAACGCCGTGAGTTCTCCCTCCCACCTCTTTCATCTAACAGTGTCATCATATTTTTCTGTTCTCTTCTCGTTCATGGATTTACCCAATATTGATTTAAATGCTATTCACCTCAACCAGGGGAAAGCAAGTTTCACATTGTCACTCCTCTTCAAAGAGGTTTTCCCTAAATTCCCATTGGGATTTGTTAGTAAACTCTGCTGGAAATAGAGAAATGACACTTCCATTTTTTCATCTCGCACTTATCAGGACAAAGGTAAGCATGTCAAATTTCAAATGATCTTTTGGTATCCTTGCATTTGTCCTGGTGAGTGAAAAAAGGAACACTTTGGCAATGTGTCTTTTTTTCAGTGACATTCAGTTTCTGTAATACTAAGCTGCTACATGGACTGGTAAGAGTATAGTGACTTTTCCTTTTATGATAATGTCATAACAATGATGTATCTGAGCATGTTTGACACAGCAAAACCTTCCAAAGCCCTTTATTGGGCCAATATCCAACACAATGTGACACTGCACCACAGGAGAAGTAAATGCTTAGTTGAAGTGGTCGGGTTGAGGGTGAATTAAATGGGGAGAGAAAAGTGGAGGGGCTCATGGAGAGAATCTCAGAGTTTAGGACTTAGGCAGCAGGCATAAGAGGGGTTTGCATAAGAGGCCAGAATGATATCCTAATTGTTGCTCTTGCTCATACATCTCCAAGGTTTCAGGAGGCAGATGGATAATTCGTTTCGGAGGCGTCCAGCAAACAAGCACTCAACCCTCTTCCAACAAGGCACCAGGCACATGCTTTGGCATCTTCCTGTGCAGCAGGATTGAAATCAGGACCTTTAATGTCCCTGCAGGCCAGCTAGATTGTGTAGGCCTCTCCTACCACAGTACTGACCTTTCACATTGAGCTTAGCAAGCTCCAGCTCATCGCTGTGATCCCGGAACAAGTAATGAAAATCCTCCCAGGTTAAGTCTTCCTTGCCCTGGAATCCTGCCTCCTTGAAGAGTGAATCCATAACTTCTTCCGCCTGGGCTTTTGATAAGCAGTTATTGGAGATCTCAATAAAGGACCTAGAGGAACAAAATGCGAGGGTCAAGTAGAGTTCCTATAAAGGCAAACATGATCAAAAATGAAATACAAAAAACTGAAAACACTTGGGGATAACCGTTCACATAAAATTCTTGTTAGTGGTCTATTAATTGGGGTGGAGACTCACCTTTATTAACATGTGTGGAGTGCAGATTGGAACTGTAGTTTTCTTGGTTGGAGATACAAAATAGTGTAACTTTCTGAAATTGTAAGCTTGTGAAGCATTTAAAGCCTAGGCTCAGGATTGAGTCCCATTGTCCCTGAGCCTACCACAGGGATCAGATGGCTCAGGGATTAAATGGAAGACACATGGTTGACCCTCAGAAGGATCCTGGCGCAACCCATCAAGGTCCCTCATTGCCAGGCTTCAGCCTCGCCATGCTAATCGAGGGATTTGTTACAATGTAACTGAGAAAAATGCATCAAAAATCATAACCCACTGTTTCACAAACTGTCCCAAATTATGTAAAGCCCCAACTGCACTACCAAAATGACCAGTTTTCCTGACTGATTAATATTCAGGCCAAATGCAATTCACTGGGTTTTTGTTAGTGACAGAAAAATAACTCAATTTATTGTAACACAGTTAACTTTAATGAAAAGAAAGGAATCCTAATCTATTAGTATGCAACTTAAACTATGTCCTTTCAAAACAACACACACACACACACAGACAATGGCTGACACAGGCACTATGATACTAGGGGTGGTTAAAGGATACAGATAAAGTTCACAAAGTAGTCTCACATACATTAAAAATATGATTGTTAGTCCTGATGACTATCATTTGTAGGTGATAGCCATTCCAACAATTTGGCAGTTAATCTGACGAGCCGAGGTATTTTCTCGTTACAATTGTTTCGTTTAAGCTTTCTTGATTTTCTGTTTTTCTCCCACATACAGAGAGAGATGGGGGAGAGAAAGAGAACGAGAGGTGGAGGCTTTCAACTTGCAGGCTCTGAATATTTTTCTCTGCTCCTCTGGCATTTACAGCTTTTACCGACCTATAGTTCATCCAAACAGAGGGCTGTCATCAGGCAGAATTCCCTTAATGCAAAAGACTCTGGGTGTTGCTCACTCTCAACTCTAAAATAAGCATCATTGCACAGCTCAAAATACAGACGACTTGATTTTCAAAGTTACACATGCTCCTGCTATTTCACCGCTATTTTAGCCGCCCAACTTCAATTTCAATTTATAGTCCAAAAACAGAATAAATCCCCTCCCTTACATGTCAGGATGGGGGGCTTAAGTTGGGAGCGGGGTGTGGTGAATTGCTGCTGAAAGCCACTTCCTTGCTTCCAAACATCCCATTACCTCCTCCCATTCCTGTTGGCCCAGGCCAGTGTCTGGGGTCTCATATTCAAATCACATTGCAGCTGGTGAATTTAAATTCAATTACTTTAAACCTGGAATTAAAAGCTAGTCTCAGTAAAGATGAACAGGAAAATATTTTGCGATTGCCTTGAAAATTCATTGGGCACACTCGTGACCTTCAGGGAAGAAAATCTGCTATTTTTATCTGGTCTGGCCTACATGTCACTGGCAGACCCATATTGATATGTTGGATTCTGAACTGCCCCAGTAAGTCCCTCAGTTCAAAGGCAGTTAGGCATGTACATCAATGCTGGTCCTGCCTGTGATTCCACATCCTGTGCAAGAATAAAGAAAGCAAAGTCCTGGTCACAGACACCTCCAGTAGGTATTCCTCCAAATGTAGTGCTATCCGCAAAGGAAAGTGTAAAGCCAAATTCATGTTGCTTATTGCAATACATGTCCTGTAACCCTTGCAAGTGTCTAATAAGTTAAGAGTCATAGAGTCATACAGCATGGAAACAGACCCTTCAGTCCAACTAGTCCATGCTGACCATAGTCCCAAACTAAACTAGTCTCACCTGCCTGCACTTGGCCCATATCCTTCCAAATCTTTCCTATCCATGAACTGTACCTGGATCCATCACTTCTCCTGGCATCTCATTCCACACATAAACCACACTCTGTGTAAAAGTCCTGCCCCTGATTTCCTTTTTAAAACCTCCTCCTCTCACATTAAAAATATGCCTTCTCATTTTGAACTCTCCCAACCTTGGAGAAAGACCTTTGTCATTCACCTTATCTATGCTTCTCATGATTTTGTAAACCTCTATAAGGTCACCCCTCAATCTCCAAAGCTCCAGCGAAAAGTGTCCCAGTCTTTCCAGACTATTTTTATATCTCAAACCCTCTGTTTCCGGCAACATCCTGGGAAATCTTTTCTGAATCCTCTCCAGTTTAATAATATCCTTCCTCTAGTAAAGTGACCTGAACTGGACACAGTACTCCAGAAGAGACCTCACCAATGTCCTGTATAACCTCAACACATTGTACCAACTCCTATACTGAAAGGTCTGAGCAATAAAGGCAAACGTGTTAAATGCCTTCTTAACCACTCTGTCTGCATGTGATGCAAATTTCAAAGAATTATGTATCTGAACTCCTAGGTCTCTCTGTTCTACAATGCTACCCAGAGCCCTACCTTATTTTTATTTTACAAGCATGTTATTCAGTTTTCCCTTTGTTAGTATCAACTTTCATTATGTTAGCTTCTGCTGCGTGTAACCCTTTTCCCAAACATGGATCTCCTCAATCCTTCGATTTTCCATCTTCCTATACCCACCAGCTTTTAAGAGGAAAATCTGAAATCATTTAACATGATGTATCAATTCACATCTGCATTTCATGCCCACTTTAGAATGTTCGACAATTCCTATCTCCAAAGTCATCAGTGAATTAGTTTTGTTTTATGCTGGAATTCTGACAAGGAATAGCCACATGGGAATGAGAGGCATTTAAAGGAGAAAGGTATCGTCCTCTTGGACATTGGCCCTCTGCTCAGGTTTCACAAGAAAACACCAATGGATGGTGATTAAATATATCTGGGAGAAAGACAACTCAAAAGTACCTCCAACAGGAACTATTGGCTGCCACTTTATCTGGATGGAAAGATAAGGCAACACTTGCTCAGTTTTGATGACTTTTCTTGAGTCTTAAGCAGTGATATTCTCTATTTGCTTGTGTGAGATGTTGAACAATCTACTTTCCCAAAGTTAAAACTCACACAACACCAGGTTATAATCCAACAGGTTTATTTGGGACAAACCTCTCAATATATCACATCAACTGTCTGACACTACGATCTTTTGCTATAAATTCTGTGTCCTATGATCCTGCTCCTGTTGAAGGAGCAATGGTCCGAAAGCTGGTATTTCCAAATAAACCTGTTGGACTGTAACCTGCTGTTGTGTGATTTTTAAGTTTGTCCACCCCAGTCCAACACCAGCACCTCCACATTATATTTTAAGTAAGATAATCATCGGGTTACCGTTTACCTCAACAATACAGAGAATTCACTTTTCGACAGGAACCCATTTCCATCCACGTCATACATCCGAAACATGAGCTTTGACTTCTCTTCAGGTGACCCTGCAAACAGCATCATTTGAATTAGTTTCTTTCACAAAATACTAGCGAGGAGCAGCAGCAATTTGGTTTTCTGCAGCACTTCAACACGGTAAATCATCACAGGAAAGCTAACAAAGGAATTTTAGCACTAAGAAAAACACAATAGTTGGGAAAAATATAAATGGTCCAAATCATCATCGTAGAGTCATCGAGCCGTACGGCACGGAGACAGACCCTTCGGTCCAACCAGTCCATGCCGACCATAATCCCAACCTAAACTAGTCCCACCTGCCTGCGCTTGGCCCAAGTCCCTCCAAACATTTCTTATTTATGAACTTATCTAAATGCTTCTTAAACGCTGTGACTGTACCCACATTCACCACTCCCTCTGGAGTTCACTTCACACATAAACCACTCTCTGTGTCCCTCATGGCCTTTTCAAATCTTTTCTCCTTTCATCTTAAAAGTATGCCCCCTGGTCTTGAACTCTTTATTCCACACACATAGGCACTCACAGGTTAATCCTTAGTTCAGTGAAGCAAAGGATATTGCATTAGGAAGCATATTTGTAAATTTTAACATCAAGGAATTATTGTATGAATTTATACCACAATAATAGTTTAATCTCCTCTTCAGTTTTGAATTCAGAATCTCTACAGTGTGGAAACAGGCCCTTTGGCCCAGCAAGTCCACATTGACCCTCTGAAGAGTAACCCATCCCTCTACTACCTTATATATTTACCCCTGCCTAATGCACCTAACCTACACATCCTTGAACACTATGGGCAATTTAGCATAGCCAATTCACCTGACCTGCACATCTTTGGATTGTGGGAGGAAACCAGAGCACCCACAGGCAGCCTGCACAGACACGGGGAGAATGAGCAAACTCAACACAGACAGTTGCCTGAGGTCAGAATTGAACCCAGGTCCCTGGCACTGTGAGGCAGCAGTGCTAGTTACTGAGCCACCGTGCCTCTGTATCATCGAATCCCAACGGTTTGTATATTGTTATTGCAAGGGGTTAAGGCTGAATTATGTCATTTAGAAGATTTCTCTTAATGATTTTGAATCCTGAGACATTTAACCAGCTTTCAACATGATGTGTTTGTTTGACCACTGAAAGGAACCAAGCCATTGACAGAATGAAGTACATTGACCCAGGATTTTACCCAACTCATATACAGTCTGAAATTTTACCTGCCAACCTAATTGTAGCAATTGAAAACTTAGATCAAGAACACAGCGTTAAGCCAATCATGTGTAAATTTGCACAATGCCTAATCATGGACTCTGTCCAACCCAAGATATTAGTGCTCCTTTCTAAACTTCATTTGAATCAAAATTATCAATAAATCTAGAATCCTCAATCCTTTTCACCACCAGGTATTGAATTAAACTTTGTTAGTGCTGCCAACCAACTTTAAGTGAATTACTTAATCTAGCAATCTTTCCTACAATTGATGCAACACATGGTGTGATAATGTTACTCAGCAATCCACGTAAAATAATTCATGAAAATTAATTTTAGAATATGCAAAAAATGCACAGACATCAGGAAAATGGCTTGGCAATTTCATTGTCACAAATCTCCAGGAGATACAAGAAATGAAAAACAAGGTGAGAAGCCCCGTTCACCTTTCATGAATATGATGAGAATATCAAGGAACTCTCGGAAGGACAGGTAACCATTCCCATCTTTGTCTGCCAGTGAAAACATCTGCTCCACAAACATGGAATCGTCCTTCAATCCCAACGCGTCAGCAAACTCCACCCGGGTCAGCTCACAGTTCAGGGACTCTTTTGTCTTGCGTGAGATTTCTGTGGTGAAATCGCCAGCATCTGACCTGTCAATTTCCAGAACCTAGAAGCAGATTTAACAACAAACAAAAAAGACTTGCATTTATACAGCACATTTCATGACTCTGGAACATCCCAAAATGCTTTGTGATCCACTAAGGGCTTTTCTGAAGTGCAAACGCTGTTGGAATGCTGTGAAATTTGTGAACATCAAGATCCCACAAACTGCATTGTGAAAATGACCTGATAAATCTGTTTCACTGATGTTGGTTAAGGAAATAAATATTGGATCAGAAGGCTGCTAAGGAATTATTTGCATCTGCTGTTTCAGAGGGCATGCAGAGTCTTGGTTTCATAGCTCACCCGAAAGCAGAGCCCTCCAACGATGCAACATTCCCTGTGCACTGAAACGGAGGTGCTAACCAGAATTGCAAACTGAATTCTTACTAAAAGAGAAGATGGTCCACTTTGATCTCAAAAGTGCAGAGTGGTGGGGCTGATGGCGGTTAGGAAATCAGTCGGAATCTCACTGCTGGGCAGAATCCACTGACACTATCCTTTGACGCTCATGTCTTAGAATATTGTGAGGATCGGCTGAAACTCACTCACAAATCCTTCATAATCAACTTGCTCAGCAACATTGCCAAAAGGAGGCATGAGGTCAAATTCCTTTCTCTTGCACTAGAATGCAAGAACACCAACTTTATAAAGGAAATAAGGTGGTTTTCTTGCATGTCAGTCCTGATAAGTGCAGGAGAGAAACCTTTAACCTCATGTCTGTCTACAGCAATGTATAATGGTCTGTACAGCCCCGCAATTACTAGTCCAAACTGTCTCGTCTCAAGGTGGACTTTTGATCTTGGGAAGTAGAGGGCTCTGCTGACACCTACTATAGTGTGAATAGTGTCTCCATAATGGGAAGGAATTTTAAATAATAAGGGGCACCTCACATTCTTTCATTTCCTTTGTACCTGCGCAAATACTCGTCGGAAAAATGTATCCAAGATCTTGCTTCGTTGCTGTTTAGTAACTGCTTCCTTTAAGATGGCTTTCTGACTCATTTCCTTCAGATTCAGTTGTGTATTATTGGCCTGTAGATGAACTCTCAGCTGTTCAATAAAATCATAACGATCCTCTTCTGCATCAAAGAACAAAACCTAATAGAAGGCAAAATATAAATCATACAGCTATTGTTGACAGTATGGTGCTGGTCATTGATGGCCTTATGTTAACAGCCTGTGTCATAGAGTCATACAGCACGGAAACAGATCCTTTGGTCCCACTAGTCCATGCCAACCATAATCCCAAACAAAACTAGTCTCACCTGCCAACACTTGGCCGATTTCCCTTGAAACCTTTCTTATTCATTTACTTATCCAAGGTGTCTGGTCATGTGGCCAAGTGGTATAAGGCACTAAATTTAGGTTACAGTCTCAAAGAAGTTGTGGGTTCCAATCGCACCACTGCCACTTGTGTTGACTGACTATTATGGGGTGGCATGGTGGCTTGGTGGTTAGTATTGCTGCCTCACAGAGCCAGGGACCCGGGTTTGATACCATCCTTGGGCCACTGTCTGTGTGGAGTTTGCACATTCTCCCTGTGTTTGCATGGGTTTTCTCCCACAATCCAAAGATGTGCAGGTCAGATGGATTGGCTATGTGGAATTGCCCATAGTGTTCAAGAGTGTGTAGGTTAGGTGCATTAGTCAGGGTTGAGAGTGTGGTGCTGGAAAAGCACAGCAGGTAAGGCAGCGTCGGAAAGCAGGAGAGTCAATGTTTCGGGCACAAGCCCTTTGTCAGGGCTTTGCTTTCCCAGCACACACTCTCGACTCTAAGCTCCAGCATCTGCAGTCTTTACTTTCACATTGTACAAGGGAAAATGTAGAGTAATAAGGGAACAAGTCTGGGAGGGATGCTCTTCGGAGGATCAGCATCTGGTTGCTGGGCCAAAGGGCCTGTTTCAACGCTGTAGGGATTCTGTGATTCTGTGAAATGGTGCAACTGCACCCGCATCCACCACTTCCTCTGGAAGTTCATTCCACACACAAACCACCCTCTGTGTAAAAAGGCTACCCCTCATGTCTTTTTAAAATCTTTCTCCTCTCACCTTAATAATATGCCCTGTAGTCTTGAATTCCTCCATCTTAGGGAAAAGACCCCCTTGCTAATCACCTTATCTATGTCCCTCATGATTTTATAAACCTCTGTAAGGTCACTCCTCAACTTCTTGTGCTCCAGTGAAAAATGTCCCAACCTATCACACCCTCCATTCCGGGCAACATCTTGATAAACCTTTTCTGAACTCTCTCCAGTTTAATAATATCCTTCCTCTAACAGGGCTACCAGAACTGCACAGAGTACCCCAGAAGAGAGCTCACAAATGTCCTGTACAACCTTGCCATGATGTCCCAACTCTTATTCTCAAAGGTCTGAGCAATGAAGACAAGTGTGTTTGTCACAGGAATCTGTTGAGGCAGATACAATGTTGTAGCTTAATGGCAGGAATCAGATCAGAATACCAACTTGAATCACACAGCACCTTAAAGCAATGAAATATGCCAAAGTGCTCCATAGGAGTGCAGGAAGATTGGAGTCCCAGCTCATTGAAGGCAGGTAACCAAAAACCTGGTCAAAGGGGTAAAGTCTTCAAGGAGAAAAAAGAGTTTGGGAGGTAGAGAGATGTAGGGAGAATGATTCCAAAGCCAGACAATGGTTTCTGACATCAGGGTGGCCAAAGAGGCCAGAATTGGGGACATCGGTAGCTGGGATTAATGTGGGGCCACAGAAGATCTCAGAGATAGACAAGGGGTGAGTTCATGGAGGGAGTTGAGAGCAAGGATGAGAATAGTAAAATCAAAGTATTGCCAGACTGGTCAGGGAGCACCGGGGTGATGTGAGTAAGGAAAGGGGTAGCAGCGTTTTGGATAACGTCGGGATAAGCAACAAAACACAAATAATATAAAAGGAAGTAGAGAAAGAGAAGGCAAGTGGAATTGAAACAGAGCATGCTGACTGAACGGATAGTACTGGCATGAACACGTTGGGACTAAAGGTGTCCCACTGCATTTTCTATGAAGACAATTTATAACGCAAGTGAACAGGAGACAAACTAAAAACATCTGTAGAAACAGTGAATGAACCGCCTGCAGCATGGAAGAGAAAAGGAGGAGGGCTGATCTAATCAAGGTTTTGAAATCATGAAGGTGTTTGACAGTATAGATAAAGAGCAAACGTACATGGGTGAAACTGAAATTCCCGTATGCATGGAATCTAAAACCAGAGGCTATAACTATAAAATAATCAGCAGTGAGGTAAATTTAGGAAGAAGATCTTTACCCAGAGAATGGTGAGAATGTGAGCATTTGAATTAGGAAAGGAAGAGGCTATTCGGCCCCTTGAAACTGCTCCCCCATTCAATAGGACCATGCCGGATCTGATGATTCCATATTCCTGTCTCTCTTTGATAAACTGATCAAGACACTAACTTGCTGAGACATTGAAGTGAAAGCATTGGCACCTTTAAGGGAGAACCAGGGTGTGAGGGAGCAAGGAGCAGTAGGCTCAGATGAAATAACATGGGAAGTGACTCCTGTGCACTGCAAACCCTGGGACTAAATGGGCTGAGTGGCCTGTCTCTGTGCTGTCAGTTCCACATAAAGAACCCTTGGCTAACACACTGGGATGCAGCGCGTAGTGGCTACTTACCAAATCATACTCTTTGGGAACCTTAATCATCAGGATCCTTTGGTCATTGTTTGATTTGATAATGTCAATGTCCTTGGTGAGATGAATGATGCGGATGGGAGACCGCTTACTATCCAGGACCTTGATGCAGCCTTTGACATCAAAGTATATATCCACTGGTCGGAGCACTTCATTGGGTCCTTGCCACTCACAGGCTGGTGTCAGAAATGGAAGAAATGGTAAGTGCCAGCAGCAGAGTGTAGAACTTAACTCTAAGAAAGTTATCCTTGAAACAACGTGTCCCCCTAGACTCAGAGTCATAGAGATGTACAGCACGGATACAGACCCTTCGGTCCAACCCATCCATGCCGACCAGATATCCCTAATCTAGTCCCACTAGCCAGCACCCAACCCATATCCCTCCAAACCCTTCCTATTCATATACCCATCTAGATGCCTCTTAAATTTTGCAAATGTACCAGCCTCCACCACTTCCTCTGGCAGCCCATTCTACACACACACACACACACCACCCTCTGCGTGAAAAAGTTGCTCCTTAGGTCTCTTTTACATCTTTCCCCTCTCACCCTAAACCTAAGTCCTCTAGTTATGGACTCCCCCACCCCAGGGGAAAGACTTTTTCTTTTTATCCTAACCATGCCCCTCATGATTTTATAAACCTCTATAAGGTCACCCCTCAACCTTTGACTCTCCAGGGAAAATATTCCCAGCCTATTCAGCCTCTCCCTATAGCTCAAATCCTCCAACTCTGGCAACATCCTTGTAAATCCTTTCTGAACCCTTCCAAGTGTCTCCAGTGCATTATAAGAGATAGCACTGGAAACGTAATGATAACATCAGTTCGCTTTGTACTCAATTGACGTTTGTATCAGCAGAATGAGAGCCGCAAAATCTATGCTGAATATGCTAACCTGAACAGACTAGATTGGATTGGATTGTGAGAGACCCGGAGCAACAGTAGACTGCCTGAGCTTGCTTTTGCCATTCAAGACAACGATGGCTGATCATCTACATGTGCTCTGTCATCCTGCATATACCTGTATCCATTCAAGCCCAAAGATCTATTGATTTGTGTCTGGAATATATTCAACAATTGATCATCTGTGACCCTCTGAGATGGAGAATTCCTGGGGCTGGCAATGCCTTGATTGAAGAAGTTTCTCCTTACCTCAGTCCTAAATTGTGACCCCTTATTTGATGACAGTGACCCTGTGTTCTCGATTTCTCATCTGGGCGGGGAGCACATTTTCAGCACTTCCCCTGTCAAGCTCTTTAACAATATTATATTTCACTGGAGTCACCTCCCATTCTTTTGAACTCCAGCCAATATAGGTTTGGCCTTTTTCATCCCTCTTCACTTAGAAGCCAGTCTGCTGAACCATTGCTATATATCACCTAGGCCTTCTCTAAGTACGGAGACAAAAGCTGCACCTTATCCATTGGTACAAGAATGATGGGGTCATCTCACTGACTCTGTACTCCCAATACCTACTCTTGAAGGTAGCCCAGTTTGGACATGGTTCACACTTCACATCCCTAAACTAAATAGGTTTTTCACGTGTAGACTTCTAAATATAATAGATATGTTTCCCATTGCCTCAGGAGACAAGAAAAGGAATAACACACACATTGTTCAACAGTCACCACCTGCCTTACTTTCAAACTGAATTGAAAGATCCATAACTTTGCAATACTTTCTGTGCCCTCAATTAGCTCCTGCGTCTCCCTGTATCCAAGCATTTGCGTAATGAAATCAGTAATGTAATTAAACAATCGACCAAATGGAAGGTTTGCAGTCATTTCAATGTGCTCTGCATTTTATTTGTTTGTCAGAGACGTAAAAATCTTCGTGATTTGCACTTTGTGAAAACTTGTGCTTTCAACTGAGTTCAGAGGTCACAGAACCAACTGATCTTCAGCTGACTTTGTGACCTTTAATTTGACAAAGAGATCACGGCGATAAAAAGACGCAGCTTCCATGTTTTAGGTGCTCAGAAATTGAAGCAGATTGACTATTCTTTTCTAGGTGAAAACCAGCGATCTAATTACCTTTTATTCCTGCTCCGTGTTCAATCTTCTTTATTATGGACTCGTGCCTGTTCCTTCGTTGAAGTTTCTTAAACTGTGTCTTACGGTAATAAGCTACAGCATACGCAGGGATCAGGCAGACTGGGGAAAGAAAAGAATTTTTGTATCTTCATAGGTCAGTTAATTCTTCTCCGGTAACTAAATAGTCTGACTCAGAATTCCTTTCACTCAGCAGGAATCCACAGTGATCAATTATAGAGTCATAGAGACATAGAGATGTACAGCATGGAAACAGACCCTTCGGTCCAACCCATCCATGCCGACCATATATCCCAACCCAATCTAGTCCCACTTGCCAGCACCCGGCCCATATCCCTCCAAACCCTTCCTATTCATATACCCATCCAAATGCCTCTTAAATGTTGCAATTGTATCAGCCTCCACCACTTCCTCTGGCAGCTCATTCCATACACGTACCACCCTCTGCGTGAAAAAGTTTCCCCTTAGGTCTCTTTTATATCTTTCCCCTCTCACCCTAAATCTATGCCCTCTAGTTCTGGACTCCCCGACCCCGGGGAAAAGACTTTGCCTATTTATCCTATCCATGCCCCTCATAATTTTGTAAACCTCTATAAGGTCACCCCTCGGCCTCCGACGCTCCAGGGAGAACAGCCCCAGCCTGTTCAGCCTCTCCCTATAGCTCAAATCCTCCAACCCTGGCAACATTCTTGTAGATCTTTTCTGAAATCTTTCACGTTTCACAATTGTTAACTATGTCGAGGCTTTAGCTAGGACAAGAGAGAGCTCTGCATTGATGTGGCGCCTGATGTACCCTCTGGTGTCGTGTTTTACAGCTCAGATGAAATCTATTTGAAGTCAAGCCACGATTGCAATGTGGACTATCATGACACCTGCTCCAGCACAACAACAGCCCCAAAGTGCCACCAACTAAATTACTCATCTTAGTGGTGCTGGGTGACAGAGAAATGTTTGCCAACACCAGGAGAATTCCCCAAACAATCTTTCGGGGCAGACAAATCAGCTCCCTGTTTGACAACATGTTTGAAGGCACGACAGCAGCTTGCCCAGCAGCTTTTCAATATGCTCTGCAACACGTATCTTGATCAGAAGTCACACGACACCAGATTATAGTCTAACAGGTTTATTTGAAATCACAAGCTTTCATGCCTGATGAAAGTGCAGCACTCTGAAAGCTTGTGATTCCAAATAAATCTGTTGGACTATAACCCTGGTGTTGTGTGACTTCTGACCTTGTTCACCCCAGTCCACCACTGGCACCTCCACACCAAGTATCTTTGCACTCAAGGCATCGTTGTAATTTGGTTGTTTCTCCTCATTATGTAAGTAAATGCACATGATTGATCAGTGTTGTCATAGAACATAGAACATAGAACAATACAGCACAGAACAGGCCCTTCGGCCCTCTATGTTGCGCTGACCTGTGAATATTCTCAGCTCGTCCCCCAACACTATCCAATCATCATCCATGTGCTTATCCAAGGATTGTTTAAATCTCCCTAATGTGGCTGAGTTAACTACTTTGGCAGGTAGGGCATTCCATGCCCTTACCATTCTCTGTGTAAAGAACATGCCTCTGACATCTGTCTTAAATCTGTTACCCCTCATCACAAAAAAGTTAAGGTAGTTTTGCATTTATCCATCCTGGTAACTTTGTTCCAGCAAGTCAAATGCCTTAGGCACTTGGGGCCCTCTGTTTAACATGCTAAAGGCACTTTGCAAGCTGAGATGGGGGAGGAGTGCTATGCGTTATAGGTACAATGAAGAGAGCTCTGTAAGTGACATGATGATGCATTCTATACTAGACACTAATAATACTGCATTGTTCACTGGTAAACAAAATTACCAGCACTAGTTCAGGAAGCCCTTTGATCACCGAAAGACAAAAGATTAACTTACTTAAATCTCTGAAAGTATGTCACTTATGAGCGTTAAGAATTGACCCACCCAATATTAAAAGCAAACGTTGTACTTGATACACCTTCTTGCTTTGATGCCTATGAGAGAGGCACCTGTTACATGGGATCATTGATATATGCTGACTAAGTAAATCAAGCTCTGCTTTTAATTAAATCGGATTCTGAGAGAACACCAGTGCTGTGGTGAAATGTACTCCACAAATGCATCTATTATTTTACTACGTCAGTACAGAAAATCTACTTGATGATAAACCCACATTTTTCAGTCGACAATTCTGGTCACCCTACTATAAAAGGAATATTATTAAGCTAGAAAAAGTGCAGAAAAGATTTACTAGGATGCTACCTGGACCAGAGGATTTGAGTTATAAGGAGAGGTTGGATAGACTGGGACTTTTTTCCCTGGAGCGCAGGTGACTGAGGGGTGGCCTTATAAAATCATGATAGGCATAGATAAGGTGGATAGCCGACAGCTTGCCCCCAGGGTAGGGGAGTCTAAAACAATAAGGCATACGTTTAAGACGACAGATACAAGAGAGTCCAGAGGGGCAATTCATTTCATACAGAGGGTGGTGAGTGTCTGGAATGGACTGCCGGAGGTTGTGGTGGAAGCAAGTACAATTTTCTAATTTAAGAAACATTTAGAGACAGGTATATGGATGGGTAGGTATGGAGGGATGTGGACCAAATGCTGGCAATTAGGACTAGTTTAACTGTGAAAACTGGGCAGCACAGGCAAATTGGGCCAGAGGGTGTGTTTCCATGCTGCAACCTCTATGACTCTCTGATTCTAATAGGCAAGCACAAAATGCGGGACTGGAGTTACACATAGGCTGGACTGTGTGTGTGTGACGGAAGCTGTGCCCTTGTGAAAATCTGATTGATTCCTAGAGGTGCACATTTGCAAAAGCTTCCAATATCACAACCTGCCCTGAACTCACAATCTCCGAGTTCCTCATCCAGTCCCTTAGTTTTTTACATCCCAACAGAATTCAACGCCTGAAATTCCCATCCAATTATCCTTTGATGGTTTTGCGTTTTTTTTTGTGTACAGAATTAACAAAATTAGTTTACTTTGAGGTTGCTTGGTAGCACAGAATTTGAATCTTACTGAAAAGGGAGACATGCTAATGATGTTTTTCATCTTGCACTCATCTGAACAAATGCAAGAATGCTAAATTTCAAATGAACACCACACTTTCTATGACAGGAGAAAAAGATGCTGGTTGGTCAGCTAGTCATATCTGATTGGCCGACGCATTGCCATGGAGGAAGCATTGGGGAAACTAGAGGTTCCCCAGTTCTTGAGCAATTCACAAATTGTCCAAGAAACACAACGGCAGGAGTTTAACATTCAGCTCATCAAAACAAAAACACAAATTGCTGTAAAAACTCTGCAGGTCTAGCAGCTTCTGTGGAGAGAAATCAGAATTAATAGTTTGGGGTAAAACTCTGATTTTTCTCCATAGGTGCTGCCAAACCTGCTGAGCTTTGCCAGCAATTTCTGTTTTGTTTCTGCTTTCCAGCATTCGTAGTTCTTTTGATTTTTACTCGGCTCTTAGAGGCTGCTCTAGCATTCTAGATTAAGACTGATGAACGGCTTCCTTTATTTTGAGAACAGGCATGTGAATGTATGACAATTCTGACAAGAGTAAATGAGCCATGTTAAGAGCTCCACTGATGATGTTAAGTTGGTATTTAGTATAACTAGCACACTTACTGTTAGATCTGCAATTTAGACAGCACTTGCTGGACAATTCAGTTTTTAGGAATTTTTCCAAGGTTTTCAAAGTCCTGAATGGTTTCTAAGGAGAGTAGATATGGAGAAACATTTCCTAATACTGGAGGGATCCAAAACTCTCAAGGTGAGAGGAGAGAGATTTTAAAAAAGACATGAGGGGCAAACATTTTGCACGTGTGGAATGAACTTCCAGGGGAAGTGGTGGATGCGGGCACAGTCACAACATTTAAAAGGTATTTGGATAAAGACATGAATAGGAGAGGGTTGGAGGGATATGGGCCAGGAACAGGCAGATGGAACTAGTTTGGAATTATCTTCGGCATGGATTGGTTGGTCTGTTTCCCTCTTGTATGACTCTATGAGCACACTGTTGAAAAGTGTTTAGCAAAACAAAAAGCAGCATAAAGGGAAAGAACACATGTTTCATGCAGTGACTGGTTAGAATCTGGATTGTGTTGCCTGAGATTGTGGTGGAGACTGACTCAGTCTCGGCTTTCTGAAGGGAAAACTTGCAGGGCTGTGGGGAAGGTGTATTAAGGGATGGGAGGAGCTAAATTGTTCGTGCAGAGAGCAGACAGGAGTTTGAAGGACCAAATGGCCTCCTTCTGGGATGCAGCCACTCTATAGAGCAGCAATCTATGAATTAGCAGGGAATTGCAAAACTTGCTTTCAGTGGAACGGATTGATTTTCACCTACTTAGCGGGAGACAGCAGAGTATGACGATGATAATCCCGAAGCCAGCTCCACTTCCCTCAAAATAATCCAAATGCGTCGCTCCGACACAAGGCTCCAGGTCATCGATGGTCAACTGCTTTGGCTGGGGACAGGGATCACCTGTGACAGAATACAGAAAAAGCCAAAAAGGATTAACGCCAGAGAGAGGTAAGATTGTTCTAAATCACAACAGTTTAAAAGGGAGGAGAGCAGACAAAGGAAGCACATGGTGAGGACAGTACAGGAGAGAGAGAAAACCTGCACAGTTACCACCTTTGCTGTTTGAATTCGTGTATTGCTGGACTTTGGAGTGCATCTGGGAAAATTAACAAACAGTGAAATTCACAACTAATCTTGGAGGAACTGTTGGGCAAAGTTAGAACATAGAACATAGAACATAGAAAAATACAGCGCAGTACAGGCCCTTTGGCCCTCGATGTTGCGCCGATCCAAGCCCACCTAACCTACACTAGCCCACTGTCCTCCATATGCCTATCCAATGCCCATTTAAATGCCCATAAAGAGGGAGAGTCCATCACTGCTACTGGCAGGGCATTCCATGAACTCATGACTCGCTGAGTAAAGAACCTACCCCTACATCTGTCCTATACCTACCACCCCTTAATTTAAAGCTATGCCCCCTCGTAATAGCTGACTCCATACGTGGAAAAAGGTTCTCATGGTCAACCCTATCTAAACCCCTAATCATCTTGTACTCCTCTATCAAGTCACCGCTAAACCTTCTTTTCTCCAATGAAAACAACCCCAAGTGCCTCAGCCTTTCCTCATACGATCTTCCTACCATACCAGGCAACATCCTGGTATGTTCACAGCACAGAATCAGATAAGTTAATTGTTGTTTTTAAGTCTGTCCAAGAGAAAGGCTGCAGTAGTGAGTATAGTGGATTCTTTCTTGATTATATGTTTTTGGAGATAAGTCTCTTGATTCAATTTAAAATATAAGCCATAGCTATTAATTTAACCTGGGGCAGTGTGTGTAGAGGAATAAGACGGTGTTATTTTCTGGGTCTGTAGAATGTGAAGGAGCAAAAATGCCCTTTGCAGTGATATGTACTTCTTGTCAGATGTGGGAGTTTAAAGAGAGTTTAAAGGTTACTGCGGATTATATCTCCCATAAATGCTGTTGGATGCAAATCTTACCAAATCGAGTGGATCGATTGGAGAGACAAATAGAAGCGATGAGGAATTTGCAACAGCAACAGTATGTGATGGATGGCAGTTAGTGAAAGGGGGGAAAGTCTCAGATACAGTCACATAGGCGGGTTAACTCCAGGAAGGGTAAGAGAGGTAGGCAGCTAGAACAGGAGTCTTTTGTGGATATAACCATTTAAAACAGGCATGCTGTTTTGGAAAATGTAGGGAGTGATGGATTCTCAGGGGAATGTAGCACGAACAGCCAAGTTTCTGGTATTGAGACTGGCTCTAATGCAACGAGGGGTACGTCGGCTTCCAAGCAATCAATTGTGTTAGGGGATTCTGTAGTCCGAGGTACAGACAGACGTTTCTGTGGCCAGCAGAGAAAAAGCAGAATGGTGTGTTGTTTCCCTGGTGCCAGGATCAAGGATGTCTCAGAGAGGTGCAGAATGTTCTCACGGGGGAGAGGGGCCAGCAGGAGGTCATTGTCCACATTGGAACCAACGACATAGGAAGGGAAAAGGTTGAAACTCTGAAGAGAGATTACAGAGAGTTAGGTAGAAATTTAAAAAGGAGGTCCTCAAGGGTAGTAATATCTGGATTACTCCCAGTGCTACGAGCTAGTGAGGGCAGGAATAGGAGGATAGAACGGAAGAATGCATGGCTGAGGAGCTGGTGTATGGGAGAAGGATTCACATTTTTGGATCATTGGAATCTCTTTTGGGGTCGAAGTGACCTGTACAAGAAGGACGGATTGCACTTAAATTGGAAGGGGACTAATATACTGGCAGGGAAATTTGCTAGAACTGCTTGGCAGGATTTAAACTAGTAAGGTGGGAGGGTGGGACCCAGGGAGATAGTGAGCAAAGAGATCGATCTGAGATGGGTACAGCTGAGAACAGAAGTGAGTCAAACAGTCAGGGCAGGCAGGGACAAGATAGGACTAATAAATTAAACTGCATTTATTTCAATGCAAGGGGCCTAACCAGGAAAGGCAGATGAACTCAGGGCATGGTTAGGAACATGGACTGGGATATCATAGCAATTACAGAAACATGGCTCAGGAATGAGCAGGACTGGCAGCTGAATGTTCCAGGACACAAATGCTACAGGAAGGATAGAAAGGGAGGCAAAAGAGGAGGGGGAGTGGCATTTTTGAAAAGGGATAGCATTATAGCTGTGCTAAGGGAGGATATTCCCGGAAATACATCCAGGGAAGTTATTTGCGTGGAACTGAGAAATAAGAATCCCTTATTGGGATTGTATTATAGACCCCCCAATAGTCAGAGGGAAATTGAGAAACAAACTTGTAGGAGATCTCAGCTATCTGTAAGAATAATAGGGTGGTTATCGTATGGGATTTTAACTTTCCAAACATCAACTGGGACTGCCATAGTGTTAAAGGTTTAGGTGGAGAGGAATTTCTTAAGTGTGTACAAGATAATTTTCTGATTCAGTATGTGGATGTACCTACTAGAGAAGGTGCAAAACTTGACCTACTCTTGGGAAATAAGGCAGGGCAGGTGACTGAGTTGTCAGTGGAGGAGCACTTTGGGGCCAGCGACCATAATTCTATTCATTTTAAAATAGTGATGGAAAAGGATAGACCAGATCTAAAAGGTGAAGTTCTAAATTGGAGAAAGGCCAATTTTGATGGTATTAGGCAAGAACTTTCAAAAGCTGATTGGAGGCAGATGTTCGCAGGTAAAGGGACAGCTGGAAAATGGGAAGCCTTCAGAAATGAGATAACGAGAATCCAGAGAAAGTACATTCCTGTCAGGGTGAAAGGGAAGGCTGGTAGATATAGGGAATGCTGGATGACTAAAGAAATTGAGGATTTGGTTAAGAAAAAGAAGGAAGCATATGTCAGGTATAGACAGGATAGATCGAGTGAATCCTTAGAAGAGTATAAAGAAAGTTGGAGTATACTTAAGAGGGAAATCAGGAGGGCAAAACGGGGACATGAGATAGCTTTGGCAAATAGAATTAAGGAGAATCCAAAGGGGTTTTACAAATATATTAAGGACAAAAGGGTAACTAGGGAGAAAATGGGGCCCTTCAAAGATCAGCAAGGCGGCATTTGTGTGGAGTCACAGAAAATGGGAGAGATACTAAATGAATATTTTGCATCAGTATTTACTGTGGAAAAGGATATGGAAGATATAGACTGTAGGGAAATAGATGGTGACATCTTGCAAAATATCCAGATTACAGAGGAGGAAGTGCTGGATGTCTTGAAACGGTTAAAGGTGGATAAATCCCCAGGACCTGATCAGGTGTGCCCGAGAACTCTGTGGGAAGCTGGAGATGTGATTGCTGGGCCTTTTGCTGAGGTATTTGTACAATCGATAGTCACAGGTGATGTGCCGGAAGACTGGAGGTTGGCAAACGTAGTGCCACTGTTTAAGAAGGGTGGTAAGGACAAGCCAGGGAACTATAGACCAGTGAGCCTGACCTTGGTGGTGGGCAAGTTGTTGGAGGGAATCCTGAGGGACAGGATGTCCATGTATTTGGGATAATCAACATGGCTTTGTGCGTGGGAAATCATGTCGCACAAACTTGATTGAGTTTTTTGAAGAAGTAACAAAGAAGATTGATGAGGCAGAGCAGTAGATGTGATCTATATGGACTTCAGTAAGGCATTCAACAAGGTTCCCCATGGAGACTGATTAACAAGGTTAGATCTCATGGAATACAGGGAAAACTAGCCATTTGGATACAGAACTGGCTGAAAGGTAGAAGACAGAGGGTGGTGGTGGAGGGTTGTTTTTCAGACTGGAGCCTGTGACCAGTGGAGTGCCACAAGGATCGGTGCTGGGCCCTGTAATTTTTGTCATTTACATAAGTGATTTGAATGCGAGCATAAGAGATACAGTTAGTAAGTTTGCAGATGACACCAAAATTGGAGGTGTAGTAGACAGCGAAGAGGGTTATCTCAGATTACAACAGGATCTGGACCAGATGGGCCAATGGGCTTAGAAGCGGCAGATGGAGTTGAATTCAGATAAATGCGAGGTGCTGATTTGGGAAAGCAAATCTTAGCAGGACTTATACACTTAATGGTAAGGTCCTAGGGAGTGTGGCTGAACAAAGAGACCTTGGAGTGCAGGTTCATAGCTCCTTGAAAGTGGAGTCGCAGGTAGATGGATAGTGAAGAAGGCGTTTGGTATGCTTTCCTTTATTGGTCAAGAGTATTGAGTACAGGAGTTGGGAGGTCATGTTGCAGCTGTACAGGACATTGGTTAGGCCACTGTTGGAATATTGCGTGCAATTCTGGTCTCCTTCCTATCAGAAAGATGTTGTGAAACTTGAAAGGGTTCAGAAAAGATTTACAAGGATGTTGCCAGGGTTGGAGGATCTGAGCTACAGGGAGAGGCTGAACAGATTGGAGCTGTTTTCCCTGGAGCATCGGAGGCTGAGGGGTGACCTTATAGAGGTTTACAAAATTATGAGGGGCATGGATAGGATAAATAGGCAAAGTCTTTTCCCTGGGTCAGGAGTCCATAACTAGAGGGCATAGGTTTAGGGTGAGAGGGGAAAGATATAAAAGAGACCTACGGGGCAACTTTTTCACACAGAGGGTGGTACGTGTATGGAATGAGCTGCCAGAGGATGTGGTGGAGGCTGGTACAATTGTAACATTTAAGAGGCATTTGGATGGGTATATGAATAGGAAGGGTTTGGAGGGATATGGGCCGGGTGCTGGCAGGTGGGACAAGATTGGATTGGGATATCTGGTCGGCATGGACGGGTTGGACCGAAGGGTCTGTTTCCATGCTGTATATCTCTATGACTCTATGGTTATGGATGGTGCACTGGGCCTGGGGTTAAGTTCAAGCCAAAAGTAGCAAGTTAAAAGGTAAATTTGCTGCAGTCCTACAAAACCCTTAGGGCTGTTCTCCCATTCGAGAGAGATGGCTGATGGTGGTTTAATCTGAGAGTCACTACACCCCGGGCCAGGAGAGAGGTTGCGAAGGAGAGTCTTGTTGGTATCACATCCAGCCAACTGAGCCAAAGGCAGCATCCCACAGGCACTAAGAAATCAGAAAATCACACCTTGCTGACGTTTCTAACATCAGCATCACACAGCCACTTAGAGATCAGAAAATCACAGAAGTACCTTACCCCTTGCTCACTTCCCTAAATTCCATTTTTTTTGCCAATTAAAATCAAAAATGCTTTGCAGCAGGACACTGATGTACTCTTTGAGTCGATAAAATGAGGAGCTGGAAAAACACAGCAGGTCAGGCAGCATCAGAAGAGCAGAAGAGTCGAGTGAGTACCCTTCATCAGGACCAGCTCCGTATTTTATTGCCTCTGATTTCCAGCATCTGCAGTCCTCACTACCTCCAAGTAATTTCTGAAGTGCATTCACTGTTTTGTCAGGAATGTAACAGCCAATTTGTGCATAGTACGTTCCTACAAACAATAATGAGATAACCCAAAGGCAAAAGCCAGTAAAATTAACCAGTAATACTGGGAAATAAATGTACTGGTCATATCGAAGCTCCAATTTGAAGTATACAAATTGAATCGGACGGATTTATCCCACTCTTCATCATCTAGACTCAAAATGTTAGCCTGCTCTCTCTCCTGTGGATGCTGTCTGACCTGCTGTGATCTCCAGCAGCTTTCGTTTTCAGTACACATTCCAGTACCAGCAGTAATTTGCTCCTGTCGTACATATCACCTGCCAGTTTTATTGGTGTAACATGATTAAAAAATGCATACTGTTGACTGGTGTTTGAAATTGTTAAACTCCAAGCCATGCTAAAGCACAGAATGTGTCACCAAACAAACTGCAAACAACCCTAACTTGGATTGTGACAATTTAACTCACCATCTTTCCGTACAAACACATCCTTCTGAATTTCATTCTCTGTTGTGTTTAAGGCTTTCACCAGGACATCAAAGAAGGTAATATTTCGAATGCTATCGACTTCCTCAGCTGTAAATAATCTAAATTGAAACACACACAAAAAGAAATGCCAGTGAACTTACCATTATCACAGCTCAAAATCTTTTCGAATTACACAGGCATGTTGACAAAATGGCCAGGTTTTAGGATTAGTAAACATGACCTAATAATCCATTTGGCATGAAGTCAAATTCCACGGCAGTGTTCAAGTATACTTAAGTAAATAAATCTGGAATTAAAAAGGCAGGTGCTAGTATTCGGAGCTATTTAACTATTGGGGCGCTACGGTGGCTCAGTGGTTAGCACTGATGGGTTCAATCCCATCCTCAGGTGACTGTCTGCGTGGAGTTTGCTCATTCTCCCTGTGTCCATGTGGGTTTTCTCCAGGTGCTATGGTTTCCTCCCACAGTCTAAAGATGTGCAGGCTAAGTGGATTAGTCAGGCTAAATTGCCCGTCGTGTCCAGGGATGTGTGAAGTGGCCATGAGAAATGCAGACTTTGAGGGTGGGGGGGGGGGGGGGGGGGTGGGTCTGGCTAGGATTCTCTTCAGAGGGGCTGACATGAACTTGAATGACTTGCTTCCACACTGTAGGGATTCTATTAACTGTAAGATTGTTGTTTTTAAAAATAGAACATCTAGTTCACTAATGTCCTTTAGGGAAGGAACTCTGCTATCCTTACCTGACTTAGCCTACATGTGCCTCCAGACCCATAGTGATGTAGCTGGAGGCCTCCAAATGATCTCTTTCTCAAAGGCAATACATTTCAGCTCTGCCAATGATGCCTATGTTCCAAATATGATGTTTTATTTAAGCAAAAGTTTTGAGTAGATCTAGTGAAGCCACACACATGAAAATAAAAGAGATGTGGTTGAGCATCTTATCTGACTGGATTGACTGCCCAGGATTACTATTCACTGGAGGGTCAGCCTGGATATTTTGCACCACTGTCTGGACTGGGGCTTAAATAAGCTTGAATTTGACTTTGTATGCAAAATAATTATCCCAGCCTTCCATCAGTCATAAAGTCAGAAGTGAGGATGTTCACTGATGACTGCACAATGTTCAGCTACTCCTTAGATAATGAAGCGATCCATGTCCAAATGCAGCAAGGTCCAGGTTGGGTCTAACTAATGGCAAGTAGCATTCATGCCATGCAATGACCATCTCCAACAAGAGGGAATCTAACTATTAACCCATGATGTTCCAATGTAATTTTCATCACTGTATCCCTCGCTATCAACATCCTGCAGTTTACAATTGACCAGAAACTGAACTGAGTCAGCCATATAAGACCATAAGACATAAGAGCAGAAATTAGGCCATTCAGCTCATCACGTCTACTCCTCCATTTAATCATGGCTGATATGTTTCTCAAACCCATTCTCCCACTTTCTCCCTGAAACCCTTCATCCCTTTGATACTCAAGAGCCTATCTATCTCTGTTTTAAATATACTCAATGACCTGGCCTCCACAGCCTTCAGTGGCAGTGAATTCCATAGATTCACCACTCTCTGGCTGAAGAAGTTTCTCCATTCTAAAAGAACCTCCCTTTACTCTAAGGCTGTGCCCTTAGATATATACCTATTGTGGCTACAACAACAGGTCAGAGGCTCGGAATTCTGCAGTCACTTCCTGCCTTCCCAGTGTCTGTCCATGAGTCAGGAGTGTGACGGAATACTCTCCTTTTTCCTGAATAAGTGTTGTTCCAATAACATTGAAGGAGCTTGTTACCATTTGGGACAAAGCAGCTCCCTTGTTTGGACTACATTCACTCCATTTCCCACTGACGCAATTTGGCCTCAGTGTGTACCATCTACTGCATCGACTCACCAAGGCTCCTTTGACAGCACCTTTAATAAACATTATGTCTGGAAGAAGGGCAGCAGATGAGAAACACCACCGTCTGCAAGTTTCCCTCCCCTTCTCCA